>NC_086324.1:91593381-92198381 GCF_036172605.1 Pelobates fuscus
TTTTGAGAAGAGTTCTGTTACAAGGGAACATCAACAAAAATCTAGTAGGTGTTTTGACGGCCACAATAAAGCCTGACCACCTGCCTACGTTTCATAGCCAAAGTGTCTTGAAGGGATCTCTGTGAAGGAAAGTGAGGATCAGAAGGACTCCATTCCCTGCAGCCCTCACATCCTGGAAGCTGAGGTGCCATCGCACGGTCGAAGAGTTAGGAAGAAGATGTCAGGAGTGATGTGTTTAATAATGTATTTATGTGTGTTTTTAATTATTCAGGAAGGTAGAGGTACCGACACACCAGGCTGTGAGATTTGCATTAAGACTACGAAAACCGGCAATCGCATTTCCCAGACCCTTATTTGGCATTCCCAGTATGAGTGTAAAGGACATGTATCTAAGTGTAGATACTTAGGCATAGATTATAGTGTATGCCATTTAGGAGCAGGAGAACCTAAGTGTTTTAGCCCTGAGTATCAACCACGTACAATTTGGTTGACTATTCGGAATGGAGACTCACAGGGGACCCTGATAAATAAGACCATACTAGAAACCGTACATTCTCCAGGTGTTTTGCTATTTGATGCATGTAAGGCGATATCAGGTGGTAGAAAACCGTGGAATGTATGTGGCGATCTTAAATGGGAAAGAACGTATGGGTCTAATGATAAGTATATTTGCCCCAGTAGTAAGTATAAATATATAGATCCAAAATGCCCAAATAAAGAATACAATTATTGTCCGTATTGGTCCTGTGTGGGGTGGGCAACCTGGGGACAGACAGTAGATAAGGATATGATCGTCACTAAGTTGCCTACCAAGCCATATTGTAAGTCTAGGGAGTGTAACCCAATCCATATACTTATCAATGACCCAGAACTATTCATAGATAGGTTTGGGAACTTATTTGGGTTCCAGATATATGCAACAGGTTTGGATCCTGGGACAATATTATTTATAGGAATAGAGACCGATACTGTGGCAACCCAGACCCATCAGGTCTTTCATTCCTTCTATGGGGAGATGAGTGTGGAAAATAAGATCCCCCATAATGCGAAAAACGTATTTATAGATCTAGCCGAAAGCATTGCTGGTAGTCTTAATGTAACCAACTGCTATGTGTGTGGAGGTACTAATATGGGAGACCAATGGCCATGGGAAGCAAAGGAGGTAATGTATTCCGGTTCTGAGACAGTTGAACAGTTAATATCTTCTCAAACTGATTATCAAGTGAGTGTTAGAGGTAAATCTGAGTGGCGATTAAAGACCTCCATTATAGGCTATGTTTGCATAACAAGGAAAGGAATAATGTTTAATACATCTGTAGGAGAATTGACTTGTCTAGAGCAAAAAGCTTATAATGATGATACAAAAGATACAACTTGGTGGTCAGCTTCAAATGTCTCAGAACCACCTAATCCATTTGCAATTTATACCAGTTCAAAGGATGTGTGGTTTGACCTATCTGCTTCATCTAGTTGGAAAGCCCCAGCAAATTTGTACTGGATCTGTGGTAAGAAAGCCTATTCGGATTTACCACAGGACTGGGAAGGGGCATGTGTATTGGGTATGCTCAAACCATCCTTCTTCTTGTTGTCAATTGAAACAGGAGAGACTTTGGGAGTTAAAGTGTATGATGTAAATCATAGAAAGAAAAGGGGACCCCTAGAGATAGGTACCTGGGAAGATAATGAGTGGCCTCCCCAGCGTATTATAGATTATTATGGGCCAGCTACGTGGGCAGAGGATGGTACTTATGGATACAGAACCCCAATATACATGCTTAACCGTATCATAAGATTACAGGCAGTGGTTGAGATAATTACCAATGAAACATCACAAGCGCTTAATCTCCTAGCAAAGCATAACACTAGGATGAGGACAGCCGTCTACCAGAATAGATTAGCCTTGGATTACCTATTGGCAGTAGAGGGAGATGTATGTGGGAAGTTTAATCTAAGCAATTGTTGTCTTCAAATAGATGATGAAGGGCAAGCAATAGCTGAGCTTACTAGCCATATGGTTAAACTAGCACATGTGCCTACTCAAGTATGGAAAGGGTATAATCCGAGTAGTTGGTTTGGTAATTGGTACGAGCAGCTTGGAGGACTCAAGGCACTGGTAGGTGGAGTCATGCTATTCTTGATGCTGTGCCTCCTCCTGCCATGTCTGATTCCTTTGGTAGTTAGGTCTGTGCAGAGCATTATAGAGAATATAGCAGAAAGAAAGGCCGCTGCACAGATAATGGCTGTTTGCAGGTACGAGGCTTTAAATCAAGGAGAACACGTACAGGAAGAGGAATGCTGAGGGGTTCGTATCTCTAGAGAGTCACAAAGTCTAGTCTGGTTTATGGCAACTTGAGGTGTAAGCAAACCCTGATTAAGTTATGCATCTGGGATTATGAAATATCAGAAGCATCAAAGGGGGGAATGTGGTGGAATCTCGGTAAAAATAAATTTATTAGGCCAAGATTGCCACGTGGTATGTGCATGTGCATATGCTGATGTATCGGTCGGTTGGTTGCACGTGGCAACGATACAATCAGTAGTATAAGGAGCCTGTGTAGAAATACAGGATATACGAGTATTCCCCTCCTCCATTGTGCTGGGCAAGCCAAGTGGTCAAACAGGAAAGTTAGTCTTTATTCTGTTGATTGGGTTAGAGTACATGTAGGTGGAACTGATTATAGGAGGAGCTATATGTCTATATAAGGGACCTACACTGTACGATCAGGACTCCAATTTTAGCTGTTTTTGGTGACATTAGTCCCTCTGAGTCCCGGTCGGTGAATCGAATAAAGATCTCTTCCTTCCTGAAGAAACCTGTGTCCATCTCTCTGTGCTTGGCTTCCGTCAGTTTCTCCGGTATCAGAACTAGGATCTCCATTACCATAAGTAAAGCATTTGACTGGGTGCCAACTCATGGGTGGGCTATTACACACTCCGGTGGTCTAGTAGGACTGTGCATTATTCCTGGGCTACCATACGGTCTCAAAGGTAACGTAACCAATCTGGCGAATTTAAATGTGAAAAAACTGAAAAATGTAACATGCTATATTTGACCCTGTAACTTCCCAAAATACCATAAAACCTGTACATAGGGGGTACTGTTCTACACATGAGACATCACTGAATACAAATATGTGTATTTTATTGCAGTAAAAGCAAATAATATTATGACACTCACAGTTAAAATGTCACGCAGAACTAAAAATTTTTTTCAAATTCTTATTTTTTCCATATTTTTTATATTTTATTCATATTGAACTATCTTTCATACCTAAATATTTGATGTTAAATGAAAGCCCTGTTTCCCCTTAATAAAATGATATATAATAAGTGTGTGTGCACATATTTTAAAAAAGAGGCGAATTACGCCTGAACAGGCATATAGCGCAAATTCAAGTTTTTGTTTACGTTTTGTACATTTGGCTCAGTCCTTAAGGGGTTAACATTCAAATGTCAGCAAAAAAGTGTGTGGTCCACCATCAGAGGTTTAAGCCCTCTTAATTCAAAAAATCAAACAACAAAGAATTTGAGGTTTAGATTTAAACATAACCTTTAATAAACAAATATAAAATAATAATTCAGATCATATTAATATTGAGAAGAACTAAGCAGTACAAAATGGGGTCCACTGGGTATAGTTCCAAGGAACAACCTCAGATAAAGTGTATATGTATCAGAAGTCAGTTCAATAAAGACTAACAAAACCCAACCTACCACAAGGTGGTAATAAGTAGAGACCCAACCTATTCAAGGTAGTTACAAATGAACAAATACACAGAAAAAATAGTTCTATCTAAACTAGTAAGACCCAACCTATAAAAAGGTGGCCACAAATAAGAAAACCCAGCCTATAAAAAAGGCGGTTACAAGTAATATAATGTTGTGAATAACTCATAAATTATTGTTTTGAACCCACTATTAATCTGAAACCGAACTTATAAAAAGGTGGTTACAAGTGTTAAAATTAGTCATTTTAAACCCAGCCTCTAAAGAAGGCGGTTACAAGTGTTCAAATTGCCCATTAATGTAAAATCCACTCTGCTAAATTTTCCTCTTAATTCTTGCTACTAGGGTGCAACACAGCAGTATCCAATTATCCACTAATCCATGTGGTCTAGGTCTTGACCACAATGGGTCGCCGTATGGTTTTTCACAGACACCACTTATAGTATTGCAATAGTGTGGTGCATGTAGTTATAAGAGCCAACCACCAGAGTTTGCTCTAACCACCAATAGATGGTGCTGGTGTGTTTAGAGGATGTTAGATACTGAGAGCCACCTGAATCACTTTTAATAAAGGTGGCATTACAAAGTGTTAGTAAAGAGGGAATCAGCTAATAAAAATAGTAATGCTAAGGTCAAAAGTAGACACACTTTACTAGTATGGAAGCACTCCTGAGGATCCCAGCATCATCTGCTGGGTGAAGCACACGTCGGCTGCCATTATACCGTCTATCCTCTAGCAGCCATTCTCATTCTTTTGTGGAAAACTCTTTCTTGCACCTCACTAAACTGATTTTTACACAGCATATACTTACCGTTTTAGTGGGGTACACCAGCCGGCTGGCAAATATGCAGAGACTAGCTAGTTCATTTTGTAGCTGTTTTATACTATTGAACAGCCAGTATGTGCTTTTGCACTAGTTAAGTTTGTGGGGAAGAGAGGTCCCAGCAAACGACAACTTACACTGTGGCAGGTCCTCTCCCATTAGCGCGAGTCCAGCATGCATGCCGCGTTGGCGTGTTGCCATGGTAACCACAGCAACCTTCTAACAGCCAGATAGTTGGAGAGGACCTGCTGAAGGGAAAGGTGGCGTTTGCTGGACCACCTCTTCACTAGGGGGGAAGCAGTGACATATGCAAAGGTAGGGCGCTGGCCCACTGTGCGGCTTTGGTCCCTACCCCTCTGGTGGCGCGTCTGATCACAAGGAACCAAGGAACAGGCCCGGGGTTGCTGGCTTATATTTACCATGTATCTTCTCGACCACTGGCAGCAGGGGAAGTTTTAAGATGGTTGGGCATCAGACTCCTTACCCAGAACTGAATTGCCCCTTTGACTTAGTAGTCATTGTAGGAATATTCAGGCATTGTTTCACCAGTAATGGGTCCAACTGTTTTACAACAGTTAACCATTACCTGGTCCTGCCAGGCACCTTCTCTCCTGTGAAGCAAGATTTACGACATACAGCTTCTGCAGAACTGTAGAAGACAGATGGCAATCCTGCAGCTCATTCACTGGCTGAAAGCATCAGCTGACCGCTCTTAGCCTGTGTATGTAACTTTGCACACAATTGGCATTATCAGGTCTGGAACTCTTGTTCTTGACGCCCCATGGCGTTGCTGGCAGTGTAGTTAAACCTCCGGCAGCAAAGGGGTTAAAAGTCACAGTGTGCACCGAAGAGCAGCAAGTGGTCATGAGGCCTGGAATAACCTTTTAAGAAAGCTCAGATCTTGAATCTACTCAATAATTATTTTAGATTATTCTGCTTTATAACTCTTTGTACATACCTGAGTAAATATATACTTGAGGTGCCGGCGTGTTTGTCTCTGCGCATGTTTATCTATTAATCAAGGGAAGAGACAAGAGATGTAAGAGGAGGCAGAGAATGTGTGGGAGGATAATTGGAAACTTCAAGTGAAGAATTCCTAGATTTTACTAGTAGCATGACGTAAAGTCATGATTTTATTAATGACACGGAGGCGAGTATTATGCTTCTCTTTCTTTTATTTTCCCTCAGCAGCGAAGAGAGAAATGAGTGAAAGGAGAAAAATATATCATTAACATATATACATATTCAACATAATCCACAGTGCTACATAGGGAACCTCCCCCTTTCAGTATATAAGGTGTAGCACTCTCTTCCTCTTCCTCTTTCGTCGTGATCCGAAGACCACGTAAACCGAACCAGAACTTGAATTCGAACTGTAAACTCGGGAAGCTGAACATATCTTCCTGGGAATGTGGAGTCAACTGTGAAGCTCCTTTAAGTTCCATAAGTATTTGGAATCATGCTAAAAAGGAGAGGAGAAATATGGTAAAATCCCAACTTGCAACTGGGTGTAATATATCCGTTATATATAGTAATCTAGACTACTGAAAAGGAATAAATGTCATATTAACTAGGCATAACAGAAAGTATGTGATAATCATGATCAATTAAAGTTAATGTAAACTAAACCGAGCGATAGAAACTTCAAGTCTACAAAGCATACTTAACTCGAATATGGGCCAGAGATACCCATCCCAGAGATGTAAGTCGTGAGTCAGTCCAGAAAAGACAGGGTGTAACAGGAGAACATATCACCAACTCCAACCCAGGGAGGGAGGGAGGGAATAATACTCGCCTCCGTGTCATTAATAAAATCATGACTTTACGTCATGCTACTAGTAAAATCTAGGAATTTTATTAAAGACACGGAGGCTCCTATTATGCTTGTTTAAAGCTGAGCAATGACTTTATCTGAAAAATGTTGTATCGGTCTAAAGTAGAAATTCCTGAATGTGGATTCCGTAGACCAATCTGCAGCCTTCAGAATGTCTTCCAAGCGGCAACCGGCCGCCGAAGCTTTAGAGGCCATGGCGCCTCTAACCGAGTGAGATGAGAAAACAGAGACGTCTATTCCGGCCGTAGCCAGTATCCATTTAATCCATCGTGCCAGCGTCGGTGTGGATACCGGCAGATGGGGTTTTTTCAGGGAGATGAACAGGGGCCCGTCATCGGACGGGCGCAGTGCAGAGGTGCGAGATTCGTATTCTTTTAGGCACGCTATTGGGCATAAGTTAGGTAAACCCGGTATCCGTGGATAGCAGACCTGTTTGGTGGCCGACTTCGTTCTTCGTGAAATATCGAATGACACCCCCTCCGGGGTGAATGAACGTGCTCGCCAGTCCAAGGCTCTCACGTCTGATACCCTTTTGCAGGATAGAAGGCAAAACAGCATCAGTAGTTTTGCTGACAGTTGCTTAAGGGAGAGATCTACGTTAGTGGGCCAGCCATCTAAGAGCTTGAACACACAGGTGACGTCCCAGAAGGACCCGTATCTGGATGTGGGGGGCCGTGAGAAACGAACTCCCTTAAGCAAACGACAAACCAGAGGGTTCTGACCCAGTGGTAGGCCGTCCACCTGGTCGTGCCCGGCTGAGATGGCCGAGCGGAAAACATTGACCGTGCGGAAGGCTTTGCCTGATTCGAACAGGTGCGTAAGGAAATCTAGTACCGATTTCACAGGGGCTGATACCGGATCCAATGATCGTCCCAAGCACCAATTGGCCCACTGTCTCCATGCTGCAGCATAGGCTTGTCGTGTACCAGGTGCCCATGCGTTTGCCAGGAGCCGCACAGTCGTGTTCGAAACCTCCGTGATCTCCCAGGGTCCCCGGAAAGGAGCCACGCCATGAGGCGGAGAAGGCCCTGTTCCACCAGGGGGTGGTTTTCCCCATCTGGGTTGGTCAATAGTGATGGGTGTTCCGGCAGTAGCCGTGGGTGGTCTATTGCCATCTCCAGCATATGTGGGAACCAAGGTTGAGATCTCCAGCACGGGGTTATCAGTACCAACGAGCTCTTGAAGCGCCGGAGGTGCGCCAGGCAACGAGCTATCAGATTGAACGGAGGGAAGGCGTAGGCCCTGCCCTCGGACCAATCTTGGAGGAAAGCGTCTGTCGCTACTGCCTCCGGGTCTGGTCTCCAGCTGCAGAACTTCGGTAGTTGCGTGTTGAGTCTGGATGCAAACAGATCCATGCTCAAAGGTCCCCACAGGGACGAGATTCTGCGGAATAATTTCGGAAGCAGTTTCCAATCTCCCGAGTCCCTCAGGTAGCGGGAGTTCCAGTCCGCGGTGTAGTTGTCTAGGCCCGGGATGTGTTCCGCGGTAACGGACACGCTGTTTTGTAAGCAGTAGTTCCAGAAGTCTCTGGCCAAAACCGCTAGGATGCGAGACCTGGTTCCCCCTAGATGGTTTATGTACCTTACGGCTGAGACATTGTCCAGCTTGAGGAGGATCGAGCATGAGATGCCTCTGGGAGACAGACTGCGAATGGCGAACGAGGCCGCCAGCAGTTCCAGAGAGTTTATGTGTAAGAAGGACTCCTCCGTGGACCACCTGCCTCCTGTGGATATATTGCCGCAGCGCGCGCCCCAGCCATGTAAGCTGGCGTCCGATTCGATCACCAGGTCCGGAGTGGACCCGAAGATCGCTCGGCCGTTCCAAGCTTCCATGTGGGTTAGCCACCAGTTCAGTTCCTCCCTCGACTCTGCGTCCAGGGAAATGTGAGATTCGTACGAGTGGCCACTTCTCAGGCAGGCCGCTTTCAGCCGCTGTAAGGCTCTGTAGTGTAGCGGACCTGGGAAGATTGCTTGGATAGAGGCCGCTAACAGGCCGATTACCCGCGCCAATTGGCGTAGGGATATGTCCGGCCTTTGCATCAGTTTCTTTATTTCCCTCTTGATGTTGGACATCTTCTCTGTTGGGAGGCAGAGAACTTGTAGTACAGAGTCGATACGGAATCCGAGGAATTCCATTTGTTGAGAGGGAATCAGAACCGACTTCTTCCAATTTACAAGGAAGCCTAGGTTCTGTATGAGGTGTAGGGCCCAGCCTAAGTGTTCTAGTAAGAGGGATCGAGTCCCGGAGAGTATTAGGATATCGTCCAGGTAGATGATAAGGCGGACTCCGTGTAATCGGAGGAAGGCCACCACTGGTTTTAGGACCTTCGTGAAACACCACGGGGCGGAGGATAGGCCGAAAGGTAGGCATGTGAAACGCCACTTCTTGCCTTCCCAGCAGAACTGGAGTAGGTTCCTGTGAACCGGGGCTATTGGGATCGTTAGGTAAGCATCTTGTAAATCTAGTTTGGCCATCCAATCTCCGGGTAGGAGTAGGTCTCTGAGGCAGTGAATGCCCTCCATCTTGAAGTGCCTGTATTGTATGAAGGCATTCAGGGGCCGCAGGTTGATAACCGGGCGCACCCCGCCTCCCTTTTTGGGCACTAGAAAAAGGTTGCTTACGAAACCCGGTGTGTCTAGAGGGACCTCTTCTATGGCCTTCTTGGCCTGTAATTCCCTGATCTCCGTAGAGATGAGATCTAAGTGTGCAGATGGCATGTGAATCGCCCTTGGGGGAGAGGGCTGAATGGGGGGAGCGGTTAGTTCTAGTTGGTAGCCCCTTATTGCCTGTAACACCCAACTGTCTGACGTGACACGTGACCATGCCCGGGCGAACTGGGTCAGTCTGCCCCCTACCGGTATACGGGAAGAAAGGGGAAACATGGTACTCACCATAAGGGCGTTTTGCCGTGGGTGCTCCTCGACTGCCTCGGGTATGCCAAGCCCGTCCTCGCGAGGGGAAAAATGGGGTGAAGGACCGTTCCTGGGTCGGTCTCTGATGGTTGAAGGAGCCTCTGTCGGGTCTAGAGAAACCCCGGGGGTTGCGGCCGGGTAGACGGCTCCTACCTCTACCGGCCCCGCCAAAAACCTTTGGGCTGAAGACCCTCTTAATGGAGGATTGGGCCTTGTCCAAGGCCGTGAATGTCTTCACGTAAGACCCTAGGTCCTTCACAAAGGATTCTCCGAATAGAAGGCCGTTTGCGGAGGCACCGGGCTCATTAGAGGCCATGCTTGCGAGCTTGGGCTCAATCTTAAGCAGGATGGCCTTCCTGCGCTCGGTTGACATGGCCGTATTGGCGTTGCCAATCATGCAGATCAGGCGCTGGAGCCAGCCGAACGCCACCTCAAAGTCTACTGGGGCCCCAGTCGACTGAGCCGATTCCAGCAGCTCGTATAATTTGGTGACCGGGCCCAGGGTGTCAAGGAACTTATCTTGGCAGTTCCGCATGGAGTAGTCCAGGCCTTTTTTGGGTTTCCAACCCGACTTGCCCAGAAACTGCACAATCTGGGGGTCTACCTCAGGAGTCTTGGCTACCGCATCGGGTATGATCGGGCGTGGGCATTCTGCCCTCAGTTTGTTCCGGCCCTCTTGTGAGAGGGATTTCCGCACCCTGAGGGCCAGGTATCGGGCTATATGGGTCGCGGGTTCCCATTCCGCGGAGCGAGGGTGCCTGAGGTCGTCTGGGTCAAAGACCAGGGCATCTTTCTGGTCAGAGGTTAGCTCTGCATCATGGGCCCCCGAAGGGGTTTTGGCCTTGTTTTGTCTGGAAGGGAATTGTGACCCTGGCAGGTCATCGTCCCCTGAGACCTCGTCCCCGTAGGGATCCGAGAATTGGTCGTCTGACTCTTCGTCCCCGTCCTCGTCCGAGTCGGACAATAAATCATGGGCACGTGCCCGTTTCCATACCCTGGCCGCCGTAGCCCGGCCAGTAGCTCTACTGCGCGGTTGTTGCGCGCCATCATCGACAGCCTGAGGCGTGTCATTCAGACCAGGCTGTACCTGGGTGTGGGGGGGGTCAGCGGTATGTTTGCGCTTGGCAGGTGCCTTGCGCCCTGGGCTGATCTCCTCAGGGGAGTTGGGAGAGGGCCCTGTGCCCGACTGGGTGGGAAGGGCCTGTCTAAGGGCCTGCGAAATAGATAGGGAGATACTGGATGACATAGCTCCCATGGCCGAGGAGATAGCCTTGTTAATAGAGGTGGACATAGTAGTGTCCAAGAGGGATTGGAATTCCTCTGAACCTATAAGGTTGGAGTCGGCCTGGGAATCAGATGCTGTGGTACCCTTAAGTGGGACAGGGTGGGGATTCAAATCACCACAGGCAGACTGCATGGTAACAGGCTAGCAGTTAGTGTAGGCTAAAGGACAGAGGTGCTGGATTGCTTAACCCACGCACAAGGACAGAGCAGGAGAGAAAATACCCGGTAAGAGCAGGGTCAAGCAGCCTCCTCGGAGTAAAAACACGCCGAGTAATGAGGCTTAAAATGGCCGCCGCGAGTGTCCGCGCATGCGCAGAACGCGCCCGCGGCGGAACCGAGAAGGTGTGAAAGACCGCCGAGGATAAGGTAGGCGGGATATAACGATTGCCGAAACGGCAAGGGAGAGAAGAAAACAGTATAAGGAATGAATAAAACTTAGAAACCAAACCTTGCAGATAAAACTGCAGGTAGAGTAGGTATAGATGACAGTACAATGATATAGTCAATAAATGTACTTAGCTGGTCTGAGGGAGCAGCGAAGAAAGAGGAAGAGGAAGAGAGTGCTACACCTTATATACTGAAAGGGGGAGGTTCCCTATGTAGCACTGTGGATTATGTTGAATATGTATATATGTTAATGATATATTTTTCTCCTTTCACTCATTTCTCTCTTCGCTGCTGAGGGAAAATAAAAGAAAGAGAAGCATAATAGGAGCCTCCGTGTCTTTAATAAAATTCTGTTTTCATTGTGACCTTGAAACAGCTTGAAGAGGGAGGACTCACTTATGATATATGAAAAATCAGATCAGTAGGTACAGACCAACTGATTTGATCTATTTCCTGTCTAGTTTTTATACTTTTGACTTACATTTTGTTTTCCTTTTATTGTTAAATCTTTATTTTATTATTTTTTTTGTCTGTGCAACATTTAATTTAGTATTCTGAAAAGTGCTAAATATACTACTTTGTACTTATATACGTAGTTCTGTACATAATGAATCATACTAAAATATTGTGTAATAAGCAAAATCTATTTTTTTTTATCAGTAGGAAAATTCTAACCAAACTTGTTCTTGACCTGCCTTTCAGTTATGTCAAAACACTTAATTCTACTCAATAAGCAACACATTTTAGCTAACTTTTCTAGTTCTGCCAGGTCATTGTGTCTTTAATGGGTTGCTTGTGCCTTTTCACACACCACTTGTGCAGTGAACTGACATGTTCATCAAAGACAAGGTTTAGTGCATGTCCTCCTCTGAACACCTATGACACAGATTTAATTAAAACACAGTTTTAGCTTTTTTTGTTGTTGTTGTTGCTACAAATAGAATAAAAATACTGAATAATGGATATCTCTTCCATAGCTATCATTATTCAAGTCTCAGGCTCCATACTCTTCTTCAAAAAGACTGCCGTGTTGGTCCTACGGTGTGAGCTGAATTTGCTGTAAATAGTTGTGCGATTTCCTTGTTGGGCAGAGTACACAAGATGTATCTCCTACTGAGATTTTTATATCTGTTCCAACCACTACCTACCTCTCTACTCTCTATAATCCCAATCATTGATATATTATTTTATCTGGTAAGGTCATTGATAGGCTTGTTAAAACTGTATTGTATAGACCAGAGGTTGTAGGTAGTCTGCATCTCCAAATACTTAGATCTCATTTTATGTTGACCCAATTGGCCCAAGTTCAAGAATAGCACATCCCAACTGGCCTGCTTAGATGGGTCGATACTGAATATGACTTTTGTTCTGCAGATCTGCCCCATTTTTTTTGTCTACCTGCAACACAACTCTTATTATATAGATGTTGGAAGGCCATTTGGCCTGAATTTGTGGGAGGAGTTATGATCCTATATAAACCCTACCCCCCTACTTACCTTTGTCGTGCAAGCTGTTTGTCGTCTCCATAGTTACCTGTACTTCCGGTTCGTCGTTCCCGCCAAGTCCTGTCTCAAGCTGTCTCCAGCAAGCAGTCCATCGCCAGCAGCTCCTGCCTGTCTTCCGTGCCCGTCCACCGGCTTCTACCCGACTCCGCCACTTGCTACCCGGCTTCCGGTCACGAGACCGGCACGTCCACGTAAGCATAAACGTGGGAAATGGTTTTCGGCTTTTTCCCACGTTCGGGCCTAAAAACGTGGGGATAGGCTCCCTTTATTACTTACCCATTTGTGATTTTACACCAGCCGACCGAAGAGTACACATTCCTCTCGTTTATTTTCATATAAGCTAACTACCGACCGCACTAAACGAACTTACTTTCGACTATTTCATCCGTTTGTTCGTTCATCCGACCACAGGTACAATTGACTTTTGTTTAAAAATCTGTTTTGTATGCTCCATTTAGCCGAACGCAGGAGTTCTTTCTCGTTACAGTTCTCCTGTTCATTCGTTTACCGAACACAAGAGGCTACAGTGTTTAAATTCACTAATCTACTATAATAGTGCATAGTTATGCTTTCACATATCTCAGCACTCGCATTATTTATCCTTTATGTATTTGTGTTTTTATTATATGGCTCTTAAAGTTACCACTGGTTAAATAAAATGTGTTTCTAATTTTCCGCTATGGTCACATAATTATGGGACACCTATCTTTTACAGGGTAAATCTTCTTAAAGGCACAGTTTGTCCACTTTCTCTTATAAGCTAAGTTCTAAAGAACACCTCCAGGCATCATCATACCCTGCTGAGACTTAGTCTATTGTACTTTCCCTTATGTATTAGTCTTCTACGCAACTAAGGTCTCCGCTCATAGGTTAAGCCTTATGGTCCTTTTTCACCAGGCTCATTACAGACCATTAGCACGATTTAAAAAAACCTCTGTTCCTTATAAGTCCTTATATACTGGTTCCTTACACTTAGTCTGCATATGTTTTTTAGGTTTTTTATTGTATCAGGTAAGAAGGTTTACCAGTTCTCTTTTCCCTCGAGGCCTCATTCAGCCTCCACGGCCTCATTAAGCCTCCCCACCTCCCAAAGTGGGTTCTAAACTTCAAACGGGCCAGATCTGTGTTTCCTCACTGCGATTATAACATCAATCACACAAACCTACACCACCTTGCTTCTACTTGTACTTTTCTTCAAGCAAAGCCCGAAGAAGAGGTTCCTAGTATCCCGCATTTCGCTAACAGGTAAGAAGGTTTACCATTTTACGTTTTCCCTTGAGGCCTCATTCCGCCTCCACGGTGTCATACAGCCCCCCACCTCCCAAAGTGGGTTCTAAACTTCAAAACGTACCTGGTCTAAGATTCCTCACAAATGTCAACAACAATCTCATTATCATAATCCACCATATTACTACTATATTTAATGGTACATGTTTTTTGTCAATTAGTTCTACATATCATTACTTAGACCTGCGTCATTACCGCAGCTCGCCAAGTCCTACGCCATCAACTACATACAGGCTACCTGGTTCCCTGCATTACAGTATCAGGTATTGGTAATCTTACTCACTACGTTTATGTTTCTTCTTAAGGCCTCACTTCGCCTTTGTTTCATTCAAAAATATTCACATTTGTGGGAACCCAGGGGCTTGTCTCTAATTTACGGACCTACGTCCAAGTCTCTCAGCTTATCCAAGTTCTTACGTTACAGTATCTCTGATACACACCTACCCATACGTTCAACATTTTTACACTCATTATACTAGTGGCATGCCTCAGGCCCACTAGCATAATTTTCCCCTAAGGTTTTCCGGACCGTTCCCTGCAGAAGCAAGACTGTATTCTAATCTTCCTGCGCATTGCCCAAAGAAAGAACACAAACACTCAAGGTTAATCTACATACGTTATATCACATACGTTATATCACACCATTCTAAGAGACAAGCACCATCAGGCTAGAGAACTGGCGTTGAGGGTTAGGTGCTGGCCTTAGCTATCCTAAGTAATACTACGGTCCCGCGAGGTCTACACCCCTACCTCATACACGGAGGTTCAGCCCCACGACCAAATCATAGTTAGCTACCTCGCTCGCCCTTCTTTAGGGCTACAGTTAGGGCTTCCCAAGTCACGGCCACACGTTTTGAATCTCTTACGGTCACCGAGAGGCCGACACCCTGCCACCACGTTCAAGTGACCACAAAATTCCCTCGGCCCAAATCATAGGTAGAGCCTCTCTCCACCACTTGGAACTAGCAGGGCCTCACCTGTCACTTGGTTCTAGAATTTTTTTTCGCTTCGGCACTAGCTAGAAGGCCAGTTCTCCGAAGGTCTCATCCACACCTCTAAGACACATTACTTATCCAAATCATTATTTCTTGTTCAGAATGTCACAAGAATGAATCCCAAATAATCGGTCTGCTGTTGGACGAAATACCCAGCACGCCAGTCAGGCCTGGGTCTACAAAGGAATCCCTCTCCCCTTCTACCCTCAGTTACCTGGGATACTGGTACATTCCAAAAATGTCAGCAGAGCTCAGTCACAGGGGAATCCCATCTCCAGCCACTACCAGTAAGGCAGGACTACACAGGCTCACGGCGGCTCAGGCCAACGTCCCCAGGCCTGGCTCTAGTTCACAAGGGCCATCAGCTTACTCCTCAAATTCCAATCAGGAGACCCCGGTCGCTATCCCGGCCAGCCTCCAAACGATCAACAGGCTGATAAGTGGAATCGGCTATAGCCACACCAGGTGTCTCATTAAGCCCGGCAGGCCCTCACCTGGCGATCTCGGTCATACAATCTGACTTACCCTTCATTTCCCTCCATGTCCCCCACCATCCACTCTCACTACTCCATACGTCTCACCGGTCCACTCTGTTCCAATCACACGGGCCTTATCGCCATTCCCACAGGTACACTCATATGCCCCAACCTATTATCTACATCTATTGACCCTCTTACGGTGGACCACCTTCTGTCCACAGCAATCATACGCTGGTTTCACGATCGCCTCTTTTCCGGTCCTCACACTTCTCATCTTGCCGCACCATTCCCATCTAGGTAGCCATTCACAATACCCTTTAATACGTCTGTTAATAGTCCCCTTCCGCACCGCACTCTACTTCCATTCCCAGCATCAAAACTTCTCATTCCCGTTAAGGAGTTCTCACTGCACTACGCAAATCGACCATGCCATACAAGCTATCACTTCAGCAAGTAGTAAGGCTTGGTTGAGCAAGTCAGACTTATCCAACGCTTTTAACCCCTTATGGACACATGTCATGTGTGACATGTCATGGTTCCACCTTTTATTCCAGAAGTTTGGTCTTTAAGGGGTTAATCTACTATCTATTCACCCTCCACAATGGCACCTTATCACGTTTGGCTCTAGGAGCAGCCCTAAGTATTCAACATCTTCGCAGAAAAACTCTGCTGGCCGCTCCTAAAAATATTCAGGTCATCCACTATCTGGATTAATTTTTTGTTGATTTAGTAGGTTCACAAACACCCAACAGTGTTCACACCACCACAGCCTCCTTTTCACAACACTCGGGGTCCCTCTGTCACCAGGCAACCTCGGTTTAGGGATGCCTGGCCCACTATGACGGATGCCTTGCCGGCCTTTAGAGAGACTTCTTCTTTGTCAGAGATCTACCCCAACGTGGCGGCCACTCTCACATGGGGTCATCTTTGGACCGGCAAGGCAGTTCAATGCTGCTCTGACAACTCCGCAGCCTGTGATTTCATTAGCAAGGGTGTTCATACTCGCCGCCACTGTGGCTGATTCGCAGGCTGATTTGGCAGGTAGCAACCCCTCAGTTCTTTCTAGTCTTCAATTTTATTCCTGGTGTCCACTACACAACTGCTGACACTTTGCACGCTCTCAATTTAAGGTTTTCGTTCAGGCACTCCCTACGATCCACTACATACCATCCAAGATATCACCATTCCATGAGCTAATCTTGGACTAAGCACAATTTCACCACGTACTGGTGTGCACGCTTCACGCAGTTTCACGACTACTCTATCACTCACGTCAGGGCCTTGTATATTGTACATGTCACAATTAGAGTTTGCTTGAATCAAGACTTTTGCAGTTACAATATGTTTTTTTGTTTTGTTTTTGCCTCTTTCTCAAAACCTACAAATCAAGCATCTTACTTAAACCTCCTATGCTGTCACACCGCTTTATGTCTCCAAGGTCAACGACACACTATCAGTCCTAATCCACTACTCCACGTCTAAACCTTCCATTAAGGTGGAGATACATCATGGCTTCCTTCACTGGTCTTTCTGTCACAAAGCGCTGCATCAGCAGCTTCAAACTCCAGTCTACATCACTAAGTGATGGGGCCACGGATAATCCTCAGCGCAGTTACATATATACCTCAATCAGAGTAAAAGCTCCTTACAAGCTTTCAGTACCCACGCTGTATTTAACTTGCATAAAGTGTGTTTTCTTTGAATACTCTTTTTGCCCTCTTTTACAGGCCTACTCGTACGTTGGTTTCGGCACACCTCAACCAACTTTGCTTCTCCTTCTACATTCCATTACGTATTAGATAAATTCCGAGCACAAGTTGGAAGGCCATTTGGCCTGAATTTGTGGGAGGAGTTATGATCCTATATAAACCCCCTACTTACCTTTGTCGTGCAAGCTGTTTGTCCCCACCCACCTACACCCATCTATATTAACAATTCACCTTTGTGGGCCCTCTTTTACAGGCCTACTCATACTTTGGTTTTGGCACACCTCAACCAACTTTGCTTCTCCTTCTACATTCCATTACGTATTAGATAAATTACGAGCACAGATATATATACCTGTACTATTAATCCATTCTTAATTCCATTCAAATCAGGGACATAGTCATGATAAAAACAACCTCACATCTTTTCTATGCCCACTCTGGGTATTGCAATGTTTGTGATTCATTGTATACATTTATTTCTTTATAAAATATTTTACCAGGACATTTCTCTCGTTTTCAAGTATGTTCTGGGTCTTTGTCCACAAAAAATTGCACAATAGAATACATTATTAGAAAAATACTAATATATATTACATAACCAGTAGTAAAGATATTTAACCATGACAGGTGCATTCTGTGCTGAGGTATACTGCCATAGATCTCTTAAAAGATTTTAGATTGAATGAAGATTTGACTGTGTCCCTGAGGGTTTTCCATAATTGTGGTGCTCTGTAGGAAAAGGAGGATTTAACAACTTTATTTTTTGTATTGCGGTATGCTAAATATCGTGCTAGTACTGGATCAGAGGTTATAGGAGGTGGGAACAGCCAGGGAGAGCATTCTGCTCAGGTTCATGCTCTTATGCACAAGGCTGGAAAGATAAAGAATGCGTCGGGATTCCAGCGACAGCCAGTTTAGCTCTTTTAACATGTCACAGTGTTGGGTAAAGTAGTTACATTCTAGTACAAAGCAGCAGAACAAATTATATAACGTATGAAGTTTATTAAGGTGGGTTTGCGGTGCGGGTGCATACACTACATCCCTATAATCAATGACCGGCATTAGCATTTGTTTCTTTACTGTAGGACTTAGGCAGGATTTGTTTCTGTACAGGGCACCAAGTTTTGGGCAAAGTTTTGAAGAGATTTTTTTTTCAATGTGAAGGCCAAAGGATAGATTGGGGTCTAGCAACATACTTAGATATTTAAAAGAACAGACTGCTGTCAGTGTGCTATTTGAATTTGTTCTGATACTCAATTGCTGATGTAGTAGTTTACGTAATTTAGGTACAGTTCCAAAGATCATTGTAACGGTTTTGTCAGTGTTTAGGAAGAGTTTGTTATCTGCTATCCACTTTTCTACCTCTGCGAATTGGTTTTGGAGCACAGCCTCAAGCTGCGGTAGATTGGGTTTACTAGTGTAGATTACATGTCGTCTGCATACATGTGTACAGTTGAGGATTTGCAGATGTTAGGCAGATCATTTATAAATAATGTGAATAGCAGGGGGCCGAGTATGGAGCTTTGGGGAACACCAGCAAAGCGCTATCAGAAATGGCCACATATTGCAATCGGTCTGAAACATACGATAGAAACCAAGTTTTTGCAAAAGAATGCCATGGTCTCCTGTGTCAAAGGCCTTGGCAAAATCAAGGAAAATAGCTCCAGTTAAGTCTCTTTGTTCCATGCCATTTTGGATGTCATTGCAAACTTTTAAGAGGGCCGTCGAAGTTGAGTGATTTGGACGAAAGCCTGAATGATCAGAGGTCAGAAAATGTGATTGTTGATAATATTCACATAGTTGCGTGTGGACGCATTTTTCCAAGATTTTTGACAATACTGGGAGCAATGATATCGGGCGATAGTTAGATATCAAAGTATTGTCACCACTTTTATGGATAGGTACAACATTTGCAGTCTTCCAAAGTTTGGCTATGTATCCTGACATCAGACATTCATTGATAAGGGTAGTGACAGGTTTAGCAATTGCTGGTGCACTGAACTTCAGCAAAATTGCTGGGATTTGATCTGGTCCTCACTGGATTTTCATTTTTAAATTATTAAGATGTTTATTAATGACACTAACAGGCACAAGTATAAAATTGGATTTCTCTAAATGAGCATTTTGAAGATTTGGCAGGGCCTGATCTTTATTTGCGGTCTGAAAATGAGTGTCATTCGTTATCTTAGCAACCAGGGTTGTAGCACATCAAAAAAAATAATTATTAAAGGCATTTGCTACATCTAGGGGATGTTTCAGTGTTTGGTTGTCCATTTTGACAGTGGAGGGTTGGGAGTGAATTGTGGGGGTTTATATGCTATTTATGATTTTCCAGAAGTTTCTTGGGTTTGATAGGTTGTGTTTTCACGGAAATATTGGGCCTTTGTCATTTTTGTTTTGTGCATGCATTTCGCCAATGTCTGTGATCGTTTATGGAGCCAGTACACTTGATCTTTGACTACAGCGAATTTCTAAACTGGTACATTTGAATGAGGTCAGCTGTAACCCAGGGCAGGTGTGTTCCTTTTATTTGCACTTTACGCAGAGGGGCATGTAAATTCCAAACAAGCAAGAACTCAGACTGAAAAAATGCAATTGCAGAGTCTAGATCTGGTATTAGACATAATCTGTGCCATGGTATGTTATTGAGATCATTTAAAAAGGATTCAAGATTAAATTATTTTAAAGATCTGGTGATTAAAATATTGGGAGGGGATTTAGTGGCCTTTATTTTGTGTATGCAGTACGCTAGACAGTGGACACTGAAACTGTTAGGAAGAACACCCGCCTGGATTCTGTCAGGACAACTGGAGAGAATCCAATCGAGCAAGGTATGGTTCTGGCTTTTAATAGCAATGCGAGTTGGGGAGGAAATTAATTATGTTCGCTGCAAAGTCTTAAACAGTCTACATGATTTATTATTTTTAGGATTCAGCCAATCAATATTAAAATCTCCAAAAACCAACAGTTCACTTTTTTGGTTTTGAGCTACAGTTTCACTTAGTAGTTGGGCGATGTCAGAAAGGGAGTGCACCGGAGAGCTAGGTAGGCAGTAGATTCCAGCAACAATGATAGTTTTAGTGAAAGGGATCTCAATTGTGCCAGAAAGGCAGAAGGGGAGTTATAGTTTTTTAACCCCTTAAGGACACATGACATGTCTGACATGTCATGATTCCCTTTTATTCCAGAAGTTTGGTCCTTAAGGGGTTAAAGGAGTACATTTTATGGACTTGTCAACATAAATAACAATGCCTCCTCCTCGCTTTGCTCTGTCATTTCTAAAACATGAATACCCCTGTATTGCAATGGCGGAGTCTAGTATTTTAGTCGTTAACCAAGATTCTGAGAGCACAATGGTTTTTGGTTTGTAATGGGAGCACCAGGCTTGCAGTGCATCCAGTTTAGGGAGTAAACTACGGATGTTGCAGTGCACAAATGAGAGGTCTTTTTTAGTGGGGAGATTGGGACTAGAATTAGCTGGGAGACCAGGGTTAGACTCCACATCATTTGCAAGGGCAAGTAACATAAGGAATAGGAATTTGGACATCATTTTTGTTTGGCCATATAGTGAATAGGATACTTTATAAGGTGGGGGTAGGAGGGCTATTTTTTTATAACTTCCACCAGCACTCAGAAGATAAGTTACAGGAACAGAGCAGGCCATAGTGTATGATAATTTGTGTTCCAGTTTGAGGTGTGTGCTTATGGCGGAAGTGATGTGAACAAAATTGGAGTGAGAAAAGGGTTAGGAATAATAGTATGGTCATATTTGGATTTATGTTAATGGTATGAGGTGTGTAGATGAAAATGAAACACAAATAGTGAAAAACAGAATGTAAAAATTAAATCAAAGTACATAATATTGGTGTGTGATATATAGCTATTAGTAGGGAGAGAAGGTATGTATTCTATAGGGTTAAGAGATTGGAAAGATTTGCAGACCAGTGTTTGCACCTGTCATTTCAGGAGAATGAAACTTGTGTAGGAGACTATCTAGAAATGAGAAAATGAAATGAGGAAAGTAGCATGGGGTGTGTGGGAGGGGAAACAGTCTTCCAGAAGGCTACCTGTTGCAAAGGGCAGTAGAACAGCTGATTAAGCTCTGGGTGCTTTGCTGGGCTGGGTAAGTGAAAATTACAGAGATAAGACAGAGGTATTCATGTAGGGAAATAACACCATTAAACTAATAACAAGAAAGATATATGGGCCTGAGCTGGTTAAACTAACTTTTATCATAATGGTTAAGAAAAAGGTGATAAAATAAGCAATGTGCCCGGGATATGCAAAGTATGATTAGCACAGGCTGTAGTTACAAAGACATGGAAATATATACATTGAAAATAATAAAATGAAATAATCACTAAGTATAAAAATACACACAACAAAAATAACAGGGTATGTAAAACTATAATGAAATGTTGGTCTTCTAGAAGGCTGCCTGTTGCAAAGAGCAGTGGATGTCATGGTACCTGCTACTCAGACCTCTTCTCCTCCAGCAATTTCGGCACTTTGGACGCCGGGCGCGATAGCCCCGCCCCCTTTTATGATGCGGCACAATGCCGCCGACGTCATGACCCGCCGGAAATCTCAAACCAGGACGTTTTGGGGGCGTGGTCATCAATTAAAGAAGCAGGGTATAAAAGGTACTCACTTACAGTGAGTCATTGCCCTGTCGTGGTTTCAGCTTGTCTGTTCGCTCAGTGCGTTTATATTGATTGTTTCTTCGGTTATTGACTTGGCTTGTATCCTGACCTTGCTTACCTCTCCTATCCTTGTACTCGGCTTGGCTTTTGCTTACCTGTCTTCTCGTTCCCTCGACCTCGGCTCGCCCCTGACCATTCTCTGTTTGCGTGACGTTAGTTCGGCCACTCTAAGGTCCGGTACACGTCTTTATAGTTTTTAGTACACTGCGTGTTGGATCCCTGTCTTGATCCTGACAGTGGAACCACTAATTTAACTCTGGGTGCTTTGCTGGGCTGCATCCATATGTGCTATCCATTTTGTTATGTTGTATTCCTGTTACGCTGATTTATTTGTAATTTAATGGCTATATTAACATCAAAATACACGTGGAATGAAATTCTATCTATATTATATTTATGTATATATATACTGTATATATAATCTCATTCGAAGTGCATTGTAATATTAATATATCTATAGAGTTATATAATTCATATAATAATTCACAACAGCCCAACAGAAATACCAGATAATTTCATTTACAAGTCCCAATATTTGACCGTGTAACTTTCAAGGACCCCATAAAACCTGTACATGGGGTGGGAGGTGATGTTTTAGAGCAGGAAACTGTATAATGATGATGATCTCATCAGTGAAAGGTAGTTTTTGTGTGATAAATGCAAAAAACAAACATGAATACAAAGTTTGGCCACTGTTACTAAATGGTTTGTTACAAAAGACTGGACATCTCCTATTTTGAATACCCTTGGTTCAAACACAAACAGAATGTAAATAGGGCACTTAAAAATAATCTATAAAATATCTTAAAATATGTGCAATTATTAGTACAAAAATAGCAGCTCCTCTAAAGTGCAATAACCCACAAATGCACGCTCACAAAAGACAAAGGTGTGCTGTGTCTTTCGCTCTGACAAATTCGCTCAAACCTGGTACCCGTGGATGGAGTTTGTCACCAGGGGGGCCGGGGGTGGGCGCGAGGCCACGTAACAACCCAATCTCACACCCACCACGACCGCCGGACCCTCAGTCCTGCTGGTCTACCAACCCCTACCACTCTGATTTAACCACCGTCACCCACCTCTCCGAAACGAACTCATCATACGCCACCACAGAGAAAACAGTAGTACACGGAAGTTGACATTCAAACGATTGTGACACCAGATATAACGCTGACATTAATGGTAGACGCTGTAGCACCTATGCACTAGGTAGGCGTGAACGCACACCCAGACCAACCAACCCCAAGACAAGCGTAGAAAAGACAAAGGCGCAACGA
Organism: Pelobates fuscus; assembly: GCF_036172605.1. Classification (NCBI taxonomy): domain Eukaryota; kingdom Metazoa; phylum Chordata; class Amphibia; order Anura; family Pelobatidae; genus Pelobates; species Pelobates fuscus. The sequence goes on from NC_086324.1 coordinate 91,616,304, forward strand.
ACGCCATACAGGGAATTGGCTCCTCACCCGAGGAATACATGACCCCCAACAGCCACTCATAGGCGCTAGACATAAACACCTGCGACTAGATAACCAGTATACAAGGCACGCAGACATCCAATAACACACGTTGGGTATGAAGACAAAAACACTCGAGAGAAATTATTGACGAAAGATACCCAAGACGCACCAACCGCAATTCGGACACCGAAACGACCCCACATACTCTGTACATATATTTAACCTGAACCACAGGCTTACGTACCCCCCTACATATCCCTGCCGGACCCACGTCCCACAGACTGAAACCAAACTAAGAGTAAAGAGCCACAGGTACCGGAACGGAAAGACAGCTACCCATGAAAATGCAAATGTATAAAATCACATCGTTATAATGCCAATTCGACACCAGACAACCTGATGGGTGGTCCGGGGGGGCTACATGGGAGGGTAGCCGCACCACAACCAAGCACACAAACGCAATATGAATTCTCTTACCCCCCGAAGCTGTTATCTCAGTTAAGTTTGTTACTAGTGTGAACTATTTACATTTACTGATAATCAGAGTATGGCTGCCTAGTCTCAGGACAACCATGATGTAGCTACGTAATATGATTGACTTTGTTATCTTTGTACTATTGCATGTAAACAGAAAATGTACCACATAAACTGAAAAATTGAAAAATTGAAAAATAAAGATTGTCAAAAAAAAAAGTGTGCTGTGTCTTTAAGACCTATATAAACATCAATTATAGAGGTCACTGTATTATAAAGTGTCAGTGTATAAATTATTAAACCCAAATTTTAGTGTAAATTCTCTTTAACCCCTTAAGGACACATGACATGTGTGACATGTCATGATTCCCTTTTATTCCAGAAGTTTGGTCCTTAAGGGGTTAAAGTGAATATAGTAGAAAGCACTTACAATTTATTTCAGGCTTAAATAAATGACAAATACAAAAAAAAAAGAGAAGTCCTGCGCTTAAGCTGCAAGGACTACAACACACATCAGCCCCAATATATAGTAAAAACCAAAGAAAAGAAAATGTTACCTGCGCTTTTTCCTTAATCCCTATGTATATTTAGACAAATGGAGGTCATTTAGTTGCTCCAATGGCCATTGGAGGGATGCCCGCCTGCCAACGTCAAGGCAGACCCCCCCTAAGCGGGTCCTAACACTGACCCTTCAGCCTGCTTCCTTGAGCTTCTGGCAAAGATATCTCTAATGAGACAGAAAGGGGCATTTTTTATATACACCCCCTTTACTTATTAACCCTTAATAGGGAACACATGGGATGGGTAGCAGCATTGTAACCAGGCTGTGTGATACAAAGTAAATACAAAAAAAAAAAAAAAAAGGAGAAGTCCTGCGCTTAAGCTGCAAGGACTACAACACACATCAGCCCCAATATATAGTAAAAACCAAAGAAAAGAAAATGTTACCTGCGCTTTTTCCTTAATCCCTATGTATATTTAGACAAATGGAGGTCATTTAGTTGCTCCAATGGCCATTGGAGGGATGCCCGCCTGCCAACGTCAAGGCAGACCCCCCCTAAGCGGGTCCTAACACTGACCCTTCAGCCTGCTTCCTTGAGCTTCTGGCAAAGATATCTCTAATGAGACAGAAAGGGGCATTTTTTATATACACCCCCTTTACTTATTAACCCTTAATAGGGAACACATGGGATGGGTAGCAGCATTGTAACCAGGCTGTGTGATACAAAGTAAATACAAATACAAAAAAAAAAAGAGAAGTCCTGCGCTTAAGCTGCAAGGACTACAACACACATCAGCCCCAATATATAGTAAAAACCAAAGAAAAGAAAATGTTACCTGCGCTTTTTCCTTAATCCCTATGTATATTTAGACAAATGGAGGTCATTTAGTTGCTCCAATGGCCATTGGAGGGATGCCCGCCTGCCAACGTCAAGGCAGACCCCCCCTAAGCGGGTCCTAACACTGACCCTTCAGCCTGCTTCCTTGAGCTTCTGGCAAAGATATCTCTAATGAGACAGAAAGGGGCATTTTTTATATACACCCCCTTTACTTATTAACCCTTAATAGGGAACACATGGGATGGGTAGCAGCATTGTAACCAGGCTGTGTGATACAAAGTAAATACAAATACAAAAAAAAAAAGAGAAGTCCTGCGCTTAAGCTGCAAGGACTACAACACACATCAGCCCCAATATATAGTAAAAACCAAAGAAAAGAAAATGTTACCTGCGCTTTTTCCTTAATCCCTATGTATATTTAGACAAATGGAGGTCATTTAGTTGCTCCAATGGCCATTGGAGGGATGCCCGCCTGCCAACGTCAAGGCAGACCCCCCCTAAGTGGGTCCTAACACTGACCCTTCAGCCTGCTTCCTTGAGCTTCTGGCAAAGATATCTCTAATGAGACAGAAAGGGGCATTTTTTATATACACCCCCTTTACTTATTAACCCTTAATAGCGAACACATGGGATGGGTAGCAGCATTGTAACCAGGCTGTGTGATACAAAGTAAATACAAATACAAAAAAAAAAAGAGAAGTCCTGCGCTTAAGCTGCAAGGACTACAACACACATCAGCCCCAATATATAGTAAAAACCAAAGAAAAGAAAATGTTACCTGCGCTTTTTCCTTAATCCCTATGTATATTTAGACAAATGGAGGTCATTTAGTTGCTCCAATGGCCATTGGAGGGATGCCCGCCTGCCAACGTCAAGGCAGACCCCCCCTAAGCGGGTCCTAACACTGACCCTTCAGCCTGCTTCCTTGAGCTTCTGGCAAAGATATCTCTAATGAGACAGAAAGGGGCATTTTTTATATACACCCCCTTTACTTATTAACCCTTAATAGGGAACACATGGGATGGGTAGCAGCATTGTAACCAGGCTGTGTGATACAAAGTAAATACAAATACAAAAAAAAAAGAGAAGTCCTGCGCTTAAGCTGCAAGGACTACAACACACATCAGCCCCAATATATAGTAAAAACCAAAGAAAAGAAAATGTTACCTGCGCTTTTTCCTTAATCCCTATGTATATTTAGACAAATGGAGGTCATTTAGTTGCTCCAATGGCCATTGGAGGGATGCCCGCCTGCCAACGTCAAGGCAGACCCCCCCTAAGCGGGTCCTAACACTGACCCTTCAGCCTGCTTCCTTGAGCTTCTGGCAAAGATATCTCTAATGAGACAGAAAGGGGCATTTTTTATATACACCCCCTTTACTTATTAACCCTTAATAGGGAACACATGGGATGGGTAGCAGCATTGTAACCAGGCTGTGTGATACAAAGTAAATACAAATACAAAAAAAAAAAAAAGAGAAGTCCTGCGCTTAAGCTGCAAGGACTACAACACACATCAGCCCCAATATATAGTAAAAACCAAAGAAAAGAAAATGTTACCTGCGCTTTTTCCTTAATCCCTATGTATATTTAGACAAATGGAGGTCATTTAGTTGCTCCAATGGCCATTGGAGGGATGCCCGCCTGCCAACGTCAAGGCAGACCCCCCCTAAGCGGGTCCTAACACTGACCCTTCAGCCTGCTTCCTTGAGCTTCTGGCAAAGATATCTCTAATGAGACAGAAAGGGGCATTTAAATAAATGACAAAAGTTTCTCAAAGTTACTCAAAAAAGAACAAAGAGAAAATATATATACACTGTAGTACAGTTCATAAATCCCGATCGGGAGCTGGAACGTTGACTTTGCTTGAATTGACCAACAATAAATTGGATGAAATAAACCCAAGAGTGACGGTAATGTTTTGATATTCTTTATATCATTGGGAATTGGCACCTGGTATAATTTATTTTGAGTAGGAGTGCAAGAGGTTCAAATCTCTCTCTCTCTCTCTCTCTCTCTCTCTCTCTCTCTCTCTCTCTCTCTCTCTCTCTCTATATATATATATATATATATATATATATATATATATATTATATATGGAATATCACTCACAAGTGAAGAACAGATAAGTCTGCTTTGTCACGGACAGAAAGGATCAAACTAGCAAAGATAAGGACAGCAAATACTAAAGGTACAGAAAGCATATTATGGACCTTAGAATGGCCGGATTAAACGCTAAATAGAATCGTATAGGAAAAGCCGAGGTCAGGGATACAGAAGTCAGAATAAATGTTAGGAATAGACAAAGATCAAGGACAATCAGAAAGGAGAATAGTCATAGATAAGCCAAGGTCAAAATGCCATAAATACAAGAAATATAAACGTGCTCTAGGAGAAACCAAACCAATGGAAACCATTGCAGGGCATCAAACAAATGGACCAGAGAAGGTACATAGGGAAAAGAAAACAAATTCTTAAACCTAAAGCCATTAGTCGAGATAGATAGATAGATATATGAAAAAGAAAATCATAAAAGATGCTGGCATGTGGGGAACAACACATAGATTGTCACTGGAGTGCGCATCAGTGTCCCCTCAATGCTCCCAATCGCCGGCTTCTAAAAGAGGGTGGGGGTCTGGAATAGATGTTCGCCGCTGGCTGATACCCGCGTGCGTTCCACTGCAGACTGGTTTGCATTCCACTTTGCTGCACTCGTGTGTGAAATCTGATGCTGCCTTACGCATTTCGTGAATCAAGTGTTCACTTCATCAGGAGGCAATCTCCTAGCTTTTATTATAGCAGGAGTGTCCTTGGTGCACCTTTGCAAGCTGATACATGTGGACTTTTTTGGACTACTATTCTTGACAATTTGTATATAATTGGACATTTATTGATACATATATTTATAATTTGTATATTGGCATTTCCTTTTATTGCTGAGTTTTAGAAACATCTTCTATTTTTCTAAACAATCTATTTTTTCCAATGCACTGTTTAGTAGATAAACCACGTTACCAGCATATACACATTGACTCCTGGCTTTAGGTTTGAGAATTAGTTTTCATTTCCCTATTTACCCTATCTAATTTATTTGTAAGCCTAGGGTGGGAGCTTTTTTTATACCAGTAGTAGGATATATATATTAATTCAGAGTATCTCTATATTTCCCTGCTTTTGGAGACCCACAGGATTGAATATTTATTTAATTTCCTTTTGGTTCTCTATTTCTCTGTTTTAAATGAACCAGAGAGTATAAATAGCCTAACGGAGGCTCTAGTTGGGAGGCCCTGTTGATGCCAAAACGTGTGTCCAGCGTGAAAATTGGAGGCTGTATCTTTAAATTGCAGCCTTTGGAAGCAGCCGGCGTTCGTGGGAATGCCAGTGCAGTTCTTGCCCGTCTAGCATGGAAAGCAGAGGGAGACCCAGCAAGAGGCAAGTATAATTTAATTTGTATTTTTATTGTTCGCGATCATGACGGCCGTGTGACATGCTTTAACAATTCAGCACATCAATATCCTTAGTTAAGGATCAGTGTGACAGCAATAAATGTCAGCAATAGATACAAAGAAATGGGAAATGCAAGAAGTGTGCAGTATTTCCCCAAACTAGGTTCAACCGGCTTTCGCTTATCTGCACAGAGCATGTACAAATTCCTGTGTCACAGATTTTTCTTTTTATATCTATGGATAGAGCCTAGTAAATTGCTGTGCTTTTGACTGATTGTGACTGAGCTAGTTCCTTGTTGATGTCACAATGCCAATTTCACTGAATAAAATCACAGCATGCAACTAAAACTGTGATTCACTTTTCAGATTGATTCAGGATCTGTTCTGAGAACATTTCATTGGAACTGGGTCAGAGGGAACACCGATCGCCTTTATTAGATTTGTAGTAGTAATGACATCATTTCTCCTATTCCACTATTATTAGTAGTGATGTCCCGAACGGTTCGCTGGCGAATAGTTCCTGGCGAACATAGCGAACATAGCATGTTCGCGTTCGCCTCAGACGGCGAACATATGCGATGTTCGGTCCGCCCCCTATTCGGCATCATTGAGTAAACTTTGACCCTGTACCTCACAGTCAGCAAACACATTCCAGTCCCGATGGATCTTGTGTCTGTGCGGTAGGTTATGGTAGAAGTGTTTTAGTTGAGCATAGTGGAACTGGAGCATCAGTGTGGGCGTCCCTTCTGTAGTGAAGTCCCGTAGGTTTCTCACACCTAATCTGTAGGGGGATAAACCCCTCCTAATTGGTCATGGGCCGTTGGTGGGAGTCCATCTCCCAGGTCTGGATTGGTGGTTATAGGTATCAGGGGTTTGCAGGTCTCCTTCCTTAGAGTGGTCCATGTCTTAAGCGTTTGTGCTATGGGGGATTGTAGCATCTGATTCTCTATGCCAAATCAATGTACGTAGGGAATTATCAGTGGAAACTCTGCTTAGTGTTACCCATAGCTTTTGGGGTGAGGCAATATGTAATTCCTGGAGCCTCTGGAGTACAGTTGCGTGATAGTATTTAGGAAAGTCAGGTAGTGCCTGCCTGCCCCATTCTCTCGGAAGACTAAGTTTAGCATGGCTTATTCTAGCTCTATCACCCTTCCAAATAAATTTGAGGATTGACAAACTCAGTGTTGTAAAGAAGGTTTGCGGTACAGTACAGGGTTTGGTGTGGAACATGTATAAGATCCTTGGTAGGACGTTCATTTTCACTACCTTTATATGACCGTGCCATGAGATGTGATTATAATTCAATTTCCTGAGATTCTCCATAATAATGTTTAAAAGAGGGTTGTAGTTGTGGCTGTATATGTCCTTCACTGTGCGTGGGATCCACAGCCCCAGATATCTCATGTTGTCCGTACACCAGTGAAAGGGAAATCGTTGTTGGAGTTGGGCACAATATTCTGCCAGAGTTAGTTTGAGGCTGGACAGTTGCCCGTATGCTTGAAATTCTTCCATTAGCGACTTTAAAGTTGCGTGCGGATCGTCAATAAAAAACATGTCGTCCGCATATGCGGCTACCTTATGTTCTTGAGATTTATATTGAAATCCCGCAATAGAGGGTATTTTCCTGATTCAGTTGAGGAATGGCTCAAAAGTGAGCACAAGCAGCAGGGGTGATAGTGGGCATCCTTGTCTGATGTGGTTTCATATGCTGAAGCTGTGTGTGAGAGCCCTATTTACCCAAACCCGAGTGTTCAGATTCTGGTAGAGTGAATTAAGCATTTCCTCACCGAGCCTTGATCGGAGAATCCATACCAGAGTTAAAGCATGTTAAAGTTTTATTGGGTTGCTGATCTGGCTCAGAGTTCAAGACATGCGGCTGGTTAGCCCAGGTCTCAAAATGCAGGGTTCCTGTGTCTCCGGGGCGAACAGCATCCCTACATGTTATATGTCCCTGGATAGATCTTCACCGAGCGCACTTACTGTCCAAAAAGCTCATGATTGGTGCTTGGGGGACCATGAGATACCCATCAAAGACTTACCGGATCCAAGCACAGTCCGAATCTGGAAACAGTGTTTCTGGGTATCTCCTGGTCAGGCACTCGACATATAGGATGGATCCAGGCAATCCCCAGAAATTCCCAATCCTGCCTGGGAGGCAGAATAAGCATCCATGGGTTCTCCATACCCCTTTTCCATAGTGATAATAGCATTTTTTTGTACATGTTGAAATGGGGTTCTGTGGCAGTGTGGTTTTATCTCCATGTCAGTCTGCAGGCTTCTCAATATCTGTATCTCTTCCATGATACAACACATTAGGATTGTAATGTAATTTCGATCTTTAAAGTTTCTGGATAACATACCACTACATGCCCACACACTACAAATGTACCAACGTTGTTACATAGTTAAATAGTTACATAGCTTAAAAGAGACTTGTGTCCATCAAGTTCAGCCTCCTCACATATGTTGTTGCTGTTGATCCAAAAGAAGGCAAAAAATCTAGTCTGAAGCACTTCCAATTTTACCACAAACTAGGAAAAAATTCCTTCTTGACCCCAAAATAGCAGTCAGATGTCTCCTTGGATCAAGCAACTATTACCCCACTGATTAGAAATTATATCCCTGTATGTTATGTTTTTGTAAGTATTTATCCAATTGCAGTTTAAACATCTGTAGTGACTCTGACAAAACCATCTCTTCAGGCAGAGAATTCCATATCCTTATTGCTCTTACTGTAAGAAAACATTTTCTTCGCCTTAGATAAAATCTCCTTTCTTCCAGCCTAAATGTGTGACCTTGTGTCCTATGTATAGCCCTGTTTATGAATAGATTTCCAGATAAAGGTTTGTACTGGCCCCGAATATATTTGTATAAAGTTATCATATCCCCTCTCAGGCGCCGTTTTTCCAAACTAAACAGATTAAATTTTTTTAACCTTTCTTCATAACTAAAATGCTCCATTCCTTTCATCAATTTTGTAGCTCATCTCTGGACTTTTTCAAGTGCCATGATATCTTTCTTTAGAACAGGCGCCCAAAATTGCACAGCATATTCAAGGTGTGGTCTTACCAGCGATTTATAAAGAGGCAACATTATATTTTCATCCCGAGAATTTATGCCCCTATTTATACATGACAAAACCTTACTGGCCTTAGCAACTGCAGATTGACATTGCATATTGCTGCCTAATTTGTTGTCTATAACAATTCCCAAATCCTTTTCGTGTGTGGTTATCCCTAATTCACTACCATTTAGTGTGTAAGTTGCTTGCGCATTCTTAACCCCGAAGTGCATAACTTTGCATTTCTCTACGTTAAATTTAATCTGCCATTTTAGTGCCCAGTCCCCCAATCTATCCAAATCCTTGTGCAGAAAAGCAATATCCTGCTCACATGTTATTACTTTACAAAGTTTTGTGTCATCTGCAAACACTGATACATGGCTTTCAATGCCTGTTTCAAGATCATTTAAAAATATGTTAAATAGAAGTGGTCCCAAAACAGAACCCTGAGGGACACCACTTACCACTTTTGTCCAGCTTGAAAATTTGCCATTAATGACAACTCGTTGTACTCTATCCTTAAGCCAATGTTCAACAAGTTGTCATTAATGGTACATTTTTTTGTTGCTATGTCTGAGTGTATATTAGAGCTCCAAAGCAATAATACTTACAGTAATGTGTCTTTAAACTACAAAAAATGTTTTTAGAAATAAGTCTGTGTAAGTAAAATGCATTGTTATTCTAAATTACATAAATTGTTATTAGCAAGTCACTTATAATTTCTCAGAACATCCTCGTTCATGGCCCCACCCCAGTCACAACCATAAAATGAAAGTGTCAGTCTTTGTCCATTTGAAATGTTGGGAGGTATGCATATATGTGGATCATATCATGGGTGAGTATTTAAAGTAAGGAATGTATCCTTCCATACAATACTTGTTATTGAAATCACATATAACATTGCTTTTATATTACAATCTGCATTTCAGTTGCAGTTATTAACTTCTAGGCCCTTAAAAGCATGTCCATAATTGCAGTCAGGGAGTAACTGCTAACGGATGTCTGGTTAGTAGGTGTGTGCAATATAAAACATTCATTTTGGCTAGAGGAAAACTCTGAGTGGGCAGTATTGTTATCCCACACAATGGGTGTGTACCGTTGATATGTGGGTTGAGTCAACCTGCAGTGCTCTACAAGATCCATCCCGTAACAAGAAACAACATGAACTGCCTAAACTGGAGACATAAGCAGAGTTGGCAATTACGTATCAGCCCAACCTGAATTATTTCTTTTAGAATCATCATCTAATTCTATTAAGAAGATTATATAAGCAAAGCATTACTACAATATACAAAACAATAAATACATTTTTTGGAACTGCTGATTAAGCTACCAGTAGAATACCAGGGCTGCTATCAGTTAAATAACATTCTCATCTCAATTTTATGAACATGGCTGTGTACAATGCTTTCTTAAAGGGACTCTAAATGCACCAAGACCACTTCATCTCATTGTCCCATTGATCATTTTGCAGGAGCACCACTGTTTCCATTAAAGGGTTACCACACCTCTTTTGGCTGTCAGGAAGAAAGTAACTAGAGGTGCTTCTTGAGCTATGACTAATTACAATACAAGTAAAATTTTTAAACATGATAAAAAGCAATAATGTATACATTTAACTACTTATGTGGTTGTCCTAATTTGCATACCAGCAATATGTAAATGTACATATTTATATTCAGTCCGCAGAGGGTGCCGCAGAGTTATTGAACTAACAATGCATAGTTTGTCTATCAATTGCTACCGTCACAAGCCCCATACAGGGGCTCTTGGTACCAGGCCCATAGTCTGTGGGCAAGAGGCTGTCCTTCAAACGTCAGCAAAAGGCCATGGTATGGGAGCTTCTGTTACATATCTCCCCGCCAAGGGTGGACTAACCAGGCACCAGACAATCAATCAGTCTGTTCCTGAGTTAGTCGGGTAGCCAGCCTCAAAAAAGTCCATCTAACCTGCCACCCTCCTGAACAAAGCTCCACTGTGTTACTCCATTGTGCTGTTGGGGAGAGAAGCCAATTGCATTCCTTTCCTGGAGGTCCTGCTGCCGTTGGGAAGGAAGGCTGACTACCTCTTTTTCCTGGGTTGCAATCTGACGCTGAGGAAGGAGACTGAATATTGCCACACCCTGGGTTATAATCTGCAGTGGCACTCAGCTGCAGGGTAGGAAGGTTGGCTACCTCTACCTCCTCTCGCTGGGCTGCAATTTGTCACTGGGAAGGGAGGCAACTACCTCTACCTCCTCTCGCTGGGTTGCAATCTGCTGCTGGGGAGAGAGGCCGTTTACCTCTACCGCTTCACGCTGGATTTTAAACTGCCACTGGGGGCCGAGGCCGACGACTTCTTCTCCTTAGGTTGCATTCTTCTGCTGTGTAGGGAGACCAGCTACCTCTACCTCCTCTCATTAGTTTGCAAACCGATGCTGGGGAGTTAGGCAGACTACCTCTTCTCCCTAGTTTGCACCCTGCTGCTGGGGAAGTAAGCTGGCTACCTCCTCTCCCTGGAGCCCAATTTGCCGCTATGAAGGCAGGCCGACTACCTCCACACCCTGTGTTGTAATCTGATGCTGGCAGGAAGGCTGCCTAACTCTTCTCCTGGGGTTGCACTCAGCTGCAGGGTAGGAAGGCCAGCTACCTCTACCTCCCCTCCATGAATTGCAATCTGTTGCTGTGGAGGAAGGCTGGCTACCTCTGCCTTTGCTTGTTGGTTTGCAAACTACCTCTACATCCTCAAGCAAAGTTGCAATCTGTCGGTGGGGAAGGAGGAAGGCCGACTACCTCTACCTTTTATCACTAGGTTGTAATCTGCCCATGAGGAAAAAGGAAGGTTACCCTACCTTCTCTTGCTGGGTTGCAAACTACCGCTGGAGAGGGAGGCTTACTACTTCTTCTCCTTTTGAATCAGGGACCAATGTAGCCAACCAACAGCTCAGAAGATTCTGTTACTGGGTTCCCTGACAAAGCACTGAGAACATACATTTCCCTATTTAGGGCAAGGACTAGCCTTTGGTGACTTGTCCTTAGGTACGTTGTGAAAAGCATTTAAACTATAAATATACCAAACATTGCAGAATGAGCAATTAGAATTAATACATGAACTATTTAATACAAGTAACACAATAAAAAGTAACACTATATACATTTAACTACTTATTTGGTTGCCCTAATTTGTATACCGGCATTATGTAAATGTCATCATTTCTATTAACTCAGCAGAGGGTGCTGCAGAGTTATTAAACTAGCAATGCATAGTTTGTATATCAGTTGCAACCATCACATGCTCATTTCAGGGACTCATGGTACCAGCATGGCCGCCATCAGGGGGTGACAACCGTGACAGTTGTCACAGGCCCGGCGGCCCTGGGGGGCCCGTATTGCTCGGGCCCCACTTTCCCTCCCTGCACACATAGATAGCGAACATCGCTATCTATGTGTGCAGCCCCGGGCCCCCGGCTCCCTGTTACCGCAGAGGGGGCCCAGGCAGCACACTGCTTCTTCTCTTCTCCTCCCTGCTAATAACGCTTGCGAGACCCGGTTGCCATGGCAACGCTCCGCGGGTCTCGCGAGAGTTATTTGAGGAGAGAAGAGGAGAAGCAGTGTGCTGCCTGGGCCCCCTCTGCGGTAACAGGGAACCCGGGGGGCCCCACCATGCCACCGGATGGAATCTCCCCCCTCCCTAGACACAGGTAAGCAGGGAGGGGGGAGAAACAATTTAATTAATTAAATTATTATTATTTTTTAAATAATGTTAAAATGCCCCCCCTCCCCCTCCTCATTGGACATTTACACACACACACTACATACACTGACACAACACACACACACACACACACACACTACATACACTGACACAACACACACACACACACTACATATACTGACACAACACACACACACACACACACTACATACACTGACACAACACACACACACACACACTACATACACTGACACAACACACACACACACTACATACACTGACACAACACACACACACACACTACATACACTGACACAACACACACACACTACATACACTGACACAACACACACACACACTACATACACTGACACAACACACACACACACACACTACATACACTGACACAACACACACACACACACATACTGACACAACACACACACACACACACTACATACACTGACACAACACACACACACACCACATACACTGACACAACACACACATACTACATACACTGACACAACACACACACACTACATACACTGACAAAACACACACACTGCATACACTGACACAACACACACACACACACTACATACACTGACACAACACACACATACACACACTACATACACTAACACAACACACACACTGCATACACTAACACAACACACACACACTGCATACACTGACACAACACACACACCACATACACTAACACAACACACACACACTGCATACACTAACACAACACACACACACTGCATACACTGACACAACACACACTCTGCATAGACTAACACAACACACACACTGCATAGACTAACACAGCACACACTGCATACACTAACACAACACACACTGCATACACTAACACAACACACTCTGCATACACTGACACAACACACACTGCATACACTAATACAACACACACCGCATACACAAACACACACACTGCATACAATAATACAACACACACTGCATACACTAACACACACAGTGCATACACTAATACAATACACACACTGCATTCACTAATACAACATGCACTCTGCATACACTACACACTAACACACTCACTGCATCCACTATACTGACACACACTCTGCATTCGCTACACATTACCACACTCTGCATTCACTACACTAACACACACTCTGCATCCGCTACACACTAACACACTCTCTGCATTCACTACACATTAACACACACTCTGCATTCACTACAAATTTACACACACACTACATTCATTACACTGACACACTCTGCATTCACTACACCCTAACACACACTCTGCATTTATTACACACTAACACACACTCTGCATTCACTAAACTATGCACACACTCTGGATTCACTATACTGACACACACTCTGCATTCACTACACTAACATACACTCTGCATCAACTGTACACACAGCATCCACTACACAAACATCCTGTATTCACAGTACACACACTACATCCACCACAAATTGAAACATTCTGCATTCACTATACACAGACAGTGTCTAATACACACACTTCATCCACTACAGACACTGCATCCACTAAACACATTTCATCTAGTACATACAAACACTACATCCACTACACAAACACACACTACATCACTGTACACACACTACATCCACTACTCAAACACTCTCTGCATTCACTACACTAACACACACTCTGCATCCGCTACACACTAAAACACCCTCTGCATTCACTACACATTAACACACACTCTGCATTCACTGCACTAACACACACACTACAGTCATTACACTGACAAACTCTGCATTCACTACACACTAACACACACTCTGCATTCATTACACACTAACACACACTCTGCATTCATTACACACTAACACACACTCTGCATTCACTAAACTATGCACACACTCTGGATTCACTATACTGACACACACTCTGCATTAACTGTACACACAGCATCCACTGCACAAACATCCTGTATTCACAGTACACACACTACATCCACCACAAATTGAAACACTCTGCATTCACTATACACAGACACTGCGTCTAATACACACACTACATCAACTACAGACACTGCATCCACTAAACACATTTCATCTAGTACATACAAACACTACATCCACTACACAAACACACACTACATCACTGTACACACACTACATCCACTACTCAAACACACTCTGCGTTCACTATACACACTGCATCCGCTACACTAACACACTCTGCATTCACTGCACAAACAGTATCTAATGCACACAAACACTACATCCATTACACACATTCTAATTCACTTCAACTATACACACCACATTCAGTCCCGCATCTTTGTCAGCGGACTAGGTAGGGCGTGGGCGGGCCCGGGAGGGAGGGGGAGGGGTGGGGGGAGGAGGGGGGGGGCCCAGACCTTGTGCTTTGTCAGGGGCCCCAAAATTTCTGATGGCAGCCCTGGGTACCAGGCCTGTAGTTTGTGGGCAAGAGGCTTACCGTCAAGCCTCTCCAAAAAGCCGTGGCATAGAAGCTCCTATTTTCCCTCCCCAAGGGTAGACTTGTCGAGTTAGTCGGGTAACCAGCCCCAAAAAGTCCATCCAACCTGACACCCTCCTGAACAAACCTCCACTGTCTAGTTCTGTTGTCCTGTTGGGGAGAGAAGCCAACTGTGTTCCCCTCTATGGAGCTGCAGCTGAGAAGGGAGGCTGACTATCACCTCCTCCTAGGTTGCAAGCAGGCCGACTACCTCTACTCCCTGGGTTGTAATCTGCCACTGGAGAGGGAGGTTGACTACTTATTCTTCCTGGGTTGCATTTTGCCACTGGAGTGGGATGCTGCCTACCTCTATCTCCTCTCACTGACTTGCAATCTGCCGCTGGTGGACAGCAGCTACCTCTTCCGCCTGGGTTGCACAATGCCGCTGGGGAGGGAGGCTGGCTACCTCTACCTCCTTTTGCAGGGTTGTAATCTGCTACTGAGGAGGAAAGCCTGCTACCTCCTTCGCATACTGGGTTGCAATATGTCACTGGAGAGGGAGGCTGCCTACCTCTTCTATCTCAGGATTCAGTGACCAATGCAGCCAGCCAACAGGTTTTTTTTGCAAAATGTGGCAATAGGTGGAGCTTCCACCTCCACAGTCTATCATTTTTTTTTATCAGGCTTCATATGTATTTTTTTTTTTTTTTTTTGTCAATCTTTCTTTTATTAAGGCATGCGTTAAGGGGGGTACAGAATAAGAAAGAAGGGATGTACGTTATGTATTACAATTTGGGAGCATAATGACAAAGTGAAACATCTCCTATGAATGAAAGCCTTATTTTATATTAATTAAGCAGTACAGACGGTTAATACCAAGTTTAGCGTAATACTAATAAAAGTGGTTAGTCATGCGTAGTAATCTGGAGTAAGATGTTGCTAGCACAGTTTCATAATTAGCACGCATTTAATCTATTTGGTAATGTTAGGCTAGATCTATGTAACATACAATATCTCTTGTGAAGTTAAACTAAAGCATTATGGTTAGGCATGAACAATTCTGGTGAATAACTGTAGGATTAGGCCATCAGCATTCATTGGTTAGTAGTAGGTAGAAGGTAGCTGCATCACATTAGGACTGGTAATGCGTCGACTATACACTAGACCAGGGCTTCCCAAACTTTTATGGGCCGAGACCCACTTTTCAAAATGGTAATTTTTCGAGACCCACGTGCTTTTAATGCATATTTTAAAAAGTGAACACCATGGCAATCAGCTTTAGAGGCATACAATTGGCACACCATAGCAATCTGCTTTAGAGGCATAAAACTGGCACACCACAGCAATCCACTTTAGATGCATACAATTGGCACACCATAGCAATCCGCTTTAGATGCATACAATTGGCACACTATCCGCTTTAGATGCACACTATCCGCTTTAGAGGCATACAATTGGCACACTATCCGCTTTAGATGCATACAATTGGCACACCGTGGCAATCAGCTTTACAGGTATACAATTGGAACATTATGACAGCTTTAGATGCATAAAATTGGCACACTATAGCAATCCGCTTTAGATGCATACAACTGGCATACCATGGCAATCAGCTTTAGATGCATAAAATTGGTACATCATGGCAATCAGTTGTAGATGTATAAACTTGGCACATCATGGCAACTTTAAGTGCATACATTTGGCGCACCATGGCAATCAGTTTTAGAGGCTTACAATTGGCACACCTTGGCAACCAGCTTTAGAGGCATAAATTCAGAACATCATGGAAATCAGTTTTAGAGGCATAAAATTGGAACATCATGGCAGCTTTAAATACATAAACTTGGCACAGCTTGGCAATAAGCTTTAGATGCATAAACTTGGCATATCGTGGCAATCACTTTTAGATGCATAAACTTGGCACAGCATGGCAATAAGCTTTAAATACATAAACTTGGCATATCATGGCAATCAGCTTCAGAGGCATACGATTGGCATACCATGGCAAACAGTCAGATGCATAAAATTGGCACAACATGGCAATCAGTTTTAGATGCATAAAATTGGCACAACATGGCAATCAGTTTTAGATGCATAAAATTGGCACACCATGGCAGTTTTAGAGGCATATTTCTGGGATATTATGGCAGTTTTAGAGGCAGAAACTTTGCACATCATGACAATAAGTTTTAGAGACATAAAACTGCTTACTCACAGAGTCAGAATCAGAAGTGCTGTGTCCTGCTCTTTCATCCAGGCACCTCACGTTGATTATCCTAGTGGTGGAACTAATGTAGAGAGGACGGTGGTGCAAATATGTTTTCTGGACCCCCTCTAGTGCAAGTGTGGCCAAAAGGTAGATCTCCACCTGTCGGAGAACTTCAACAATGCTATACCAGATGGGGATCTACCATTTTCTTATCATTGCAGGGTTATATTTGTGAGCAGTGTTTGATCGTTTGAATGTAAGCATGTTTTTGTATTAAGTATATGTGTGCATGTATGGGTGTATTTGTATGTACTGTTGCCATTGGAATGTAGTGGTGTACTTGTTTGTAATGTTTGCGTCTGAATGCAAGGGTGTTTGCATGTAGTGTCGGACTTAAAATGCAGGTGTGCTTTTTGAGTGTTGGTGTTTGAATGAAGGGGTGTTTGTAGATAATTTTAGTGTTTTAATGCCGGGGTGTGTTTGTATGTAATGTTTGCGTTTGCAGTACGTGTGTAGTGGATGCAGTGTGTGTATTGTGTTTATAAAATATACATATACACAATGTGTGTTTGAATGTAAGCATGTTTTTTTGCATGGAGTATGTGTGAAGTGTATACACATATGCACACACATACAGAGACACACACAGACACACAAATACACACCCTGACAGCAATACACACAATGACACCTAGTTAAACAGACACTCATGTACACAGATACACACTGACACTAAATACACACACAATGACACAAAAGGACGCAGAGACAGGAGGTGAGTGTGACAGTGTGTGGGAGAGGTGAGGGTGACAGTGTGGGAGGGAGTGTGTGTGCTGGTAACAGTGTGGGGGGCAGTGTGAGGGCAAAGTGAGAAATGATTACAGTGGGCGGGCAGGGGGAGAAGGCGTGGGCAGGCAGGGGGAGAAGGGGTGGCACAGGCGGGAGGAAAGGGTTACAGTGTGGGGGGCAGGGGGAGAAAAGGCTACAGTGGGGGGGCAGGGGGGAAAAGGCTACAGTGGGGGGGCAGGGGGAGAAAAGGTTACAGGGGGGGCGGGGGTGACATGGGGAGGGCAGGTAGTGAAGGGGTGACATGGGGGAGGGCAGGGAGTAAAGGGGTGACACATAGGGGAAGGCAGGGAGTGAAGGGGTGACATGGGAAGGGCAGGGAGTGAAGGGGTTACATGGGGAGGGCAGGGAGTGAAGGGGTTACATGGGGAGGGCAGGGAGTGAAGGGGTCACATGGGGAGGGCAGGGAGTGAAGGGGTTACATGGGGAGGGCAGGGAGTGAAGGGGTTACATGGGGAGGGCAGGGGGTGAAGGGGTTACATGGGGAGGGCAGGGGGTGAAGGGGTTACATTGGGGAGGGCAGGGGGTGAAGGGGTTACATTGGGGAGGGCAGGGAGTGAAGGGGTTACATGGGGAGGGCAGGGGTAAAGGGGTTGCAGGGGGTGAAGGGGTTACATGGGGAGGGCAGGGGTTGCAGGGGGTGAAGGGGTTACATGGGGAGGGCAGGGGGTGAAGTGGTTACATGGGAGGGCAGGGGGTGAAATGGTTACATGGGGGCAGGGGGTGAAGTGGTTACATGGGGGAAGGGCAGGGGGTGAAGGGGTTACATGGGGGAAGGGCAGGGGTGAAGGGGTTACATGGGGAGGGCAGGGGGTGAAGTGGTTACATGGGGAGGCCAGGGGGTGAAGGGGTTACATGGGGAGGGCAGGGAGTGAAGGGGTTACATGGGGAGGGCAGGGGGTGAAGTGGTTACATGGGGAGGCCAGGGGGTGAAGGGGTTACATGGGGAGGCCAGGGGGTGAAGGGGTTAAATTGGGGAGGGCAGGGAGTGAAGGGGTTACATGGGGAGGGCAGGGAGTGAAGGGGTTACATGGGGGAGGGCAGGGGGTGAAGGGGTTACATGGGGAGAGCAGGGGTTGCAGGGGGTGAAGGGTTACATGGGGAGGGCAGGGGGTGAAGTGGTTACATGGGAGGGCAGGGGGTGAAATGGTTACATGGGGGCAGGGGGTGAAGGGGTTACATGGGGGGAGGGCAGGGGGTGAAGGGGTTACATGGGGAGGGCAGGGGGTGAAGGGGTTACATGGGGAGGGCAGGGGGTGAAGTGGTTACATGGGGGCAGGGGGTGAAATGGTTACATGGGGGAGGGCAGGGGGTGAAGGGGTTACATGGGGGAGGGCAGGGGGTGAAGGGGTTACATGGGGGGAGGGCAGGGGGTGAAGGGGTTACATGGGGGAGGGCAGGGGGTGAAGGGGTTACATGGGGGGAGGGCAGGGGGTGAAGGGGTTACATGGGGGGAGGGCAGGGGGTGAAGGGGTTACATGGGGGGAGGGCAGGGGGAAAGGGGTTACATGGGGGGAGGGCAGGGGGTGAAGTGGTTACATGGGGGGGCAGGGGGTGAAGTGGTTACATGGGGGCAGGGGGTGAAGGGGTTACATTGGGGAGGGCAGGGGGTGAAGGGGTTACATGGGGGAGGGCAGGGGGTGAAGGGGTTACATGGGGGGGGGCAGGGGGTGAAGGGGTTACATGGGGAGGGAGGACATGGTCTGGGGCTGTGTCCTACCTGTAATAAATTCCCTGGTGGTCCAGTGTCTCCCTGGTGGTCCTTTGGGGTAACTCTCCGGTCTGCAGCTCCGCCGAGTGCAGAGCTGCAGACAGTGTAATAAAAATCTCGCGAGCTCCCTGAGTGTTGCCATGGTAACGCTCTGGGAGCTCGCGAGACTTCTATCACACAGTCTGCAGCTCTGCACCCGGCGGAGCTGCAGACCGGAGCTGCTGGGCAGATTGATTGGAGGGAGCCCGGCGGCATACAGGGCAAGCCGCCGGGCTCCCTCCTGGTGTCAGTCTGCTTGCCTGACTCCCCAGCGGCCCTGGATGTGTGGGTCAGCGCGACCCACTGGGAATCGCCCTGCGACCCACCAGTGGGTCGCGACCCACACTTTGGGAACCGCTGCACTAGACTAAACAATTGCTTCACAGGCTGGAGCAATGTTAAAACAAGTGGGCCCTGCCCGTGCTTAATAGGTTGAGGTTAACCACGTTAGGGTCAGCTTTTATATGAGCAGAAGAGAAAGTATCGTTGGCTATGGGCCATGTGATCTGTCCCTGCGACCTGTATCCGGTATTTATTGCAGGGGGAGATAGTGCGCTAGAACAGGTTGCGAAAAATAAAAGATAAATAAAACAAAGACAGAAAAACACAGGACTATGTGGCAACACCAGTAAACAATAGTGCATGCAAATTGACCTGACTCAACATTAACTGGCTACTGCCATGCTTTTACATAGCTGTAAGTCCTGGGTGGGGTAAGGCACTGTGACCTTGCTCAGGATAATTTGGCACTGGCAACCAATGTCTCGGTATAGCCTTAAAGTCTCTGTGAGTCTCTGTTTGTGTAGGTCAGCCGGTGCCCTGTCTGGACATTGGAGATGCTTTTCTAGGGTGGTCATCAGCCAAGTTAGTAACCAATTAGAAATAGGTTGTGCAACAAAAAACAATTTGTTTGTTGTACGCAAACTGAGTTAAAAATAAAAATGAAACATAAAAATAAGAAGAAAAATAAAAAACAAGAAAAAAACTTGTTGTGGTAATAGGCGGTCGTGAAGTTATATTTTGCATGTAAAAATACTGTGGACATACATTCAGACCTGCTTTATGGTCTGGGGGGTGGCTGGGTTAGAAAGCATACAAATCCTTACATGTCTCTTCCTCCGGGTCTCCCTTCACTTCTGACAGTGAGACATGATAGGGGGTCCCCTGAGGGTGTGGGGGTAATGGTACCAGCTTAAGCAGTGCAAGTTAAAATAAGAACAATAACGAAGGTGAGTGCGATCAAATAGGTAAAAGAACTGGTAACTGGAATTAAAAGCAATGTGAGTCCCGTGACCCCAGCGTGGTAGTCTAGGGGGGCCTTCTCATTAGATGCCAGCAACATTTATATTAACTGTGGGTCACTTACGTTTACCCTACCAATTATTGGTAACTACAGTGGGGGGTCCATTTTTAAGTCCAGTGAACTTGCAGCCGTGCACCGCTAGGTCGGCAATCTGGCCCCCGGTACAGTTCAAGTTGTAACAGCGACGTATGGGTCGGGTGTGCGTCCTTGTGGTACGAATGGGACAGTTCTAGTCGGGTCCCAACTGTGCTGTGGGGATGTCGGACTTTTCTGGTCCGTTTGCTTGAGGGAGTCCATAGGTAGGCCCAGTGAGTGTAGAAGCGGTGTTGCATCGCATATGTCCCGGATCTGATGTGAGACTGATCCCTGTTGGATGGTGAGGGTGTGAGACGGTCTCCAGCGGTATCTAAGGCCTTGTTGGCGGAGGAGTGAGGTCAGTGGTTGAAGGGAACGTCTCCAGGCCAGGGTGCTGCTAGAGAGGTCGGCATAAAAGCTCAGCGCCCCGTTTTCGAATTGCAGGGGTGTCCTGCCTTGCAGGGCATCTAGTACTGCGGTTTTGTCCATTCTGTTTCGGAATGCAATTATGGTATCCCGGGTGGCCCCAGTAGGTGCTTTTGGTGATTTGGGGACCCTAAAAAGGTAGTCGGGGTGTATCCGGTCTGCTTGCGCTGGCGGTAGGATCAGTGCGAGTAGGCGTTGAACGACCTTCGGTAGTTCAGCTTCGGGGATCACCTCCGGGAGTCCCCTGACTTTCAGGTTGTCCCGCCGCCTGGCGTCTTCGTGCTCGGCCATGCGGTGTTCGTGCGAGCGTTGCTGGAGCTGCAGCTCTTGCACGGTGCGTTTGAGTTCCCCTATATCTCGGGTGTTGGATTCCATACTGCCCTCCATTTTGTTTAAACGGGTTGTCACCCCTTTGAGATCACCTCTCAGTGCAGTGATATCCTTATGTATATTGTCGTGGTGGTCCGCAAGTATTTGTTTGAGGACCGTCACTGTCACTGGTGCGGAGTCTGTGTTGACGGTGGTCGGTTGGGGCTGTCCTGCCCTGGGAGCTGGTAAGTAATCTTCTCCCGAGAGGTCGTCGGAGAAGTCAGAGCAGCCTCCGTGGAGCGCCGCCATGTTGTGCTCACTTGCTCCTCGGGCCTGTCTCCACATGTCTCCTATAGTGAGTCCCGGGTTGTTTTTTTCCGGGTTTGGCTTTTTCGTTTTGCGTCCCATAGCATTAAGGGGGTGCTGGGGGGTCTCTGTCGCGATTTAGGGGTAGTTTGTGAAGGTATTTTTCCAGTTTTCTTCGTTTGTGCCTCGGAGCTCCAGAGTTTTGCGACCGCTTGGTTTGGCTGTCAAGCTCCGCCCCCCAGGCTTCATATGTAATGCCTTTTAGAAACATGAATCTTTTTTGGGGTTGTCTATGGCATCCTTTTGCTTGTACCTCAGAAGTTATTTGGAGGATTCCACAGTCTCAGAGCGTGAAGATGGAATGGAGAGTAACATATATAATGTAAGTTTATTTCTCCTACTGTGAAGTTTAGAGATGATATGACACTGTTGCACTCTGCCCATTTAACATGATATGCTTGACCCTTGACCCATTAAGACAATATTCCCTGTTCCAACCCTTAAACCTGTGAATCCATGCATTTGGGAATAAACAACCATTTTAAAGAGGTCTATCCTCAGCTATTGATGTAGATACCCTATGACAGCCTTAGAAATCAGTGCAATAAGCAGGTCTGTATTTTAGTGCATCCAGGATGTAATGGTTGAATGCAAAGACAATGGCTGAAGTAAAAAAAATAGTGTTAGAGGAGATTAGGCGCGTCTGAGTGGTCTGTACCCAGAAAACAGACATTGCCAAAATTGTGATCTAATTTGTTCCTCAGACTTTAAGCAGCATCTCCAGCTAATCATAAAGAGGAAAAAACTGCATATATACTCATAACAGACACACTTAGCATTAGTCTTTACCATGTCAATAGATTAGATTTTTTTTGCAGCACAAACTAGGGTGTGCTTTCCCATCTACCCCATTTGATCAGCTTTTACTCCCCTAAGTACTCCCCATAAAAGTGGCAGAACACTGGGGACTTAAAAGTTGCAAGTGTTCAGTTTGCCACAGGAGGCCCATATAAAGCCACACCGGCCCACTGAGAATTCAGAAGATTTCCCGGCAAGTCACAAGAAGTTTTTCCTAGGGCCAGCTGATGGAGTGCAGAAGAAAGTGTGAAGATGCAAACTACCCATTGCTCTCTTGTAATTTGAACAGAGCATGAAAGCTGTGCCGGCCAACTAGGTAATGCAGAGTTTAATGAGAGTTTGCAGTGTGTATAAAACATTGAGTGTGTGTTTGTGTGTGAGTAAATGTGCATGGTGAATGGTATATATCAGTACGTGTGCATCAGTGAGTGTGCATGCCAGTGTGTGTGAATACCAGTTAGAGTGTGTGTTAGTTAAAGAGTGTGTGTGGTTGTGGGTCAGAGTGTGTGTGCTTGAAAGAATGAAAATTAATTCAAAATATATTTCACATAAATGATTTCTTCTGGAGGCATGGACTCCACAAGACTATTGAATGTGTCCTGTAGTATCTGGCAGCAGATCCTTTAAGTCCTGCAAGTTGCGAGATGGGACCTTCATGAATCAGATTTGTTGTTTCATCACATCCCACAGATGCTCAACCGGATTGAGATCTGGGGAATTTGGAGGCTAAGGCCTTGAACTCTTTATGTTCCTCAAACCATTCCTGAACATTTTTTGCAGTGTGGCAGGATGCATTACCCTGCTGAAAAAGGCCACTGCCATCAGGGAACACCATTGCCATTAAGAGGTGTATGTGGTGGTCTGCAAAAATCTCTAGGTAGGTGGTATGTGCCAAAGTAACATCCACATGAATGCAAGGTTTCCCAGCAGAACATTGCCCAGAGCATAACAATGCCTCCACTGACCTGCGTTCTTCCCACAGTGAGTTCTGCTTCCATCTCTTCCCCACGCACCTAGCCATACACCTTAACTAAAAGAAGTAATGATTCATCAAACCAGGCAACCTTCTTCCATTGCTGCATGGTCCAGTTCTGACATTTACATCCTCATTGAAGCACTTCTGGTGGTGAATTGGGGTCATCATTGGCACTCTGACTGGTCTTTGATGGCGCAGCCCCATACTCCAGCTCCAGATTCCAGCCCTCCCAGTTATCCTTAGCTAGACCACCCCCTTGCCTGTCCCTGATTGATGCATGGTATGGAGCAATCATGGCGAGAACTACACTGGACCACCAGAGATCCAAAACACAAAATCACACTCAGCCAGCCCTAACATACAGTCAGCCCTTACACAAAAACACTTTCAGCCAGCCACACACAATCCTGCTTGTAGCGGACCCCGGGTAACTCAACTAGTTACCTCCGCGAATTCTCCTCTCAGCCAGACTGAAACAGTGTGTGATTATAGCTCGCTTTTCCTCAGTAACCAGACAAGATATAGTTCTGGGAGTAATCTCGTTTATTCAGGCAAGACTTACTCAATTTATACACAGACCCCAAGCATTGGGTCTCTATCTAAAGTCACACAAACCCCTCAAGCGTACCTGTGTCTGGGAGATAATTGAGTCAAAGACCGGTAACTCAATTATTTATGTTACAGGGAGCCATACTGAAAATACACAACCCCACCCCCCAAACACCCTCAAATTACACAGGAACCGTGCATGTATTAGATCCCTGGATACCCCAGATCTGAGCAACCAAGTTGTCCAAAAAGTGCTCAGACTCGCAATCTGGGTAAAGTTCTGACCGTCCGGCAGCGAGGTGGTAGCCCAAAATAGCCCCCCCCCAGCCTCCTTGTCTTTGGGAATGCTTGGGGGCTCCCTCTTTCCCTGGGGGTCCAGTGGCTGTTAGGCGGGTGGGCGGCTGGCGAGGGAGCACTTCCTCTGAGCTGTCTGCTCAGCTCCCTCGTGCGTCGCAGAGTGAGGCTGGGAGGCGGAGCCGGAATATGACATCATATTCCGGCTCCCAGCCTCACTCTGCGGCGCCCGAGGGAGCTGAGCAGACAGCTCAGAGGAAGTGCTCCCTCGCCAGCCGCCCGCCCAGCATGTCAGTTAGCCGCAAGGCTAACAAGGCATTTGCCCTGGGCATTTGGGGGCGGCGTTTTTTGCCGCCCCCTGGAAAATGCCGCCCAAGGCAAACGCCTTATTTGCCTCGCGGCTAAAATGTCCCTGGGTGTTCTGCATATATAAAAAAGGGGAAACCAGTACAAGGGTGATACAGGCAAAATACTCCCTAATGGTGTAAAGTACATCTTTGTGTGTTGGAACATAAACTGGTCTATAACATAATGACATGGTCCACCACAATGCTCAGCCAATCATACACAGCAAATACTTCTCATGGGAAAGCTTTGAATTCAATGCTATCTTATGAGCTGCATTTGATTAAATCAAAATGTCACATGTTTGCGTTTTACTCTAAGTTTTAATTCTTTATTTTATTGTGCAAATAGTATTGTACAGTTGGGTACGCCACAACAGCGATACCATGTTTAATAATAACAGATGTGAACAATGTCATAGCATAGAGAGGCAGTGCACATTTTATATATTATAGGAACATGCTGATAAGAGCGGAGGTTAGTAGGTGAGAAAGTGAGAACAGCTTAGCATTTTAACGATCTGATAAAGGTAATTTTCCTTTTTACATTAACTATTGGGTTTTTATTTCTTGTTTATTTCTTCTTATTAATAGAAATTCCAACATTTCAAAACATGCAGAAGAGACAGAGGAGACGCAGGTCCCCCAACACCTACATGCACCAGCCGAGATCTCTATAGAAATATAAGCACAGGGGACATGCAGGTGTCGACAATGAATAAAGCACAACACGATTACACATCTAAAAGAAAAACTGTATGATGCTTTATTACGAGACGCTCAGCTTCGTCTGCAGTATATCCCCTTGTCCAATTTCATTATAATGTTTGTATATTTTATTTGTCTTTGCAGATTTCTTGTAATAGTGTTCTTTCTTTGGGATTGGGGTTTTGTGTTTCAGTAGATTTTTCATTCATTGGAAGTAGATTTGTGGTACATTTGTTTATGAGTCTGTTGGACTACTAAACAGAGCACAGATTGGAGTATTAACAAAACCAAGTATATTGTCACTCCTGCTTATTTTGTCTAACACTTACAACTATGTGCTTGTTTTACTGCAAACACTGGTTTCTTATTACTAAAAAAGAACATATAGAAACACAAAAAAAAATAGAAAAATTAAGCAATCCTGCATGTCTTTCACTGTTTTAAAGTATGGATATGAGAAAAGGTTACTCTTTAACCCGTTAAGGACCAAACTTCTGGAATAAAAGGGAATCATGACATGTCACACATGTCATGTGTCCTTAAGGGGTTAAACTTAGTTTAACCTGAACTCATGGGACAGACATACAACCTTATTTTGCTTTGTGCCCCAGCCTGCTGTGCGAATGCCTGCTGCGTACCTGTTCATGAATTCCTCTCTGGCCCCAAGTTACCCAAATTCACTTTATTCATGAACTCATTTTTCCATCACACCAATGTCATCTGTTTCCATCTTACACATTTAAAAACTATTATTACTCAGAACTAACTCTGCAGAAAATAAATAAAACATATAGAGACACCAAGGTAGCATCGGCAAAACAGGCAACTGGTGAATAACACTAACAGACACATGTCAGAATAAAACGCCAGATGTAGTTTTAACTTCCCCTTCTTATCCACATCAAGGGTCACATGTGATCATGAGAAACAGTCTGAAAATATATATTTGTTACTATTTTAGTTCTTGTCATTACCCTATTTCACTTTAAGAATTTCACATCTGCACTTCATTTAAAGTTAAAGTTTAGGCAGATGTGGTTCCTATATTCAAAAAGGGTTCAAAATCCTTGCCTGGAAATTATAGACCTGTGAGCTTAACTTCTGTGGCTGGTAAAATATTTGAAAGGTTATTAAGGGATAATATTCAAGAATTCCTTGAGAAGAATATGGTTATCAGCAAAAATCAGCACGGTTTTATGAAGCACAGGTCATGTCAAACTAACTTGATTGCGTTCTACGAAGAAGTAAGTAGAAGTATAGATCAGGGTGTTGCAGTGGATGTGATCTATTTGGATTTTGCCAAGGCATTTGATACAGTTCCACACAAAAGATTAGTGTTCAAACTCAAGGAAATCGGTCTCGATGAAAATGCTTGTTCTTGGGTAGAACATTGGCTTAAAAACAGAATACAAAGAGTTGTCGTTAATGGTAAATTTTCAAGCTGGACAGAGGTGGCAAGTGGTGTCCCTCAGGGGTCTGTTCTGGGACCCCTTCTATTTAACATTTTTATAAATGATCTTGAAGACAGCATTGAAAGTCATGTTTCAGTGTTTGCAGATGACACAAAACTTTGTAAAATAATACAATGTGAGCAAGATATTACTTTGCTGCAGAAGGATTTAGATAGACTGGAGGACTGGGCACTCAAATGGCAGATGAAATTTAATGTTGAAAAATGCAAAGTTATGCACTTCGGCGTAAAGAATACACAAGCAACGTATACCCTTAATGGAAGCGAATTAGGGATAACAACACACGAAAAGGACTTGGGAATTGTTATAGACAACAAACTATGCAACAATGTGCAATGTCAATCAGCAGTGGCCAAGGCCAGTAAGGTATTGTCATGCATGAAAAAGGGCATTCATTCTCGGGACGAGAATATCATTTTGCCTCTCTATAAATCACTGGTAAGACCACATATTGAATATGCTGTGCAATTTTGGGCACCTGTTCTAAAGAAGGATATCATGGCACTAGAAAAAGTGCAGAGGCGGGCTACAAAATTAATAAAAGGAATGGAACATATCAGCTATGAAGAAAGGTTAACAAATTTAAACCTATTTAGTTTAGAAAAACGTCGCCTGAGAGGGGATATGATAACATTATACAAATATATTCGGGGCCAATACAAACCATTGTGTGGAAATCTATTCACAAACCGGACTTTACATAGGACACGAGGCCATGCGTTTAGACTGGAAGAAAGAAGATTTCGTCTAAGGCAAAGGAAAGGTTTTTTTACTGTAAGAACAATCAGGATGTGGAATTCTCTGCCTGAAGAAGTGGTTTTATCAGAGTCCATACAGATGTTCAAACAGCTACTAGATGCATACTTGCAAAGACAGAATATTCAAGGATATAATCTTTCAATGTAGGGTAATAACTGCTTGATTCAAGGATAAATCTGACTGCCATTCTGGGGTCAATAAGGAATTTTTTGTCCTAGCTTGTTGCAAAATTGTGCTTCAAACTGGGGTTTTTTTTTTTTTTTCTCTTTTGGATCAACAGCAAAAAACAGGTGTGAGGAAGGCTGAACTTGATGGACGCAAGTCTCTTTTCAGCTATCTAACTATGTAACTATGTAACTATGTAAATGCAATTTACTTTCTGTAAACTGCGTAAATAATTATTTATGGAATTTTTTGAATGGTGTGTAAAGAAATAACACCACAATATCAGTTCTCAAAGTTTTTCAAATGGATAAACCACAAGCAGAGTTATTTTCCAAAGTGTGAATTGCTGTGGATTTCTGATTTTATTCTTAAATAGTCATATTGGAGAAATAGCTGACTTGAATAATTATTCAAATTTAGATATTTTGGCAAAACATTTGTATTTACTCTGAATTCCCAAAATGTCACGATTTAGTGAATAACCCTTAGTGAAGACATGTGAATCACAGTTCATTAGTGTGTACTCACCATAGATTACCATCTAAACTTTACTTAAAAACTACAAATTAAAGGAGTGGTGGAGCTTGATCCTGAGCCAGAGCGGATGCCAGGCCACAAAGTTCAATCTAAAAGCTTGATGTATGGAGGCTAATTCCCTCATCTGCAGACCCTACCTCTGGGAACCACACTGCAGCAATCTATGCTGTAGTTCTGCACTCCTAAGGCAAAAGGGCAGAAGCGCAGTACCTGAGGTGCGACCTGCATCCAGCACCGTACTTATTATTATTATTATTATTATTATGTTATTATTTATATAACGCCATCAAATTCCGCACCGCTTTACAATGGGTGGACGAACAGACATGTAGTTTTAACTAGACAAGTTGGACACACGGTAACAGAGGGGTTGAGGGCCCTGCTCAATGAGCTTACATGCTACTATGGGACAGCGATCCCAAAAGCAGCAGCCTGACTTACCTCCAGAGTTGAGAGATATCGGGACCCTTTTCCAGCGGCAAACCCAGTCTAAAATAGTGGTGCTGAAGAGCAGCAAGGAAGTAGATGCACCCCTGGGCCTCCCACAGACTATTCCACCCTTGTGGTCTGAACTACCTAGAATGGACCAAGACCTTACTAGGTCCACCTTACAGTGGTGACGATCCCTAATCCCTATCATGAGCTGACTGAGAACTGCTGGCATAGCATACTGGTGAATGTCGCCAAGGTGCTTAGTGGTTACGTATAACTGGGACGGTCCACAAGATTTCCATGCCTGCAGGATCTACTACGCTCCTTGTGGTTTTGGTCATATGTATCCCTGCAAAATACAACAAAGGAAATCAAGTAAAAAAAGGTTAATATCTCCACCTATATCATATTTTCCCTTTACATCCTGTCTGTAAAATACATCTATGCTTCTTTAACATGTACTCAATTTTAATGTTCATATTCAAATAAAAAAAATATTTCTTTCCTCGGCAGTGTCATATGTGCTTATTGACTGTAATTAATGGTGTTCACTCTTACGGCAATCTGACAACTCTTGGGTGGTTTATGAATTCAGGACACAGGCATGAAAAGTCAGTGACAGCTTAGAATGGGTTAATGTCACTTTAGATTATAAGGTAAGTGTGATCTTTCTAAATAGAGAGCCTTACAATGCTGTTTGTATCATCCTTTATGCCTGGCCCTGCCTGACACACCTCTCTCGCAAGCAACAGTGTGTACAATATGACATTTAACCTAAGAGAAGTGAGCATGCTGGGAACAAATTCTGTATTATTCTGACAGTAATGATTACATAATCTTTCATATTCTAAACTAAAATATAGGAAATATCAGCCTAAAATTTGACATTCTCTTTGAATTCCAGAAAATTGCTAAATTTATCAGGAGTCTGTTTACTCTCCAGTATGTAATAATATAGGTTATTGAGCTAGAAGTGCAAATACAATATATATAATCCAAGGAGTCATTATTAGACATCTAGACATCTCATGTTGCTCTCTTGTGGTGTGTCTTAATGACAGAGTTTAAATTCTAAATAAACCCACCCTATGACTAAACATTACCCAGAACGATTTCAAGTCCAGAAATTATTATATAGCCGTTCCTCTATCTCTTAGCTTCATTTTCCGTATCTGCAGACATGAGTGCTTATTCATTTAACGCTGAAATTGAGTGAGTTTAAAACCAAATGTCAAAAGTGCTGATTTGAAAACAAAATATATATCTCCAACTCCAGCTATAGTGACAGTTTCACTGTTTTAGTCTAAATGCTGTAATTTGGTCTTACGTTTACAATATGTTGTTTTGCTGTGTTATTGTGATACAATAAATTGATCTAAAATGAAGGCATTTCTAGAATCTTTTAACATAATATTCAAAGTGGATAGAAATGTTTATATATTTTTTTTCAATTGGGTACTCAAAGAAGCATCAAGTGTTCTGTTGTTGATTTGTCTTCTGAAAATTATAATCAGTCTTGGCACTGTCTCATTTTATGTGGTCAAACAGTTTTAGTACAGTTTTCCATGGGCAAATTCTAACTGGAATGGTAATTCTCATATTTACTAAAGCAAATCCAACCGGATTTCCAGCAATTGCCCAGATGCATTTGGCTTCTGAATTAAAATCAGTGCTTTCACATCTGACTCTATACAAAGCCTAGAACTGCAATCTTTACTTTGTGGTGTCTAAAAGCCTCTAGTGGCTTTCGTTCAACAGCCTCTAGAGGCGCTTCTTCAAAAGCAGCAGAGTAAAATGGCAATTTCTATCAGAGACCATCTGGTTGATGCAGAGCGGTGTATTGCCATTCTTGCACACTAGCCTCTCAGTGCTTTGCTATGGCAAAGCATTGGATTGGCTGAGATTATCAGTCTTCACAATCTCAGTCATAGAGGCAGGACAGGACAGCAGGGACCGGTGCTACGAGGGAGAAAAGGTAAGTAAAAAATTTTTTCCCTCAGGCTGGAGCTATTTAGCTCACTGAGAAGTCTGTGATTGGATAGCCATATGCAATGTTTTATATTGTAGGATTAAAACCAAAGGACCACTGTCTGAGTGTTTTTACTGGTCCTTTAAATTACCATGGCTGAAATATTATGATGATTATCTCAAAATCAAGATCTCCATTTTCCATTGTCTGTTGAACAAATCTTCCAGGCTCTGGTAAACCTGAAATACCCTGGAGTGTCTTCTTTAAAAAATGGTAGGCCTTTGTGGGGAACTTTGAATTCTCAACCTGTTAAATGCCCCCAAAATGGGACATGGACCAGGGCCAGATTAAGAGCCCAGTGGGCCTGGTGCTGACAATTATAAGGGGCCTTAGTACAGAATCTTATCGACCAAAAACACTAAAACAGTCATACTTCTCAAGCGCTATGTATCTAGTGGAGATGTTGCTAATCTCTTTCGAATTAATGCTTTCATCTTTTTATCCATACCCCCTAACAGTAGCGTCAGTGAAGCAGGAAGTCAATGGGCGGGGTAAAAGGGTGGGCCACTGACGCGGATCATGTAACCAGAACTCCCGAAAGGGACGAACATGCCCAAAAAGGAGGTGTGTCTACCCAAAGCTTTGTCAGGCTGCCTGCCAATCATGCATGCTGGCCAACAGCATCCTGAGCTTGGCATAAATGTGTCTAATGATGCGCTCGTTCCATGCTTTCTAAGGACTTTCCCCTGGCACTCACATGTCCACTTGTCTCCATACCTTCTTACTATCAGGCAGACGCTCCTGGTATACAGTCTGAGACATAGAAAAGGTGAATGTAGTGAGTGAAGAAGAAAGGGAATATGCACAGTGTTATAGAGACCAAAGTCATCATTACCTTAACTAATTTAATTTCAGCTAGTCCACACAAGTTTTGTTTCCATATATCCTTCTTAAGTTTTCATACTTAAGCAAGAGTATATGAAGAGTAGTTAGGGTTGCCACCTTTCTTGGAAAAAATACAGGCCTCTACTAATTTGCATAACTAATTATTTATGCGTGACATAACATGATGTAAATCACAAGGAGTGAGAGAAAATTCTGTGAAATCACCAAAAAACTACTTAGTTTGATTCTGCTGTATAGATGGATTGCCCCCGTGTCTCTCTGTCTCCCAGTGTCCCCATGTCACCCAGTGTCCCCATGTCGCCCAGTGTCCCCTAGTGTCTGTGTCCCCATGTCACTAGGGGATACTGTGAGACATGGGGACACTGGGGGAATCACAGTGACCCTATGTATCACAGTGTCTCAGTGGCCCATGTCTCCTAGTGTCCCCATGTTGCCCAGTGTCCCCATTTTGCCCAGTATCTCCTAGTGTCTGTGTCCCCATGTCTCCCAGTGTGTCCATGTCACTAGGGGACACTGAGACACTTGGGGACACTGGGAGACATGGAGACACTGGGTGACATGGGGACACAGACACTGGGAGAAAAGTGGACACTGGGAGACATGGGGACCCTGGGAAACATGGGGACACTGAGACACTACGGGCACTGGGAGACATGGGTACACTGAGACACTTAGGAACATTGTGTCCCTAGTGTCTCAGTGTCCCCATGTCTCCCAGTGTCCCCAAGTGTCTCAGTGTCCCCATGTGTGTTTGTTTCCCCATGTCTCAGTGTCCCCAAGTGTCCCCATGTGTGTCTGTGTCCCCAAGTGTCTGTATCCCCATGTCTCCCAGCATCCCCTAGTGCTCCCAGGTCTCAGTGTCTCCTAGTGTCTCAGTGCCTCCATGTCTCAGTGTTCCCATTTCTCAGTGTCCCCATGTGTGTCTGTGCCCCCATGTCTCCAAGTGTCCCCAAGTGTCTCAGAGTCCCCAGAGGTCTCCCTGTGTCCCCATGTGTCTCAGTGTCCCCATGTGTGTCTGTGTGTCTGTGTCTCCAAGTGTCCCCAAGTGTCTCAACGTCCCCAGAGGTCTCCCTGTGTCTTCATGTCTCACAGTGTCCTCTAGTGTCTGTGTCTCCATGTCTCCCTGCATCCCTTCCCCCCATCCCTCACTTCCCTGAGCTGTAGGCTGTCTCTGCAGGCTGGCAGCTGCTGTCTGGACTCTCTGTGCTGTGTAGCTGCTCCCCTGTGGATCAGTGAGTAAAGAGATGCAGGTATATGCTGTAACTTCCTATCCCTGCCTCTCTCCACACACACAGCGACCCCTACTGGCCGATGTTGGTATTGCAGAGTAATCTCAGTTTATACTGAGTAAAATACCGGCATTTGTATTGCCGGTAATACTGCAATACCAGCCAGGCAGCCTCAAATAAATACCGGCCAGGTGGCAACCCTACAAGTAGTGTGAAAAAATCAATGGGCCTATTCCATGGGCCTGGGCCTGGGCCTGGAGCTGCAGCTCCATCAGCCCCTATGTTAATCTGGCCCTGACATGGACCCAGTGTAAAAATTCAAAGTTTGAAAAAAACCTGAAATGGCCTAGTCTCAAATTTGCCCCTTCAACATCCACATATACATGGGAAAGGTACACACAGGGGTATTGCTGTACTCAGATGACATAGCTGAGTGACATATGAAGTGTTATACTGCCGTAGCACACCTGAGGATTGCAAACTATGCAGTAAAATCGCAAAGTGTGTGTCAAAAAAGCAGAGAAAATGCTTACTACTACTAGACTTGCTAATAACTAGCGAAAAAAATTATCCCATGCTAAGGTTCAAAATGGGCCTTTGGAAATACTCTGGAGTGTCTTCTTTAAAAATTGGTAGGCCTTTGTGGGGGAAGTTTGAATAAGCAACCTGCTATTAGACCCCAAAATGAGACATAAACCTATCAAATTCATCTCTCAAAATTCAACTGTAAAAATTAAAATAGTCAGGTCTCCTCTATGGCACTGAAGTTTTAGGAAATAATGCCAACGGCAAACATTGGGGGTATTGTTTTACTCAGAGGAGTTAGCTCAGTATAATTTGGGTTGTTTGATCATATTGAAACATATCAAATATACAAAATACCCAGCACAAATGTAATGCTTAAGTAAACAATTTTAAAAATGTTTTTTACCACAAAATTTGACATATAATGGTTAAAAAATGGTGACATGTTAAGGCACAATATATGCCATATGAGATACCCTGGAGTGTCTACTTTCACAAATGGTAGGCCTTTGTGCGGTTATTGAAACAGTCAAACTGCTATAATGCCCCAAATTAAAACATAGACCCTGCAAATCCGTCTCTCAAAATCCTACTCTAAAAACTGAAATAGTCAGGTCTCCTATATGGCACTGTAGCATCACGAAATAATGTCAAAGGCATACATTGGGGGTATTGTTTTACTCAGAAGAGTTAGTTGAACATAATTAGGGGTATTTGATCATAGTGGAACATATCAAATATACAAAATGCCCAGCACAAATGTAATGCTTAAGTAAAAATGCTAAAAATGTTTTTTTAAATACATTGTATTCTTAACAACTGATTAACATCTGGCGGATCACCCATCCACGGGATCGGGATTACACTTTCTACTCTCCAGCGGCCAATAGCTATTCAAGGATAGATATGTTCTTAATAAATCACAGACATCTGTACTTGCTAAAAGGAGCCTCCATTGGAAACATCACCTGGTCAGATCATGCCCATATCTTTTTAGACTTAGAACTACAAGGAGAAGCACTAATTGGTGTTTAAATGAAACTCTCCTTGATGACTCCCGGGTGATTGAGGATTTAAATAAGACCCTATTTCATTATTTTGAGGAGAACAGTAAATCTGATACAAATGATTCATGGATTTGGGAAGCTCATAATTATTCAGGGCATATTATTCAGGGCATATTAATTAAATGGGGCTCCAGATTAAAAAAGGAACGAACAGAGGAAATAAATTTTCTTCTTAGAGAAATACATGTTGCAGAGATTAATCATAAACAGATTCCTTCGGAAGAGAATTTTCAATGCTTACGGCAAATAGAGTAAAACTAAGATCCCTCCTCACATTGAGGCACATAGAGCAGTTCAGATGACACAAAGCTCATTTTATACATATGGAAATAAGAGTGGGAAGTTATTGGCCAGGGCATTGAAAGCAAAACTTCAGAAAACTTATATACCAAAAATAAAAATGGGAGATCTTGTAACACTACAGATACAATAGCAGCTTCCTTTAGGGATTTTTATCAGGATCTTTATAATCTACCTCTCCCTGGACATGCCTCCCTTGATTTGGAAGATTATTTATCTAGGAACATCCCTTGTAATTTACCTATTTCAACAATAGATCAATTAGAGGGTCAATTTACCTCAGAATTGGCTGAAGTAATTAAAACCATGCCTAAGGGCAAAAGTCCAGGACCAGACGATCTAACGGCATGTTGTTATCAACTTTTTAGACTTTTAATGGATTAACTCCAGGTCTCCCTCTTCCACCCCAAATGCTGAGAGCAGTGATTACAGTTATACATAAAATAGGGAAAGACCCGGAGGCCTGTAGTAGTTACAGACCCATTTCACTTATTAATCTTGATTTAAAAATATTCTCTAAATTAATAGCAAATAGGCTCAAACCCCTTATGTCAGGACTGATCCACCCTGATCAAGCAGGTTTTGTTCCTGGACGCGAGTCCAGGGACAATACCACTAAGATTCTTAATTTCATATATGGAACAATCTCTCAAGGCTTTTGACAGGGTAGCTCGGTCCTATCTATTTGCTATATTGGAGGTGTGGGGGTTTGGTCCTAGATTATGCAACTGTATAGAGGCATTCTATAGAGGTCCTAAAGCAAATATTCGAGTTAATGACCAATTATCAATACCCTTTTCTATTAACAATGGCACGCGCCAAGGGTGTCCGCTATCCCCCCTTCTATTTATCTTGGCATTTGAACCATTCCTTATGGCCATTTGGAATAATATACATATTAAGGGACATAGGCATACCGGGGGAGAGGTTAAAGTATCCGCATTTGCTGATTATGTTTTGGTTTCGATTTCAGACACACTACGTTTGTTACCCTAAGTTCAGATGGAATTGGAGACTTATGGAATATTTTCAAACTTTAAAGGTAACAAAGATAAGTGTGAAATATTGGGGGTTAATGTAGATGTGATGGGATATGCATTTCTTCTCTATGATGGGCAGAGTAAACATCATAAAAATAATGGTACTCCCCAAAGTTCTTTATTATTTTCAGATATTGCCCTAATTAGTCCCGGGGGAGTTTTTTTGTAAAATGCGTTATTTGTTCATCTCATTTGTTTAGAGTTATAAAACCCCACGTTAAGCTTATAATATTATGACATAACTTATAGATAGAGGAGGACTGGCTCTCTTAACGGATATTATGTGGCGCTGCTGTTCACATGAATAAAAAAATGGACGGCTACGGATAAGAAAAGTCTTGGTACTCTCTGGAACAGAGTTTTGCGAAATTTCTGTTACACACACTGCCTAGGCAAAATGCCAATTAAGTGCACTTATACCCTCCGTCCACCCACTCATATCCCATATATTATAGAGTTGGAGACGCCTTAAAGACTCCTGGGGGTTGTCCCCGGGACTATCTGTATTTTATCCCATAGCATTTAATCAAGAGTTTCAGAACAGACAGGGTAGTAATTTACTAAGAAGAATATTGGGGACACCAGACCCGGATATAGTGATGGTACTTGCAGAGGAAGTTCCCCCAAAGATTTTTTTTTTCCAAATCAGATAGTAAGGTGACACTTATAGATTTAATGGGAACTTCCCAACTAATTTTTTTTTTAAATCACTTAGTAATACCACATTAGCACTGGAGGGTTGTAACACCATTAAAACCGTTTGTGTGGTCTGGGGAGAACACATAAATGTTGTTTGTCTAATATATATGGTATCATTCAGAGAGGTGTTACAGAGGGGCAAGTGCCTTATTTTTAACGGAAGTGGATGCAGGGACTTTATATCCATCTGACTGAGGGAGATTGGTTATATATAGCTAAAATGGGGATGAACACCCCAGTGAGTATCTCGAGAAAGGAATCTTTTTTTTAAAAGACTCACTAGATTGTACATAAACTCCAGCCCAATTACATAAATACTGGCCAGCTGTTAGTGATCGATGCTGGAGATGTGAAACAGAACTGGGAGATATGGAGCACATTTGGTGGCAATGTATATACATTAGTTCATATTGGCAGCAGGGATTAGGTGACATATATAGGATCTTACCCATTCCTTTACAGCTAACCCCGTCCCAGATACTGTTGGGTTTGCCGGCCTCCTTTCAAGAGAAACATAAACAGCAATTGCTCAATCACATATTGAATGAAGCAAATGCTCTGATTCCGGTGTATTTCCGAAAAACGCTCTCACCGACCGGAGAACAATGGATACAGAGAGTGGAAGGTTTGAGGGAAATGGAGGAAATCATTGGTCAGCACAGGGGAAGAGAAAGCATTATCTTAAGGTCTGGAGGTCTAGGAGCCCTGGTTAACACAATGAATAGACCCCTTATAGATAGATGGACAACTGCTGTCTGGAGGTAAAAACGTGTAAGAGATATACATACATATATATATATATATATATATATATATATATACATAGAATATGCGTTAGGCAGACTCCCCCCGCCCCCCGCTCTTTTTTCTCTTTTTTTGTTTTTCTTACATTTTTCTCCTCTCTTAACTATTTGTTTCTGTGTTGCATACTCTTTAGGGTGGATAAAGATATAATTGATAATATTATATTATTGAGTATTGATATTGTCATAAACACGTGACCGGTGTATAGTCGCCATATGGGCAGTCGGAACCTTGGACAACCCCTCCACATACCTTTCCCAATAAAACACAGACACTAGGGCATATGGGTCAAAATTGTCCACAGCTTTTATTAAATAATCATAATAATAATAACTTAACATAGAAAAACACGGGTCATTGCCCCATACCCCGCCCTCACATCCGTATCCTTCTGTTAAATATTAAAGGCAATGACCCCAATATAAATAGCATATATATATATATATACATATATATATATATATATATATATATATATATATATATAAAACACTCTTCCAACATTATTCCAACATGAACATAACTTAATTCCAAACATAAATATACCATGGCAGGGGTATACCCGGATACCCCTACCCCACCAGGTTCTGAGACACCGACAGGACTCGAAACCTACCAATTTACCAATAACCACAATTTGCCATTTCCATAATCTTCCTAATTGGGAGCCTATTTCCTCTCCTTCGGCTCCCTATCCTGCCACTGTGACAAAACGGGACAACCTACTTAAAACCAAAAACCCAGGGAGGATGGGTGGGACAAACTCAGCCAGGTAGTAATTAAAAGTGACTCTTTCCAAGATGGCTGCCTATTTAAATAGCCAAACCCCTTACCCACAAAACACCAATCCCTGTGTGGTGGTACTTACCCTTTCCAGTGGCCGTCCGGGGTCCTCGGTTCAAGCCGTGCGGTCCTGCTGCTGCACGAGCCGCGCGTGGCTCATCCGACGGCTGCAACAGGAAGGCGGGCAGTGACCGCAAGAAGCGGTCACGTGTCCCGCCTGACTCTAAGAGCGCGCCGCGGGTCTCGGGCGCGCTCTTAAAGGGACAGTGGGAGCCTAAATTGGCGAAGGCCTCCCATTGGTCCCTGTCATGCCACACTCCCCATACACTTACCTTTTGGGGGCGTGGATGTGACAGGGGCCAATCAAAATAGATGTTAAGGTATATATACTCACCTTTTTCCCTTAGTTTCTTGCCCTATCGTGGTTTCTGTTACAGTTCCCTTTAGCGCTTGTTGTGTTCAGTTGTGTTCCTTCGTACTTGACCTTGGCTTTGTTTCTGACTACGTTTTCTCTTTATCCTTTTCTGTTCTGTTTGCCGGCTTGCTGTTTACTGTATACCAGACCCCGGCTAGTCCTAGTTTACGCTATCTCTTTGTGCCCTTGACCTCGGATCGCTCCTGACTCTGTACTCCTCTCATATACGTCGAGTCCGGCCATTCTAAGGTCCGTTAGACGTATCTCCCCTCTGTGTTGTCTTCTGTTGAGTTGAATCCTACGTCTTGGGGTATATTTTTTTCACACCCTGCTTGCTTCCTTCTAAGCCGGCCTCCTAACCCCTATCAAGGCCATTTTCCGCTAAGCTTTGCTTTTGCTACATGGGGGCTACATGACTGGCGTATAGTTGCCATATGGGCAGTCGTAACTAACCACAATTTGCCATTTCCATAATCTTCCTAATGGGGAGCCTATTTCCTCTCCTTCAGCTCCCTATCCCGCCACAGGCTCAGACCTTGAACCCTTAAGCCGTCTGAGCTCCACCACCCCAAAGAAATAGAGCTTTCTGCAGCCCTTTTTGCCAACCGAGTGGTAATATCCGGCCAACCCAACCTCCAACTCTCCATGCCTCACTACCACGTCCCCCATGTTCCTCACGAAGCTCGCCATCAGACTGTTAACCTTTCCCCTGCAGTGATCAATAGCAACTGGGTCCTGTGTATGCCTCCATTGTCGCCTTGGGACAATCTCCGACCATACCAACCATTCAGCTTATTGAGGTCCTGCTTCATCCACTTCACTAACCTACGCTGCAGTATCAGGCCCAGATCGTTGCCCCCAGCATGGAGAACCAGCAAGTCCAACCACCTGCCACTATCCGGGACACCGCATTACAGACGTCCCACCAGCAAAATCCCCTGTAACCAAACCACCACACTGCCAACTGGTCCTTCGGAAAGCCCTGCTGCTGACCCAGAAGACAAATGAATGCCAGATGATCCAGGCGACTCAACCTAGGGAAACAAACAAAACGTAAACACCAACTCCAAACTGATATCCCCCAGTCCCACCCTTCAGTCCAATAAACCCAAACGCACATAGGAGCGAAACCTAACCGATTCCCATCTTCCAATCCGTTTGACTAACGCTTCCCCCAGACCTAGGCGCGTGGCCTCCGTGGCTGCCCCGATGCGGAAGGAATGAGTCCCAAACTTACCAATGTGTAACCCCAACCTCACCAGGCCCGACCAAAGGCAGGTACTGTGCCACTGCAGCCACCGGGCACAATGAGGATCCCGGCAGGGCGCCAGAGGTCACATCTCGACCTACGCCCTTGATGTCAGTCTTGGACCTGGCCAGGTGGACCACCAACTGCCCCTCCTGCACGCGAAACCCCAATACCTGCAAACCCCCAGTGGCCACCCATGTGGCACTCACCAATTCCTAGATCCGAAACGCCCCGAAAAAGGCAAAAGAAACGCCGCCTGGAACAAAGACTCTTCAACTCGTCGAAACACATCTAAGGTAACACTCGAATCAGATCCCCCAACACTCGCACGGACACCGGTCACCTGGAATCAGGCAACCTACATCCCTTCCGATACACCTTAAGCACCTGTCGGATCATGAAGGACTTCGTAAGATCCTCCCTCCCGTGCAACTTGAACCAGAAAGCCATTGCCGCCATAGACCTGTCCACAACCGCCGGGGACGCGTCCCTCGCTAGCAACGGGAATGTGAACCAAAGGAAAGCATTGAGCTGCGATTTCCCCACCAGCGCTCGGTTCATCTCAGCCCATGAACGTTCCCATGAACCCCAGACCTTACTGTAGGCAGCACAAGTGGCTGGCGCCAGAGATGCCCTCACGAGTCCTCCAAGCAGGACGCTAATGAATGTGGGTGAGCTGCCACATCTCATCCGGGAAAGCCTGCCCCATGTCCTGCGCCCCTGGAGACACCTTCCGAAACCGGGACCACTGAAAACGAGACAGAGCATCAACCACCTCGTTCAAGTACCCGGGCATATGTCGCACACTAAAAACTACATTAAGAGACATGCATAGTAAAACAAAGCGCCTCAACAGCCGTACCACCTGCTTTGATGAAGCCGACAGATTATTGACTGCATGTACCACGGATATGTTGTCCGAGAAGAAGACCAACTTCCGGTCCCACAGTCTATCGCACTAAAAGGCCAGCGCCACCACCAAGAGGAACAACTCCAGGAAGCCAGGTTACGAATGAGGGGGCTCTGCCCCCATGCGTCCGGCCACCTTTCCGCACACCAGCTTCTGCCAAAGTATCCCCAATAACCACGCTACCTGACACATCAGTAAAGAGCTCAAGCTCCACAACCGACACACCCGCCTGCCGAAAAAATACCGTCCCACTGAAATCCTGCAAGAAGGCATCCCATACCCCCAGGTCAGCCCGCATGGTTGGCGACATCCGGTATGAAATGGTGTGGGGATCGCAAAATTGAGCTTCCCAATCAGCGATTGCAATTGCCGAAGGGTGGCCTTTCGTGCCCGGACAACCGCAGACACCGCGTCTCGCGCCCCCACTAGCTTCTCCAGAGGCAGCCCACACTCCCTGAGTACCAAATCCATCGCTAGGCCCAGGAAACTAAGGCATTCCGTCAGGCCCTCAGTCTTATCCGCCGCCATCGGCACTCCAAATTGGCCCGCCACCCATTCAATGGTTCGCAATAGGTGAAGGCAAGCGGGAGAGTTGGCTGGCCCTACGCAGAAGAAATCGTCCAGGTAGTGCACCACGGCTTTGCTCCCTGCCTCAACCCGCACCACCCACTCAAGAAAGGAACTGAACTTCTCGAAGTAGGAGCAAGAAATCGAACAGCCCATCGGGAGACATAATTCGACAAAATACCCCCCTTCAAAGAAGCACCCCAGCAGATGATGACAGTCCGGGTGAACTGGAAGCAGACAAAACGCAGCTGCCACATCAAACTTAGCCATCAAAGCCCCACGCCCGGCCCCCTTTACCAACTTAACCGCCTGGTCGACTGATGCATAAGAGACCCAGCACAAGTCCTTGTCGATGTCATTCACTGACGCTCCTTTTGGGTAGGAGAGGTGGTGAATGAGCCTAAACTTCCAAGGATCCTTTTTGGGGACCATGCCAAGAGGGGAAACCCACAAGTCAGCAAAAGGGGGCGCCAGGAAAGGGCCCGACATCCTGCCCAACTGCACTTCTTTTGCCAGCTTTTCCTGCACCTCCCCCGGGAACTCTGCCACCAACTTGAGATTGCGCAACCCCCATGTCCCGTCCCTTTCTCGGAAGGGAATAAAGAAACCAAGCCCGAAACCAACCCGGCGCAACTCGGCATCTGCCCTATTACCATAGCGGCTTAGCCATGGCTCCATCGCGTGTAACTTCACTGGGGTTAGGCCCCTGGGGCAGAGGGTGCCCCCCCCGACTGAGGTAGACACCCCAGTTCCCCTCGTTTTACCCTTCTTGAAGCATCAGCTAAGTCCATGGGAGCCCCAACAGCCCGAGCATTTGTGTTTGAAGCTCCCCACTGGCCTTCGTTGAAAAGCCAGCATAAGCCCTTTTGGAAGGTGGCCGATATGCATAGGTATTTCCCAGTAATCTCAAAAAAATGCTGGGGGTGTTTAAATCCAGTGGGATACCTGCTACATTTATGGTGGCTATGCCCAAAAATTCTGGAGAAAGGTAGAAAATATATTAAAGGTAGTAGTGGACCCGCAATTTCAGTTAATGCCAGAGTTGGTCTTGTTGTGGCATATAAATGAAGAAGTACATGGGGCTAGGATTTCTTTCGGAATCTTATTAATAAATGCAGTGAAAGAACTTATTCCAGTTCATTGTAAACAGATAAAAAAAAACACAGCTAAAGAATGGTATGGTAAAATTGATAACATTAAAAAAAAATAGAAAACTTAATTTACGGGGGCACAATAAGGAAAAAACTCTGATGAGAGAGAAAGAGAGAATTTATACCCTTTTTTTCTCTCCTCACTGTAGGTGGGGAATGCTCCCTTCGCTCTCCTTGCCATCCTTCCCCTTTTATTTCAGGGAGGGGCTGACTGTGAGTAGAAATGTTGAAGAACAAGTATTCAGAGGGAGGGAAATAATGATAGGTGTGATTGCCATTTTCATCCTCCCCTGGGTGCTCTCACTCCTTAGGGGAGGGGTTGGCGGCTAGTGGAGATGATTGGAAACAGGTAATCAAGGTAATTAACTAGAAGATGAAAAATAAAGAAATGTTGGCAATGACAAAATTAATTACATAAGCAGTATTGAGGATGCTTTTCTTTTTCATATCAAAGTGCACATTATTGATGGTTTTTTTTGTTTGTTTGTTTATATATATTGTGTTTCAGCTGTGTATTTACCGTGAGGCTGACAAGGCATTTGCCTTGGGGGGCACTTTCAGGGGGTAGCAAGAAAAGCCAACTCCCAAATGCCCTGGCAAATGCCTTGCCAGCCTCTTGTCCTGGGGGGCTCAGGAGCTGGCCTGTTGGCCACCTCTGCCCCCTCCCCCTCCCCCGAGGCTGGCATTGGCTGATGTGGGAGGCGAGCAGCGAGGTAGCACTCTGAGGGGGTAGAGCTTCGACCCAGAGCCGAGGGACATCGGCGCTGGGATAAGGTAAGTAAATAAAGGAGGAGGCGCGAGGGAGGGGGAGGCAAAGGGATCGGTACTGCCAGGAATGCAACTTTGTATTTCTGGCACTACAGTATCCCTTTAATTAAGCTAAATCTGATTTGGTCTGTTTAGTGTCCCTTTAACCCCAAGTGTACTAAATCACACACTATGCGTAACACACTCCAGCTACAAATATATTTTGTTTGATAGCTACCTATCTCTGAAATAACGTGCAAAAGCATGATCAAATACACTTTCACAAGAATACAAAGGTAAAATTAAGACTCTTACTGAAAAGCTTTTATGTTAGGAACATAAAAAATAGGCTGCAAACATTTGGACCCCACACATTATAACAGATATATGTTATAAGTAACCTTTGACAGATTAAATAGAAAGAACATTCATAACATAATATGGAAACTATTTTCTGTAACAAATGTACATTCTAGTTCCTGGTAAAATCACTGCACTCTGTTTTAGACCCCATTAGTCATAGTGTCACTGTGTTTAACAAAGCCTGCAGTGGACAATTTCTATCAGCGAGTAAAATGAATAGCTTCTAGCAGTTACCTGTGAGTGAATCAATATAAAATAATACTGTGGGTGACTTTAAGGTTGAGATGGTTAGTGATGTATTTGGCT
The DNA here is from genome assembly GCF_036172605.1 of Pelobates fuscus. NCBI lineage: Eukaryota > Metazoa > Chordata > Amphibia > Anura > Pelobatidae > Pelobates > Pelobates fuscus. Next base: position 91,660,145 of record NC_086324.1, read on the forward strand.
GAACCTTAGCACAGTAATTTGTCTATAAAATATCTTAGCTCCTTACTTTCAGGCTTAGTTGAAATTGGTTTAAATACAGTTCATGACATTTGTTTTTAAATATTGTGTTACAAGTTAATCGGGATCATGATACTTATTTATATGGAACTGCATACAAAATATACATGGCTTCTATTGCTGGGGATTTTGCAAGTGAATAAATTTCCATTTATGCTTAAAGGAACAATATAGTGTCAGGAATACAAACAAGTATTCCTGACACTATAGATCTAAATGTTCCGGTAAGGTGCCTGGCGCCAGATTGCTCCGTTATAAAGTTATTCAACGTACCTCTTTTCCAGCAGGTCAACTTGCGGCTTGCCCTGCCTTCGCTCCGCCTCCTTGGCCCTTGGCTGAAATCATCAAATTTAATGATCTCAGCCAGTCTAATGCTTTCCCTATTGCACATACGCGGCAAAACGCTCCCCTGGCCAATCAGCATCTACTCATAGAGATGAATTGACTTGATGCATCTCTATGGGGAAAGTTCTGCGCCTCAGTGCAACATATGAAATAGTCTGGGTGACTTTAGTGGTTCTTAAAAGGGATGTTATAGTCACCAAGACCACTTCAGCTCATTGAAGTTGTCTGGGGGCAATGTCCAAGTCCCATTTAGTCCGGCAATGTTAATATTTGCAGTTTTTGAGTAACTGCAATAATTACATTGCAGAACTAAGACTGCCTCTAGTGTCTGTCAATCAGACAGCCACTAGAGACACTTCCTTGTTGCTAACAGACTTTTGGTTGCCTAACTGACACTGGACAAACTCACGCACTGCAAAGTTAAAATCCCCATAGGAAAGCTTTGAAGCAATGCTTTCCTATGGGGAGGGCCTAATGAGGGCGAGTGAGTGACTGACTGAGGAAGCCCCAAGGATGAAATGCATTTCAGAAAAGAAGATGAGCCTCCATTTGATATTTATACTTTATATTATATTGTTTTATTTATTGTTTTTTTAATACATATTACCTGAATAAAGCAGAAACATCCAGCATACTAAGGATCTCTCTGGTGTTTCCACCCCTAACTGAGAAAGGCAAATAGAGCCTACAGAAAAAGGCTCCTCCAAATGTGAGTGGGATTGCTCAAAATACTTTATATCTGTGTTCTTGCATACTGCACTATCTGTGAATTTATTTTCTTACATAAAACCATCCCAATACAAGCAAGCAAACTCTCAAGGAGGGGAAAGGGGACCCTCTACAAAAGGACTCCAAGGCAACAACACTGAGACACATTATTGGCTTTTCCTTTTTGTGTTAACATTTTAACAATTTAGTCAATCTCTCTCTATTTTTAAATTTGTCTACACTATTATTGTTTTCTGTGTTTGTTTTGGTTTTTTTTATCCCTGCATAAAAGAGTGGTTCCAACAATTGTTGCTGTTGGTATCACAGAAAACAAAAAACAAAGTGATTTCACTTTTTTTCAAATTTTGCACTGTAGGCACTGTAAATTGCACAAAATACAAATAATTTTAACGTTGTTGTTTTTTTAGTGCCCTTTGTTTTTAGTAATTTAAATAATATGTGAAGTGATATATACATACTTTTTATTTTTAATTTTTTTTATTTATTTTTACAGTGCGTAAAGGTGTGAGATACAGGCAAGTGGTACCCCGACGGCATTCCACTTGCATTACAAATAAACCATTGGTAACAGTGGGGTATGTGATATGTCTTGAACATTTTTTAGAATATAGATTGAGATTGCAAGCGTCAATAACAGGTAGAGATAGGTTGTGAGTTTCCAGTAGTTTGTGATAAGCATGCTAGCTAGATAGTCAGTATACATAAATCAGCGTTAGTTATACTTAAGCTTAAGTTATAGTATGTAGAGTACATGCTGATAATCATAGCAGTAAAAACTAGAAGAGAATATAGCATTTGCACATCATATAGCATTACTGTAAGCTTGTAAGGCACTGTGGTTCGGAGCTGTGTATGTTTGTGCCTTCTGCTCTCCATGGGTGTCAGTCCTGGTCACGCAATGTCACAGGCTTAATCTGAGGGATGATGGGCCTGGCACTGACCTGTCTGGAGGCTTTGTGTAGAGAGTCTCTATTATTATCTTATGCCGTCTCTCGTGAAGCAGTGAGCAGTGTTTGGTGAGGTGTTGAAGGTCACAGCAGCAGTGGACAGTATGTGGATATCCTTCCAGCCCCAGGCTGTTTCGTATGCCTGCATCTCGGTGCCACGAACTCCACAGCTTCTGTAGCGTGAGTTTCTTCCCCTGACGGGGGCAATGGAGGGCCTGTTGGGCTTTGGCCGCTTGCGGCTTTGAAGCCTCCTTGCGTGTGGGCGATGCGTCCGGGTCTTCGTCCTTTTGGCTCCAGCCCAGGTGGGCCCTGTGGTTTGGAGTTGTGTTGGTCGTCCGTCGCTTTGCCCAAGGGTATGCCTCCCTGTCTCCGCTGCCGGCTGCCTCGCTTACGCGCTGTCTATGTGGAAGTCTCTGAGCGGTTTGTGCTGCTCTCATGCGGTCTCTGAGTGTTGCCCAGAAGCGGCTGAATATTGTGTTCAGGCACTGTGCGGTGTCTTGGTAAATCAATGTTTGCTGGAGCTGGTTCAGCACGGGCGGCGTGTTATCAGCTGCCATCTTGGGGGAGCCTCGTGGGTGACAACACTGCATTGGCATCTTTGCACAGCTCGGTGTGGCTGATGGCTCCGAACACACCGTGCGGACCGGGATATCTCCCACCGGTCCAGAGGGGGGGTAGGAGGTGATTAGTTTGGAGTTTCTTTCTGATGGGTCGCCGGCGAGGAGAGCGGCCGCCTCTCCCCGTCAGGGTCTCGAGTAGGCCTCTTGGTGCGGGTGCTGGGTCCCGGTCTGTGGGGGAGTAATGATTGGTATCCTTCCATTTGCCCGGGTGTCCCTGACTATGTTATCACCCTCCAGGTGCTGTGCGTGCAGTTTTGTTGGGGTTTTAGCCCTAAATCGTGCCATTGTACTCAGAGCTCAGTTTCAGCACGTCCATGCAGCCTGGAGGACAGGCTCCGCCCCCCACTTTTTATTTTTTCTGTATTAAAAAAAAAATTGGGGTACTGAAATTGCACCTTGAGAATTTAAAAATTATTTGCACAAAAACTTGAAGTATGAGATTGCACTTTGCAAAAAAGTCCACCACCACAGCTGACGACTACTACACCCTAGGAATGTCCTGAGCATACCCCAATAAGATCTAGGGGGCTCAAAATCGGCACCCAAAATAACGATGGAGCAGGACTTCACAAGGCTTCTGAGGCCTGGATGGGACTTCCTTGTGGCATTTTCCAGCTTGTGCAATGCCTTTTGGTAACTGCTGCGGAATCGTGGGGATCTTGGAGTCTGGGGGTTCCCTCAGATTAAGGATCACACCAAGGGCTGACAAAGCATACAGGCCTAATGCCACTCCTACTCACCCTTACCTGGAAAGGTCTGATCAGCTCATAGAGAAACACTCCAGGCAGCCGTAGAGCCAGTCTGGTCTCCCTGGGAAGCGATTTTCCAGAACAGGGGTGCCCCTGTATACCCGACACATGAGAACCTGACAGTTGAGAAAAGAAGATGACCAAGAAGCGTGGTGCTTATGTCTTGTCCCTCACTTCAACCTCACAACCCCATCAATAAGGGATCCACTATAGGGCAAGCATGGTTAACTGCCTTAAAAGGATACTCCAGGCACACAAACCACTTCTGCCCATTGGAGTGGTCTGGGTGCCAACTCCCCCCTTAACCCTGCAAGTGTAATTATTGCAGTTTTTATAAACTGCAATATTTACATTGCAGAGTTAAGTCCTCCTCTAGTGGATGTCTATTAGACAGCCACTAGAGGACACTTCCGTGTTCATAGAACACGAAAAGTAGTTTAAAACAACGCTGGACGTCCTCACGCCATGTGAGGACCTCCAGCGGCGCCGAAATCCCCATAGGAAAGCATTGAAAGCCTTATTCAATACTTGCCTTTGGGGAGGTCTAATGCGCGTGCGTGACCATTGCCGCACATGCGCATTAGGTCTCCCACGCCGACGGCCGCACCTGCGCAGTAGGTCTCCCTCGCCGGAGCAGGAGTGTAGACAGAGCCTGACCCAGCACCGAGGGACATCGGCGCTGGACTCCGGTAAGTCAGTGAAGGGGTTTTAACCCCTTCAGCAACTTGGGATGGGGGGGTGGAAGGGAGAGGGGTCCTGCAGTGCTAGGAAAACGAATATGTTTTCCTGGCACTGGAGAATCCCTTTAACTCCAGAATGAGGAGCTCCCGTTCCACAGGGGCAGAATGATGAGGTTCCCATTTGATCCACCTGGCGAACCTCTGATGCCAGGCTCACGGAGAGATAATGGCAGACTTACTGTATATAAGGTTCCTTAGTTATGCAGCTCTCCATGGTCTCACCATCATAAGCAAAGTGTTCTTATTATATGATATGTTAAAGGCATGTGCATGGGGAAAATTTTCGGTTCGGTTCGGCATTCCGAAATTCGGGACTTTCGCAATTCGGGACTTCGGCAATTCCGCACTTCAACACTTCGGAATTTTGGCACTTCGACACTTCGGAAATTTGGCAACTTCGGCACTCCGACACTTCGGAACTTCGGCATTTCGGGACTTCTATTGCAGCCACTTAGTAGATAACTCCCTAATTTTATTAAAGGACACGGAGGCTCATATTATGCTTATCTCTTTCTTTAATATACCTCAGCAGCAAAGAAAAAAGTTTTAAAACATTAAAAGAATCAACTAGGATAGGTACTCCAGGGGTTAACCTAGTATGCTATCCTTAGCCAATAGGAACAGTCCATGTATCCATGTCCACCCATGTGACCTCTCTTCTCCCTCTTTCTTTGCTGCTGCCTCAGCTAAGTATCACCTAATTTTAGCTCTCTGTATTTGAGTTAAATTATTGTTGATTTTGGTTGTAATAGATTGATTTGTGTTTATATTATTGTTTTACATTAATATTGTACATAATTTGCTGATTTCAGGGAGGTAGAAAGAGTGTTTTAGTGTCCCTTTATAGGGATTTCTATAGGTAGAGGAGGGGCAGCCCTGGTGTTTACTGAGGCTTATGCCCCTAACTTTGTACTGTGGACCGGGCTTTTTCCTCCGGTCCAAGAAACACTCTCCCCCCTCCCCTATCCCGCTGGGTAGTTTATTACCCGCAATCTGTCAAGTTTTATTTCCCTCATAGCTTCCGCGGCGGCCGGCTTCAGTGCGGACATTTCACTGAGCCGCCCGCGCATGCGCATTCGCGGTCGCATAGCGCGGCGGCCATTTTCCCCTCTAACGGCAGAAATTTGCCGCGCTTTTCTCCCGACGCTCCCAACCCACTGGGCGGGAGCGCGAGGAAGGGGTAGTGGCTAATAACTGTCAGCCAGCCTAGTGTCCCTTTGCAGCCATTTCGGAGGGAACACTAGGTAAGCTGACAGCTTGTTTGTGCCTTGCCCTATCTCCTCAATTTTAGTTACCTTTTAAGGTAAATTCTTCCCTGTGTCCTTGATTACTAATATTAAAGGGCCAGTATTGTACTGCATCACAGCAATTATAATTAAATTGTTTATTCCGAGGGCCAATATTACTGTGCAAAATTAGTGACTTTTGGAGCAGACTTAATTATATAATTATAATGCAGCAGCCTAAGGAACAAGAATGTGCCAGGACGGCTGCGAGCAATAAGGACACCACACATGGTGGGTCCCTTGCCCCACAACCTATCTCCCCTCTAGGGGAAGAGGTGGCGTCTGGGGAACAATTGAACTCTGAAGAGTTCCATTCCTTATTAGATGCAACCATGACTAAATCAGTCACGCAAGCAATCTATACGGCTATGGGGGCGATGTCTGACAATCTGACCCTATCCATTAGTAATGCCATTATGGCGTCTGGTCATAACCACAGAGGCCCCAGCTCCAAGGCCCAAGATGAAAAGCCTGCCCCCCTTAGCGGTCGCAAGGCTACTAAAAAGACCCATTATATGGGAAAACAAACCTCCAAAACTGATTTTACGGACAGGTTGCGCCCTGTCACTGATGAGGACGTGGGGCCCCCACGTAAGAGAGCCTCCCACCGGGCAAAAACGGTGAGGTCATGGAAATGGGCAAAAGCCAAAACAGAAATATCCGACACTGATTCGGACCAAGAGGAGGTATTGAGCGAGCCAGAAGAGATGGGCTCATTGGAATCGGAGAACTCTTCTCCAGAGCACAGTTTAACTGGCAAAACAGCCAACAAAGGCCAAAAGCCAGCGGATGATTCAATTATTTTAGATCCGCAAGGGGAACCCCTATTTAATCCTGATGACCTTCAGCACCCGAGGTCGACAGAATGGTTTCCTGCTGACCATGTGGCCCAATATATAGCGGCCAGAATTAGGAAACCCCTGGACAAAGGTACCAGGAATAAGTTGAGGGCAGAATGCCCACGCCCGACAGTCCCGGATATGGCTTGCGCCACACCGGAATTGGACCCCAAAATTGCCCAGTTTCTGGGTAAATCGGGCTGGAAAGCCAAGAAAGGGCTGGATTATTCTCTGCGCCATTGCCAGGACAAGGTGCTGGATTCTTTAGGCCCCAGTGCAAAAATATTCGACATGGTCGAAGCGGCACTTTCAGGGGACACACCAGTGGACCTTTTGGCCATCAGAGAGTGGGCACAACGCTCTATATGCCTGATTGGCAATTCCAATGCGGCACTTTGTACAGAAAGACGCAAAGCGGTTCTTATGAAAATCGACCCTAAGCTGGTCAACATGGCATTGTCTGAACCTGGACCGCAGGCAAAAGGTCTCCTTTTTGGAGACAATTTTGTCAAAGAATTAGGCAATTACGTTAATACATTCACAGCCCTGGACAAAGCACAAACAAACTTAAAGCGTGTGTTCGCCCCAAAGGTTTTTGGGGGGGCTGGCAGACAACGGGGCCGTCTGTCCAGCCGTTCATCTAGGAGCTCCTACCGGGGCTACCGAGGCTCCTCTTCACCAAGATTCCCACAGGTGGAAACCAGAAACCCCTCACCAGTCTTCCCTGTCAGGGGCAGGGCATGGCAACCCAGAGGACGCAGAGGCGCTACTTACGGCCGACGGCCTTATGGTGAGTACCTTTCAGAATTCCCATTCTTGTACACCATATGTGGGGGGCAGACTATCCCAGTTCATCGAGGCATGGCACAGACTAACGTCCGATGCCTGGGTCCTCAACACAGTGGGGGGGTACCACATAGAATTTGTTCAAACCCCAGTCCAAACTTCAGTCCCTCGGCCAATAGTGTTTACCCCACAAGACAGGGAACTCGTGTCAAAGGAAATAGAATTATTAAAGGAGAAAGGCGCGATCTATCAAGTCGCGCCTCACTCTCCAGGTTTCTTGAGCAACCTATTTCTTATCCCCAAAAAGGGCGGAGGTATGAGACCGGTGATAAACTTACGCCCACTCAACGCATATGTGCGGTATCGCCATTTCAAAATGGAAGGGATTCATTGCCTGCGAGACCTCCTCAGGTTGGGAGACTGGATGGTCAAATTAGACCTACAGGATGCCTACCTCGCCATCCCCATAGCGGAAGAATGCCACCACTTCCTGCAGTTCCAATGGAAGGCTCAAATGTGGAGGTTTCGCTTCCTCCCTTTCGGCCTGTCATCGGCTCCATGGTGTTTTACGAAACTGTTGAAACCGGTAGTGGCGCTGCTACGCAGCAGAGGAGTGCGCATGATCGTATATTTGGACGATATACTGATCATGGCTCAAGACGCACTCCTACTCCAACAACACCTAACTTGGACAATTACACTTTTAAACAACCTGGGATTTCTATGCAACTGGGAGAAGTCAGTTCTGACCCCTTCACAGTCCATAGAATTCCTAGGATTCAATATAGAAGCGGTCCAAGGAACCTTGAAATTACCACAGACAAAGATCAAAACCATCAAAAGAGAGATCCGCAGAACACTAACTCGCCCAATGCTCACGGTGAGACAACTGGCCAGGATTATTGGACTACTTTCAGCGTCCATTCAAGCAATCTTCCCGGGACCTCTACATTACAGGGCCCTACAAAGATTGAAAGCGGCCCAACTACAATCAGGTCAATCTTACTCAGACTCCGTACAGCTCGATCACACAGCCAAAGAGGAACTCAAATGGTGGCTGCAGCACATGGAAGCGTGGAATGGCAGAGCAATCTTTGGCAGCGCTCCAGATTGTATAATAGAGTCCGATGCCAGCACACAGGGCTGGGGAGCGCGTTGTGGTCGTATTTCAACAGGCGGAAGATGGTCCCAATCGGAAAGGATGCTGCATATCAACAGCCTAGAACTTATGGCAGGAGCATTCGCTCTGAAGAGCCTTTTAGGTGCCAAGACACACTGCTCCATCATATTAAGGATGGACAACATATCAGCGGTGCAATATATCAACCGCCTTGGCGGCACCAGGTCCAAAATCCTAGCAGATTTAGCCACGGAATTCTGGCAATATTGCCTGGACCGCAACATATCAGTACGAGCCGAGTACATCCCAGGCCTCACGAATGTTGTAGCGGACTGGAATTCCAGATATCTGCGGGACGCCAGCGATTGGCGCCTGAATGGCAGAGTATTCCTACAATTACAGGACCTGTGGGGCCCACTGCACATGGATCTGTTTGCGTCTCGTTTGAACACGCAACTACCGAAATTCTTCAGCTGGAGACCAGACCCAGACGCAATAGCTACGGATGCGTTCCTCCAGCCATGGCCGACCAGAAAACTATATGCGTTTCCTCCATTCGCTCTGATAGCACGAACCCTAGTACATCCCTACCGCTCTCAGACGACGTTGGTCCTGATAACACCATTCTGGACAACACAGCCATGGTTCCCTTCTCTCATGGAGATGTCTATAGATCTTCCCAGACTACTCCCAGAATACCCATACCTTTTGTCGGACCCCGAAGGGAACCCCCACCCACTGATGATGCAAGGGCAACTCAGGCTGTTAGCGTGGCTCCTATCAGGGTACCATGGGTCGTCCCGGAGGTTCCACAGACAACGCTGGAATTATTGGCGGGAGCCTGGGCCCCAGGAACCAGGAGATCCTACAGTCGAGCATGGAACTCCTGGAGTGGTTGGTGCTTGGAACAACAGGTGGATCCCGTATATGCTCCTGTGAATTACCTGCTACGTTTCCTGACATACTTATATGATCAAGGCATAGCTTATCGTACTATTAATGTCTATAGGTCAGCAATATCGGCTGGACATCAAGGCTGTGAAGGAACACCAATAGGGAAGCACTTATTGGTGTGTAGACTCTTACGCGGAGTGAGGTTCGCAAGACCTCCACAACCCAGATATGCATCAACGTGGGACGTAAACCTAGTCCTAAATTTATTGGAATTATGGCCACAGAATTCTGACCTTACACTTAAACAGCTATCAGCGAAACTGGCCATGCTCTTCTGCTTGATATCTTGCAAAAGAGTATCCGATGTGAGGGCATTGGACGTGGATGCACGTTCGTTCACCCCATCAGGGGTCACTTTTAATATTACCAGACGGACAAAAACAACGATTACTACGGTATCTTACCCAGCATTTCCTCACAATACAAACCTATGCCCAATAGCGTGTCTCAAAGAATATGAAAAACGGACGCAACCATTTCGGAACCCTAATCGGCACGAACTATTCCTAGCTATTAACACACCACATCAACCAGTAACCTCGGTTACTATAGCCCGATGGGTGAAATGGGTGATGACCTCCGCTAACATTGATACATCCATGTTTGGAGCACACTCCACTAGAGGAGCTATGGCGACTAAAGCATTTAATCTGGGATGCAGGTTGGAAGACCTGTTGCGGACGGCCGACTGGTCAAGGGAATCCACGTTTAAAGAATACTATTTTCACCCTACAGAACACATAACATCATCAGTCATTGCTCAGCTTTGAACTAGCATAATATGAGCCTCCGTGTCCTTTAATAAAATTACCAGATTTTACTAATTTCATGACGTAAAGTCATGATTTTATAAAGGACACGGAGGCGAATATTAGCCCACCCGGTAAGTATCGCGAAACAAACATGATAAGTATCGCGAAAGATGACTAGAATATCAAGAAAGATGTGAAATCCCACCCAGTAAATTGTATGACTAGTAATATTGTGGGTTGGTATGAAATGTAATGAATGAACTAGAATGACTCTTAAACAATATCGCTTACAGTAGAACATATGGTCTTTAGAGGTTCATATATTATAGGATTTAACCTTTATAACTGCGACACACAGTTTCTAGACCACACATTACCATTTCTTTTTTCTCTCCTTTCAGCTTAACGAATCACAGTAAATGCAATGGTTGATCGAGTTTCATCTCAATTCAATTGGTTAAAGTTCATTGTTTGGTTATGAAGATGAAGGTCGACGCACATGTTATGGACCCAGTATCTACGCAAGTTGATGAATTGAAGCTTCGGCAAGATCAAAGAAAGAGGGAGAAGAGAGGTCACATGGGTGGACATGGATACATGGACTGTTCCTATTGGCTAAGGATAGCATACTAGGTTAACCCCTGGAGTACCTATCCTAGTTGATTCTTTTAATGTTTTAAAACTTTTTTCTTTGCTGCTGAGGTATATTAAAGAAAGAGATAAGCATAATATTCGCCTCCGTGTCCTTTATAAAATCATGACTTTACGTCATGAAATTAGTAAAATCTGGTAATTCCCACGGTATTAGGGAGTTATCTACCAAAAGGCTGAAAGACCTAAATTGGTCTTTCAGCCAAATTTACAAATCCCATGTATTAGTAAAGTTTGTCCCTACTCGCTATACCGCGAGTAAACTGTTTAAAAAAATTATTTTTAAAAAAATGGGACCTATTGCCCCCCCCCCGGCCCACACCCCTGAGCGGTGGGTGGGGGCCCTAAATACTATTAAGGGGGGGACCTAATGCCCTGAGTGGCGGGTGGGGGCCCTACAGTAAAATAAGGGGGGGAACCTAATGTCCTCCCCCCTGGGCCCCACCCTGAGCGGTGGGTGGGGGCCCTACAGTAACCTAATATCCTCCCCCCTGGCCCACACCCCTGAGCGGTGGGTGGGGGCCCTAAATACTTATAAGGGGGGGACCTAATGTCCTCCCCCTGCCCCCCAACCCTGAGCAGCAGGTGGGGGCCCTAAATACCAATGGGGGGGACCTATTGTCCTCCCCCCGGCCCCTACCCCTGAGCGTCGGGTGGGGGCCCTAAAAAAAGTTTCCCACCCCCCAGGTGACTACCCATAGTCACCCCCTCCCCCCAAAAAAGAATCCCCCTACCTACCCCCCTCACCCTAAAATTGATGAGGGGGGGGGCTTTAACTTGGTGAGTTTAAGCCATCCAATCAGAGTGCTCTGACAGGTAAATGAAGAGACTGACAGGTAAGGTTGATTGGTTGGTTTGAAATCCACCAATCAGAGTGTTCTGTGTCATTTTACACATCGTGGGAAAGATCTTTGGAATTTTCCCACGCTGTGTAATTTGACTCATAACTCTCTGATTGGTTACTTAATCCACCAATCAGAGAGTATTATTAGTATTTAGGGCCCCCACCCACCACTCAGGGGTGGGGGCCAGGGGGGAGGACATTAGGTCCCCACCCCTTATTTTACTGTAGGTCCCCCACCCACCGCTCAGGGGTGGAAGCCAGGGGGGAGGACATTAGGTCCCCCCCCCTTATTAGTATTTAGGGCCCCCACCCACCGCTCAGGGGTGGGGGCCAGGGGGAGAACATTAGGTCCCCCCTTTATTATAATTTAGGGCCCCCACCCACCGCTCAGGGGTGGGGGCCAGGGGGGAGGACATTAGGTCCCCCCCTGTCAGGGTACCTGAAGCCTCTACCTCTGAGAGAGGTAGAGACTTAGAAGTTTATCCGTCCGGACGGCATGTCTCCCCGGCCCCTCGCGGTTCACTCGGTCTTGCTAACGCCGGCCGCGAGGGAGTCACTTCCTTTTATAGCAGGAGGACCGGAGGTCGACGTCATGACGCCAACCCGGAACGTCCTGTCACTCAAATCTCGGGAGACGAATCAGGACTCGCCGGAGGCGTGTCTTCTCCCTCTAACCAGGATACTTAACAGTGGCTCTCTCACTTACTCATTGCCCTGTCGTGGTTCTAGTCTGCCTAGTCACACAGTGCTTTGTTATTCTCTTGTCTTTTGGTTTTGACCCGGCTTTGGTATTTACTCTCCTGTCTTTCTGTTATCCTTGACCCGGCTTGTCTCTCGCTTACCTGTCTTCTCGTTCCCTCGACCTCGGCTTGTCTCTGACCATTCTATCGTAGTTCTACGTTAAGTCCGGCCATTCTAAGGACCGGTATACGTACCTGCTACTCTTTGTACTCTGCGTGTTGGATCCCTGACCCGATCCTGACATTACGACAGGGCCCTGGATCCTGCAGGTACAAATTGTCAGCTTGGTTCTCCTGATCCTAGGTTTGACGCCATGGATCATAGGATGGATCAGATGGCTCTAGCACTACAGGCGCTGCTATCACGTCCTATTAATCCACCTGAGGAGATGCGTAATACGTCTGCTTCTTCTGTGGGTTCAGGGCTAGACGTAGCTACTGTAGGTGCTTCCTCCCGAGTTACCCCACCTGTACGTTATGCTGGTTCTCCTGAGAGGTGTCGTGGGTTTTTGAACCAGATCAGTATCCATTTCGAGCTACAGCCCCGTTCCTACCCTACTGATAGGGCAAAAGTGGGATTTATTATTACCTTACTCATTGAGAAAGCTCTGAGATGGGCTAATCCGTTGTGGGAGAATGATAATCCATTAGTCTATAACTATAATGCCTTTGTAGCTGCTTTTAAAAGAACTTTTGATCCTCCTGGCAGGAGGGTCAATGCAGCCAGATTACTGTTGCGCCTTAGACAAGACAACCAAACACTTGTGGATTACGCACTAGAGTTCAGGTCTTTGGCGGCAGAGGTAAAATGGAATGAACAGGCCTATATAGACGTATTTTTAAATGGATTATCCGATGTAATACTTGATGAGGTAGCAACAAGAGAGCTTCCCGAGAACCTGGAAGATTTAATTTCCTTTATCTCTCGTATTGACGAACGTCTAAGGGTGAGGCAGAATACTCGAGATAGAACCGGTAAATCTTCCTTTAGACTAGCACCATCATTTCAAATTTCTGAAACCAAGACTCCACAGGTTTCAGAACCTATGCAGTTAGGCCTTACTCGTCTGTCAGAGGAGGAGAGACAGTACAGGAGAAGGGAGGGACTGTGTATGTATTGTGGAGTCAGAGGTCATGTACGTTTGAGCTGTTCCAGTCGTCCGGGAAACGCTCGCACCTAAGTTTCTCTAGAGGACAGACCTTGGGTGTTTCGATTTTGTCCTCTACTCATAACTACAAAGAACATAGACTCCTATTACCGGTCTCTTTAACTTGGGAGAAGGGAACTTTAGAGACTATGGCATTGATAGACTCCGGCGCTGCTGAGAGTTTTATCGACCAAGAGTTTCTCACCAAACACACTATCCCATCCCAGTTAAGGAAGACTCCCTTGGCTGTTGAGGCCATTGATGGTAGACCTTTAGTTGAGCCTGTGATTTTCCGGGAGACCACACCTCTTAACTTAACTACTGGTATTCTACACAAGGAGGAAATATCCCTACTACTCATTTCATCTCCTTCTGTTCCCATAGTCCTGGGATACTCCTGGCTTAAGAGACATAACCCCGTTATAGATTGGAGATCAGGGGAAATAGTTTCGTGGGGTCAGGATTGTCAAGAGAATTGTTTAAAGAAAGTGTCACCTCTTTGTAGTGTCAACGCACTTAATAACGCTACCGACTCTACCAAAGTACAGATACCGTCCTTATATCAAGATTTAAAGGCAGTATTTGACAAAGGAAAGGCTGATACCTTACCACCACATAGGCCTTTTGATTGCAAAATTAATTTACTTTCTGGCACTATGCCCCCCAGGGGTCATGTATACCCTTTGTCTACGAATGAAAACTTAGTTCTAGAGGAGTATATTCGTGAAAACCTAGACAAGGGGTTCATTAGAAGATCCTCCTCCCCTGCTGGGGCGGGATTTTTTTTTGTTAAAAAGAAGGATGGGTCTTTAAGACCCTGCATTGACTACCGAGGTCTTAACAAGATCACCATTAGAAATGTATATCCGATTCCCTTGATCACCGAGCTTTTTGATCGATTAAAAAGTTCTAAGATTTTCACTAAGTTAGACCTTAGAGGTGCTTATAATTTGGTGAGAATTCACGACGGAGACGAGTGGAAAACTGCATTCAATACTCGATATGGGCACTATGAGTATACTGTAATGCCTTTTGGTCTCTGCAATGCCCCGGCGGTATTTCAGGACCTTATTAATGAGGTTCTTAGGGAGTTTCAAGATGACTGTGTGATTGTATACCTTGATGATATACTTATACATTCCAGGGATATTGAAACTCACCACGGACAAGTCAGAAGGGTTTTACGCAAACTTCTTCAGCATGGCTTATACTGCAAATTAGAGAAATGCAGCTTTGACCAATCCCAAACTACCTTTCTTGGTTATGTGATTTCTGGGGAGGGGTTCGAAATGGATCCGGAGAAGCTCCAATCCATATTAGATTGGCCTTTACCTAAGGGTCTCAAGGCTGTCCAGAGATTTATTGGTTTCTCCAATTACTACAGACGTTTCATTAAGGGATACTCCTCTATCATTGCTCCCATCACCAATATGACCAAACAAGGGGCTGATACTAAGAATTGGTCTACTGAAGCACTTCTGGCTTTTAAGACACTCAAGGAGTTGTTTGCTTCCGCACCAATTTTAGTTCACCCTGATACTACACTACCTTTCCTACTCGAAGTTGACGCCTCTGAGACAGGTATAGGTGCCGTTCTGTCCCAAAAGTTGGGTGTAGATAAACCGTTACATCCTTGTGGATACTTTTCCAAAAAATTGTCGGGTACTGAAAGCAGATATGACATTGGTGACAGGGAACTACTAGCGGTTATAATGGCCTTAAAGGAGTGGAGACATTTATTGGAGGGTACTTTGCATCCGGTTACTATTTTGACAGATCATAAAAACTTATCCTATATTGGAGAGGCTAAACGACTATCATCTAGACAGGCTCGTTGGTCCTTATTCCTCACTCACTTCAACTACGTACTCACATATAGGCCAGGTTCTAAGAATTCTAAAGCCGATGCCTTGTCTCGCCAACATGAACCTGCTGCCGTATCTGAGCCGGTTTTGTCCTCTATAGTACCCAAGTGTAACATTATCGCTAACACTACTCTCAAAGTCCATTCTCCGCTGCTTGAGCAGATAAGGAGCTTGCAGCATCTGGCTCCTAGACTGACTCCGCCTTCCAGACATTTCGTTCCTCCTGAACTCCAATTGGAGCTCTTACAGTGTCTTCACGAGAGTAAGGTGGCTGGTCATCCGGGTGTTCGCAAGACGTATTCTTTGATCTCCAAGGATTTCTGGTGGCCTTTGTTACGGAAGGATATTAAGGATTTTATCGGAGTTTGTGAGGTCTGTACTAAAACTAAACTACCGCATTCGCTTCCTTGTGGTCTTCTACAACCTCTGGAAATTCCTGACAAACCTTGGTCCTGTGTGGCAATGGACTTTATTGTGGATTTGCCTGTTTCTAAAAGGCACACTGTTATCCTCACCGTAGTTGATAGGTTTACCAAGATGGCACATTTCGTACCTTTGCCTAAACTCCCGACTTCTCCTGAATTGGCGGAAATCTTTGCTAAAGAGATTTTTCGCTTGCATGGGATTCCTTCGGAGATCACTTCTGATAGAGGCTCCCAATTTGTTTCACGTTTTTGGAGATCATTCTGTTCTCAATTAGGCATCAAATTGAATTTTTCGTCCGCCTATCATCCTCAGTCTAACGGAGCTGCCGAACGAACCAACCAGAAGATTGAGCAATACTTACGTTGTTTTGTTTCCGAACACCAGGACGATTGGGTCGGTTTGATTCCTTGGGCGGAGTTTGCGCACAACAATCTCGTTTGTGACTCTACGCATTCAAGCCCCTTCTTCATGAACTATGGCTTTCATCCATCTATTCTTCCCTCGGTTTCCCCTTCCCAAGGAGTGCCGTCGGTTGATGTCCATGTGGCCAATTTGAGGAAGTTGTGGGATCAGACTCGACAGATTCTTCTACACAATTCTATGCTGGTTAAGAAACATGCTGACAAACGTAGAAGGGCGGCTCCGAATTTTGTTCCAGGCGATAGAGTTTGGTTGAGTACTAGGAATATTCGCCTTAAAGTTCCTTCCATGAAATTCGCCCCTCGTTATATTGGTCCCTACAGGATCTTGACTCGAATTAACCCAGTGGCGTATCGTCTAGCTCTCCCAGCTACTTTACGCATCCCGAACTCCTTCCACGTGTCATTACTGAAACCTCTAATCTGTAACAGATTCTCCTCCACAATCGCCCCTCCGCGCCCTGTTCAGGTGGAGGGTCAGGAGGAGTATGAGGTTAACTCCATTATTGATTCTCGTGTCTCCCGGGGGAGAGTACAATATTTGGTTGACTGGAAGGGTTATGGTCCTGAGGAGAGGAGTTGGGTACCACAAGAGGATGTTCATGCTCCTCGCCTTCGCAGGGCATTTCACTCCCGCTTTCCATCTCGCCCCGGCTCCTTCCGCCCGGTGGGCGTATCTGAGAGGGGGGGTACTGTCAGGGTACCTGAAGCCTCTACCTCTGAGAGAGGTAGAGACTTAGAAGTTTATCCGTCCGGACGGCATGTCTCCCCGGCCCCTCGCGGTTCACTCGGTCTTGCTAACGCCGGCCGCGAGGGAGTCACTTCCTTTTATAGCAGGAGGACCGGAGGTCGACGTCATGACGCCAACCCGGAACGTCTTGTCACTCAAATCTCGGGAGACGAATCAGGACTCGCCGGAGGCGTGTCTTCTCCCTCTAACCAGGATACTTAACAGTGGCTCTCTCACTTACTCATTGCCCTGTCGTGGTTCTAGTCTGCCTAGTCACACAGTGCTTTGTTATTCTCTTGTCTTT
The DNA here is from genome assembly GCF_036172605.1 of Pelobates fuscus. Taxonomy (NCBI): domain Eukaryota; kingdom Metazoa; phylum Chordata; class Amphibia; order Anura; family Pelobatidae; genus Pelobates; species Pelobates fuscus. The sequence continues at coordinate 91,677,196 of NC_086324.1, forward strand.
TGGTTTTGACCCAGCTTTGGTATTTACTCTCCTGTCTTTCTGTTATCCTTGACCCGGCTTGTCTCTCGCTTACCTGTCTTCTCGTTCCCTCGACCTCGGCTTGTCTCTGACCATTCTATCGTAGTTCTACGTTAAGTCCGGCCATTCTAAGGACCGGTATACGTACCTGCTACTCTTTGTACTCTGCGTGTTGGATCCCTGACCCGATCCTGACACCCCCCTATTCTGATTTAGGGACCCCAACCGCCGCTCAGGGGTGGGGGCCCGGGGGAAGGACAATAGGCCACCCCCATTATTTTACATTAGGGCCCCCACCCACCGCTCAGGGGTGGGGGTGGGGGCAATAAGTCCTCAGGATGGGGGACCTTTTTCTTTTTTCTTTTTTAACAGTGAGCAGCCACAAGTAAAGTAATCTTTATTTAGTATTAGTAAATTTGGCTGAAAGACCAATTTAGGTCTTTCAGCCTTTTAGTAGATAGCTCCCTAATACCATGGGAATTAGGGAGTTATCTACTTATTCATTCCTGTCATTACATTGACAGGCTAAGTAACTTACATTTTATATGAATGTATGCTACTTGATTGTTGTAAGTGTTGCAAATGCTTATAGCTGAATCCTGGCTATGTTTGTATACTTTTTATTTAAAATTGTATACAATGTAACATTCTTCTTCTTTCACTGGGTAAGTATATTAGTACTTAGGCAATACTGTGCTTCAGAACTTCAGCACTTCGGCACTTCGGCACTTCGACATTTCGGAAATTCGGTAATTTCGGAACTTCGGGACCTCGGCAATTCAGCACTTCGGCAATTCAGACTTTCGTAAGTACCCGAATGTCCGAATTGCCAGAAATTTGTCCGAATTCAGTCGTGTCAGCGTAACTAGCAGTTTACCTATGTATTAGAACTAAGCCTATATTTGTCTACCTTATCTTGTTTCTTATCCAAAAACAGAAGTGTGTAGCATATCTTGATATTTCATGTACATCTAGGTATTATTACCATTGTTCATACGTCAATGCAAGCTTGTGTACTACAAAACTTGTACTACTTTTGTACTACTCTGCACTACAAAAATAAATAAAACCCCAGCGTTTATTTCCCCTTCATCTTCCTTATTTTTTGTTTGGGAGGGGGAATACTCTTCCATTGTGGTCTGGTGGTTGAAGCATTTAGCCTGAACACCGATCAGGTGCAGACTGTGTGTATAGGGCCAGCATTGTGGAAAGTATCAAAGTGTTGCCATGGTAACACTAGCTGGTGGAATTCATAAGGTCTACACCCATAGGGGATGTAGATTGCAAGCTGCCTGTTTTATCACAACAGTGGGCTGGCCAGTGAGTGAGATCTTTGATCTCCCCACCAGCTACATAGCTCCATCTCTGGACTACCACTGATGCAGCGTCAGCCCTGCAGGAATCTGCCGGTATGATCTTTTGATGGCCCATGGCCATTGTGGTCCATCGAGCATTTGCCTGTTTAGCACAGAGGAGCAGGTGGCTGCACAGAGTGAGTCTCGGCACTGTTAAAAGATAAGAATAATGTTTTTTCTTACATTTTTTGGTTTACTGGGGAAAAGGGGGTCCTGAATCAAAATATGAACTAAGACACTATAGTGTATGGACTAAAGCTATAGTGTTCCTTTAAAAGCAAAGAATTAGTAATGTATACTGGCCAAACACGTCTAGAGTGACTGATGAGAAGTCCTGGCAATATCTGAAATTGATGGACAAATGGACAGAAATGAATAGTTAAAATGTTTGGATAAGTCATATAAGGATTCCTAATATAAAACATAGCTACTCCTTTAAATATCACAATTATTCCTTTTTACTCCAAAAGCTATAGCAAGACATTATTATCTCTTATCCAGGGCTGGCCTTTAGGTGCCCTGTGCGAAAAGTCTTCAAGGAGCCCCCCTGCCCCCACGCCCCCACCCATCCTCCCCTGCCATACATTTTTATCCATATATGTGTGTGTGTGTGTGTATAGGGGTGTAGGTGTGTATAAAGGTTTTATTAAAGTAATAATGATTTAAAAACAAAAATTAATTCCCCCTTCCATATTGTTACCTTGCAGTGAGGGGGGAATGCAGATCTCTGTTGTTCCAGTGTGCGGGGAATCTGGTATGCCCCTTCACCGGGTGCAGACTATGAGTAACTGTCTCATTAGCTCAAGCATTTACAGTGTCAGAGCTTTCCTCTGGTAATCCGCAGGAATGCACTGATTGGCCGGAGCTGGGAAGACAGCTACTTATGGTCTGCAGCCAGCAGAGAAGTGCAGGCCAGAGTTGCCAGACTGCCTCCCCTGCATTACACAGTTACATGCAGACAGTCCACACACACACTCTTACAGGCAGGCAGTCACAAACACTCAGTTGCCTGTATACAGGCACACACACATGTACAGGCAGATAGTCACACAAACAGTTACAAGCAGACAGTCAGACACGCTCAGTTACAGGCAAACAGTCACAGGCAGACGGTCACATAGACAAACACACAGTTACAGGCAGATAGTCACACACGCTCAGTTACAGGCACACATTCACACACAGTCACACACACAGTCACAAGCAGACAGTCGGTTACAGGCATGTAGACACTCAAGCATGCAGATAGGCACACACACTCAGTTAAAGGCAGACAGTCACACACACACACACACACACACAGTTGAAGTCACACACAGTTGCAGTCACACATACAGGCACCCACAAATTCACAGCTACCGCCACAAACAGGCAGAAAGTCACACACAGTTACAGTCACATACAGGCAGGCAGTCAGTCACACACAGGCAGAAAGTCACAAACAATTACAGTCACACATAGTTACAGTCACACACAGGCAGGCAGTCACACACACACGCACACACACAGGCAGACAGACACACACATACACACACACTTACCTCTTTCCATTATGGGCTGGAAGGGAGGAGTGGAGGCAGTGCAGCTGTAACCTAATTGTTGGTGGAAGCAGGGACCCCCTCCTGTTTCCCTCTTCCTGTGCAGCAGTTATAAGATGCTTCTGGGAGCTTTTAGCTCCACCTCTGCAGCCATTTGCAAACTCCACCCCTGATGATCGGTAAGCCCAGCCCCGCTGCCATCCTATTTTCTCTCATTTTGCTCTAGTTCCCCCCTGCACTCCTGTCTCCCAGCCACGTGTGAGCTGTGTCGGCCGCTTGGTGCCCCCTGCTCCATGGCGCCCTGTGCGGTTGCACAGCTCGCACACCCCTAAGTCCGGCCCTCCTCTTATCATCCCCCTCTGACATCTTGTTCCAACAGAAAGACTGTAAATGGTGGTTTAGTCAGAGTGAATAAAAAGAAAATTCCTTTAATATTTTTGATATTGCTGAACATTTTCTATGCTGCCCTTTGTCTGATGGGTGCAAAGTACTGTGACTCATCCATGAACCCCTTAGCCATTAATGAGCTATAATAAAAATGGCACTGTGTTTCTGAAGCTGTTACTTTAGATTTTCACTTCAAAAAAGCTGTGAATCTTGTCATTTTGGATATTTGTTGATGGATTTCTCTTCCAACTACATGTTCAAAGAAAAATCGACCAGGCAGCAGTAGTTACTAAATTGCATGTGATTATTAGGGACTAATTCATACATTTGTATTTAATATCAATTTTATTCTAGAAATTCAGCAAGTAACCCCCTGTCACTACCTGTTAAATTTAGCAGTTGGTAAACAGTTGTTACTTGATAACAGTGACGACAGGCAATTTAGTCAGTGGCCATTAAAAGTAGCAGGGCCTGTCACGCCAAGGGTGCATAATTCATTGTTGCACAATAGAATATTGCCATTTAATGTAATTTGTGTAGTGCATTTATGAATTGGCCACTTGGTTACAAGGTCAGATGACAGAAGGGATAATGTAAATTGCATAGGAATGTGAAAGGGGGCAGATGGCTTACCATATGGATTGATCCTTTGTTTAATCAAAGGCTCTGCAAGGTGTGAGAAGTCACACATAAGTGGCCTGGAAGTCTGGTTTAAATATAAACTAACTCTCTAAATTGCCATATGTCTAGATTCCCTCTTAGATGGGGGTCCTATGATATGTTAATGACCATTATCCTTGTATTCCAGTATCATATCCAAAAGACACATTAATATTTACCCACATATTAATAATTAAGCCTCATTTCTATTATATTTAGAATGGGACAAGCACAATCTTCTAATCAAGCCCAAACATGATTTGTGTAACTTAACCATAGGGGAAGGGATTGTGATGTCCTAAGAGGCGCGTGAGAAGCTGAGCAGGAACATCACTGCTCCCTCGCAGCAAACACTGTATGCCCGCACGCCAGCCACTCAGCCACGCAGCCCCACTGGATCCCAGGGACCACACACCAGCCGATCAGCCCAGCAGCCCCACTGACCCCAGGGACCGCACGCCAGCCGCTCAGCCCAGCAGCCCCACTGGACCCCAGGGAAATAGAGACTCTCTGGCTGGGTGGAGTGAAAGAAAAAATGGTGTGTGTCTGTTAAGGAGTTTGCATGTGTGTTTGTCAGTGAGTGTGTGTGTATGTGTGTTTGTCAGTGAGAGTGTATGTGTGTTTGTCAGCAGGCCCGGACTGGCCATCGGGCACACCGGGCAAATGCCCGGTGGGCCGCGGTGGCCATGGGCCAAGGCCGGCAGGGGAAGTCCCAGGATCTCCCCTGCCGGTCTATGCGGGGCCGGCACTATCCGCGCGCCGGCCCCGCTGTTTTCAATGAAGGGCCGGTGAGGAGATCAAAGATCTCCCTCACCGGCCCACTTGGACAGACCTGCGGCACATGCAGCTGGGGAGGGAGGTAGAGGACCCGGCGGAGCTCTATCTTGCAGCTCCGCCGGGTTCCTCTCGCGAGATCCGGCGCGTTGCCATGGCAACGACCGGATCTCGCGAGAGTGAACTCTAGCCCGCAGGCTAGAGTTCACTCACCACTGGACCACCAGGGGTGCGAGTTCCGGTCCCCCCCCTCACTCTCCCAGGTTCCAGCGTGCCGGTCCCCCCCTCCCAGGCTAAAGGTAAGAAGGGAGGGGGGGACATTATAACTGCTTAATTTTATTTTTTTTACCCCACACACACACAATCCATTCAAACATTCACACACAGCACTATCACACACAGCACTCTCACTCCCATCACACACAGCACTCTCACTCCCATCACACACAGCACTCTCACACCCATCACAGCACTTTCACACACAGCACTCTCACACCCATCACTCTCACTCCCATCACACACAGCACTCTCACACCCATCACAGCACTTTCACACACAGCACTCTCACACCCATCACACACAGCACTCTCACACCCATCACAGCACTTTCACACACAGCACCTCTCACTCCCATCACACACAGCACTCTCACACCCATCACAGCACTTTCACACACAGCACTCTCACACCCATCACACACAGAACTCTCACACACATCACACTCAGCACTCACACACATCATCCACAGCACTATCACACTCAGCACTCTCACAGACATCACATTTAGGACTCACACACACATCACACTCAGCACTATCACAAAACACATCATACACAGCACTCACGCACATCATCCACAGCACTATCACACTCGGCACTCTCACACACAGCACTCTCACACACATCACATTTAGGACTCACACACACATCACACTCAGCACTATCACAAAACACATCATACACAGCACTCTCACACACATCACATTTAGGACTCACACACACATCACACTCAGCACTATCACAAAACACATCATACACAGCACTCTCACACACATCACACACAGCACTCTCACACATCATCCACAGCACTATCACACTCAGCACCCTCACACACATCACCCTCAGCACTCACACACATCATCCACAGCACTATCACACTCAGCACTCTCACACACATCACACTCAGGACTCACACACATCACACTCAGCACTATCACAAAACACATCATACACAGCACTCACACACATCATACACAGCACCCTCATACACAGCACCCTCACACACATCACACACAGCATCCATCATACACACATACTGCACCCCTCACATACACACCGAACCTCCCCAACACACTGCACCACACACATACACAATACACATACTACACCCCTAAACACACACTCTCTACAAACACTACATCACATATACACACACACACACACTATAGCCTGTATGCACACACTTGCTACATCCCCTATACACATTCTCTACAGACCCTAGCCACATATGCATTACATTACACCACAAACACAACACGACTAAAACCGACCTTATTACACAATACCACACCACAATCGGCTCACTCTATACACACACACACACAATCCCACAAGCAGGCTCCAAACACAGCACAATACTCTTTCCTGGCATTTTTGTCTCCTGGTATCCATTTATAGAGACACCAGAGACAAGTTGCAAGGAAACACAGTGCAAGCATGTTATTAAATTTGCTTGCACTGTGCAGAACAAATACAGGGCTTTTTTCTCATGCTAGAGCTCTTTAGCAGACCTCTGCGCATGGTCTGCCCTGGCCTGCACTTTGAGTTAGTGACGACAAAACACACCCTCTCTGCCCCGCCCCTTCTTAGTGGGCCGCTGTGATAAAAAAATGCCCGGGCCGAATTTTTATCCCAGTCCGGCCCTGTTTGTCAGTGAGAGTGCATGTGTCACTGTCACTGTGTGTGTGTGTGTGTATGTATGTGTGTTTGTCAGTGAGAGTGTATGTGTTTGTCAGTGAGAATGTATGTGTGCTGTGTATATGTGTTTGTATGTGTGTCTGTCAAGGAGTATGTGTGTTTGTCAGTGAGAGTGTATGTGTGTCTGTCAAAGAGTATGTGTATCTATGTGTCAAGGTTTGTGTATGTGTCACTGGGTGTATCTGAGTGTGTATGTCAGTATGTGTGCATTGGTGTGTGTGTGTGCCAGTGTTTATCTGTGTGTCAAGGTCTGTGCATCTTTGTGTTTGTGTGTATATGAATGTGTGTGCATGTGGCAATGTTTTTATATGTGTGACTGCGTTTGTGTATGTATGTACATGGCACAGGTACAGCAATCATATGTGCATACATCCCAGCAATCAAACACGTATATGTGCATTTATCTCAGCAATCAAACACCAACACAATATGCTAACACACTCCTGCAAACACAAACATTACATTAAAATGTCAAATTTATATACAAACACACCCTTCACTCAAACACTAATACTACACACAAATGTACAACCGCATGTAAAAGTTTACACTACATCCAAGTACACCCCTGCACGCAAATGCAAACATTACATACAAACACACCCCTGCACGCAAATGCAAACATTACATACAAACACACCCCTGTATCAAAACGCTAATATTATATACAAACACCAACTGTACACACAAAAGCACACCTGCTCCTAAGTACTACTATCTGTTTATTTTCTGCGCTATGACACCAAAAAAATTTTGGGGTTCCATGTTGTTTGCGCATTATGTCAAAGGGTTCCATGGGAAAAATTAATTGGGAACCCCTGACTTAAAGAAATATTGTAATGTCAGGAAAACAAAGCTGTATTCCTGGCACTACCGATCGCTCTGCCTGCCCCTTCCCTCGCGCCCCCCCTCCCAGGTTAATAAAGGGTTAAAAACTCTTAATTTACTTACCTTATCCCAGCACTGATGCTCCTCGATGCTGGGTTAAAGTTCTCCCCCCTCCTCCATCCCGCGGCGAGCAGGGCCTAATGCACATGTGCTGCAAATGCTGCGCGCATTAGACCTCCCCATAGGAAAGCATTGAATCAATGCTTTCCTATGGGGAAAAATCTGACGCTGGAGGTCCTCTGCAGAGCGTGAGGACGTCCAGCGTCAGATATAAGGACCAAAGGTTTGTTACGATTCCGTAAGTGTCCCCAGTTGCTGTCTGGCAGACAGCCACTGAGAGCAGACTTAGTGCTGCAATGTAAACATTGCAGTTCTCTGGAACTGTAATGTTTAACATTGCAGCACTATGTGCATAAGAGACACAGCACCCAGATCACTTCAAGGAGCTGAAGTGGTCTGGGTGCCTACAGTGTCCCTCTAAAGGTAGGCAGACAGTGTAATAGAGCAGCAGGAAATGCTAGCAGAATGCTTTGTTGTATAGGGAGAGGTATTAGCAGTAGAAAGAGGGAAGTGATCATGCCATTGTACAAAACACTGGTGAGATCTCACTTAGAGTATTGCACGCAGTACTGGAGACTGCATCCCCAGAAGGATATTGATAATTTGGAGAGAGTTCAGAGAAGGGCGACTAAACTGGTTCATAATTATCAGGAAGTATTACTTTACTGAGAGGTTAGTGGATGCATGGAATAGCCTTCCATCTAAAGTGGTAGAAGTTAACACAGTGAAGGAGTTTAAGCATGCGTGGGCAGAGGCGTAACTAGAAACCACAGGGCCCCAGTGCGAATATTGCCCTGTAGCCCACTCCCCGCGTAGGTCTCCCCCCCCCCCCCCCCCCCCGCCACTCAGGGCCGTTTGAAGGAATTTGGGGGCCCTAAGCAAAATGGACATGGAGGCCCCCCCCCAACCTCCCCCCTTCCACCCCCCCCCCACGCACGCAAAGCCTACAGTTCACCCACACTTTATATAAATAAAAAAGGTTTACAGTGCAAATACTGCTCTTGCATATACTGTGCATAAAATTTGAACATTTTCAACAATTGAACATTTGCAAAAAACACCACTGTACCATAAAATCAAATATACATTAAAAAAGTGCACAATAACTAAATCCAACGTACATAAAACACACACACACTAACAGACACACACACACACACTAACAGACACACATACACTCACATTAACATTTTTCAGTTCTCACAAACATGTGCAAATTATATAAAACTGCTCCCCCGTGTCCTTCTTACTCCCCCCTCCCCCTCCCTGTGTCCTTCTTACTCCCCCTCCCCCTCCCTGTGTCCTTCTTACTCCCCCTCCCCCTCCCTGTGTCCTTCTTACTCCACTCCCCCTTCCCCTGTCCTTTTTACTCCCCCATGTCCTTCTTATTCCCCTCCCAGTGTCCTTCTTACTCCCCCCTCCCTGTGTCCTTCTTATTCCCCCTCCCCCATTTCCTTCTTACTCCCACCTTCCCCTGTCCTTCTTACTCCCCCCTCCCTTTGTCCTTCTTACTCCCCCTCCTCCTCCGTGTCCTTCTTATTCCCCCCTTCCCCTGTCCTTCTTACTCCCCCTCCCCCTCCATGTGTCCTTCTTATTCCCCTCCCCGTGTGCTTCTTACTCCCGCCTCCCTTCTTATCCACTGTCTACCCCATGCCCTTCTTAGTCCCCCCTCCCCTCCCTGTGTCCTTCTTATTCCCCGACCCCATGTCCTTCTTACTCCCCCTTCCCCTGTCCTTCTTACTCCCCCTTCCCCTGTCCTTCTTACTCCCCCTTCCCCTGTCCTTCTTACTCCCTCTCCCCTCCCTGTGTCCTTCTTATTCCACTCCCCGTGTGCTTCTTACTCCCCCTCCCTTCTTATTCCACTACCCCATGTCCTTCTTAGTCCCCCCTCCCCCTCCCTGTGTCCTTCTTATTCCCCCACCCCATGTCCTTCTTACTCCCTCCCCCCTTCTTATGTTATTCCACTACCCCATGTCCTTCTTAGTGCCCCCTCCTTCTTACTCCCACCTGTCCTTCTTACTCCCCCCTCCCTGTGTCCTTCTTATTCCCCCACCCCATGTCCTTCTTACTTCCCCCCTCCCTTCTTATTCCACTACCCCATGTCCTTCTTAGTCCCCCCTCCCCGTGTCCTTCTTACTTCCCCCTCCCCCTCCCTGTGTCCTACTTACTCTCCCCCCCCCCCCTGTTTTTTTGTTTTTTTTTTTACTCCCAACCCTACCTTAGGTAATTCAGTCCTCCGGCTCCTTCCCTGGACCCTGTAGCATGGCCGAGCTCCTCGCTCTCTACCTCCAGTCCTGGCTGTCACTCAGTGCGGCCGGGAACCGCGTGGTACAGGTCAGGAGATTCAGACAGTTTCCTGTTCCCGGCCGCGGCCGGACTAAAAGGAAGTGAGCACTTCCTAAAAGGAAGTGTACACTTCATGTCAGTCCGGCCGGGAACAGGAAACTGAATCCCCTGTTCCTGTACCGCGCGGTACCCGGCCGGACTGAGTGACAGGCAGGAGGTAGAGGAGGAGAGCTCGGCCACGCTACAGAGCAGCAGTCAGCACTCAGCAGAGGAGGAACTCGGGAGGTAACCAGGAGTGCTGCAGCCGCCTGAGGCTCTCTATAGAGCGCTCAGGCGGCTGCAGCCTTAAAGGAAGCAAAACAAGCACCGGCTCTGCTTGGGGCCCCGGGCCAGCTCGGGGCTCCAAGCAATTGCTTGTTTTGCCTGTCTGTTAGCGACGGGCCTGCCGCCACTCTCCCCCCGTACATCTACCGTCCCCCTCCCATATGTTCCCCCCTACCCACACACATGCAAACAGATACACATACATTCACATATATAGACACACAAACATATACATACATACAGGCACACACACACACACACACATACAGACAGACATACACATACATACACTCACACAGACATACATACACACACACAGACAGACATACACAGACAGACATACACACACATACATACAGACACACACATACATACAGACACACAAACACATACATACAGACAGGGCCAGATTAAGAGCCCAGTGGGACTGGTGCTGATAATTATGAGGGGCCTAAGTACAGAATCTTATCGACCAAAAACACTAAAACAGTCATACTTCTCAAGCGCTATGTATCTAGTGGAGATGTTGATAATCTCTTTCGAATTCATGCTTTCATCTTTTCATCCATACCCCCTAACTCAATGGGCGGTGTAAAAGGGTGGGCCACTGACGCGGATCATGTAACCAGAACTTCCGAAAGGGACGAACATGCCCAGAAAGGAGGCGTGTCTGCCCAAAGCTTTGTCAGGCTGCCTGCTAATCATGCATGCTGGCCAACAGCATCCTTGGTTTGTCATAAATGCGTCTAATGATGCGCTCGTTCCAGGCTTTCTAAAGACTTTCTTACTAGCAGGCAAAAGCTCCTGGTATACAGTCTGAGACAGAGAAAAGGTGGATGTAGTGAGTGTAGAAGAAAGGGAATATGCCACAGTGTTAGAGAGACCAAAGTCATCATTATCTTAACTAATTTCATTTCAGCTAGTCCACACAAGTTTTGTTTCCATATATCCCTCTTAAGTTTCCATACTTAAGCAAGAGTATGTGAAGAGTAGTTAGGGTTGCCACCTTTCTTGGAAAAAATACAGTCCTCTACTAATTTGCATAACTAATTATGTATGCGTGACATCACATGATGTAAATCACAAGGAGTGAGAGAAAATTCTGTGAAATCACCAAAAAACTATTTAGTTTGATTCTGCTGTATAGATGGATTGCCCCCAGTGTCTCTCTGTCTCCCAGTGTCCCCATGTTGCCCAGTGTCTCCTAGTGTCTGTGTCCCCATGTCACTAGGGGATACTGTGAGCAGGGCCGGCCTTAGGGGTGTGCGAGCTGTGCGGCCGCACAGGGCGCCATGGAGCAGGGGGCGCCCTGTGGCCGCACAGCTCACACATGGCAGAAGAAAAAAAAAATTGCGGCGGGGGCGGGGGCGGAGCTTAGCGTGCGGCGGGGCGGGGCTTAGCGTGCAGCGGGGGCGGAGCTAAAATGCCATCTTTTTGCTGCAGGGGAAGCAGGAAGGAGTCCCTGCTTCCCCCCACGACCAGAATCCAGGAGCTGCACTGCCTGCCTCCAGAAGGAACAGAGGTAACTATGTGATTGTCTGCTTGTGTGTCTGTGTGTTTGACTGTCTGCCTGTGTGTGACTGACTGTGTGTGTGTGTGACTGTCTGTGTGTCTCTGTGTGTGTGTGTGTGATAGCAATAGCCAGAGCACTTATTCGTTCACCCAAAGTTCTACTTCTAGATGAAGCCACTTCTGCATTGGACAATGAAAGTGAGAAGGTAAGAACACAGAGTATAATATAAATCCCAGTGAATGGTGAAAGAGATCTATTAGAGCAAAACTGTAATGGTTCTTGTCTAGATTAACACCAAACATTCAGAGTTCCGTTTTTCATGTAGCTGAGTTGTTTTTAATTACTTAAGCAGGTGTAAACACTACAAATTCCTGTGACCCATAGCCTAAAAAAAGTTTTTAGAAAACAAAAGAATACTGCTCCATTGCCAAATTGTGAGCTCTAATTAATATATTGATTGCCGTACAAATGTGTAGAGTGAGGAAATACAAAACTGTCAAGTCACTATGATGGATGCCTTTAACAGCACTCCAGATAACCAGATCTATGACAAAATGTCTTTGAAAATGGTTCTCTCAGGGAGTACAGACACTGCCAGATGGGAAGAGTGGAATAATTATGTACATTCCAGATTATCCTCATGCACAATCCCTAGTATGATACTTTAACCAATCCTTCTACACTTCTACACAAGGACATTAGATAGGAGAAAATTTTAAATAAGACTGCTTATCTAATTTTTGTGAAATCCTAGCATATCATAACGAAAACATGATTAGATACCTCAGACTTAAAAATTGTGTCCCTTCATATTAAAACAAATATAAATAAACGATTAAAAAGAAAATTAGGGTTCCCTGACACACCCCCAAAACATTTTCAAGAGGCCCAACAAGGGACCTCTCCTCTTCATCCACCACCACATTGGCTATAGTGTGAAGAATAATAGAAATAAAGGCTCAAGAGATGCTAAAGATCCAGAGGACCTTACCTCATCAAATCCAATATTTTGAAAGTGGGTTAATATACAACAGTGGATAAGAGTATACTCTTTGGTTAATTGATTTCCTTGCGACTACAGTTTGTTTGTCTGTTTAGAAAAGGTTGGAATGCCTGTTCCCGTTTAGTAAAAAATTGACATCAGGCACTCCAGCAACCTTTTTTCGATTGAGTAGGTTTTTGGGGGTAAATTTTGACAACCACATGCTTTTCTTAGCTTAAATGTTGGTCATCATACATGTAATAGTTAGCATGTACAAGTGCATCCTTTGAAGAAAAAATATCTTTTACACAGCAACTTCTACCATGCATTTCTGGGCCCAACTCTTTTTAACACACCCATGTATATTAAATCATCCAGACAAAACATACAACATTTTGCATTGTGGATTAAGAAAGAATAATGGGGTCACAAGAAATTTCAAAACTTCCCTATCCTTTCAGTTAGACTGATCTCAATTATAGAACTGCTGGCCTTTTCCAAATTGACACTGAATTTCATCTGAAATTTCCATTAGCTGTCTATGTGATTGTCTGCTTGTGTGTGTCTGTGTGTTTGACTTTCTGTGTGTGTGTGTGTGACTGTGTGTGTGTGACTGTGTGTGACTGTCTGCCTGTGTGTGTGACTGTCTGTGTGTGACTGCCTGTGTGTGTGACTGTCTGCCTGTGTGTGTGTGTGTGACTGTCTGCCTGTCTGTGTGTGACGGTCTGTGTGTGTGACTGTGTGTGCGTGGCTGTCTGCCTGTGTGTGTGTGTGTGTGCGTGGCTGTCTGCCACTGTGTGTTTGGATGTCTGCATGTGTGTTTGTGTGTGGCTGTCTGTGTGTGACTTCCTGCCTGTGTGTGTGGCTGCCTACCTGTGTGTGTGGCTGCCTACCTGTGTGTGTGGCTGCCTATCTGTGTGTGTGTGTGGCGGTCTGCCTGTGTGTGTGTGTGGCTGTCTGCCTGTGTATGCTACTGACTGGGCAGACTAGATGGGCCGAATGGTTCTTATCTGCCGTCACATTCTATGTCTGTGTGTTTGTGTGTGGCTGTCTGTGTGTGACTGCCTGCATGTGTTTGTGTGTGCGCGTGTGTCAGGGTGTGTGGGAAGGGGGAAGTAGTGGGGGCGGGGGGAACGGGAAGGGGGGGCGCTGTGAAGATTTTTCGCACAGGGCGCCTAAAGGCCTAAGGCCGGCCCTGACTGTGAGACATGGGGAAATCACAGTGACCGTATGTATCACAGTGTCTCAGTGCCCCATGTTTCCTAGTGTCCCCATTTTGCCCAGTGTCCCCATTTTGGCCAGTGTCTCCTAGTGTCTGTGTCCCCATGTCTCCCAGTGTGCCCATGTCACTAGGGGACACTGAGACACTTGGGGACACTGGGAGACATGGAGACACTGGGAGACATGGGGACACTGGGAGACATGGGGACACTGAGACACTACGGGCACTGGGAGACATGGGTACACAGACACTAGGGACACTGGGAGACATGGGGACACTGAGACACTTAGGAACATTGTGTCCCTAAATTCTCAGTGACCCCATGTCTCCCAGTGTCCCCAAGACTCAGTGTCCCCGTGTGTTTGTTTCCCCATGTCTCAGTGTCCCGAAGTGTCACCGTGTGTGTCTGTGTCCCCAAGTGTCTGTATCCCCATGTCTCCCAGCATCCCCTAGTGCTCCCAGGTCTCAGTGTCTCCTAGTGTCTCAGTGCCCCCAGAGGTCTACCTGTGTCCCCATGTGTCTCAGTGTCCCCATGTGTGTATGTGTCCCTGTGTCTCCAAGTGTCCCCAAGTGTCTCAGCGTCCCCAGAGGTCTCCGTTTGCCTCCATGTCTCACAGTGTCCCCTAGTGTCTGTGTCCCCATGTCTCCCTGCAGCCCTTCCCCCCATCCCTCAATTTCCCTGAGCTGTAGGCTGTCTCTGCAGGCTGGGAGCTGCTGTCTGGACTGTGCTGTCTGTGCTGTGTAGCTGCTCCCGTGTGGATCAGTGAGTATGCTGTAACTTCCTATCCCTGCCTCTCTCCACACACACAGCGACCCCTACTGGCCGGTGTTGGTATTGCAGAGTAATCTCAGTTTATACTGAGAAAAATACTGGCATTTGTATTGCCGGTAATACTACAATATCCGCCAGGCAGCCTCAAATAAATACCGGCCAGGTGGCAACCCTACTAGTAGTGTGAAAAAAAAAAGTTTTAATTTTTTGGGTGGTAAAAAAAATCAATGGGCCTATTCCATGGGCCTGGGCCTGGAGCTGCAGCTCCATCAGCCCCTATGTTAATCCGTCCCTGCATACAGACACACAGACAGACATATATACACACACAGAGATTCATGCAGATACATACCTTTCCCTGTGGTCCAGTTGCTCAGCCTAATGGGAGTCAGAGTTCACACTCTGACTCCCTCTCCTTCCTCCCATGTGGCTCCCGGTGGTTGCTGGGAGGAAGTGACCGGGGCAGTCACTTCCTCCCAGCGTCTGATGTCATCACAGGGAGCCCCCTGGAAAAACATAGCATCCGATGGCCTTAACAGCATGTGCCACCCGATGGGCCCCTTCAATGCGGCCCCGGCGGTTCCACCATGCGGGCTGGGGTCGCATTACTTAGATGGTGGGACCTGCGGTCGCAGGTGTCCGCAGGGCAGCCGGGCCCCTTGGAGTTCCGCCACTGTGCGTGGGATAGGCATAAGGCTATCCTAGCTATAAGATAAGGCCAGGGACCTAATATGAGTATTTCGAAAATTTGGCAGACTAGATGGGCCGAATCGTTCTTATCTGCAGTCACATTCTATGTTTCTATGTTTTTTATTGGAAAGCATTGCCTCAATGCTTTATAGACAATAATCTTCTGTCATATTTGTCAACACCAGGCCCAATAGGCTCTTATTCCAGTCCAGAACTTAAAGGACCACTAGAGTGCCAGGAAAACAAACTCATTTTTCCTGGCACTATAGTGTCTTTAGGTCTCCCCCACCCTCAGGGTCCCACTCTTGCCGGGCTGAAGGGGGAGGAAGGGGTTAAACACTTACCTTTCTCCAGCGCTGGGCTCCCTCGGCGCTGGGGAAATCTCCTTCCTCTTCCGACGTCAGCGCTGAATGCGCATGCGCGGCAAGAGCGCATTCAATCAGTCCATAGGAAGGCATTTCTCAATGCTTTCCTATGGACGGCAGTGTCTTCTCACCAGAGGCGGCTCTCTAATTAGGCGGTTTAGGCGGCCGCCTAAGGCCTCGCGCTGGCTGGGGCCTCGCGGCCGCCTAAACCGCCTGTTGGCAGAGTGTTTCAGGTCCTCGGTCAGTGACCGAGGACCTGACACCAGGAGGGGGCCCGGCGGCTTGCCCGGTATGCCGCCGGGTGCGAGGCCCCTCCTGGCTGCCCGGCCACCATCGCAGACACTGGTCTGCAGCTCCGCAGTGTGCAGAGCTGCAGACCATGTGACTCGCGAAAATCGGCCAATCAGAGCGTTGCCGCGGGTTACCACGGCAACGCTCTGAAATCTCGCGAGACTACACGGTCTGCAGCTCTGCGGAGCTGCAGACCGGAAACAGTGGCCACCGGACCACCAGGGAGCCCACTGGGCCACCAGGGAAAGGTAGGCTCTCCCTCCCATCACCCCCCACCACCCTCATCATCACCCCCACCCCCCTCAGCCTCATCATCACCACCCACCCCCCTCAGCATCACCCCCCTCCATCACCCCCCACCACCCTCAGCCTCACCCCCTCACCATCCTCAGCCTCACCCTCACCCCCACCCTCACCATCACCCCCACCACCCTCAGCCTCACCATCACCCCCACCCCCTCAGCCTCACCATCACCCCCCACCACCCTCACCATCACCACCCTCAGCCTCACCATCACCCCCCACCACCCTAAGCCTCACCATCACCCTCCACCACCCTCAGCCTCACCCCCCACCACCCTCAGCATCACCCCCCACCACCCTCAGCATCACCCCCCACCAACCTCACCATAACCCCCCACCACCCTCAGCCTCACCCCCCCACCACCCTCAGCCTCACCCCCACCACCCTCAGCCTCACCCCCACCATCCTCAGCCTCACCCCCACCATCCTCAGCCTCATCCCCCCTACCCTCACCATCACCCCCACCACCCTCAGCCTCACCCCCACCACCCTCAGCCTCACCCCCCACCACCCTCAGCCTCACCCCCCACCACCCTCAGCCTCACCCCCACAACCCTCACCCCCACAACCCTCACCCCGCATCACCCTCTCATCACCCTCAGCATCACCCCCTCACCACCCTCAGCATAACCCTCCGTCACCACCCTCAGCCTCACCCCACTCACCATCACCCCCTCCTTCTCACATCACCCCCTCTCACTCTCACATTACCCCCTCTCACATTACCCCCTCTCACATTACCCCCTCTCACTCTCACATTACCCCCTCACTCTCACATTACCCCCCTCACTCTCACATTACCCCCCTCACTCTCACATTACCCCCCTCACTCTCACATTACCCCCCTCACTCTCACATTACCCCCCTCACTCTCACATTACCCCCTCACTCTCACATTACCCCCCTCACTCTCACATTACCCCCCTCACTCTCACATTACCCCCTCACTCTCACATTACCCCCCTCACTCTCACATTACCCCCCTCACTCTCACATTACCCCCCTCACTCTCACATTACCCCCCTCACTCTCACATTACCCCCCTCACTCTCACATTACCCTCACTCTCACATTACCCTCACTCTCACATTACTCTCACATTACCCTCACTCCCACATTACCCCCTCTCACATTACCCTCACTCCCACATTACCCCCTCTCACATTACCCCCTCTCACTCTCACATTACTCCTTCTCACTCTCACTTTACTCCTTCTCACTCTCACTTTACTCCTTCTCACTCTCACTTTACTCCTTCTCACTCTCACATTACTCACTCTCACTCTCACTTTACTCCTTCTCACTCTCACATTACCCCCCTCACTCTCACATTACCCTCACATTAACCCCCTCTCACTCTCACATTACCCCCTCTCACTCTCACATTACCATCATCCCCCTCCCTCTCACATTACCATCACCCCCCGCTCCCTCTGACCATCACCCCCCGCTCCCTCTGACCATCACCCCCCACTCCCTCTGACCATCACCCCCCACTCCCTCTGACCATCACCCCCCACTCCCTCTGACCATCACCCCCCACTCTCTCTCACCATCACCCCCCGCTCCCTTTCACCATCGCACCCCCTCTCACCATCGCACCCCCTCTTCCCCACTCCTTTTCACCATCGCACCCCCTCTCCCCCGCTCCCTCTCACCATCGCACCCCCTGTCCCCCGCTCCCTCTCACCATCGCTCCCTCTCACCATCGCACCCCCTCTCACCATCGCACCCCCTCTCCCTCTCACCATCGCACCCCCTCTCCCTCTCACCATTACCCTCCCCTCTCCCTCTCACCATCACCCCCACACCATCACCCCCTCTCACCATCACCCGTCTCTCCCTCTCACCATCACCCCCCTATACACACAACACACTTAAAGCAACTACCCCATACACATAGGGTCTCAGACAAAAACGCAAACATGCTCACAGAGACATACATTCACACACACAAGGATACTCTCTGTCAGACACACTCTTAGGCACATACACAGGTAGACAGTGCATCAATGTGTATATGTGACACTTTTTTGTTAGTGGGGCCTCATGTTTGCATTTCGCCTAAGGCCTCATAAAGTCTAGAGCCGCCTCTGCTTCTCACTGTGATTTTCACAGTGAGAAGCGCAGAAGCACCTCTAGCGGCTGTCAATGAGACAGCCACTAGAGGCTGGATTAACCCATAGGTAAACATAGCAGTTTCTTTGAAACTGCTATGTTTACAGCAGGCAGGGTTAACCCTAGATGGACCTGGCTCCCAGACCACTTCATTGAGCTGAAGTGGTCTGGGTGCCTACAGTGGTCCTTTAACAAAATCAAAGTTGGCTGAAATGCTTTTAATTATTTAGTATACACAATAAAGAGACGCTCATCAGATTGGAGGTTTGCAATAGACTCGTGCATGGCAGAACATTTTCATTCAGCCAAAGGCATTTAGACATCAGAAAATTTAATTTCATCCATCTGACTTTTGGCCGTTAGTTGATCCTGTTCAGCCGAAGTTCAGCCAATATATACAGTTTGGGATTTCCATTTGGATGAATGGAAAGCCATGATCACCGCCAAATCTTTCAGTTATTTATTTAAGTACATAAATCCCTAATTTAGTATTCTTATGTGGTTATGACATATTTAAGGGTACCAGGATAAGGAGGGAGCTCTGTTTAGTACATAGTTCCTTTATTTGGTGTCCTTAAATAAGACAATACCAAATAAGAATACAAAATTAGGGACTATCTCCTAAGCAGTTGAAAGCTCAAAATGAAGAAACGCCCTTTTCTTGTGATCTTTCAACTGTTTAGTAGATAACTCACTAAATAAATTAGTAATCTAATTTGGAATTGCCATATTTAAATACCAAATATACCAATACCGAATTATAGAGCTGTTTAGTAGATAGCTTTCTAATATGGTACCCTAATGTGGTGTTTCCATATTTAACGATACCAAATTAGAGAGCTATCTCCTGAACACAACAGCTACCTAATTTGGTACTCTTAAATATGGTAATCCAACAAAAAGGTAAACATTTTATGAATTTACAAGAATGAACTAATCATGCATGGAAGATTTTTGATCATCGCCAATTTAATTGGTCTCTACTTATAATGTGCTGTTCAAATAATTAGAACCCACACACCCAAGAACAGTGCTCAGTCTCACTCAACCTTCCTGTTGCCAACTGGTAAGACCCACTTCTCCTTCACCCTCGCCACTTGAGGAAATGCCTTGTAAGGGATTTTTTTTAAATGTAGAAATGGAGATTGGGACATGATTGAGCAGCATAGCTGCAGGAGTAAACGGAACACTGTCTCCCACTTGCAAGGTCATCATTTCATAAACCTGGCACCAGGTTCTTATTCTTAAGGATCTTATAGCTGAGCAATCCCACCATACATGAAGCAGTGGGCCAGTGCCCTGACGACACCTCCAGCAAGTGTTAGGAACCCCCGTAAAGAGGTTATAAAGAAGATAAGATGTGTGGTACCACCTTGACCTGAGTTTGTACTTTGGTGCATGATAACATAATACAGTGGTACCTCGGTTTACGAATTTAATGCGGTCTCCGGGACGTTTTGTATTGTGAAAAATTTGTAAACCGAAACGTGGTTTCCCATAGGAATGCATTGAAAACCAATTAATCCATTCTGGAGGCCAGAAAAAAAGTCAAAATGAACTGGCATGGAAACCAACCCACAATGCAAGTAAAAGGCATGCAAACGACAAAGCTCAGCTCCCTAGCTTTCCACCGCTTAAGAAATGCACCAAAAAAGTTCCAAAAAGTCCCAAAACCACTGCAAATGTTTTCCAGAATGGCTCCAAAACTTGATGCAAAAACCGCTCCAACACCTCCACACTCGACGCCACGTGCTACCCACAGACTCCAGCATGCACGGGGGCGGCGCTATAAACCTCCCAGGCGCAATGCATCCTGGGGAAACTTGCTTTGTATTGCAAAAAAAAATAAATTTGGAAACCGAGGCATGGATTTTCATTTGTAAACCGAAAATTATGTTAACCGAGGCGTTTGTAAACCGAGGTCCCACTGTACTCAGCTTTTACCATAGTTTACAACTTTTGACTTTGAAATCTCTTTGCTCTCAACAGTTTTGGGTTCAAAGGAGGAGCTAAATGGGTCATGAATACATGTTTGTGTCCTTTGAACAACTCTTTGTATCTGTACATATGATTATCTTATCTTTTCCTTGGAAATAAAAATAAAATGTAAGATTAAAAAAAACACACATACTTGTAAAGAAGCAAACATGAATTATAAAAAAAAAATACAACAAAAGTGTAGGTTACATCCAGAGAGTCGGTTAATCACAGAGATATGCAGAGAACAGATACACATATTTCTTTCTCTATTTGTTACAGCTCCCCCTACTGTACAGTATGATAAATACATTCATTATATGATGAATAGTGTTGCTACTTCCAGAAATACAAATGCACCTTGAGGATATATTGTAGCTTTGCTAACAATACAAAAGATTATTATCAAATTTGCGTTTTTTTTTAATATATTTTTTATTTATTTTTTATTTTTTTCACTTATATGTTCTCTGGATCACAGTCGTGTACTGACTTTAAATTAAAAAGATTGCACAATGCTCTGTTTAGAAGAATACACATTCCGCCTCCAGAATGGAACTCCTGGGACTTGACGTCAAGATGACTGGTTAGCAACTTCCAGGGTGGTGTGTCTGGCTGAGGTCACAGGTAATAGCATGCGTTCAATTTTGGCATTCACAACATTAATGAGTAATCTTGATTGCATTTGTTGTTTTATTTATTCCTGAATCGCTGCCAGGAATAAAAGGCATTACATTAAACAGGAGAGTTGCTGGGAAGGGTTTGGCAGAGCTCGAACCCCAATAACAGCGCTGAAAAAGCACAGTATTGGCCCCATTTCATTGTTAGCTATTCTGCTACTCTGTCCAAGTACATATTATGTGTCAGTGCCACACATTTGGGAAAAAATAATACAACACAGTGTGTGGGTTATTGATGCAGATGCAAGGTTTTAGGGTTTTGGGTTTAAGGGCTGAGGCCATATAGGCTTGGAGTTAATACAGCAGGTGTGGGTTTTACAAATGTTGGTTCTTGTAGTATTATAGTATGAATTCGCTGAAAGATTTGGTGGCATAATGTGATTTATATAACATATTAATGTTGTACATATGAACTGGTAAGTGCTCTGTAGAACCTGCTTTACAAGGGGCTTAAAGGGACACTATAATTACCTGAACAACTACAGATTAATGTAGCTTTTCTGGTGAGCATTGTATGTCTCTGCAGGCTTTTTTTCTGTAAACACTGCCTATTCAGAGTAAAGGCAGTGTTTACATTAGTGCCTATGATCACCTCCAGTGGCACTCACTCAGACAGCCAGTAGAGAAGCACTGGCATTCAGCGTCTCCATGCTCTCTCTGCATGGGGGCATTGAACTTTCCCCTCTAGGAGGATATGTTGATTGGTACAGTGCTCTGTTTTGCAGAGCATGCGCGATAGCCTCTCAATGCTTTCCTATGGGAAACCATTGGATTGGCTGAGATTGCCAATTCTGATGATCACAGCCAAAGGTTAGGGACAGGGCCAGCACTGGCGGACCAGCACGGCTCTTGAATAGAGGTACGTTTTCTTCTTAATTAACCCCTTAAGGACACATGACATGTGTAACATGTCATGATTCCCTTTTATTCCAGAAGTTTGGTCCTTAAGGGGTTAAGGGGGGCCAAGGGGGCAGGGTGGCTAAATAGTGTTTTGTTTTTTTGTTTTTTTTAATTCTTTATTTTTGTTGTGCAGGTGAATATATAACGTAGTCAAACGCCACAACAGCGTACATAGAAGTATACAGGTTAGACTGTCGCATGAGTAATTGCACATTTTTTTTTTTTTTTTAAAACAAGCTTAATATAACCGATGCGTTCAATTAAGTATTCTAGTATTCTAGTCTAAATTAACAGAAAATAGGTTTGTCACATAACAGAAAATAACATTGCTGTGTTATCTAGACACGCTAGGTTTATGCTTTGTAAGGTATAGCTAGGTTTGTCACATAACAGAAAATAACATTGCTGTGTTATCTAGACACGCTAGGTTTATGCTTTGTAAGGTATAGCTAGGTCCACTTGAATTCAACTTGATAAAACAGTAATACATGTCAATGGCCATTATAAGCATGCGTAATGAAAACTGGAGACTCCAGGTTAATAGGAGCTTTACTGGTCAGTGACCTGATCACAGTAAGCCGATTCCCTCATCTGGGAAACTGAAACCCTGGAAGTTGGGGTTCAAGAAGGCAGCATAAGTCCAGCTTTCCGTCCAGCCCCAGGCTGAATCATTGGTCAGCCATTGTGTGCCACGGATCCAAGCCCGCCAATGGTCCTTATCCTTCTCCGATCGAGAGGGGCGGAGTGCCCGAGTGGTGTATTGCCGCCGGTAACAGTAGCGCCTCCGTCTATGTGGACGCTGCTTCGAGGCCGTGCTCCGCATGGCTTTTGGCTTGTGCGGGCTTGTCATGGTTGATGGTCATTTAGGGGGTGGGGGATTGCCCGAAGGCGGTTTTGTCCTCGCTAGGGACCCGCTGCCATGACTCACAGCTCGGTGTGGGTTTGAGTGCGCAAGGCAAGGTGGTGTAGGCCCGACTTCATAGGTGAGAGGCCCTGCCGCCATCTTGGGCTTTGATGCTGGGTGATTCGCTTGGTCGGCGATGCCGCTGGGTTCTGCCGTGTATCGGTCCGCATGCCAGTTGAGGCAGGGGGGAAGACAGGGCTGTCTGGTGCATGTAGCTGGCTTGGCACTCTGCCCGGCAGGAGAGCGGCCGTCTCTCCCGCCATGCAGCTCCCCCGGGTCTCGCCTAGGTAATAGTTAGTCTGTAGGTACTTTGATCTGAGTGCTTGATTCATGGCTCCCGGGTCTGGTAACATTGGCAGGTAGTCGCTAAGGTATGTCGAGGTATGCAGCTGTCGTATATGCTTGGTTGTAGGATTATTGAGCACGGAGCTCGTGCAAGGTGCGACCAGCCGCCATGCTGCTCAGGCCCCGCCCCCTAAATAGTGTTTTTGATACTATAGGGTCAGTAATACTTGGAGCAGACATAAAATTTACCCTGAGTCTGACTCCCCTGGTTTTTATATCACCTAGCAATGCCCCTCGCACTAAATATATTAACCAGGTCCTAGGAGTGGTGCAAGGTGTAATGTACATTTTTGATGTATATGCTATAGCTGGTCCTCGACATTTATATTTGCAATGTTTTTTTTCTTTATTACTTTTTATTGAGTTTATAAACAATATTTATGCACAAAGGGGAGTAGATCAAACATATCACTCCCAAATCTCACAACTTCCATGCAGTGGTATGCAGTTTACATTACATATACTTATAGAAATATCTTCAGTAACTCTGAGATACAATATGCCTAATTTGTTAAATTAAAAACTTCATACCCCGACAAACAAGACAAGAAAGACAATATTGGTCTATCATCACAGCATGGTCAAAGAGCCCTCAAACTTCTTCATTAGCTTACTCAGTAAAAACAAAAATTTTAGACAACACGGTATGATTAATCAGTAAAGAAAATATAACAAACTTGTATGGTCAGAGAGCCAACATAGGCCAGAACTCCCTCCAAAGGCTCCTCTGCCACAAGAAAGCCTCTATCTACTAAATCCTTTTGGGCCGCACATTTAAAAACCTATTAATCTTCGCAATAGAGCTTGTATATAACTCCACAAGTCTATTACTATAAATTACATCCAAATAAATCAGACCTTTTTCCATCTCTAATTGTTGTAACACTTGAGCTTTGAGATGATCCTTAGAGGGAACCTCTATGTTTTTCCAATATCTCGCAATTAGGGTCTTAGTTGCCATAAAACAATGAATAAACAGCAAATCTAATTTTTCATTAGATTCTCTTCCTAACAGATGTAGTAAAGCTATTTCCGCCTTTTGCTCAAGGCGTATGTCGCTTATCAAATAGACAAGATTGAAGGTTATATTCCACAGGGGTTTGATCCTGGGACAAGTCCACCAGATATGCAGCATAGAGCCATCTGGGTGAAAACTTTGCCAGCAATTTGATGGCTTCGTCTGTCAAATTTTTGCTAATCGTGATGGAACCATATACCATCTATATAACATTTTTGTAAAGGTTTCTAAAATGTTCAGACAATGAATATATTTTTTAATCACCACAAAAGACTTACACCATTTGTATATTTATCGCCAAGTCATCTTCCCATTTAACTAGGGCCTTAGGAATATCAGGGCCTCCCTTTAATTTTATCAATTCTACCGCAACCAATACCACATTCCTTACTACAGAACCTGAAAATATCTTAGTGAACAATATCCCCAAGCCTCCTTCTAGGATTAACATATATTCTTTGAGGAAGCTCTTGATACGAAGGTAATTAAAAACTTCTCTAGAAGTTGCTGTCCGCTATAAAGATCCTTTATTATATGGCTTGAGTTTCCATACCAATTTTTCTAATTTATTTCGGTCATAATTTGTTCTAAAGATTCAATACTAGTTTTCTCATAAATTTTATTATTGATATTAAGTTTTTTGTTTATAGATTTCCATTCTTTTAGAGTTTGAGAAAGAATCAGAGAAGAATTTTCTGATATCTTAAATAGAGAGTTATTCTTACTAGCTTCTCTCCAAATGAGAGGTTCGAGGTTATCTATGCCCACTCTATAAGATTCGATTTTATACTATGCTTGTTTTTGGTAGTCCTTTATTTGTAATTTACTAGCATGAACCAACATATTAGCCTGATATACTTAATGATTAAAGGATAACCCATGCCCCCCTGATGGCCTTCTTTGAAAGAGTATATGTGTTAATTCTAGGCCTTTAACCTCTCCAAATATAATTTGTAATGCTGCTTTGTAACTGTGGCGGAACCCACCTCGCCACTGGACATTGGAGGGGCCTGGCTGCCTGCCTCTTACCTGCTGACTATGGCCCCTGGAAAATTGGTACACTTAAAGATTTATATTTGGGCATATTGTACTGTATATTGCTGCTACTGGCCCTTTTAACAGCATCTATGGACATATTGGGACTTTTGGGACTACTGTCCCTTTAAGATTGTGAAGCATATTCAAGTGTACTGCCTGTAATATTATATATGTATTTATAGATGTGTTAAGTTTATCCTGGGTGATTTGTATGCAGCATTCTGATTGTTCGGTAGAATCACTCCATTCAGTATATTGAGTGAAACTACCGAACAACCAGACCACCCAGGAATGAGTGTGCCTCCAATTACCGTTTGCAACAATGTTGCAAACAGGTAATTGGCAATCAGTGCAGTGTGGTCTTTGTCCTCTGGGTGGCCGCCATTCGGGAAACAAACACGTGGCGGCGGCCATCTTAAACTACCGAACAGCGGTGTTTTGCCGTCGAGTGTCTGGAACTAAAATCGGACACTTGACTAGGCAAACACCGCTGAGACCTCCATACTTCCAGAAATTCGTATGGAAACTACCGAATGACCCGCCGTTCGGTAGAAAGAGCCCCATAAACAAGGGAATTCATTCAAACCCTCTCCAGGCTCTATAACACAGGCAATTCGCCTGTTTTCATTCCCTTGTTTGTGACCGACCGCAGGGCCAAAATGCATGGAACTGTTTTCGGATACTTTACCCATGCGGTCGGTCAAATCTTTGGAACCCCATATCTCACGAACCATTCATCCGAATTACTTGAATTTTGAATATGTTGTCCCCCTGAATAAGGGCTATCCAGCGATGCTGGATTTAAAGGTGTACCCCCGGGTTTTGGGGTACATCCAGAACTTGGCTGAAAAAGTGTACCGGATAATTGAGTTTAATGTTATCTGAGGGGAGGGGATGTGTGGGCTGAACCATGTATGTGATTGGTTATTTTATGCCTCCCCCTGGGTGTGGCCTGTATGTGGATTAGTGTAATAAAAGCCAGGCTGGATGAGCCAGTCCAGAGTTCCTGTTTTACCCTCAAAGTGATGTGTCGTCTCATTATTGGGGGAAGGATTTAATGTATGCTGTTCCAGTTGACTGCTAGGAGTACAAGCCTATTCGTATGGTTCCTATTCAATGGTCTACAGCATTCATATGCTTGGGAGAATTTAAAGGTTTCTCGGATTCGGTGATTGTGGTGTCTAACAGAGTGCTTGGAGTCCTCAGGAAGCGCTAGGAGCATCCATTAACGGAGGTACCAAGTCGGGGTGCCAGGTGATCCGTTACAGTAACATATTGAGCCAATGCAAAGAAAACGAAAGGGGGAGCATCCGGAACAAATATGTCCATTTTGGGATTATATAAACTTTTATGGTGTTAATCCTACCCCACCAAGATATTTCATGAACTCTCCATTCTTTCAATGGTCTCCTTTAGTAATTTTAAAAAGTTTATTTCCATAGCTCGCCTAGGGTCTGCAGTTATAACTAAGCCCAGGTATACAAACTCTTTTGCAGTCCATTTAAAGTCATAGTCTTTCTTCGTGGATATTAATTTATCACTTTGGATGTTAATAGACAAAGCTATAGTTTTATTCATGGAAAAAAATCTGGTGTACCTAATGTAACACACAGGGGAGAGGGAGACGGACTAGCACTAAGCTGCTCAAAAACTGGAACAAATAGGGCTTCACTAAAAACCTATATAAAAGATAAGTAAAGAAACACTCTAAAAGAGTATAGAATCCAGGAGCTAGCTAAGTGGCTAATGGCTCAAGCACTATGTGTGAATGATAACGGTGAATTAGGGAATATAGCTAATGCTATACCTTTAAATACCCAGTGAGTGGAGTATCCCTTTAAATAAGGGATCAAGGATAAAAAGCAAATAGATACTGAGAGGAAATGGATATGGAGAGAGGAATAAATATGTATGGATAAAAACCTAAAACCTAGGACAGAATAAAAAGGAGTGGAATATAAAAAATAAGAAATGGGAAATATAAATAAAAATAAAAAAGATTGGATGAAGGAACTGAGTTCCTAAATGGATATGCAGCAAATTTGTATGGAACAGGTATCTAAATCCCCAATAGAATGTGGGGTAAATGATGCTTGTTCCAGATGATATACTTTGTATAATCAAAGATAAAAGTATCTAAATAATAAGCAACACAGTAAATGGAACTGTTAGCTTTAGGCAATGTATACAATGTATCGCTAGTAAACTGAAGCATAGAACTGGATCAATTCATAAAAATGCCAGTTTATTTCATACTTAAAGGACCACTCTAGGCACCCAGACCACTTCAGCTTAATGAAGTGGTCTCGGTGCCAGGTCCAGCTAGGGTTAACTAATTTTTTTATAAACATAGCAGTTTCAGAGAAACTGCTATGTTTATCAATTAGTTAAGCCTTCCCCTATTTCCTCTAGTGGCTGTCTCACTGACAGCCGCTAGAGGCGCTTGCCTGATTCTCACTGTGAAAATCACAGTGAGAGCACGCAAGCGTCCATAGGAAAGCATTATGAATGCTTTTCTATGTGACCGGCTGAATGCGCGCGCAGCTCTTGCCGCGCGTGCGCATTCAGCCGACGGGGAGGAACGGAGGCGGAGAGGAGGAGGAGAGCTCCCCGCCCAGCGCTGGAAAAAGGTACGTTTTAACCCTTTTCCCCTTTCCAGAGTCGGGCGGGAGGGGGTCCCTGAGGGTGGGGGCACCCTCAGGGCACTCTAGTGCCAGGAAAACGAGTATGCTTTCCTGGCACTAGAGTGGTCCTTTAAAAATATAACTTAAAATAGCAGAAATACAGGTCAGAAATAGTTCAAGGGTGCATTACCAGACTTATATGCAAAAAATAAAAGCAAGGACCTTTGGATTAGTTGAGGATGGATATGGATTGTGTTAGTCTGTATTCCGGCTGCGGGTGAGGACAGCGTTAGTCTGAGAGCACGTCCCGAGCAGGACCCTCACTTCGGGGAAATGTGCAAAACAGACAATTCCGGTTGCGGTTGTTTCCAAACAGGTCCTGCGTTTGAAGAATAAGTTGCTGCTGCTGCTGCTGGTGGTGAACGCGTCTGTTCCTGTATACTGCTGTGAAGATCTGTCTTACGCGTTTCATAGGGGATGGGCCCTACTTCATCAGAGATGTGATACTGTCCATTGCTTCAGTTCTTCTTTATATACAAATTGCCTTTTTTCAGTGCATCTCTTGACTTATCCTTAATTTGTGGGGGCAGCCATCTTTGGTTCTCTTTGGTCAGAAGTACAAATTATCTGGCAAACCAAGCACAATCTGAACTTCTGAAAGCACCCAAGTGTGTTATCATTCACACATAGTGCTTGAGCCATCAGCCACTTAGCTAGCTCCTGAATTTTATACTCTTTTAGATTGTTTCTTTACTTATCTTTTATAGTTTTATTCATATTCAGTTTATAATTAGAAACTATGCTATATTTTTCAAATTCTTGCATTCAAAATGGTAAAGAGACATGCGGATCAGTGATAGAAATTAATATATCGTCTGCGTAAAGACACATTTTCCAATTATCACCCTGAAGGCCTACTCCTTTAATCATCTCATTGCTTCTAATATTATTAGCCAATGGTTCGACTGATAACACATACAACAACGGGGAGAGAGGGCAACGCTGCCTTGTCCCATTTGTGATACTAAACCACTCTGAACATAAATTTCGCTTCTAATCTTAACTCGTTACCCGTATTAAGGACACCTGTCCACAGAAGCAATTAATTAATCAATCATTCAGATTGTACTTGTGTTAGGGGTACATAGCCGTATAAGGAGTAATACGGCGTATAATGAGTAAGTTCCAGTATAAGTGTAGAATAGTATAAAAGAGCAAGTCGGTTGTGGTATGCCTGTAAATAAAGAGGGCAAAAGGTGAATAATCAAAGATTTAATTCAGTCAACAAATACATACAAATTAACCAGATATTTCCTTCAATGCATTTCGTATTGCTTGTACTGGTTTGGTTATGCATCGTGTATAAGCAGAAGATTTCCATCACCCTAGTAATTTGATAATGTGCACTGGTATGTTGGCACTGGAGGCTGTGGAGGCCGCCCCTATACGGAAGGAGTGACCCGAGTAGGTAGAAGGGTTGTGGCCTAGTTGGATTAACAGAGATCTGACATATCTCATGAATGCAATATATATTGCATGGTAAACCTGACATATGAATATATGGCAAGCAGGGCTGCCATCAGAAATTTTGGGGCCCCTGACAAAGCACAAGGTCTGGGCCCACCCCCCCTCCCTCCCGGGCCCGCCCACGCCCTACCTAGTCCGCTGACAATGATGCAGGACTGAATGTGGTGTGCATGGTGGAAGTAAATTAGAATGTGTGTAATGGATGTAGTGTTTGTGTGTATTAGATACTGTTTGTGCAGTGAATGCAGAGTGTGTGTAGCGGATGCAGTGTGTATAGTGAACATAGAGTGTGTTTGAGTAGTGGATGTAGTGTGTGTACAGTGATGTAGTGTGTGTTTGTGTAGTGGATGTAGTGTTTGTATGTACTATAAGAAATGTGTTTAGTGGATGCAGTGTCTGTAGTGTGGGTATTAGACGCAGTGTCTGTGTATAGTGAATGCAGAGTGTTTCAATTTATGGTGGATGTAGTGTGTGTACTGTGAATACAGGATGTTTGTGTAGTGGATGCTGTGTGTACAGTTAATGCAGAGTGTGTGTCAGTATAGTGAATCCAGAGTGTGTGCATAGTTTAGTGAATGCAGAGTGTGTGTTAGTGTGTAATGAATGCAGAGTGTGTGTTAGTGTGTAGTGAATGCAGAGTGTGTCAGTGTAATGAATGTAGTGTGTGTGTTAGTGCAGTGAATGCAGAGAGTGTGTTAGTGTGTAGCGGATGCAGAGTGTGTGTGTGTTAGTGTAGTGAATGCAGAGGGTGTGTTAATGTGTAGTGAATGCAGAGTGTGGGTTAGTGTAGTGAATGCAGAGTGTGTTAATGTGTAGTGAATGCAGAGGGTGTGTTAGTGTGTAGCGGATGCAGAGTGTGTGTTAGTGTAGTGAATGCAGAGTGTGTTAATGTGTAGTGAATGCAGAGGGTGTGTTAGTGTGTAGCGGATGCAGAGTGTGTGTGTTAGTGTAGTGAATGCAGTGTGTGTATTGTATTAGTGTATGCAATGTGTGTGTGTTAGTGCATGCAGTGTGTGTTGTATTCGTGTATGCAGTGTGTGTTGTGTCAGTGTTTGCAGAGTGTGTGTTGTGTCAGTGTTTGCAGAGTGTGTTGTGTCTGTGTATGCAGAGTGTGTTGTGTCAGTGTATGCAGAGTGTGTTGTGTCAGTGTATGCAGAGTGTGTTGTGTCAGTGTATGCAGAGTGTGTTGTGTCAGTGTATGCAGAGTGTGCTGTGTCAGTGTATGCAGAGTGTGTTGTGTTAGTGTATGCAGAGTGTGTGTTGTCAGTGTATGCAGTGTGTGTGTGCAGGGCCGTCTTTAATAACGACTGGACCCTGGGCAAGCGCTTGCTTGGGCCCCCTGGGCCCTGCCGCCGTCGCCCCTCACTCCCTAGTATGCAATCACGGCATCCATCCCAATGCAGTGGCGGCACTAAAATAGAATGAATTTTATTGGGACACCCAATTGCAAGATTGGACTAAAGGTAGAACTAAAGGTAGAACAATGCTTTGACAGCTGGGGCTCTACCAATTTCCCATGCTTGCAGGGTTGTATTTAGCACTGTTTTGTGTGTTTGAATGTAAGCATGTGTTTGTATGCAGTATGTTTGTGTTAATGTGTTTGTATGTGGTACTGGAGTTTGAATGCAAGTGTGCATTTATGTGTAGTGTTTGTTTTTGAATGTAGGAGTGTGCTTGTATGTAGTGTTGAAGTTTGAATGGAGGGGTGTATTTGTATATAAAGTTGCGGCTCAGATGCACAGGTACATACTCTGACACACAAGCAGATACACAGATACATACACTGACTACATACAGATAAGCAGGCACATACACTGACAGACATACTGACACACAGGTACATATATTGACACACACAGACACACACACTGGTAGACGTACTGACAGACACACACAGGCTCATATACAGACATACTGACACACAGGCACATATACAGACATACTGACACACAGGCACATATACAGACATACTGACACACAGGCACATATACAGACATACTGACACACACACTGATCAACATACTGACACACATACACTGACAGAAATACTGACACCCACACACAGGCACATACACTGACCGAGATACTGACACACACACACACACACACACTGACAGACACACTGACACCCATATACACTGAGAAATACTGACACACATACAGGCACATATACTGACACACACAGACTGATATACTGACAGACACACAGACACATACAGAGACTGACACATGCATGCACATGCACTGACAGACATACTGACACACACACATAGACATACTGACACACACACACAAATATATTGACACACAGACAGACCTACTGATACACACAGATATATTGACACACAGACACACAGACAAACAGACATACTGACACACAGACAAACAGACATACTGACACACAGACAAACAGACATATACAGACACATAGACAGATATATTGACACACAGACAAACAGACATACTGACACACATGTAAAATGTACATTTTTAAACCCACCCTCCAGTTTCCTACCTTTTGCTGGAGGGTGGATTCCCTGGGGTCCAGTGTGATGCCTGAGGATGATGGGAGTGAGGATCCCCCATCCTCACTGCAGCCTCGTCCTCTCTCCCTCCCAGCCGGCTGCCAGAAAGCAAGGGGCCCGGTCGCGGTGTTAAAGGGAAAGAGCGCCTGACCGGGCCCCTGCTGATACAAGCCCTCGGGTGGCCCTAAGTGCATGGACCACCCGGTGGGACTCAGAGGACGGGGGGAAATTTTTTACATAATTTTTTATTTTTTTATTTAATTAAATGGTTTCTGCCCCCTCCCTGATTACCTTTGTCCAGGGAGGGGGGAGATTCCATGATCCCTGGTGGTCCGGTGGGGGGCCCCCCGGCTCCCTGTTACCGCAGAGGGGGCCCAGGCAGCACACAGCTTCTTCTCTCCTCTCTTCCAATAATTCTCGCGAGACCCGCGGAGCGTTGCCATGGCAACCGGGTCTCGCGAGAGTTATTACAAGAGAGAAGAGGCTGTGTGCTGCCTGGGCCCCCTCTGCGATAACAGGGAGCCGGGGGCCCGCGGCTGCACACATAGATAGCGGTATTCGCTATCTATGTGTGCAGGGAGGGAAAGTGGGGCCCAGGACTGCCAGAGCAGTCCGGGCCCCCCAGGGCCGCCGGGCCCGTGACAACCGTCATGGTTGTCACCCCCTGATGGCGGCCCTGATGGCAAGCACCGAAATTAGACCCAGAGGAAAAATGGCAGAGGTTAGAAATATTTGGGAAATCTATGTTAAAACACGGTACATATAGCACACGATGGAGCCTGTACAGCTTAGGTTCGAGGATGCTGATTTTTGGCATACCGGTAACTACTTTATTTCTCTCCCCCTACCTTATGTTCGCCCCTAGACTCATAATCAACTTGCTGCACAGCGCACAAGATACGCTGGCACTTGTGGACGCACTTAGCAACCTTAAAACATTATGCTCATTGGACGCTAGAAGAGGACAAGTAGGGCTTACAGGACCACTCTAGGCACCCAGACCACTTCAGCTTAATGAAGTGGTCTGGGTGCCAGGTCCAGCTAGGGTTAACTAATTGTTTTATAAACATAGCAGTTTCAGAGAAACTGCTATGTTTATCAATTAGTTAAGCCTTCCCCCTAATCCTCTAGTGGCTGTCTCACTGACAGCCACTAGAGGCGCTTGCGTGATTCTCACTGTGAAAATCACAGTGAGAGCACGCAAGCGTCCATAGGAAAGCATTATGAATGCTTTCCTATGTGACCGGCTGAATGCGCGCGCAGCTGTTGCCGCGCGTGCGCATTCAGCCGACGGGGAGGAACGGAGGCGGAGAGGAGGAGGAGAGCTCCCCGCCCAGCGCTGGAAAAAGGTAAGTTTTAACCCTTTTCCCCTTTCCACAGCCGGGCGGGAGGGGGTCCCTGAGGGTGGGGGCACCCTCAGGGCACTCTAGTGCCAGGAAAACGAGTATGCTTTCCTGGCACTAGAGTGGTCCTTTAAGATTTGACTTACTATTGTTAATATGTCATCAGGACTAACATATGAATGTTAGATACCATTGTTTTCTTGTATTCCCAAGTGTCAGTATGCACGATGTCAATCGGATGTATTACTATAACAATGAGAAAGCTCTGTGCAAAGAGTTGTTTTATTTTTGTCCCCATTTCCCCTCTTCTTTTCTGTATCTCAATTCTTAAAAATAATAAAAATTGTCAAATTGAAGAAAAATAAAAAATTATAGACTTATCATTTCTTTGTTAGTGGGCAAATGTTCAAATCAGCAGGGGATCAAATACTTTTTTTGGTTTTATAACTTCTGTTACATCTGATAAGAAGTCATGAAGTGACAATGTGGCATTCAGATTAGACTTGTAGCTGCTGTCAGTTGACTGGTAAAATACTGACACAGGGCATTTCCAGCAACTTTACGATGGACTGAAAAATATTATTTAGCAAACACTTATTGGGTTATTCATTCATCCATGAGTATATAAATGACTAGGGAATTGAAATATTTAAGTCACAATTGGTGAGCAGGACATTGAATGATTTGAAAACCAAGTTCCTAATTTGTGTACTAGAAAGCGAATATGGATACAAAACTTATCTAATTTTGACTAAAATTGTACAACTAAGTTATCACGCAAGAGTGATCATATCTACATATGTACCAACTATATAATCCTGGGTTGGGTGCTGTTGTCCCATAATTGGGCTCCGATCCCACCATCACCTGGGGAATGTCCCAAAAATACATAAATAGGTGGTAAAGTAAGCGCTATTTAAAATGCGTAATACAATTAGAAAAAGGCAAACATGCAATTGATCAAACTAATTTTAAAGTGCTTATCAAAATAAACACAATATATAAATAAATGTAAGTAAAAATGGTGGTACACTATACCACATTGTGTATATACTTTTACACTCTGATAAACAGCTTCCATACATAAGACTTCAAAACCATACACACACACCGCACTGTCTCTGGTCCCAAATGACAGGCAGAAGAAGTCACTAAAGAACTGAAAAGATTTATTAAAATATCCACAATAAAAAACTGTAGTTTATTATCTGTATCATAACATGTATGTAACCCTTGACGACCAATTATACATTACTCATGTCGATTACAAATAAAGAATTACAAAAAAAAAAAACTGTAGTAAAAATCAGGAGACAATTTCTGTAGAGCAGCGTTTCCCAATTGGTGTTCTGCTGTGATTTGCCTGTTGGGTGGCCCAAGCATTTAGGGTATTGCTAAACAGGGGACTCGTCAGGCGCCGTAGCTGCTTGAGACCGCAACCGGACGCCTGTTGTATGGGATGCTGGGAGGAAGCGACAGAACTTCCTCCCAGACACAGTGCAACGGCAGGAGGGATAGAGGGAGCAGCGGGGACTGAGTAGCACACCAGGCTAAGCCAGCAGCGCTAAAGACCATCCTGCAGAAAAAAGGTAAGTGAACAGCAAATTTAAACATATGTGTGTGTGTAGATGTGTCAGTGTGTGTATCTGCCAATGTGTGTGAATCTGTGTGTATGTGCCAGTTTGTGTATCTGTGTGTCAAGGTGTGTGTATCTATGTCTGTGTGTGTTTGTGTGTATATGACTGTGTATGTGTCGGTGTGTTTCTGTTTGTTAATGTGTAAGTATATATGTGGCAGTACATGTACAGACATCCCAGCAATCAAACACCAACACAACACACACTCCTGCAAACACAAATATGACACCCCTGAATTCTAACTCCAAAATGATATACACTCAAACACTACACACAAATGTACATCCATATTTAAAATCCAACACTACATCCACAAACATGACATAAAAAGAAACCCTTCAAATCTAACTACAAAATGATACACAAACACTCAAACACCAATACAACACACAAATGTACACTGAACAAAATTATAAACGCAACACTTTTGTTTTTGCCCCCATTTTTCATGAGCTGAACTTTTTCTATGTACACAAAAGGCCTATTTCTCACAAATACTGTTTGGAAACGGCTTATGGTAGAGAAATTAACTTTCAATTCATGGGCAACATCTCTGGTGGACATTCCTACAGCCAGCAAGCCAATTGCATTCTCCCTCAAAACTTGCGACATCTGTGGCATTATGCTGTGTGATAAAACTGCACATTGAGTGGCCTTTTATTGTGGCCAGCGTAAGGCACACCTTTGCAATAATCATGATGTCTAATCAACATCTTGATATGCCACACCTGTGAGGTGGATGGATTATCTCGGCAAAGGAGACGTGCTCACTAACACAGATTTAGACAGATTTGTGAACAATATTTGTGAGAAATAGGCCTTTTGTGTACAAGTCTTCGATCTTTGAGTTCAGCTCATGCAAAATGGGGGCAAAAACAAAAGTGTTGCGTTTATCATTTTGTTCAGTGTATATCCATTTTGAAAATCCAACACTACATCCAAATACACCTCTGCACACAAATGCCAACATTACATACAAACACATCCCTGTATTAAAACGATAAAATTCTAAACACCAGCTCTAAACACAAAAATAACAGCTCCTAAGTACTGCAATCGGTTTGGTTTTTTTGGGTAGTGGGGGAGGTTCAACGATGTTGATACACTATGTCAAATGGTTCAAAGGGAAAAATGAATTTGGGAACCCCTGCTGTAGAGAGTTCCTTACTACAATGCAGTCCTGTCATAGTACTAATGTGCTTTAAGATTATCTTTTTTTGCACTCCTTCCTGGTTCTAGAATTGTTGAGCTCACCCACCACAGATTATGTTTTAGAACCCTTTAATAGATCATGACATCATCAAAGAATTATACTCAGCAATGAAGTGAAATAATGTATAGATCACTTCTGTGTGATCTGGAGACCCTAGTCTTGAGCAGAAACAGGGCATACATATTCCGGTATACCTGTAATTAGTGGAAGTTACCCTTAAAATTAATTGTAATGATGACAGCTCCCTCTAATCTCAGGCAGTATTGGAACATCTATGATATTCTAGGAGTGCTTTTGGGGAGAGATTAAGAGACACTGGAAAGGGCTATTCACTAGAGTAAGAATTCAAAGAGGATTTCAAATTCAAGGTAAAAATAGCTGAACTGGAAAACTTTGAAATTCACACTATAGTAAATACCCCTGAGAGTCCCTCTCTCCCTAGCACCTCTGCCAACATATCCGTAAAGAAAGAGGGATACAACCAATCACGGTGGGTGGGAATGTAATTCCCATCAATCTCAGGCAGGCCATGAAGTGTGTGCCCCAGACTTTGCATAAGAGAAATACAAATGTGTGGGCAAATTGCTTGTTTCTGTGTGCGTGTAGTGCGTTCCCCAGCAGCTGGAACAAAAATTAATGTTTTGCATTACAGCTGTTATGGGGCACAAATTCTATATTTATTTATTTAAAATCATAATTATATAACACTAAAATATTTAATATGGGAATTGTGAAAATAGTGCCCAGTAAATGACTACATCTTCCTATATTATGATGTTCCCGAAACTCCTCACTATCCTTATATTTCACATATATGTATCCTGACTCTTTTCTATCGTGTATCCGTCTATAAATAAATACACATGTACATAGAAGCAATTACTCTGAAACTTCATTTGCATGTGTATGGACAGAGGTGAAAAACACTCAAAAAAAGAATCAATGCCAGCATATCTAATAGTTATCTGGTGTCATTGTACTATAT
The DNA here is from genome assembly GCF_036172605.1 of Pelobates fuscus. Classification (NCBI taxonomy): domain Eukaryota; kingdom Metazoa; phylum Chordata; class Amphibia; order Anura; family Pelobatidae; genus Pelobates; species Pelobates fuscus. The sequence continues at coordinate 91,714,436 of NC_086324.1, forward strand.
ATTTATGATGCTTTATGATGAAGTCAATTAAAGTTAAAAACATGCTTCCCAAGTATAAACCCTGTTGTCAGCTATTAAAACCTTCATACTGAAGTGTGATTTCTACAGAGGCTTTGTGCACATCATCTCCACTGTCTCACCCACCACACCTTCTCTACTTTCCAATTCCCACCCACCACCTACAGACAAGTGACTGTGACTATACAAGTGGGAGATCCAACTCCCCGTGATGAATTCCAGACTAGAATGGGTGCTGCTATGGGAGGAGGGAAAGGGGTGATTGGAGAGAAAGGTTATGGGTTAAGCTGCTATTTTTTTTTTTTAATTTTATTTAATTATTTAATTTCCCATCCCCTTCCCTCCTCCCAGGGAGTTTGTTCCTTTAGCCCTGCTGGAGTGTGATTTGATGTTTGCTATTGCATGCAGCAAGCAAGCAGCCACCCACGCCCTGGCCGCCTCCCACGCCAGGAACTGCGTCACGGGTCCTGTGTGGGAGGGAGACAGAGAGCGAGAAAGAGAGAGAGAGAGCTTCGCTGTGTAGCAAGAGCGGAATATCCCAACCCAGCCTCAAGCGGAGGGGGGGTGGATGTGGGGTGATCGCTCAGCCTCCCGCGCCTTGCATGTAAAGACAAGTAGAGACACCCCCACGCCTGGTTTTTACCGGAGTTCTAGAACACTGCTCTCTGTTACAAAGTATCAGCAGCCTGAGCTGAGCTAGGAAGGGAAGGGGTAGCAGGTACCACTTGGATGGGGCAGAAGTTCTGTGAATAGGGATTCTGGCAGTAAACCTGCAAGTTCAGGGCTGAGCATCATAAAAGTAAGTGTGTGGATCTATATACTTCTATCAATGGCAACACTTGCAGTTGTTATCACAGCTGGAGATGGGCTGTTATATTGTATGCATGGACTATAAGATGTAGAACTTAAGCACAGGTCTGATAATCAGTGCTCACACTCAGCCTGCTAACTAGTAGCACTAGTACTAAGTTATAGAGTTTTTATAAGTTGATAGGTGTGTGTATATTGAATTAAATACAAATACATAGGAAGTAGGACTGGTTGTCAGGGGATTAAATAATATTATTTATAGTGATCTGTTCTGGTTTTGTGTATCTATTTCTGTTTTAAGTAAGATCCTATATTGGTCATTTTATTTCTTCTACGATCTATAGTACTGATGCAAGAACAAGATAATTAAACTACCGAGCTTATATAGTAACAAATAATAAAATAGTATAAAACCTGATTCTTCCCAACTTTAATTCTAGTGATGACGTAAAGGGATGACATGCCATAATCCAGTGAGTGTGAGACATCTATAAGTCTATCAATATTAAAATCAATGCAAGGCTGACATGCATTAATAGTCATGTAGCTTGTACATTGCATGATCTGAAATACTAGCAGAATTTAAAGTATTTAAAGGGGTCTTTTATAATTAGGGGTCTTTTATAATTGATCAAACTTTTGGCTTATTTCTACATAATGCTAGTAATAGCTCATTTGGAAATACTACGAGCATAAGAAATAAATCATTTGTATTTTTTTTTTTTACTTTTCTTTGTGTATCTACCTTTTCTGTTAATAAATCGTTTTGAATGAAAAAAAATATTGGTTCATATTGTATATAAGTATTGACGTGGGCAAGTATTTTTGTTAACAGTGTAATATATTATTATGCAAAGTTTCAGCAGCGCTGTACAATGTTCGTTTTATAGTAACGTGGATTATAATCAGTAGCTTTGTAAACTGATACTTATGAAGTGAATCTGTCATTAGGTTATAATATTAGACAAGTTGAAATGAGCTTTTGCAGAGTTTTTCACTGGGAACTGCAAGTCTGCGTAAGGAAGTGTATTTACAGCTGAGCCATGCCATGTTTGTATTATTAGTTTAGCATAAGCAATGCTGTATGTTTTAGACATTGGGTTTCTGATTGTAATGGCTTGTTTTCAATAACTATCAGCATGTGGAATATATAAAATGTGATGAGGTGTACTTCATAATTGCTTCCAAAGTTGAATCTTATACTATAACGTATTAATTGATCATGGGTTTCTTGTTACATTCTACCATTTGAATCTATATTTTCTCATAAAGTAGAACTGTGATGTCTTCATTTTAGTGTTTACCAGTCTTTTTTCAAATTAAGTATGAAAAATATATATTTTCACGCTTGTACCCCTAATGACATCCTTTCAGTTATTATTATTATTATTATTATTATTGCCCTTTATATAGCGCCAACAGATTCTGTAGCTCATTACAATATTATGAGAGGGGAGAATCAAGTACCCCTAATAAACTAGCAACACTGGCGAGTTTGCCATTCGGTACATCAAATAGCACAGAATGTGGAATTAGTGATATTTAAAATGTATCAATGCTTAAATGCATAAGGGAATCAAAATCGCTTATCTCCCGGTGAAACACTTTCAAAATTAAAGTATGAACTGAAAATGAGTGTGATAAGTTGTTAATGTGGTTGTTTGGAAAAGTTGTACTTTGAAGTTACTATCACCGATTGGAATAGTATGAAAGTTAAATTATGATAACATTTCACAAGAACAAGCATGATCTATATGTGTAGGAATTATCCACTGAATTATGTAGAACTGAAAAAGAGAATAGTGTCAGGGTTATACACTAAAGGGAAAATTCAAAGATCATTTCTAATTCATGGAAAAATAGCACAACTGGAAACCTGCTTCTCCTTTATTCTACTTTGGCCTAAAATTTGAATTTCACTCTGAATTGACTTATTTTATGTTTGTACGTTGGGTTTCCCACAGTTCATGTTTTAGTGAATAACCTTACTCTTCTTCATGTGATTTTCATATGAACGTGGTGGAATGAGTTGATCATGGGGTATTTCAGTGGACTCCAGAATATTAAAAGGGGAACTGCAAAAATTAGATCACAGTAGTCAGCCTGAAAAACATCATAGTTAAATGAATAATTCTTCCAGTCCAACTTTTTTTTGGTATAAAAATTACCTAAATGTGTCATTCCCATTACAGTTTTCCACATTTCTCAATATACTGAGTAAACCCGGTGGCTTTCACTGCCGTTTTCTACAGCCAGAAGTGTGTCCTGTTGCACGTTCCCAAGCATATCAGTAAGCAGTGACTGTTTAGTAGATCAGTAGCATCGGTTACATTATAGTAGCTTCAGATTTCTATTTACTGGTAATGTGTCTGATCAGGAATACCAGAGACAACTGTACAGTATTCTAATGCTTATTATTGAAACACTTGGACTTTTCCATAGTTCTTGTACACTTATTTGGGATTATTAACTAAACTGTGAATTGTCATTAATTTAGTAGCTAATTGCAATTTAAATGGAACACTATAGGGTAACGAACACAAACATGTATTCCTGACCCTATAGTGTTAAAAACACAATCTAGCCCCACTGACCCACCCTTGTCCCCCTATACAGTAACATCTTACCTTTATTCTAGTCTGCTGGTTCTGGCTCTGCCCCTGATCTGTCTCCTTGGCTGACATCATCAGAAGTGATGCTCTTAGCCAATCGCAATACTTTCCTATAAGAAAGCACTGGATTGGCTGAGATTGTCAATTCTGATGATTTCAGCCAAGGAGGCGAGGTAGGAACGGAGCCAAACACCTCGCTGGCCAATCAGCATCTCCTCATAGAGATGCATTGAATCAAGTTCAGTGTCTCTATGCAGTGGGTGGAAACACTGGCTGTCTGCAGCACTGCCCCAGGAAGCACCTCTAGTAGCCATCTAAGGAGTGGCCACTGGAGGTGTCCCTAGGCTGTAATGTAAACACTGCCTTTTCTCTGACAGTGTTTACTGCAAAAAGCCTGCAGGGACTGACTATTCTCACCAGGACAACTACATTATGCTTTTGGTGGTTATAGTGTCCCTTTAAGGCTAAATTTATCAAGCAGGATATACAGTTGAGCTAGATACATTTTTCAGTCTTACTCTTTTGCTCTACAAATCATTAGTGAATTCCATAGTTTAGCGAATAGCCCACTTAGCGTTGCTCCAAGGTTATGTAGGTTATGGCTAATATTTTCCCTAATATTCCTTAAATCCAGTCTTAGGCAATGGTAACACTCTGGTGCATAGCTAATCTGTAAACCGGTATTGTATATAGTATTGGACGTTCTATTCTGTTTTCAGCATTCTTTTTGCCATTTCTATATCATTTGCACATTTACAGCTGGGAGTCCCTCCGAGGAAAGGAATGTGCCATCACTGTAATTATAGTCTCAGTTAATCAATAACCCTAAGAACAGTATCAGCAGGGTTGCCAGTGCCACAGACAATAGTGTGGTGCTTTTGTGATTGAAATGGAGTCGGATGCTTCTTATTGATGGAAAATGAGTCACTGCATACGGTGAATCCAAGTACTTTTAAAAAAGGAAAACCTTTTTTTTTTTCTCTTTAATTGTATTTTTCTGTAACACTGGACTGCATGACACACTACCATAAATAAAGCGGATTTCTTTCCAACCACTTTATAGATACAATCTGCTTCAGGTAGGGAATTAAAGGAACAACATAACGATATGACCACCCATTTAATGCATGATTATATTGATTATATATGTCTTTAATGTGTGTCACCTACTAGGAGTTTCTCCTTTTAATAAATAGAATGCATGCTCTGATTTCTAAAATACTGTTTGGCAATCTAGCTAAAGCTATAATATAGGTTATAGATATTTTATTCATATCCTTACAAATTTGAAACCACTGATCTCAACTTTCCTCATTGAGTATCTTTTCATTTACTTCAGAGTTTTACTCCTCTGAGCTGGCTGACTGACATAACTTGTAACTTCCAACCAATCTTACTCCTTTTCCAAATGCTGAAGCCGTAGTGAGACTACGTCATCTAGAAACAATCCCCAGCCCACTAACACTGTCCACAAATATACCACCCACTCTACCTTGACCTTACTAATGCAGTCCTGACTCCAACTTACGTAACCCCTTCCTGCTCCGTATACACACCCCTAAAAACAATCAGTCAGCTACCACTCCACACCGTTTTTTTACTGCCACTCCACCTTGGCTTTTACACGCTTCACAAAACGTTTGTGAATTTGGCCCGTGTACTGTAATTCCGTTAATTCTATGCCAAGGTGTTTTAACTGTACCTTGAACCCATTCTGAATCCTAAACTGACCGGATAAATTACTTATTATGCTCCTTTAAAACCAATGTAAATATAACAGATATCATATTTATTTTGTTGTGCTCTGAAACTGCAATGTTTACATTGCAGCACTAAGACAGTGTCTACCAGACAGCCACTACAGGTGCTTCTGGGATTTTACAGGCCTTTTGGTCGCCTGACGCTGGATGTGTTTATGCTCTGCATGAGGACATACAGTGTCAGCTAAATCCCCATATGGGGAGAGACTGATGTACTCACAGCGCTCACTGCGCATGCGCATTAGGTCTGATGTATTCTAAACAATATAGAATCTGTTTAAACCTGTACAGCAGCAGTGAATGGCAAAAGTAGTTCAGTTGTTACAAGTCACTTTATTTATGAGAAACTTAAGTAAAACTATGTGAGAATCTCCATTCGTGTGCCTTGTTTTAGCTATGAATAAACCCAGTGGCTCTTTATGCTCATGGCTGCTTTACAGTCTTTATCAAAGAAAGCAATGAGATAGCCTGTTCAAAGGCAAACATACAGAATTGTGTATGGGCCATACACTCCCTGTGACATCACAGAGTAGTAGGGAATGAGAATGTAGCTGCTTCTTATTTTGCAAAATGGTTATGGTCTTTTATGCTTCAAATACAGTGTACAGTATTTACCACATAACAAAATGCAAACATTGTATTATATTCTTTCCTGAAGTTTTATCTTGCTTGAACATTTGTGCACACACGTTTCTTTAATCACCATTCCTTATTGTATTCCCTGGACATTGCATTATGGGATCATGAGTGATGTACTGTCCATTCACACACAGTGCACGGGCATGTTAACAGTTTTAATATTGCTACCCCAGCAGTAAAGTGATCTATATATACTGGAAACGTCAGATAGAAATATATCTTTATCAGTACGTTTCCTGCAATTTAAATTTGTTAAAAAAAATGTGCACTCTGGGACGTATTCATTAAACAAAATCTTGTGAACCGTTGCTGAAAAATAACAAATCTTAAAGTGATTTGAATTGGTCATGGTGCCTGGATTCTGTATGTTCAGAGTGTTCCTATGAAATAGTGAACATGCTGTGATTAACCCATCTGCTGCATAAAATGTAACTCCACCTATGGCAGCGTCATTGGGGCATCATAAATCCACTCGGAACAAGAATTCCTGGTGGCTAATGTAAACTCTGTGCAAATTTGGCAATAGTGGGCTGCAGGGGGAACTTGGCCTCAGTGCTGGAATTGAGGAAAAAAACATTTTTCTCTCTTCTTTCCTTGTTCTTATGTTTCTTTCCTCTGATCAAACACAGGGTTTCCGTCAAATACTGTATTTTTTTTTTGGTTGGAATAACCCTTTTAAGCCATAATAGCTGAATGAGTACAATTCCTTGAAGTCTATTGTTGTTTTCCCACCGCTACCATTTGTAAGTACTTTGCCAATTCTTCATAAAAGTTGTTCAGAGTATATGAACACCAAAGTCTGTGGTGTTAATATTTATAAATCCTTTCTTATTAGCGTGATGTAAATATTTGCACAATACCTGTAATTATTGACCAGAGAAACATCTTCCCTCTCCTAAAGGTAGGGAGGCTGGATGGACTTAAATACAAATGATAAATAGTAATTTGTGTGTGTGTGAGAGAGAGAGAATGTGTGTTCGCCAGTGACTGTGTCTGTCAGTGTGTGTTAATTGAGTGAGTGTGTGCATGTGTATGTGTGTGTATCTGTCAGGCCATATGTGTCAGTGTCCTCTATGTGTAATTGTTCTCTGTGTGTGTGTCTGTCAGTGAGTGTGTCCTCTTTGTATAAATGTATAATTGTTCTCTGTGAGTGTATCCTCTGTGTATAAATGTGTGTGCCAGTGTAATCTGTGTGTACCTATTATGTGTCTCTTACATTTTCAGTTTGTAACTTTTATACTTCAGATTAATAGTTCATACACTCCTTCTTACATACACAATATTCACATTGTGTCATATTTATTTTGTAAAATATTTTTTTCTTCCTTTTATCAGGTTTGAGTTCCATGTTAACATAAATATCAGTGTCTACATGTTTCATTTGGAATTAAAATCAATAGAAATTCTTGAGACAGGGATACTTAGGATTTGTTTCACACCTGCAGGGGTACTTCCCCGTGAAAAGTCGAGAAGCGCTGATTTAAAATAAGTCTTTTTAAAAACTGAAAATATATCCAATGCTCCCAGACCAGTATGAGATGCTCCTAACAGATTGAAGCTTCTTATTCTGGTCTATAGGGTTTGATCTAAGGGGGAATGAGAGTGGGCTCAACATATCTGCTGTTTGCAGTAATTTAAAGCTATAGTTCTATAAAAGTATGAGTTTATTTTATAATGGTTTTCCTATAAGGTAGAATATGTTGCACCAGTCTATCGGTATGAAACATGCACATTTTCATGCAATAGGACTATTAGGACTATTATTGTGAAGCTACAGAGAAATAATGAATATGACAGCTTCGGTACAATAAAATTGCTGTCAGCAGAAGGTGCCCCTATTTCAGAGACAATACAGTTTGTTAAAATATATCCATCTGCAATGTTTGATTTTGTAACAAAGCTCTTGGTAATTACAGTGTGTTCTAGTAACACCTGGTACCAGAAAAATATATTATGTGTATTAGGTAATGTGTGGGAGTAACTAGTAGCAGGGAAAATCCACATACCGAATATGACTTCTCACCCTCTCTTTATACCCACAATTTATATGTCTTAACTGTTTGTGCCGGGAGCCTTAATCCAACCATTTAAAGGAAAACTTTATTTTTTATTGTGTTTTTTCTATTATATGTGCCATATATTTATAGTGAAGATTTTAAAAAAAATTACCTTGTGGACTCAACAGTTTTATCTTAAATCTTTTGCATAATCAAGCTATGGACATTCACAGAGGAGGCAAGTACAGAGAAAATATTTGCATATGAAGCATGGTTTCCAGGCTTTCTTCCTCACTGCCTCGTAATCAGCAACAAAAAGAGAGTGGTTGAAAATGTTTCAGCCAATCCGTGCTCTTCTGCAAAAACGTATGGGGTAACATTATGCATGCTTATGATGTCACTTCCATGTGATGTAAGTGACATCACAAAAGTTTGTGCATGTTTAATGCTTTTAAAATAGTTTTGTTTTAGTTATTTTTTTTCACAATATAGTTTTTGTTTTATTAAAATTAATATATTCTCTCAATTTCACCCTGCCTCTAAATTCCTCATTTTGCTGCAGTTGAACAGCTGTGTACTTTGTCAACTCAAAGCATTATCTAATTATCTAAATGTCTACTTGTGCCTTCAGAAACGAGTATAAGAAATAACCTTGTCTTTAAAGGCACCTGTAGTGCCCAAAACATCTTTAGCTTTTAAAAGAGCATGACATTCTATACACTGCCGAGAAATTGATTGACAGGGAGAGAAGAAAAGACCTCCCACAGGAAGTCCATCTGTTCTCCATGCGCTGTGGTTGCTATGGAAACCTAGCCATCAGGGTGATTTCACTTGGTTCAGATGTTGGCTAAGAAGCCAGTTCAGACACTGGCAAGGAACCTCAAGCAGGACAAATAAGTGATCGTTGGGGGGGCAGTGCGGGAGGACTGGAGAGCAGCAGAGGAGGAGGGGGGTGGACCTCCTTAATGTGATCTCGGCTGGGGAGTGGATGCCTAGGTAAGTGGCGACAGGTTCCGTTTAACTTAGCTAAATTTACAGTTGGTTCTATTTTGGAAAAAAAGAAATAATAAAAATGAAAGATTTTGCTTGATTTTTATGAAGAATATGTAACAAAACATTAAAGGGATACTCCGGGCACCCAGACCACTTCTGCCCATTGAAGTGGTCTGGGTGCCAACTCCCACCACCCTTAACCCTACAAGTGTAATTATTGCAGTTTTTAAAAACTGCAATAATTACCGTGCAGGGTTAAGTCCTCCTCTAGTGGCTGTCTATCAGCCAGCCACTAGAGTGACTTCTGTGTTCTTAGAACATGAAAAGTGTTTTAAACAACGCTGGATGTGAGAACCTCCAGCATCACCGAAATTCCCATAGGGAAGAATTGACTAATGCTTTCCCATGGGGAGGTTTAATGCACATGCGCGGCCAATGCGCATGCGCGTTAGGTCTCCCCATCGGCTGACGTTGTCGGGGGGGCGGAGCCTGACCCAGCGCCGAGGGACATCAGCAACATGGGATTGGGGGTGGGAGGGAGAGGGGCACTGCAGTGCCAGGAAACCCGATATGTTTTCCTGGCGCTGGAGAGTCCTTTTAATAAGCCAGTTAAAATGTTCTTGTCCAGAATATCAAAAAAAAACAAAGCAACAAACAAAACACATTGTTGCTCTTGCTAGGTAGTAATGAGTTGATTAATGGGTGCTAATACAAAAGGATAAGCATATAAAAAGGTCACTATCACAAAAGTTGTGAATCTTGCCAACCCCATTGGTTTACATAATGATAAACTACTGTTAGAAAATGTGCATAAATGTTTGGTTAGTAACATTTAAAGGAACACTACATGCACCATATCTAATACAGCCTGCTGTAGTTACCTGTGCCCCACTGGGCACTCGTGCTGCTTCCAGCCCTTTCCAGGCAGAGAAGGCGGATGTCACTGCTTAGAGCTATGCAGGGCTATAGGCACTGTCTGACAGTGTCTGAGCCTTCTCAGCCAATAAACACAGTCCTGCATCGGTTACTCTATAGAGCAATCCAGCTACTCCTACAGTAGAAGACCGTATGCATTGTGGGCAGTGGTGGTGATGGTGCTTAGTTATTCCGTAAATCAGGTTTAGACTGTTTTTTAACTCTTCTGATGGTGTGGACTACATCTCCCTTGAACATTTGCCAGCATTCTGGCTGTAAGAACATGGGAGGTGTAGTACAGAACCTGAATGTGCTGAATGTTGACTACCTCCGCTTTAACCCCTTCATGTCAGCACTCATGTACACTGTTGCCAAGGTCTGCATCCATACCCCACAATCATGTGTATACGATTAAAATCATTGCTCATGAAATGTGTTCATTGCAGCCAAATTTTGTTTGCAATGACTGTGCTAATAGCAGACCTGGCGCTAGCTTTCAATCACCGACTCTGCTAAGCTCCCCCAAAGTTTCCCTGCGAAGCACGGGCCTGTAGGGAGATCTAGAGATCTCACTGTGCAGGCTGCCCTCGTGAGGAACGCAGTGATCAGAAAATGCTTCCTTCTGGTCAGAGAGTGCAAGAGGGCATCCCATGGGGTCTAGCAGACCACCAGGGAAACCAGATTCACCAGACCACCAGGGAATAAGCATCACAGTAAAAAGGTAAGCTGCAGTGGGCCTTAGCTAAAAATAAGTATAAAAAAACAAGCACTGTGTGGGGAGGCTGTGCACACAATCTACATCTCCCCCGGGGGAAGCTGTCACATCACGCACACTCTGACACACAGTCACTTTGTCACATTACTCTTCCCCCACAAACACATTGTCAGTCACCTTGTCACATCACCACATCCCCACACATTTATTCACCCTGTTACATCACACATCCCTCCCATACACATCCAGTCATCATGTCACATCACACTCTCCCCCATACACACTCACTCACCCTGCCACATAACCCAGTCCCCCAAACACACTCCGTCCCTGTCATATCACTCCTCCTATACACACACACACACATACAGTTACCTCACACACTAAAGCCTCACACACAGGCACCATGTCACAGTCAACCCCCCCCCCCCCCCACTCCCCCAACAAGACTTTGGAACATTTTCTTACAATGAGCTATTGGACTGTAAATTGAGGGTGCCATTGTATAATCCAACTAGAGGTATGTTTAGGGTGGGTGGGACTGTGTAGGTGACCTTATAACTTACTGGTAGTTAATTGTATAACAGTCAGTTATTCAGGACAATATAAGATAATTTTTAAGTGAAACACCTTTATTGACTAAGAGGGATTTTCCTGAGGTATGAACATGGCCAGTGATGATATCTGAATGAGAGAATAAATAGTTGTGGCGCACTCAGACTACAAAACAATATAAGAAACAAAGAAGGCTACTAAAATGCCTAACTAAGTATAAATATGGGGATTTGGTTCCACCATATGGCCATATGTTGTTAAGCCCACCACTACTTTCAAAGTACCCCATTATTGGTGGGTCCTACACTAAAATGTGGGGGGCAAAAAAATAGTGAAGCATTTTCTATCTCTGGATTGGCAACATCATCACAAACCTTTAAATCTCCTCCCACCACTCCCTCTTTAAACAGAAAAAGTGTAAATAAACTCCAATGATTTTTTTAAAACAAATTGTTGTTATCCTGCCTGCTCGTCGACATTTAACGTCCAAATAAATGTAACGTTTACAGTAATATAACTCCAAAGTAGTGATTTTGAGCACACAACTATAAAAAGTTATATTAAAGGGACACTAGATAGTGCTTTTAACACTATAGGGTCAGGAATACATGTTTGTGTTCCTGACACTATAGTGTTACTTTAATACTGAATTCATTTACAGTTATTTTGATTTGATTACAGTTTGCTGTATCTCTTCTAGTCACCTAGAAAGAAAGAAAAAGGTCTGTACCTACAGTATAAATGTAATATGTTTTAAGAACACATATTTTCAAGGACTGTGGTATATGTTAGTGTATTATATCGGCTGGTTAGAGCAGTGGTAACGTCACAACACACCTAACGATCTATATCTGTCTGTCTACCTCAAATCGTCATAGCTTGTAAGCTGGTTTGAGCAGGGACTCCTTCACCTCTTCCCCTTTCTATAATTGTAAAGCATTGCGAAATATATACAAAGGCTAATAATAGTAATATCATATGCATTTCATGGGGAAATGAAAATATAGTTCAAATACACTTTTTATTTACTTAGCTAATGCAGAACAGTTTATTTCCAATGAAGCAATTACTGGGGTAGATAGTGCTGTGGAGGTTCGTAAAAACCTACATACCTACCTCCATGGCACTCACACATTCTGAGTGACATTGTCATACCGTAATGCTTTTGAGGTGCTCAGAAATATCAAACAAACAAAAGACAACTCAGATATTCCTTCAGTAGTGCCACACTACAGAAGTTAAAGAGACACTCCAGGCACCCAGACCACTTCTGCTCATTGGAGTGGTCTGGGTGCCAACTCGCACTTCCCTTAACCCTGCAATTGTAATTATTGCAGTTTCCATAAACTGCAATATTTACCTTCGATGGGTTAAGTCCTCCTCTATTGGCTGTCTCCTAGACAGCCACTAGAGGACACTTCCGTGTTTATAGAACACGAAAAGTGTGCTATAATGTCCCTGGACGTCCTCACGCTATGTGAGGACCTCAGCGTCGCTGAAATCCCCATAGGCAAGCATTGAAACATTATTCAATGCTTTCCTATGGGGAGGTCTAATGCGCATGCGCATTAGGTCTCTCCTGCCGGATGACGTCGGCGGGGAGGGGCATGGGCAGACCCTGACCCAGCGCCGAGGGACATCAGCGCTGGATACAGGTAAGTCACTGAAGGCGTTTTAACCCCTTCAGCAACCTGGGATGGGGGTGGGAGGAAGAGGGGACCTGCAGTGCCAGGAAAACGGTTTGTTTTCCTGGCACTGGAGAGTCCCTTTTAACAACATTTACATGCCAAGACCAGCACACCGTGAAAATAAAGAAATAAAAACTACTTTTGAACTTTTGTTAAATAAGAACTTTTGTTAAATAAAACGTTACCCATAATGAATTATTTGGATATTGGCATGTGCAAAATTGTGAGTAGTGACCGTTCTGCATTGTTTTTAGAAACTTAGGTGGGAAAGGGTTAACATCATGGGCTTGTTTTCAGAGTTCATGAACACTGCATGTGTTTTTTTTGGTTTACATTCCCATGCAAAGCATGTGCATTGGCATTTTGTAAGCAGGTTAGTTGCTTGTGTTAGTATGGGAATCTTTCAAGTCATGCTTTCTATATGTTCGTGCGATATTCAGTTTTTTCACATTGTGCTGAAAAAAAGAGAATTGTGCTGGGTCTGTATCAGTAATTTTGGCTAAATCAAGCCTTGAAATAATTATTCTGAAGTTGGCCAAGAGAGATTGTAAGCTCCTGGGGACAAAGCTGTGATTGTACATTTTATAAATTCTATAGCACACACCGTCAGCATTATTTCAGAATAAATTATATTATTCTGAGGGAAGCAGATGGCTAAAAATCCTTTTGTGCATGGCCTGAGGGAGAGGGTGGGTTATGCATGCCCTGCGTGGGAGATTCCCAGAGAAAATCTGGGACTCTGGGTGTAGGCGGAAGGCTGGATTTTCAAAAGTAGTAAATCATCCTTTTTATAGCTTCTTTCTTCAGCCTGTTTGTATTCTAAAACTGAAAATCATTTGGTGGAAGAGTTGTCTGTGGAATCTGTGACCAAGGGATTTTTTTGTTTTAAAGCAAACTTGTATTATACTCACAAATATAACCAATTCCTTACTACCTATCCCATCAGACAGATGCTGGTATGATTTGGGGTGCTCTCATAAGATTTGTACTGACCCTGATATTAACCCCTCAAGGACACATGACATGTGTGACATGTCATGATTCCCTTTTATTTCAGAAGTTTGGTCCTTAAGGGGTTAAAAGAAAAAGCCAAGTGGTGTGATTTGCAAATTGTTATTATAGCATAGCTTGCATATACGGTATACTGAAAGGGACATTACAATTAACAGTAGTGGTTATGGGCCTTGGAGCCTGTTCCTGCACGCTCGGCAGTGTAAACGTTGCCTTTTCTGAGAAAAGGCAGTGTTTAACCCCTTAATGCCGTTACGGCGTTCTATGCCGTCCCGCTTTAAGTGGGCTTTAAAGCCGTTGCGGCGGCATAGAACGCCGTTACGGCTTTGAGCCCTGGAGCGCCCGGGTTACTTACCTTCCCAGCGCTGCGCTTCGGGAGGACTGCCTCACAGCCCAGGCAGCCCTCCCACGGCAAATCAGGCCCCCGGGGGCCATGTGATCGCTTTCAAAGAGCGATCACATGGCCCTCTATAGCTGGCTGTGGATCTGCCAGCAGGGGGACTGTCTAAAATGTCAGACAGTCCCCCTGCTGGTGGGAGCTGTAAAAAAAATAAATAAAGAAACCTGTTATAAAATAAAATAAATATATATATATATGTTTGTGTGTGTATATATATACATATTATATATATGTAACATCATACAAAGTGTATTTTGATATTGATATAAGTACATATATCAGTATTAAAATACACTTAGAATGACGTTACATATATATATATAATATATATATATATATATATATATATATATACACAGTGGCGTACTAAGGAGGGGGCGGTCCGCCCCGGGTGCTACCAGGGTGGGGGGTTCCATGACCCTGGTCTGGGAGCTGGAGGGGGCTGTGTGAGCTGTAAGGGCACACAGTGCCCCATGGCAGTTAGGGTGCCGTGTGGCCAGAACAGCTCACACACATGCTAACAGCAGCTGAACTGGCCGCACGGAGGTAAAGTGGCCCTTACCCGCTGCTGTTAAGAGGTGCAGCAAGATGGAATCCATGCTTCTCCACAGCTTCAGGGAATCCAGTCCTCCTCCAGCCCACTGTCTGTAAGTAAGAGTGTGTGTGACTGTGTGTGTGTGTCTGTGTATGTGTGTGTGACTGTGTGTAACTGTATGCCTGTAACTGTGTGTGTATGTGTGTGTATGAGACCGTCTGTGTGTAACTGTATGCATGTAACTGTGTGTGTGTGAGACCGTCTGTGTGTAACTGTATGCCTGTAACTGTGTGTGTGTGTGAGACTGTCTGTGTGTAACTGTATGCCTGTAACTGTGTGTGTGTGAGACTGTCTGCCTGTAACTATGTGTGTGTGGCTCTGTGCATGACTGTCTGTGACTGCGTGTGTGACTGTGTGCGCGTGACTGTCTGCCTGTAACTGAGTGTGTGACTGTCTGCCTGTAAATGTGTGTGTGGGGCTGCAGGGATTTTGTAGAAGGGGGCAGGGGTTTTGTATTCTGACAGAAGTCTTTATAAGGGGGGATAAGCAGGGGAATTGTGAAAGGGTGTTGCGGGGGTTTGTAGACGGGGCAGTACAGGATTTGTAGAAGCGGGCAGGACAGGGGTTTTGTATGAGGGGGCGCGGGGCAGGACAAGGGTTTTGTAGGAGGGGCTGACAGCAGTTTTGCAAAGTTTACACATTGTAAAAAAAAGAACATTTACATTTTTTTTACAGGTTTTTTTTTTGTTAACAAAATACACTTAGAATGACATTCTATATATATCTATCTATATATAAAATGCAAATAACTGCAAATATAAATATATATGTATGTGTGTGTGTGTGTATATATATATATATATATATATATATAGAGAGAGAGAGAGAGAGAGAGAGAGAGAGAGAGAGAGAGAGAGAGAGAGAGAGAGAGAGAGAGAGAGAGAGAATTACATAAAAGATTACATTAGTATACACATAGAATTTAAATACCTATAAATGCATATATATTAAAATTCTACGTGTATATTTAAGTAATCTTTTAACATAATTAGGTGATTTGATTAATTAAAATTTGAATGACATGCCTGACAACACAGGGAGAAAGTGCAGAGTATTTAATTTGCAAGCACTATATTTGACCCTGTAATTCTCCAAGACACCATAAAACCTGTACATGGGGGGTACTGTTTTACTCGGGAGACTTTGCTGAACTCAAATATTAGTGTTTCAAACTGGTAAATTGTATTACAACGATTATATTTTAATTAAAAGTTAAGTTTTTTGCATTTTCTTTTACAAACAACGGCACTTTTATGGACTATATTATTGTTGTAATATGTTTTACTGTTATAAAACACTAATATTTGTGTTTAGTGAAGTCTCCCGAAAATAACAGTACCCCCCATGTACAGGTTTCATGGTGTTTTGGAAAGTTAGAGAGTCACATATAAGGCTTGCATTTCATTTTTTTGACATTGAAATTTGCCAGATTGGTTACCGTATATACTCGAGTATAAGCCGACCCGAATATAAGCAGAGGCCCCTAATTTTACCCCAAAATCTGGGAAAACTTATTGACTCGAGTATAAGACTAGGGTGGGAAATGCAGCAGTTACTGGTAAATTTCTAAATAAAATTAGATCCTAAAAAAATTATATTAATTGAATATTTATTTACAGTGTGTGTATATAATGAATGCAGTGTGTGCGTATGAGTGCAGTGTGTATGAGTGCAGTGTGTATGAGTGCAGTGTGTGTATGTATGAGTGCAGGGTGTGTATGTATGAGTGCAGTGTGTGTGTGTATGAGTGCAGTGTGAGTGCAGTGTGTGTGTATGAGTGCAGTGTGTGTGTATGAGTGCAGTGTGTGAGTGCAGTGTGTGAGTGCAGTGTGTGAGTGCAGTGTGTGAGTGCAGTGTGTGTGTGAGTGCAGTGTGTGAATGAGTGCAGTGTGTGTATGAGTGCAGTGTGTGAGTGAGTGCAGTGTGTGTGTGAGTGCAGTGTGTGTATATGAATGAAGTGTGAGTGTGTGTGATGCAGTGTGTGTTTGTGTATGTGTTGGTGGGGGTGGGCATTTTGATTGTTATATTATTAATAATTTTATTAATTATTATTTTATTTTTTAATATTATTATTTTATTTTTTAATATTATTATTTTTTTTATTATTATTATTATTAGTTTTTTCGTCCCCCCTCCCTGCTTGCTAGCTGGCCAGGGAGGGGGGCTCTTACTCCCTGGTGGTCCAGTGGCATTGGCAGTTCAGTGGGAGAGGGGGGCTGGCAGAGCTGTAACTTACCTGTCCTGCAGCTCCTGTCAGCTCCCTCCTCCTCCGCGCCGTCCATTCAGCTCTTCTGTCAGCTCCCACTGTAAGTCTCGCGAGAGCCGCGGTTCTCGCGAGACTTACACTGGGAGCTGACCGAGGTGCTGAACGGACGGCGCGGAGGAGGAGGGAGCTGACAGGAGCTGCAGGACAGGTAAGTTACAGCTCCCTGCCAGTCCCCACAGCCCCTGTCTTTGTTATGGCAATGCAAATTGCCATAATAAAGACTATTGACTCGAGTATAAGCCGAGTTGGAGTTTTTCAGCACAAAAAATGTGCTGAAAAACTCGGCTTATACTCGAGTATATACGGTATGTTGCCTTTGAGAGCGTATGGTAGCCCAGGAATGAGAATTACCCCCATGATGGCATACCATTTGCAAAAGTAGACAACCCAACGTATTGCAAGTGGGGTATGTCCAGTCTTTCTTAGTAGCCACTTAGTCACAAACACTGGCCAAATATTAGTTTTTTTGCTTTTTTCACACAAAAACAAATATGAACGCTAACTTTGGCCAGTGTTTGTAACTAAGTGGCTACTAAAAAAGACTAAACATACCCAACTTTCAATACCTTTGGTTGTCTACTTTTTTCAAATGGTATGCCATTATGGGGGTAATTCTCATTCCTGGGCTACCACACCGTCTCAAAGGTAACATTACTAATCTGGCAAATTTCAATTTGAAAATGGAACGTTCTATATTTGACCCTGTAACTTTCCAAAACACCATAAAACCTGTTAATGGGGGGTACTGTTGTACTCGTGAGACATTGCTGATTACAAATATGTACATTTTTTTGCAGTATTATGACATTCACAGTTAAAATGTCAGACGGAAATACAAATTTAAAAAAAAAATCTTATTTTCTCACATTTGTTTTAAATTGTATTCATAATAAATTATGTTCCATATATGAATAGTTAATGATAAATTAAAGCCCTGTTTCTCCTGAACAAAATGATATATAATAAGTGTGGGTGCATATAATATGAAAGAGGGGAACTACTGGTGAACAGACATATAGCATAATCACATTTAGCCACAGTGATTTAACAGATTGTGCCCGCTCACTGGTTAGTCTCTAGGTCTTTAAATATGGTCCGAGCTGACTAAAGGGTACTTCCAGGTATTGAGTGATACCTGGTCATCCCTGTTGCCAGCAGGAATTTAACCCGTGCAGGTACAAAATGAAAACACAATAACCACTTCAAAACAATGCAGTGATCATGATGTTTGCAGTAATTAAATAGAATATTTGTATTTAATATACCATATGCTCTACATACATTGATGACAATTATGTGCACAATTTCAACTAGTGTGTACCTAAGGAAAAACACCCGTAAATATATAATTTATCAAACTCTGTATGACTGTTCTTGCCTCAGCATTTCAAATGTACAAGGTTTACAGGTCACGTAAATCTTAAATGAATAACATCCTCCGCCCCCAAGAATATTTTTATAAAAATAAAAGCAAAAAAAAACAGATTAGAGCGCATTTTGACAAAACAATTGGATTTCAAGCAAACTACCCCCACAATAAAATGTAATATACCGTAGTTCCTTTATTTTAGTCAGCTCTACGCAAGCACACCTTAGCCTACTCAGAAATGACAAAATAAGATTATGCCATATGTCCAGAGTACATTTATAACAAATATATTTGTCAGATGTTGGTTTACGTGTACAGCAGCAGCAATTGAGAATTATGGGGCTTGAGTGGGTGAAGTATGTATATTTTAAAGGGATATAATGAAATGTTGACCCATTTTTTTGTAATGCATTATATAGATAAATAAAGGAAATATTTTAATGAGTTATACATACGGTACAATGAAATCAGAACTGTGAGCCTAGAATATTGCACTTTTTTTCACAATATTCTAATTTACTGAGATTGTGGATTTGTGGTTTTCATGAGCTGTAAGCCATAATCATCGCACTTATGACAAATCATGGCTTGAACTATCTTGCTTTGCATGTAATGCGTCTATCTCATATATTAGTTTCCCCTTTTACGTTGCATTACTGAAATAAATGAACTTTTGCACGATATTCTAATTTTTCGATTTATCACCTGTCAATGAGAACTTTCTGATTGGGCATCCTCCAGCATAAACAAAAGTCTTCCTGGGTGGGCTTGCAGTAGCTACAGATATGAGATCTGCAGCTATTGTAAGCGAAGATTTTTTTGTGGCTCTAAAGAAAATTTGTAAAAAGGATTACAAAAAGGTTGTATTTGCTGATATGCTTATTCAACAGTTGTTATGCATTCATTTTAGAAAACTTGCAAATAAAAACCTAAAAATATACTCACCTTAAAAGTTCCCAGCTTTGCACAATCGCATGAGAGGCTTCAGTAGTTAAGGGAAGTTAGATCAATGGTGGTGGGGGGAAAGAAGGTCAGTGGTGGTGGTTGTGGTGATACGGGGAAGTAAGGTCATGGGTAGTGTTGGTTGGGGGGGGATGTAAGGCAGATTTAGGGAGGTGAGGTCAGTAGTAGTGGAGGTGGGGGAGGACAAGAATGTTTACGTGTTGGTTAGTTGCATGTGGGGATTTCCACATGGGTAATAGTCTGACTCCTGCTTGTGACTATTCAACATATAATCTTTAATCTGTTCAGTTGTATTCACTTATTAAAAATAACAGACACTAAATTAAGAGTTACCAGATGTATGCAAATATTTATATATTCATTTCTTGAGTCAAACCTGTTTATTATTCTTTTGTATCTGAATTTACAGATTTATTGGACATGTGAATTCATATAGCAGTACTATATTTGGACAGTTTCATGGTGTCATGATTTATTTTTGAATGGCTTGGTAGAATGAGATGGCAATGCGCGCAAATCCTATACATGTGATTCATCCCATACCTTGTAAGGCTTGGTAACTCTATATTGAAGAATACTTGGATGACTAACAACCTATCATTAAGTCAATCTTTCTTTTATTAAAGGCATATAGTATAGGATACAGAAGAGAAATTGGAGGAAACGTTTAAGTGATTTACAGTATAGGGTTGGTACATCAATACGCAAAGTTAGATTACATTTCCAGATTTTCTATGCCTCATTTTTTTTTTTTTATGTATTGTAGTTAAACTTCAGTTTGAAAATACAAGCTAAGGATCAAAAGATCCGGATTGGTAACTCGCTAAGTCATGTTAGTCAGGCGTCTGGTGACACAAGGATGAGTAAAACACAGGTTTCACAATAGCTGCAAGCGTAACACGGGTAACGGTACTGACCTCGTTGGTACTTGTTAGTATGGCATCCTGAGTTATATTACTAAGGCCTATACCTAGCATGCTCGTGTCGGTTAGTTATAGTATTGTCTACCGAAAGGTCATAGAAGTTGTGCTATAATTGTTAAATAGTAGAACCACGCTTCAACTGTGGCGTAAAAGTAAAACATTAAAACAGGTTGTCTCTCGCTTTAGTATGTATGCGACAGGTTATCTCTCGCTTTGGTATGTGTGCGACAGGTTATCTCTCGCTTTGGTATGTGTGTGACAGGTTATCTCTCGCTTTAGTATGTGTGTGACAGGTTATCTCTCGCTTTAGTGTGTGTGTGACAGGTTATCTCTCGCTTTAGTGTGTGTGTGACAGGTTATCTCTCGCTTTAGTGTGTGTGTGACAGGATATCTCTCGCTTTAGTGTGTGTGTGACAGGTTATCTCTCGCTTTAGTGTGTGTGTGACAGGTTATCTCTCGCTTTAGTATGTGTGTGACAGGTTATCTCTCGCTTTAGTATGTGTGTGACAGGTTATCTCTCGCTTTAGTATGTGTGTGACAGGTTATCTCTCGCTTTAGTATGTGTGTGACTGAACGTTAAATTGACAGTACCGGCTAGATACTCGTTATAACTACAGCATTCATAATTAATCGCTTAAGTGAGTAGTAACAGTCGCTGTAGATTACTAGACATTTTGATTTTGTTAGGCTAGGCATAGGCTTAAAAAAAAAGAGAGAGAAAAAAGGAGAACAACATCACTAAAACAAAATATGAAGAACAGTGTGCAGGGTCTGTTAGGCACAGTGGCAGCAGGGTTGTGTAGCAGACCTGCAATTCAAATGCAGTCCAAGCACTAAATAGCTCAGTCAATGCCCCGGGAGGGGGGGGGGGGTTGCCAGCAGGTGGATGCTTCCAACCTGGTGTAGATAAACCAGTGGTGACAGATTATAGGAATGCAGGTTTGTTCTTGGGCTTGGGTCGTCTGCCAGTGTCTCCTACCATTATACCAGTTCCAGTCCCGGGTCAACCTACCCCGCACAGGGGCCATGTGGGAGAGACAGTCTCTGCAACTGTGGAGGGCCAGAGCTCCGCTCCGGTTTGGTCGCGTACTGCAGGAAGCTGTACTGTGGCCTGGTAGGCTACTGTGTTCCGGGGTTTCTGAGCATTGGCTTGCTGGTCAATGGTGCTGCATATGTTGGCCCCCACGGTCAGGGGATCGCCTCCAGTGGCAATAGGCTGCGGACATGAGGCGGCCGCCTGCCGGCCCCAGGCTTTCGTGAAGGCCTGCACCTTGAAACCACCAACTCGGTAACTCTGTGAGGCCGGGTTGATCCTCTGTCGGGCGCCGTGTAGAGCTTGGCTGTTTCGCCTCCGCCTGCGGTGGCCTGCTCTTCGGCGGCGTGGTCGGTGCCTGGGAGGGTTGCTCCTATTGGTCCTCGGCCCGGGAAGGCTTGTGGGGCGGCCATTGCCAGTTGCCGCTGTCTTCGTTGGTGGGCCATATTTACGCGGGTTGGGGATGCGGTGGGAGTTAATGCCCCGTGGGATCCCCTTCTCCCTCTTACCCGCTTGTGGTAGCATGCTCTTCGGCTCCCCAATTGCTGTCCACATATGTTCCGCTAGCTTCTCCCAGAATCGGGTGAAGTGTTCATCTATGCGTTGTGCTATGCCATCCAGTATGGCGCTCCCGTCCAGACAGAGCTGTTGCGTGGTTCCGATGGTAAGTGCGTCCGCCATGTTGCGAGGGCTCACTGGACGACCAGCGACCCTGGATGTAGCCGGCAGCAGTCTGTGCGGTAGGTGAGGTGTGCTGGTGCGGACCGAGATAACCCCCGTCGGTCCAGGGGGGGGGGGAGGTGTTCCCCGGGGTGCCCAGCCACGGTCAGTGAGTCCGGGGAGCGGCCGTCTCCCCAGGCCTCTTCCACGTGTAGGCCGCAAACCTCTTTTCAGCAACGTTTTGGTCGGGAGAGGTACCGTCCGGTGCAGCAGCCTCTCCCGGGTCGTGTGGGTTAGGTTGCGGTAGGCAAATGTCGCTTATTGGGGCTGGATTACCCCGGATTGTGATCCCAGATGCAGGAGCCCTAGTCAGGCACGTCTGGTCTGCTAAGCGGTTAGGCTCCGCCCCCCACAACCTATCATTAAGAACGTCCTGTGCAACATGGCACTTCAGAGACCTGAATTGCAAAATTCAAACTAAGATAGCCATGCTGCGACTATAGTTGAGTTGGAGAATTATCCCAGATCCGCCATTTCAGCTTGAAGTTTGTCATTTGGATTTTTGCGTAGTACAATTTGGAGCTTAGTAAATAGCCCTGTTATTGTACTGTGATGAGTTTATATGGGATGTCCTGAAAATAGGTCAAATTGACAACCTCCATTGGTGACTTTATAGTGAATCTTTATGATCTTAGTATATTCAAGTCCCCCCCAAACACTGTAGTGGCGGCATTAAAGTTATAGAATTGTGGACTTTTTTTTTTTTATCTCTGCAGATAAATTCTTTATTGATTTGTACATTGTCCATCTTTTTGTGCACCTTAGTTCTTCTCCGTACATATTGTAGAGATGTTTAGAGTGTTTCCAATGAAATGTCAAAATAAATGATGGCAAATTATAATGCAAATTAAGTCAAGGGATTCTTCTAGTGAGGTGAGCGCTGAGAAGACAACCAGTTATTTGACTTCAAAACCAGTCAGTGAAATACTACTCCGAGCTTCATTACACACCTTTCATTTATTATCACCTGCCACAGTGTTGTTTAAATATGAGCTGAAATAAAACTCAGTTGACCTCTCAGTAAGGTTCATCAATCCGTGTCCCTTTTGTTTCAACAGAATCATATTTGTCCAAGCTAGGTTTTTTTTCAAACAAAGACATTTTGTTGGGAGTAGTGAGATTTACCAAAGTGTCTTTTTTATTTTTGGTCTTTAATCTGTATGTATTTATTAAATTGTTCTAAACAGTTCTCCTTCTCTAAATTCCACATTTTTTTGCACAAATATTGATATTAGAATACCGTAATCTGCCAAGTGTAGAGTGTCAGAAAAGAAAAAGAGTGAAACACATATCGCCCTACATTTTAAATAGGATTTGAGCCCTAAATAGGGACACTTGGGAGGTATGTTAACAGACCACTTTTCTGGATGAAAAAAGTGATGTAAAGATTGATAAATCCATTGCATTGCCTATTAAGTGTATGCATAAATGACAGAATTGCCTACTAATTTAAAAAATAAACCTGGTAATCATTCCATGATTGTCATTTTTTGCACTAAAACACATAGTGCCCGAAGTTACTGTTCACTGATTAACACGATAAGTAAATAGATTTCGACTCGTTACACTTGAGAGAAGGCATTACTGTTGAACATAACCCCCAGGAGAGAATCTGCACTGTGAGGATATTATTAATACATTCATCACAATATACATTAGAAAGAAAATGTAAGTTCAGCTACACTATGAAAAAAAATGAGTTCTAATCACATATGCACATTTTATGTCTTCCCACGGTGGTCATTTAGTCGATCCCCTCATTATGTTATATTAATGATTTCTTTGCAGATGCTCTTGTTTAGCTTATGCCAACTGTTTTATTGTATTTTAATGCAGGAGTGGTTATTTTAAGAAACGACATTTGCTGCTTTTCATGAAATGGCATTTTTTATTCCTAAAAAAAGTATATGAAGCGTTTATTTGTATTTGTGTCAAAAAGGCACCAACACAATTTGTATTCACTTTTAACCTAAAATTACTCTCAGCAAGGCAGTCAGACCCTGCCCCCATTGTGAGTGTGTGTGTGTGTGTGTGTTTGAGAGAGAATCGATCTGTCTATCTTTCTACCATATGTGCAACACAGCTACTGACACCAATTTATGGCGGACATCTTGGAACTTGTACATAAAGCCTTCAGGTAAGTATTACTTTTAGACGAGGCCCATTCCTACTAGGAACAGACTGTCATCCACATATTATGCGTATGACTGTCTCTTTAAATGAAAGCGAGAGTAGGTGGTAGCATATTCTGCTTGATCAATGTTCTCTTGGTTTTCACACACTGTGTATGTAAAGATTCAAAGCTTGACCTTGAAGAAGGGGTCAACCAACAAGGAGTGTTTTCATATGTTCATCAAATGCTGCCAAGAATTGCTCATGTTATGGCTGACAGCAGATCGTTCCCATAATCCTTGCAATAAGGTTGTGCGCCCAGCTGGACTGATATGTCTGATATCAGCTGGACTTGTATGTCTGATATGTATCTGTATTTATGAAGTGGCAATCAAAGTATCACTGTATTTAATTTATTTCTGTACAATTTCACGCAGTGATTTAAAGCACTGACTTTTACGTGTGTTGTGTTAACAGTAAAAAGGATTTCATGGAAAGTCTTTGGAATGCACTTACTAAATTCCCGCTTTAGGGGTATTCTCTAAAGTGAGAATTGTTGGAAAATCCAAGTAAATTTCACATTTCAGGCCACAATAACAGAACTGGAGATTTCAACATGTTTCCGGGTTTTTCGGCTTTGAAATTCACTTTGAATTCTCGACAATTCTCACCCAGAAAAAGGTCAAAGTGGAAAAATTCCATATCTCCTCTATTTTTCCAGCTCAGCTATCTAAAATATGCAATCCATTGTCCATTTTCCACAAGTCACGGTATAGTGAATAGCCTACTCAATTTTGGTTAGAACCTACTGCTGAATTTTGAACACTATTTTATAGAGCAACAGCTAGTTGGGATACCATTTTCGGACACAGTATAACTTGTATTACAAAATTATGAGGTTTTGAGAACCTACGTTACAATATGTAAATGACAAAAAAACTACTTTCTTATATAAAATAGGGATTGGTTCTAATCATGCAAAGTAAAATATATGTGTAATACGGTGACATATCTAACAAAATAGCTTTTCAGATTTACAAATTATTATTAATGAACACCTTTTTTGAAAAAACGATTTCAAACAATATTAAACAGAAATATAACAATAAGGAACAGTGTAAATATGAGTAAAATAAAAAGGGAAGGGGGGGAAATAAGGTGTTTCAATGTATATATTTTTAGTTTTATGCTTGTTTTTTTTTGTGTATCTGTACAATGTATAAATCCGCATAAAGTAATTTTAATCCTGCTTAAAAGAAAGATGCAGTGATTCGTTAATTTGCTTATACAATAATTTTAGTTGTACATGATCCCTTTTTCATCTTTAGTATCTAGTGAAACACTAATGAGCATACCTATTTGGATTTTGTATTCCAGGTTCACCTGTTGGTCAGCTATGGCATCCTCCTTACCGAGAACCCTGGGTGAACTTCAGCTTTATCGTATATTGCAACGTGCCAACCTCCTATCTTACTTTGATGCCTTTATCCAGCAGGGAGGGGATGATGTTCAGCAACTCTGTGAAGCAGGGGAAGAAGAGTTTCTCGAAATAATGGCATTAGTTGGAATGGCCAGTAAACCCCTACATGTTAGAAGACTCCAAAAGGCATTGAGGGATTGGGTTACCAACCCGAGTCTATTTAATCAGCCTCTAACATCACTACCTGTCAGTAGTATTCCAATCTATAAACTCCCAGAATCTTCGCCTTCTTCTCTGTTGGGAATGAACTCCAGCAGTTATGAAAGGAACAGCAATACAAAGGAACCACATGTGAAGATCCCAAAATGTGCAGCCACAACGTGTGTTCAAAGTGTTGGCCCTGGGAAATCTGATGGGAATTCTCCATTGCAAAGCAGCAGTGAAGGAAGGCACTGGCAAAGTCACCACACCACGGAGAGTGAGCACAGCCTGTCACCAGCAGACCTTGGCTCTCCGGCATCCCCTAGAGACACCACAGAAACGCTGGACGCGGCGGCTGCTCTTTCTGTGGCCGAGTGCGTTGAGCGGATGATCCCTTCCTTGCCTAAGAGTGATTCGAATGAAGTGAAGGAGTTACTAAAGACCAACAAAAAGATGGGAAAGATGATCGGGCACATCTTTGAGATGAGTGATGAAGACCCTCGTAAAGAAGAGGAGATTCGCAAATATAGTGCCATCTATGGCAGATTTGACTCTAAAAGAAAAGACGGGAAACACCTAACACTCCATGAAGTAAGCATGAATCACAGCCGCAAATGCTTTGATATGTCATGAACTAATTACATGTGTACATCATTGTTTAAATGGCTCATATATGTTATATCATATTGTTAAAGAACGTAAAGTTATTACAGTACCTTTTAAATGTCAGAAACACGTTACATCACATGTTAAGAGGTCGGAAAGTTATTATAACACTGTTTGAAAGCCACATAAACGTATCTCTTGGTTACACAGCATAGCACGTTCATGCCCTCGCTGTAGTAGCTGGTTAACGTCTTAGGTAAGCCTGGCCAGAAACCAGGGATGACACTGTATTTCATGTAACAAACTATGACTGTCAGTCATAAATATCACTTTGAAAAAAGGAAACTAATCACATTTAAGATTGGTTTGCATGCTATTAAGTGGACAAAACAAGGAGACAGAAAGTGGTTTCCCCCATTATTTTCTGCTTGCCCCTCTCTGACATGTCTTTCCTCTTGTTAATGCACCATTTCTCTTGCCTACTACAACCTCCGTTGATTTTCAAGTGAATGAAAGCCATATGCTTCTAATGCACTGGTAGCACACATTGTCATACCTGTGCTGAACATACTCTGGTCTGTTTTCCTATTTATAGAAACAATCAATTTAGTTTTTTTTCTCCATTTGTTATTTAGTATATTTAGTAATTTAGTATATCCCCAAAGAAAACATGCATGCAGTTTTTCTCCCCTTGTTTTCTTTGGGAGTGTGAGAAAAAACATTCTCCGGCATAGACTTTCTCATTCACAATCCTCTGTGCTGGAGCCAAAAATGGTCATACACCTGCAATTGCGGTATCTCAATGTTTCGTAATGAGCTGCTCATTGAGAAGGGTGAAATTCAGGTGCACTCTAGCCCAACGCACCTGCTACTGCCATAGTGGAAGAAAAACTCTGCCATTGTGATTGTGTTTCTGCCTTTTATTATAAAATTGCCTATTTCTATCATGCCAAATGACAATTATAAAGCACTTCAGTAGGTATTCCTTTAATGGGACACTCCGGAAATCAAAAGGACTTGAATGCGTTTGATAGATTTTGGCTACATTAATCTGATGTATTGTTTTGCATGTTCAAACCTTAATAGTTTTTGCACAAAATGTTTTAAAGAATTCTGCACCATAAGCCTGCCTCCGTAGGCCTGGTTTACCACGCCAGAAAGACATCCTTAAAGCACTGAGTGAGCTGCTTTAAGTTAGAGAAACTATAAAGAGGTAGTGATATAATTATTATTTTATTATTTATATAGCACCAGCAAATTCCGCAGTCCTGTACAATGATATCCTTACAATATGCTTTCCCGAGTGTCCTCTTCTTCTAATGCTGGTTGTTTTGTTGCTCAGATCTTTCAGTAATGTCAGTGGCTGAGCTGTGTGCATATATTTGATGAGGAAGTATTTTTCTGGAGTGATGGGGTGTGGCTAAAGAGGCAGTCTTATGGTGCAGCATTCTGTAATTAACAAAATGTGTTCAAAAACTGTAATGGGTTTAGCATGCAAAAATATACAGCATATTAAAACAACATCTATCAAGTGCAGTTGTATTGGTGCCCTGAGTGTCTCTTTAATTCAGCCCTGAATCATTATGCTCTCTGCAAACATGTTAGAGAAGGAGCTCCTACTTTTTTCTAAAATATTTAGTTTATTTTGCTGGAGCTTTGATAACGTTATCTAAAGGTATGTGTGTGTGCGTGCAAATTTCAGTATTCCTTCCCTATTCTTCTTTTCTGTCCTCTTTTGATTGTACGGTGTTTAGAATGTCCACCATCCTTGGAGAATTTGTTCAGTTGGACTAAACAACCTGTTTGTGTGTTTCCTAGCTAACCGTGAACGAAGCAGCTGCTCAACTTTGCATGAAGGACATTGCTCTGCTTACAAGGAGGGACGAGCTTTTTACTCTTGCACGCCAGATTTCTCGGGAAGTAACCTACAAATACACATACAGAACCAGCAAGTAAGATCTTGGAAAAGCATTGGAGAATGTATAATCTAAAATAACGAATTCTAGATTTGGATGTGATGAAAAAATGAGCTGTTTATATGTGTTATTAATTCTTTAACCATGTCATTTTTAGGATTTTAATTAGCACTAAATAATTAAATAAACACTATAGTGTTAGGAATACAAAACATGTATTACTAACACTATAGTGATGGACTATATGTTTAGGTGAACAGCCCCCTCTGAATCGAGTTAAAATGTATTTAATTTACATTTTCTCCATTTCTGCACTGGTTTTGCCTCTGCTGGCCCCACCTCCATGCCTGAGATGATCACTCTTGATGATCTCAGCCAATCCAATGCTTTTCTATAGGAAATCTTTGAGAGGCTATTGAGCATATGTGACAAAATGTTGCACTGCGCCAATCGGCATCAACTCTTAGAAATGCATTGAATCAATGCATCTGTATGTAGAGTGTTTGGCCTATCCATGCAGAGCGTGGAGACGCTGATCATAAGTGCTGCACACAGTGCAACACTGGGCAAAGAAGCAACTTTAGTAGCCCTCTTAGTGACTGCCACTAGAGGTGTTACTAGCCAGCAATGTAAAAAACTGACTTTTCTCTGCACTATTAGATTTTCTTTTCTCATTAATACGGATCCCACGAACCCCTCGATCCCACTACTCCATAGACATCTTTACCTCAGATAGAACTGTGATTGTTCTCTCATCCAAAGGTTTTACTGGACTCTTTTTGGACTGTTCTTTATGTATAAAAAACAACAACACTTGTGCACAGGGCCTGACAGCCAACCAAGCTAGTCGCATGTGGCTGGAGCTCCTTCAAAAATCTAGTTATTAAGCCAAAATCTTACAGTACTTACTCAGCGCAATTTGGGCACAAAACTTGGCTACTCACTTCCAGAACACTCAGCTGACTGTTGGGTTCATTACTGCCAGGTTCCTGTGGGCATAGGCTGTGTTGTACACCTCTGTGACCTGCTGACATACTTGAAGCAGAGGAGGTGCGTCTCCGTGAATTTGATCAATTGTGTGTGCGACCGCATGCTTCCTCGCATCACTCTGGACCACATCAAGACCTCGCAGCTCTGGACTACAGATAGACGCTGCAGGGTGAGGCTTTGCCCAGAAATCCCCAGAAGGGTACCGCGGGCTGAGGGCATCATTGCCGTCAAAAGCAGAATGGCGGTCCAGGGAACCAGTGTCTGGACGTGGCTGGACCTCGGGGAGCTGCCTACCAGAGTGTGAGGGGGGGTCAGGGACCAGTGGGGACTTCAGTGCTATAGATGTTTAAAATATGTATGTTTTAATTTTGGGCTAAAAAAATAGGGGTCGTCTTATACATGGGGGCATCTTATACATGGAAAAATACGGTATATCTGTCTCCCACTAATCCAGGAGCTGTGCTTCTTTCTAAATGTATATACTGAAAAGTTATCTATTCTAATATGATGTTCAAACTGAGACAATATGTCATTTTATCACTCAAATGAGTAAGTGTGTTTTTATGATAAAAGCACTGATGGAATATTGTCTGCTAGAAAACCAAGATGGCTTCTCACTTTATAATTTTTGCTGTTACTTAACAAAGAATAATCACTGTACATGTTGAATAGCTTTGTGTTTGAAGATATGTATTATTAGAACTACATTAGTGTAGGATAGGATGATATTTGCTGTTTATTCACCCTGTTATAAAAGCAACAGGCAGATCACTATTTACAATCCACTATTTACATTTTAGGTCAAAATGTGAAGACAGAGATGAGCTGTCACCCAAGAGAATCAAAACTGAGGTAATTTGTCTCTTTATGCAATGACATTTGTGTACGTAATTTTTTTCAGCTATCCATTAGTTTCATTTTCCATAAGTACGCAGATACTATGTATATTGGTTTTAATGGTGTGCATTAATGATGCTGCCTCACTCACATCAGATTGACATTTTTAGTCTTATATAGCCACAGTTATAAGATAACTGTAATACAGCGGTAGGCAAACTTCAGCATTCCAGAAGTTGTGGACTACAGCTCCTATAATACTCTAACAGCCATATTGCTGGCAAAGCATCAGGGGAGATGTAGTCCACAAAATCTGGAGTGCCAAAGGTTGCCTACTCTAAAATCAAACATTCTGGGAATTTTTTATTTATTATTTATCTGCATTTCTTCCCCATTGTTTACTGGGGTAAATAATGCAGTGAAGGTAAATGGGGGGAAAAAAAACCTTACTTGCGTTTTCTGCACTTCTGTATTGCACCATCCCTGCCATCCCATGATGCCTTGGGCGTGCATATAGACGCTTGGGCATTTATCAGCTAAATTCGAAACGTATGTAGGCTTGGAATTTTCTCCAGCAGTAGACGTGCATATTTTCCCCAGCCTTTTAAGTAAGAATATAAAGAAATAAGTGAATTTAAGAAAAAGCTATTTTTGCTTATTTTATTTAAATTATTTCAAATTTCTCTTTAATTCATAATGGTAACCTGGCATTTAATTTAAAAGGTATTTTTATTTTCATTTATTCCTTCATATTTTGAAGGTGAGGTATAGATAAGACATTATACAGTATTCGTGGTTGTGCAATACATCCTAGTAGAAGTATTTTCTGAGAAAGGGATTTTTTAAATCAAATACAGTGGATGATATTCTTCATTAGGTATTTATAATTCAGCTGCTGGTATTTTTGAGAATGCAGATTCCTAGACTGTAACTCCAATGTCCACATACAATATAAGTACAATTGCATGGCTAAAACTAGGTAGCTGTACTTTAAAGGCATTACCGGTTCTTATAGTAAGTAAGTAATGCAATGTGTCTCCCTACAGTCTTATCCCCTATACTGAAAATAATCCAGCCTTTTATTTATTAGTCTTATGGATTCTTACTCTATATGGGAGGTAGGCGGTAGGATGCCTGTGTGATACACACTGACTGTTCTAACCTCCAACTGAGAATTTTGTTTCTTCCCTTGTTAAAAGAAATTACATTACAAAAGAGAAAGGGGTAACATTGGTAAGATGAGTGAGCATGCTAAATCCTTTCTTTAAAGTACACTTTTTACAGTTTAACTAAAAACACCTGTCTTCAAAGGGTTCTATAATCTTGATCAAACAGTGTGTTTATTTCTATTTCTCTAAAATTTGCACATGTCACTGCTGAATTATCTGCTAACTATATTTAGAGAATAGTGTATCTACACTATTGTAGATGATAAAATCTGCTCAAACAGAATTTATGGACCCTAACTTTGAATTACTTTACAGCCACTCACCCGTATTCATTACAAATTTAAGTGGGATTTGTCAAGCAGTGGAATGTGGGGGACTTGTTAAAATTATTGTGCGCATCTTGTTTTTAAAGCTTAAAGAAACACTATAATGTTAGCAAAATAGATATATTATGAAACGCTGCCGTCAGGCTTTATTGTAAAATGAAGGTTCAGACTTAATGAGACATTGTCGGTACAAAGCATCCAAATGAAGCAAATAAAAACCCCACACACAAAACCTTTACAAAATAGTATAAAATCTCACGGTCAAGTACATATAGACCAAATGCAACAGTATGTGTGATCTAAATTACCAATAGCTAAAAACAAATATAGAGTTACTCTATCCCTACTTGGTTCAAAACTCACGCACTAATGGCGAGTGTGATAGTTCAGAATAAGGAGTGACAAGGTCTTCTACCAGGTCGGGACGTGGGTGGAGAGGATCTCACAAGGACCAAAAACAAAGCTCCTACGCATTTTGTGAATAGTTTTCACTTCCTCAGTTAGGAATAAATAGTTATGCTATTGTGCCCTTTTAACCGTTTAGGGGCCCATGCCAGTGTCAGTGACGAACACTAGAGGCATATAAACCCTGCAATGCAAACATCGCTGTTCTAATATTTTACAATGCAGGGTTAAAATGACAGGAATATGGTGCCCAGACCACTTTATAACATTAATGCCTCGTTTCCACTGAGCGGATCGGTTCGGGTTGGTACAGTTTGGAAGGTTTAGAATGGACCAGCCCATTCTGGTGAGCGTTTCCACTGCAAGTCAGACCTTCAGGGCCATGCAGGGTTTAGAAAAAATGCTCTTCCTGTCCACCAATCAATGGATTGTATAGTAGTTCCGCCCTAACCGAACTGTTCCATTTTCTATGGAACCCTGAATGTATTGGTACGGTTCGCTTGTATGGACCACTTTCATAATGGAAACACCCAAAATAGCGAACCGTACCGAACTGAACCGATCCGCTCAGTGGAAACGAGGCAATAGTGTCCCTTTTAAATTATAATCAGAGTTTTGTCTTGTATATTATACCTAAATGTGAGAACTGAACTTTAAATGTTACCCTTGGTCTAGTTTTATTTAAATACTTTAAAAAAAAATGTGTTATATATTTATCTTTAGTGCTATGAAATCCATATTTTGCCATATAAATCTGTCTCTGTTTTTGTATATTGGCTTGTATCAAGAGTAGACAGATTGAGCCGTGTGATTATTTTTAAAGGAATGGCCTTATTGGCAAGTGATGTGTTTTCCCACTTAAAAAAAGTCTATTGACGATAATTCTTCAGATTGATACAGTTATTTTATGCTAAAGCATCTCCCAATGAACCATAAATAACAATCCAAGTCAGAGGTAGCTGAGTCGTCCTTGGATTACTGCCCCCATACTTTATTAGCCTCTACATATACATTGTCTGAAACTCTTTGTCCCTAAATGAGATGGGGACATAAGTCAGAATTCCTCACTTTCAGCTTGGTTTCTCTTGCAGTTTTGTGAGACAATTATTGTCTCACAACTTGCTGTCATGAATTTATCTTCTGTCTGTGGTCCTTCTAAAGAAGGCTTGGACAACTTTTTGTCCCTCAACTGTTGGGGGTATTTTGTTCTCATCACCCTTCATTCATGACTCCAGTAACAGTTGGTGGGCAACATGTGGTTAATCCTTGTCCTTACTCTCATTTTGTCTTAATGGAGGCCTCCAAAATTGGTCAGTCATGACATGCTGGCAGGTTTTTTTGTGTGCAAATTTTAGGAACATAGAAGTAGCTAGACATGTGTAAACCATGGAATATGGAAACATAGTCTGGGGTCCTGCCTGTATATCTATAACTAGGTGAGCATTGTAACAGCCTTTATACCAGCTTTTTGGTGCCAACGTCTTCATTTTCTCTGTCCTGACAAGGAAAATCCAAGAGGACGAGTCATTCTGTGATTTTTGAGCAATTCATTCTGGCAGATAGATGTAATATGTAAAAAAATCTGTAGGCTGAAACATTAATATTTGGCTGAATTACTGTGAATTGTTAACAAGCCATAAGGATGATGCTATGTTTGGCTAACGTAATAATCTGTTTGCCACAGGATAGTTTCTCGGATTACCAGGAGACTCTAGTAGCTATTCACCAACAAGTGGAATCACTAAAGGAACAACTTGCAATGGCCAAAGCTAAAGGTGATGAAGGGTCAGCTCATAATTTACAGGTAAGACCAATGGAGTTTTTTCCATCTGAATTCGGTGAGGCAAGATTGGCTTGTGTTTAGTTCTCATACGTTACATCGAGAGAATAATAAACGTATACATTGCTTTTCCATATTTTTCTTGTATTTCTTCCTGCTCTAAAATATAAATTACCATGAAAATAAATTTTAACAAGCATAAGATCAGAACTTATTTAAATAAATTTTTTGTGATCACATGTATATACTATTGTGTGTGTGTGTTTGTGTGTGTGTGTGTGTGTGTGTGTATTTTGAATCTCTTAGATGTTTTGCACTGTGCTAATCTTTAGCCCTAAGATGTTCCATGGATCACACTTTGTAATAAACTTTCACAGTTCTTGTTTAAAATATGTTCCCGCTTTGACTTGGCTGCAGTAGTCCAGTAGAAGAGCAAGGTGAAGGAGCTTAATTCACAAGTCTTGTGAAAAATAAAACACATTACATTTAGTGGGCACTGGTCCGTGACAGGCTGTTACCATATACAGTTTTAGGTAGTTGCCACTAGTTTTCCACAAAACAATGCACATCAGCATTAATAAAAAATGTCACTAATAATTTGTTTTTGTTTTCTTTTGATTTGTTTTTCAATTAATTCCATATGGCTGTAGTTTGTTCCAGGTCATGAAGAGGTTCCTTCATGAATTTGTTATGGTGCCTTGAGTTTCCTTGCGCCATCTTACCGTTAGAGGTTATATAATTCACAAATGGTTTAACCCCAAAGTCTCGAATCTAGTGCCGTCTAGCTCTGCCCCTTGCCTTTTTGCTTCTCTCCAATTCTTGATATAGAAAGCCTTGGACAGGGGCCCCGCTGATTGGTTGAGAGCATCAGTTGACACTCTCTGGAAATCAGTTGTGCTGTTGTCTGAGGTTATTTAAGACTTCCTGTTTTAACAGTTAGAGAGAAGCACAAGAGGGCAGTGCTAGACAGCCTGCAGCAGGGACCTCCTGGCATCATAACAACTTAATTAGGGTGAAGTTGTTATGGTGCCCAAAGTGTTCCTTTAATTAGGCTGAATGTTCTGACACAACATCCCCCACTCCTCTGTTTTTGCACTTTAAATCATTACCAGGCATCTCACATCCAGCCATATTTCACACTTCAATCCCTCACAGCACGCACACTCATCCCACGGACACCATCATTAACGATGCGTGCAACATGACATTGTGTCTTTTATCTAGTCTCTTGCTGAGATCTTTTAACAGTGCCGTATAAAGCAATGGTGTTGGCTTTACATGCAGTGTTTCTGCTAACTTAAAGCCAGTTGAAGGGGATTTAAACACACACACACACATATATATATATACATACATATATATATAGTGTTCAAGTAGAGATTGTAGCCGTATTAGTCCAGTGATGTAGATGTAAAAAACAGATACAATTTGTATCTTGTAATACCTTTTTTTATTGGAATAACAGAATTTTTTAATGCATATCCTGTAACTCTTGGATGGGAATTCATGCATTCATTATATTAATACTCCCCCCTTCTAGCACCATCTTCTGCACTGTTCGCTTGTTTTTTTTTTTCTCTCTCTCCCCCCTCACTCTGTGATCTTCAAGATATTTACTGCCCTCTGCAAGAATGGTGTCTATGTTCTATCAAACCTGTGTCTTATCTGCACTCATGTCTCTTTAACCCCTGTATCACAACTCAACTTTGAATTCTATGTGTCGTCCTGCTCAGAAATGCTTTACACTTGAGAAAGGGAGGTTCTCCTGAAAGCTTGTCATTAAAGAATTCTGTTAATCTTATAAAAAAGGTATTACAAGATACACATTTTATCTGTTTTTTACACACACACACACACACACACATATATATATATATATAGATATATATATATATATAAAATAGATAATAGCTTGGCACTCTCCTAAAAAATATATAATAGGATAACTGCCTGGGTGCAATCCACGTTGCGTTGCATATATAAAATGATAAGGAATATAGGATGCACTCACAGGACTTGGTGAAAAAATCTTGTTGTTTTATTTAATCCAGGTGTAAACCCAAAACCGACGTTTCGACCTCTGCAGGTCTTTTTCAAGGTTACTATAACAAGCAAAATATTATCTTTAAATACATAAAGTATAAGTGCACTTACCAATCATTTGCGTTGTGAATCCCTTCACCGATACCCGGAAGTGAGATAGGACCGCCCACGTGACTTCATTACATCATTACGTGCCGGCGGAGAGCTCAGTGGTTGCTATGGGGACGTGTAAACTACACATGTGCAGTGTGTCTAAGGGAAAGTGAAAGCAGTATAATGATGAAGGAATAGTCAGGATGGAAGAAAATACGAGCATAAACGGAATAATAATTGAAATAGAATGATGCCTACTTGACCACAAACCACCTAATAAAATGTGTGTTTTCACCAAGTCCTGTGAGTGCATCCTATATTCCTTATCTTTATATATATATATATATATATATATATATATATATATATTTTTTTTTTTTTTTTTAAATGTATTAACTTATTTTTAGTTGGACTTAAGACGGGCACAAGCCAATAAGCAAAGGCAACAAACAATACATAGCCCCATTTTACATGTAGAATAAACCAGGACTGAGGAAAAGAAAGTAAAAGAAGTAAACTTCAACTGCAACTTCCCACGTGTCCTCCCATTTGTCACCAGCTAGCGATCAGTCAATAGCTCACTCCCACTGGAGACATGGGGAAGAGGAGAGTTCTATTCATGGTGCATAGTGTTGGTACAAGGTGGAGATGAGCCCCTTTTAATATTCACCCTTGGGCAAGCTGTCTTAAACCATTTCAGAGTCCTAGAGGCCAGTGATAATTTTATATTTTAACTGTTTCCACCAGAATAAAAAATATAATTTTACATAACTTGAAAAAAACTGAAAATTCCCAAACAATAACTATACAAAATATTTCTAAACATGTTGTTGCACATAGAAATGTGATGGTACCTATGTATGGATAAACTAATGGCCATTTTTACTGGTGATGATTATATTTTGTGGATCTCAGCATCCTCACTTGCTCCCAAAAATAAGTAATCACCTTTTATATAGTGTATTGCAGTGGTTCCCCCCCCCCCCCCCACCATTAATGAAAACTTGGACTAAACTAATGTATTGGTGGCAAATAAGGACATTATTAATTAATTTGTTGATTTTTATATACCAAAATAGTGGAAATATGATATTCATTTATATGTGGAGTACAGACATAAACCAATCAGAACCTGGAACCTATTGACTGTCAACTAAGAGGGACTTAGAAGAGCCAATTGTGTAAAGTAGTTAGGACAGTTCCATGGAAGGCAGGAAAGACCATATCAAGACATCAAGACAAAGCTGGTGAATATGAATCAAGCAAAGTTCATGTGAATACTTTTGTATACAATGACTGACTCATTTCACAGCTGAGATCATGCAATCTTAGTGCTCAGTGGGACCACAAATACAAATAATTATAGCCAGTGGTGAGGAAAGTCCAAGGGTCCTATAGCAGATCAGCCAAAAAACCAACCAATTTGATACATAACAATCCTTTAATGTTTAATACATCTCTGGTACACTATGGCGCCAATCTTTTTAGCACATTCTTTCGAAAATCTTTTCTGCCAATTTTTGTTGCAAATTCTATCCATTTGAATGTGCTCCAGCCCAACCCACATCTTTTTTCCATCCTCTACCTCTAATGATCACTGACTCTGATTTACACATTGTATTGGGTATATTTATTTGCCTCTCTAGCTATGAAGTATGCTGCCCTAGTAACCATGTCTTGAATGTGGTTTAATATTACTTTTTAAGGAAGAAGGAGGTATATACATAACACATAATTGTTAGCTGTCAAATCAAAGAGGCAGAAAAGAAAAGATGTAATTTCATAAATACTAGCAAAGATGGTATTGATATGAATATT
This sequence comes from Pelobates fuscus, assembly GCF_036172605.1. Classification (NCBI taxonomy): domain Eukaryota; kingdom Metazoa; phylum Chordata; class Amphibia; order Anura; family Pelobatidae; genus Pelobates; species Pelobates fuscus. The sequence continues at coordinate 91,752,134 of NC_086324.1, forward strand.
AGCAAAGATGATATTGAACAGTGGTTGCTTTTTATGTGTTCTGTGATCTCCTCTTCAGCTTTATGTGTGTCCTTTTTTTTTTTCATGTTTTCACTTTTATAAATTAACCTTGTTACACGTCATTGACTGTCAATCAGACAACAGGCCATGTTACTTCCTGGTTTGGTTAGCTCAGTGGAGCTAAACTCAAGAGGAAGACAACTGCCTAGAGCACCTGCATTGCAGTCAAACAATGTATTGATGTATTGTAATTTTTACCAGTTCTTATCACCTAATAGTGAGTTTGACAAGCACTCCTTCATTCTGTGACTGCAATTAGGTTCGAGTGACTAGTCTACTTATTGAGAATATGTCTCTATACACAAAATAAAGCATGTATATATTGATATTTGCCTTGAAAAATGAAATACAATGGAAGGCATGTACTAAAAATGCATGGCAACCAATAATTAGAAAAACATTTATATTTAATACTAGTAGTAATTTACTAATGCGTTAAATATATATATATATATATATATATATATATATATATATATAAATAGTAGTTTGAAAAGGTAAAAAAATGGTGCTACAATCATCTCTGTGGATAACTCTACACACACAAATAAAGTGCAAAATGTGAAAAATGGAATAGTGAGAGCACTCAATAAATGTTCAAAGATATCATAAGTATGGATGAATACAACCCTAAAACCTAACTAAAAGAAGAGACCATAGGGTAATACTGTTACACTTTACAGAAAAAAACTCATATTACTGATCCAACTCACATGCTGCTGAGACACTTATAGAAGCTGGCTCAGACTAAAGGCTTCATACGAAGGATATAACCGGTACAGTGGATCCTTGTAGCAATCAGTATATCCCCAGGCTGTGTTTTCAATAACCCACCATAAAAATCCAAGATGCAGGATCAGGGTGGCAAAAACACAATTTATTGATTAAGCATAAAAAAAATTAAAGACAAGGAAAGTCCACTGGTTGCTTGCCACTTAACGCGTTTCGGCGAATAGCCTTTCTCAAAAGTGGATAGTCCATTTTTTCACATAATGAGTTAAAGAATTGTTAGTAGATTTCATAACTGTGCTGCTGTATTTCCAAATTAAACCTACTTTAGCATGTTGGCTGAACAAAGTTTAAAAATATATGGCAATGAGTTCTGTTAACATGCTACATTGTGCAAGAGATGTTTGCTGTGTGCATTTAGATTCTCGATTTGTCGCAATGATATTCTTGGATGATTTTGGTTAGTTACGGTGCAAAAAGAAAATCAGATGGAATGTTCATTATTTTGATTCTATATTTCTCCCCACACATCGTTAATTTTTTTTTTTACGATTAACCTTTTTAAAATTGTGTTTGGTTAGTGCATGCACCCCACCAAATGTGTGGTTTGTTTATATTGGCTCAACATCACATTATGACAAATATGGAAATTTTAAAGGGAAACTCCAAGTACCTTAACTGCCACAGCCTGGCACCCTTCCAGTGCAAGTAGGAACTTATATTATTTTAAACCAGTTTGAAAACGTATCTAGTCACCATGCACTGCTCCCTTCCTCTTCTTCAGACAGAAACTCCAGCAGTGACCTATACCTGGCTGTGCAACAGAGCTATCTTAGCTGCAGGCTTATTTTTCAGTCAAAATAGAAATGCTGTGCTTTTTGTTTACAGTTAATTAAATAGCAAACAATTTCAACAGTTTTCTTAAAGTTAATCAGAAGAGCTATTGTGCTCTGAATGGTGTTGTTATGGACATATTGCTTAACTTATGGTTGAAATGGGTTTAGCCATCTGATAATGATACTAACGTAAACTTTTTATCACTATATCTGTAGGTTCAAATAGAAAAAGTGGTGGCAAAACAGATGGAGATTTTCCGTAACTCAGGGTATGAGAGGCTACAATATCCAGAAAGGTGTTTTTCTACCGGGCCTTACAGACAAAATTCAGAGGAGAGTAGCCCTACAGCCATGGCATCAGATAGTTCTGACGGTCAAGGTAAGGTAAATATTAACTGGCCTGTATAAGATGTAACTCTAAAATCAAAGCTTTGGTCTGAGAAACTATTTCTCCATTCATCTACATTCTAGTACACAAAATTATTGTTTCACTGATGCGTAACTGTTAATGATATATTACTAACAGTGACAAAATTGGATTGCATAATGAAAAAAACAAGCAAACAACACAACAGCAAAAAAATACAAATTGTTAGAAACAATACAATGAGTGGCTCTTCCAATTCCTTCTTAAATAGTCTTATTTAATCAAAATGAAAACAAAAGAAAAATGTGTAGCATTTGTAAATAAACAAACTCCCAAAATGTATATATCTGAAACAAAAAAGTTAAAATGAAAATACTTGAAAGGGGCACTGAGGGTGTTTGTTTGACCAGCATTCTTTACTCTTTTATGTAGGTGGTGCATACAAATAGCACAAAAAGATGTGATGTATGGGTAATATTACCCATAGTCCATTAGATGGTATCTCCTGGTCCTTAGTGCAATAAGGTCAGAGGGACCCATAAACCTCCATTCTCCTTGTCAGTAATAGACAGAGAATTCCCCTGCGTTTACAATACCCATCTCCAAATTCCCAAGTCCGTTGCCTCTAATCCAAAGAGGAAGCTGTCCACATAGTGAGAGTATATTTATGTCTGAATTCCATAATGTGTATTTTTGTCTCCTCTTAAAAAATCCTAAAGATCATTGAGGTGTGGTGGAAGCTTGGTGTGTGGCAGTATAGGAACACTCCAGGCACCATAACAGCTTTGTCAAAATTAAGTTCTTATGGGGCCAAGTTCTTATGGTGCTTACTTATCTTTAGGGTTTAAACCCTAAGTTGGCTCTGTAACCGTCCACATCCGCTTTCTCTAATTCTGATCCAGGAAACGCTGTCAGTCTGTAGTTTTATGGAATTCCATAACAATAAAGGGCTTTATAAACCCCTTTAAGATGTTAGGGGCCTGCTATGCCATCCTACGAAATGAGGGCTTATACACCATTAGGCTGGCATAGCATGCCATAGCGATCTGGCCCTCACTCAGGAAGCAATACATATCCTCCATGACAGTCGCGATCAGGGGACCTGCTTGACCTTGGAGTGCCATATGGTCTCAATGACAACCTAGATCGAGCAAACCAATCTGGCAAATTTCAATGTGTAAAAACTGAAATGGAAAAGCTCTTTATTTGACCCTGAAACTTTTCAAAACCCCATCTCATGAAACCTGTACATTGTTTGCATGATTGTGCATGTGGAACATCACAGCCTACGAATATGTTTATTGTATTGCAGTAAATGCTAACAACTATTATTAATCGTTAAAATGCCATGCAGAAAAATGACAAAATGTACTAATATTGTGTTCCAATATACATATTTGATATGCAATGTAAGCCCTATTTCTCCTGAACAAAATGATATACATATAATGTATGTAAGTGTGAGTGCACTTGGATGAGCGGATTGTAGATAGCCACTTAAAGGCCTGACCATTATCTCCTACCACTCCCAACCAAGTAGTCTGTGAGGTATCTAATACGTGTGAGTACACTTAATATGAAAGAGGTACAGAAGTGTGGGTACACTTAATATGAAAGAGCAGACATATAGCTCAAATTCTAGGTTTTGTTTTGGTTCAGAACTTGGACAATTGCCTACGTCCTGAAAGGGTTAATAGATAGTTACTTGCAGAAATAATATATATCTTAAAGAATCATTAAATTTACCAGCTGGTAAGAATGGATTCCGAATATTTGCCTTTAATGGAACAGTACAAAACTGTATTCCTAACAGTATATTGCGCCTCTGCTCCTGCAGCAATCAAAGGGTGAGAAAGCCTCTTTGGCTAGTTAACTGACTCCAGTACATTTTGAGAAATCCATGGTTATGGAATCTGAATAATGACTGGTTACTTGTTTTCCAGTTGAAAGGCCACTGAATCTCCGAATGTCAAACCATCAGAGCCGACAGCTACAGCAGGTGATGACGGATGGAGAACACTTAGGAAAGCAACTGTGCAACGAACTTAGCAGACTTTATTCCTGCAGTGACGCCAACTCTCAGTCCTCAGGTGAGACAGCACAACTGATGCCTACAAAGATTTACATTATGGACCCATTGATCACATTCAGAGCTGGACGGAGAAACCCTTAAACATAAAAGTTCTCATGCGTTGTAATCGTTGAATAGTCACAAAAACGTTTTATCCATTAATTATACACCCAATTCTATAACTATACAATAGCTCTAATGGCATATTGTATCACATTCACTACGCAGAACTGGATTGGAATCATCACACACGCTAATTTTTTATTCTGTAGTACAGGGTAATTAACACTACACCAACACTGTGAAACCTACTGATGCAAAAAAAAAATTCCAGTTATTTTGTAAATTGCACCTTTGTGATTGCTCCATTCACTGCTAAAATAACTAATTTAGCCATTGTTATAATTTTTTTTGCTAACTATTCCTATTTCTTGTTGCCTGCAGATAGTCTTGGAATGCTCAAAGATTACTCACAAACAGCCTTAAACACAGACAGAAAAATGATCAAACTGGAGCCAGAAGATGCAAGATAGCTGGCAAGACAATCCAGTAACCTCCCCGGGAGTTTACCACCGTGACAAGCAAGCCTTAAACTCTCACCAGTGTTGCCTCATCAATATATTCAATACCGTGTTCAAAGCCAAAGCTCACAGACTGATACCATTGGTAATAAGAGAAGCAGGACTGCTAACACAATCTATGGGACACATTCCTTGCAAAGCCTTTTACAATAAGGCACAGCTCACAAATTAATACAGTGGGCTTCCAATATTTAAGAATGTAAAATGTTATTATTTTTTCTTATTATTTTTATTTTCTATAAGTTATAAAACAGCATAGATTTTAGAACATGTATTCAATTTAATAGATGTGAATACTGTTCATTTTACTTGAAATGTCAGTGTCTGTTGTATTTTACACATTAATAGTACTTATGTTAGGGTTAAGACATATTCTAGGGATAACAAGAAAGAGTATTTGACTGGCACAATAATAAGCTGGCAATAAGACTATACTGAATGAATATCTGTTTGGAAGTGGAAGGTTCACGTGAATGATATATGTATATGTCTAAAGCAGAGTATATGTAATATATAATATTAGTATAAGTAGTACTGTGAAAGTCTTAATGTCTTCTTGCAACCCACTGTACGACGTTTGGGAGTCTCTAGATTGATATAAAAAATAATTCACAAGCATTTAACTAAATATTTTACCCAGAAGCCTTTGCTGCCTGTGCCTGCAGCTCAAATATTTTATTATGGAGATATACGGGGTATACTCCTTTAGGGATTTATCTCTGGTACATAGTCTGCATTGCCATATGTGTAATCTGTCTCTATTTTGTTTACTTCGATTCAATGTGCATTTAGTGACATATGTGGTTTGAAGCATTATTACACCCACCAGTTTTCAGCTAGTTTTCAGCTAAATCTATCTCAGTACTTCGTGATATATATGTGTTTGGTTTAATGAGTTAAAATCTGCTGTATGCAACTGTAAATGGATTGTATTGATATTTATAACAAAGGAAATTGAGACATTATTATTTTAACTCAGGATCTTGAATGGAAGAAAGTGAATGCTGTATATGAAATTCGGTGCTGAAGTTCTAAATTAGTCAAACCTCTATCTTCCCATGCTAACCATTGTTAATGAACCCAAGGCCTGATACTCGGCATTGGGCTCCTATATTTGCATATACAAATGCATTTGTATTACACTGCCATTTATCTTTTAAGCACCATGGGTAAGTACAGGTCCAGAAATTAGTATTGAACATTGTTCTAAATTTGGATTACAGGCTTAATTTTCCCACTTTTTAATTTTGAAAATAAGGGGGGTTAGAGGGAAATCATGCACGAATAATGCATTTGCAGATTTCAACAGCAGAAAAGTAAGAAATAAGTAAGGAAAGTGCCATTTTACTTTTTGTGAAGACACCATTCTGTGGAAGGTATAGCACTTTTATGAGTAATGTTATTACGACAAGGAACATGTGTGGCATTTAAACTGCTACAAGACAAAATGGCTGCTGACAGAACCTTTATTTTACAGATATGATCTGTATATTGTAACTGCACATAATAAAAAGCACTGCTGGCAAGGGAAGATATGTGTGCTAAAGGTTAGACTGGTCTAATGTAATTATGAGTGTGGTTTCTTTTCAAGGCTTTTGGCTATGAATGATGCCAAAATGGGAGCAATCACTTAACTTCAAGAATCAGAACTTTAGTATATGTGTAGAACCTAATATAAAATAAATATTGCTAGTCTTAGGGGTTTATTCACAAACAAAATTCCAAAATATAGGCGCAAATAGCCGATTTGGAAATTAGGTAGATGATAGTAGGTTAAGTATTTTAGCTTATACTTTGCAATACCATTTTCAGTACACTCAAATTCAGTGATAGTGAATAAACCTCACGATTGTTTAAAAATCATGTATATTGTGCCCATAGGTATTTATTTCGTATATCTTCCCTGCTGGATATCATAGCTCTGTAAAATGTTAGACCACACTTAAGTCTGAAAGTAGGTGGCTACATGAATGCGTAACCAATCAATATTTCCAAAATGCTATTGAATCTCACCTATTACAGCACTTGCTCGTTCCCAGTTTTGTGAATAGTCTGTAGTGTTATTTCTGTCTGCCATTTATAGAGCAGTAGTCATGCTTTCAATGTACAGAAAATGTGAGATGTTTTGTCTGCACTGTAGTCTCAAATCACTGTAACCCCGTGCAAGCGTTCCGTTTTCCATTGAATTTGTAAAACCACACGGAAATATTGTGCTTCTAGTCTTAGCTTTCTATTTTATTCAAAAACAATGTGTATTAAAAAAAGAAAAGCTTAATTGTACAATTTGATTGCATGTTCATAACTCGTGTTTGTAAAATTTATGTCTATGGTACTCAGTTTGTTGTCTTACGTCATTTGTGCAAAATCAGGTTAGCCCTTGCAGGTACATTATAACTGTTCTTTTCGACAAAGCACATATTCTAATTACTTAACTCCTGTCATATCCGTAACATTTGCCTTTTTCTTATGAGGTAAATACCATTTACTTTTTTTCCCCACTAATGTGGCTTATGGAATACGTGCTGCAAAGTTTAAAATTGTGTGGTGGCTTGCAGTATATTGAAACCGTTTTATTGAAAATATTTCAAGACATCAATTGACTTGTAATAGGAAGGACTATGCACAAAATTATAATAAATTGAGTTTACTTTTGTTCTTTTTTTGTATTGATGTCAGGAGGCAGCCATTTTATATTTTATATATGATACAACACTGAAACTTTAGAAGGAGTTGCAAACACAATTTCTCCTTTTACAAAAATAATGCAAATATTTATTTTTTTTAATGACCAAAAATAGTAATGTCCTGGCCCTCTATGGTGATCCGGCTTCTTTACAAAGTTTAAAAAGTTAATTTAAAAAATAAATAAAATGATTTGCCCTGGTCTTCAAGACAGGTTAGGCCTTTTAATGAATATTCATGAACATTAGTTTGGTAGGTTAACTAAGTAATGGTATGGCCAGGAAGAAGATGTGTGCTGAAGCAATGACTTTGCTGTTGAAACCTATAGCAACACACATTTCCTAAGCACAATGTAAACATAATTTAAAGGTGTGTTTTTTTTTTTTTTTTTTGTTTTTTTGTTTTGTGGGAGATGTTTCAACCAGGATACTTTTGGAATTTGTAATCCATTTAAATTATTTTAGCATTGCAGCTACAGACACAGTTTACTGGGAGAACTTAACAAGATGTTACAAATGTGCATTTTATTTATTTGTTTACATTATTAATTTACTCCTTATTTGGGGTTTTGGGAGGGAGAAAATAGTTACTCCCCTCTTCCTGCCTCTTCATTGCCATTGACAAACGGGACAGGGCAGGCAGAGGAGGCTGACAATTAATTGATCACAGTAGCATTTAAAGCATTTAATCTAGACTCCTCTCGGGCTGATAATGAATACATCTCAGTTGATGCATTCTTGGTTTAGTGCATCTGTGTATCTTTGGACATTTACTGTGGTGAAGTATATATTTGAAAATTGTAAATATATGTGGTTGTGTAACTCCCACAGTATTATTTGAGAGGTACAATAATGCTATGCTCAGCTGTCCTTCTTCCAAAAAGAAATATGATACAAATTCAGTGTTTTCGTCACCAGCATACGATGTGATGTTTTTGTTAATCATGTGCTTAAGTCTCAGAAAGCTTAAAAAGCTCACAGGGGTTACATGTGTTCTTGAATATTATATAATCCATATTTTAATATCATTAGGACCTGTCTTGTCTTCTGAACACTTTGTACTGCTGGATAGTACACAGTCCATTAAGTCGATCTTTCGTGGAAGTAATTGCCTAAAATAACTATATTGGGAGAATGAGCCATTCAAAAATGACAGTATAAATTAATTTGTATAACTGAAATATATTTATGAAGTCAATCTCTCCAGCTGTTTGTGAACTACAACCCCGAGTGATCATACTTTGGAATAGGCTAACCCTGCAAATTTATAAAATTGCAAAGATTTATTGCAATGCGAAGAAATGGTTCTGGGTGTCCTTATACAACATCTAACTTGTTAGAAGAGGTATCCTTAATTGTGATATATATTTAAGCAGGACATGTCAGAGCAACACTAGTTGGCTGGTTAAAGAGTCATCAGATCAGTGCAGAATATGGGGTGACCATTCACATGGAAACCAAAGGACACCTGGAACTCCAAGTCATAATTGTTTGTCAATGATCACCTTTTTGTCCATCAGTTTTGAAGGACAGTGAGTATAGGTGGGATTTCTGTGAATCTGACAGAGGCTTCATGCATTGCAACAAATGTTTGACATTTCCTTGTGGTTTGCTCACTTTGTCCCAATTCTGGCCACATGTCAGTTGATTATGTATTCTCTTGCCTATTTCTTCCATATGTTAAAAGAATCCTCATATAAGGAGAAAACAAGCCATGTGTATGTTGGCTACCTATGCTTACAACAGTCATGCTTTATTTTCTGGCTGATCATGCTATAAAAAGACATAAATTATTCTTGTAGTTCAATTTGGCAGTCAAAGGTATCTTTCAGCACCCTGATCATCAATTAGAGGTTGACTCAGTAGCCATCAGGACAGGCAATAAAGTGATTAGCTCTTTAATTTCCACAGGAGTCAAACGTATCCACTTGGTGTGTATCTGTACTGTATAACCTCACTTATAAAATATCCCTCCTGGTATGTTGGTACCTGATACAAATGGATTGATTTGCACATATTTTACGACCATTTTAAAACTTAGTGTGTACTTATGTGCTTAGGTGTGTCTCTGTGTTATGCTGGTATTTAATGTCTAGTGATGAGCAATGAAATAAAGCCTTCTCATTTATAAGTTCACAGAACATGTAGATGCCAATTTTTTTTTGTAAACACTAATGTATTTAACTTCTTATAATTAAATATGTATTGATTTTTAATGGCATTGTGCGTGTTTATTTTAGAATTGTCTCAGATTTGCGTACAACACATATACACTTACACTAACATGACCCTAAAAATATTTAATAAAAAAAGATAAATAAAGGCAAAGTGTGTGTGTCTATCTATCTCTCTATCTCTATTGCAGTTGTTAAAACATATCTTTTGTTGCAGCATCAGTGTTTCAGTTTAAAAATCTAAACTTTCATCAGGACGGTCCTGATGAAAATATATGCATCATAATTTAGGTTTCTTACATTCTTTTTATTATAAACTGAATACAGTTTGGAATACATTTATAAGTTGTATTAATAATGGTTAGAATTAAAGTGTCTCTATCCGTCCAAACACCAAGATATCTGTGAAGGAGATTGCGGGAGCCTCCATACAGTCTTCACTGGGGGAAATGGCAAAACTTTACTTTTGTCAAGTCAAAGTAGTCCCTACAATATCTCTGTTCTGGAAAGTGATTACTCACTAATAAGAGCTAATGCCCTTTATGTAATTAGCAGAGTCTATTCTGTTTCCCCACAAGGAAATAAAAAAAAAAAAAACTTCAGTATCTACATGGATTTCATTAGGCAATGTTTTTCAGACATTTAAAGAACGTCGGCTCTTACAGACATTATCAAGTTTATTGGCCCTACTGTGTGTCACTCTAATTCTATGCCTTAATCACATACATTATCAAGTGTATTGGCCCTATTGTGTGTCACTCTAATTCTATGCCTTACTCACAGACATTATCAAGTTTATTGGCCCTACTGTGTGTCACTCTAATTCTATGCCTTAATCACATACATTATCAAGTTTATTGGCCCTACTGTGTGTCACTCTAGTTCTATGCCTTAATCACATACATTATCAAGTGTATTGGCCCTATTGTGTTTCACTCTATTTCCATGCGTATTTGCGTATTTATCCTAATTCAGATATCCCTTCTTTGGTAACTGATGGCCATACAATATAAATCCCCTCCAACATCTATTTTTATTATAATGCAAGTCGTTCGTACTTGCCAGTCCTTTTTACAATTTTTTTTTCTATCCTAGTTTACATACCCCATTTTTTCTACACTATTTTCCAATGGACCCTTTTCTCTTCCATTCTATTTGATTTATGTTTACCCCTTTGTACTATTGCTGAAAATTCAACATAAAAAAAGTATAGTTATGTTACCTGTTCTTAATACACCTCTCATCAGAAACCGCATTATAAGGTAGGCAATCAGATTTATTCACTAATGTGAGCATTCTCAGAAATTCAAAGTGGATTTCAAATTTAAGACCAAATAGCTGAACTGTAAAAAATGTCTAATAAAATATTCTTGCAGTTATGCTACTTTGGCATATTTGAAATTCCTTTTGAATTTGTTAAATTCCATAAGCATTGTTAAATTCCTGACAATTCTCACTTTAGCGAATCAGAATAGCCTGTCTTCTGTACAATACGATATATAATTTTTTTTAGATTTCTTTAGAATTTATAAGCAGTATATACAGTTACCTACAAAATAAATGGCATTGCACGTTATGATTTTGGGAAAAAATCTCATTAAGGTTTGGAGAAAACTGATGTTTTTTTTTGTGATATAGAGATATTACATGCAGTAATCCACCCACTTACCAACTGCAATCACACCGTGATATCTGAGAATGTCAAATGAGTTTCAATAGTTATAATAAGCGTGAGGAATGGATAAAATGTAAACAAGTTTAAAATATGGCAAAAAATTCTGGAAAGAAAATATTAGGTTTTCTTTTTGGTTTATATATATATATATACACATACACACACACACACACACTCTCTCTTTAATAATAGGTCTGATAATATTTGGACACTGACAAGTTTTGTTATTGTGGCTGTTTACTAAAATAAATGGAAGTTACAGTTAAATAATAGGTTTTAAGCAGTGGCGTACATACCAGGGTCGCAGGGGTCGCGGCTGCGACCGGGCCCGGCCCACCAGGGGGCCCGGCCGCCCCTGCGACCCGGTTTGTACCCACAGGGCCAGCCTCTTCTGCTGGGGGGCCCAGGAGCCGGCCACCTCCGGGCCCCCCGAGGCTGGCCCTGCTGTCACCCGGCTGGCGGGCGCGCGAGGTGGTTGCTCCCTCTTCAGCTCCCTTGCGCACCGCACTGAAACCGGAGCCGGAAGATGACGTCATCTTCCGGCTCCGGTATCAGTACGCGGCGCGCGAGGGAGCAGAAGAGGGAGCACCCAGGGGACAGTGCTCCCTCGCGCGCCCGCCAGCCGGGTGACCAGCAACACCACTGGACCCCAGGGAATCCCCCCAGCTCTCACACAGGTAAGGAGGCTGGGGGGATTTAAAAAAAAACAGAAAAAACGTGAGTGTGTGAGTGTGTCTTAGTGAGTGTGTTAGTGTTAGTGAGTGTGTTAGTGAGTGAGAGTGTTAGTGAGTGAGAGTGTTAGTGAGAGTGTTAGTGAGAGTGTTAGTGAGAGTGTTAGTGAGTGTGTTAGTGAGTGTGTTAGTGAGTGTGTTAGTGAGTGTGTTAGTGAGAGTGTTAGTGAGTGTTAGTGAGAGTGTTAGTGAGAGTGTTAGTGAGAGTGTTAGTGAGTGTGTTAGTGAGAGTGTTAGTGAGTGTGTTAGTGTTAGTGAGTGTGTTAGTGTTAGTGAGTGTGTTAGTGTTAGTGAGTGTGTTAGTGTTAGTGAGTGTGTTAATGTGAGTGTGTTAATGTGAGTGTGTTAGTGAGTGTGTTAGTGAGTGAGTGAGTGTGTGTGTTAATGTGAGTGTGTTAGTGTTAGTGAGTGTGTTAGTGAGTGTGTTAGTGTTAGTGCGTGTGTGTTAGTGAGAGAGTGTGTTAGTGTTAATGTGAGTGTGTTTTAGTGTTAGTGTTAGTGTGTGTTAGTGTGAGTGTGTTAGTGTGAGTGTGTTAGTGTGAGTGTGTTAGTGTTAGTGTGAGTGTGTTAGTGTGAGTGTGTTAGTGTTAGTGATTGTGTTAGTGATTGTGTTAGTGAGTGTGTTAGTGAGTGTGTTAGTGTTAGTTTGTGTTAGTGAGTGAGTGTGTTAGTGAGTGAGTGTGTTAGTGAGTGAGTGTGTTAGTGTGTGAGTGAGTGTGTGTTAGTGAGTGAGTGTGTGTTAGTGAGTGAGTGTGTGTTAGTGAGTGAGTGTGTGTTAGTGAGTGTGTGTTAGTGAGTGTGTGTGTGTTAGTGAGTGTGTGTTAGTGAGTGTGTGTGTTAGTGAGTGTGTGTGTTAGTGAGTGTGTGTGTTAGTGAGTGTGTTAGTGTGAGTGTGTTAGTGTGAGTGTGTTAGTGTGAGTGATTGTGTTAGTGATTGTGTTAGTGAGTGTGTTAGTGAGTGTGTTAGTGAGTGTGTTAGTGTTAGTTTGTGTTAGTGAGTGAGTGTGTTAGTGAGTGAGTGTGTTAGTGAGTGAGTGTGTTAGTGTGTGAGTGAGTGAGTGTGTGTTAGTGAGTGAGTGTGTGTTAGTGAGTGAGAGTGTGTGTTAGTGAGTGAGTGTGTGTTAGTGAGTGAGTGTGTGTTAGTGAGTGAGTGTGTGTTAGTGAGTGTGTGTGTTAGTGAGTGTGTGTGTTAGTGAGTGTGTGTGTTAGTGAGTGTGTGTGTTAGTGAGTGTGTTAGTGTGAGTGATTGTGTTAGTGAGTGTGTTAGTTTTAGTGTGTGTGTCTGTTACTGAGTATGTTTGTGTGCGTCTGTCACTGAGTGTGTGTCTGTCAGTAAATGTGTGCGTCTGTTCATGAGAGTGTGTGTGTGTGTGTGTCTAAAGCACTTACCTTTCTCCAGCGCCGGGCTCCCTTGGCGCTGGGGATCTCTCCGTCCCGATCCGCCTCTCGGCTCCGAATGCACATGCGTGGCAAGAGCCACGCGCGCATTCAAACCGCCCATATAGGAAAGCATTACTCAATGCTTTCCTATGGACGTTCAGCGTCTTCTCACTGTGATTTTCACAGTGAGAATCGCAGAAAATCCTCTAGCGGCTGTCAATGAGACAGCCACTAGAGATGGATTAACCCTCAGTGAAACATAGCAGTTTCTCTGAAACTGCTGTTTTCAGCTGCAGGGTTAAAACTAGAGAGACCTGGCACCCAGACCACTTCATTGAGCTGATTTGATCTGGGTGTCTGTAGTGGTCCTTTAAGTGTATGTGTTTATGCATGCACTGGCGTACATACCGCGGTCGCACGGGTCGCAGCCCTGCGACCAGGTACCCGCCCGCCATGTGTTGCGGCCCCAGCCCGCGCAGAGTAAGCGCGGGGGGGGGGCACACAAATCAGTTTTCGCACCGGGGCCCCATGGGTTGTGTGTACGCCACTGGTTTTAAGTGCAGTATCTCAGCTTTAATGTGAGGGTATTTACATCCAAATTGGAGGAATAGTTTAGGAATTACAGCTGTTTACTATGTAGCTCCCTCTTTTTTTAAGGGAATTGGACAATCGACTCAAAAGCTGTTTCTTTGTCGGGTGTGGGCTATTCCTGTTAATTCTTCATCAATTAAACAGGTAAAAGGTCTGGAGTTGATTCCAGATTTGTAGTTGGCATTTGTATTTAGAAGCTGGTGATCTGAATCAATGCAAGTGAAACAGGCCATTCTTAGACTGGAAAATGAATCAATCAGAGAGATAGCAGGAACATTAGGAATGGCCAAATCAACAGTTTGGTAAATTCTGAGAAAAAAAACCCAGAGTGCACCGGTGTACTCTACAACACAAAAAGGCCAGGACATCCACGGAAATCAACACTGCTGGATTATTTCCATGATGAAGAACACTCTCCAGGAGGCAGGCATATAATTATTTAAGTCTACCATAAAGAGAAGACTTCACAAGAGAGAGACATCTTAAAAAACAAACCAGCCCAGTTCTTCCAGAATGATGGGAAGAAAAAAGTATGGAGAAGGTTTGGAATGGCTTATGATCCAAAGCATACTGCATCATCTGTAAACACAGTGGGGTCGGTGTGATGGCATGGGCATGCATGGCTTCCAGTGGCAATGGGTCACTAGTGTTTATTGATGATTTGACAAGAGAAAAGCAGACTGATTAGTTCTGAAGAATATAGGGATATGTCTGCTCACATTCAGACAAATCCTGTGAAGTTGATTGGACGGCTCTTCACTTTATAGATGGACAATGACGCAAAGCATACTGCAAAAGCAGTATACTGAGAATAACATTTGAGCTCATGAAATAAGGGAGCTGTGTAAGAAAATGGTTGAAATTCCTAAATGTTTAATACTATATTTTTGCTCAACCCCTTAAAATAAAGCTGAAACTCTGGACTTCAATTGCATTTACGGTTGTTTCTTATCAAATCCATTGGGGTGGCGTATAGAGCCCAAATAATGAAAATTGTGTCCGTCCAAATATTTCTGGACCTAACTGTATATTTTTACAATAAAGAATATGGAAATAATACCTTAAATATTTTATCACCTGTAACAAATATTAGCCCCAAAAATCCAGTATAAAACATTTCACACAAATGGAACTGTGAGTGTCAAAATTATTGACACCATTACTTCCAGTACTTTATAGACCCCCTCTCTGCAAATTATGAGATTGGAAATTACATTGGATATATACTTCTATACTGGTAATTGCCAAGGAATTGCATATCTTAGGATCAAGTATCCAAGTATAACAAATTCCATAACTTTGCAATTTCCATCTCAGCAATTTCCACCTACAATTAGCAGCTCCACTGTCAATGCTTCATGAATAAACTTCATAGGAAGATTATTTAACTCACAAAACAAAAATATTTCCAGATCATTAAATTTTTGATATGTCTTCATGGATTAGTTTTATAGAAAAAAGGTTGCACCAAATGGGGCCTAGGATGATTTATTTCTGAATATTTAGCACTTATCTGCCGTTGTTAAGTTTTTTCTTTATTCTATATCTGTATTTGTGAATTGCCTTCTTCAATTGAAACCCAAGACATTTGTGGTAATGTGACATAACGTGATGCTTGAGATTGAAATAGAGGTAAAGCAGTGCTTTACTGGACTGGAAAAAAAATGATTTTTGAAAAATGATCAATTTATCATGTTGTTCTGACAGAGGCAAAAATGCGTTTGGATAAAATTTCTCAGTAGAGTTCATGATGCATGATCTACTTTGTGTATGGGCCCTAAGGTGTGTAAAAGCAAAAGTCTGTAACACAGATGTATCACCATATTATGCTGTTGGCATGATGTTCTTTCTTCTGATACCAAACCCATTGCTGGTGTGTTGACCAGGGAGCTGTGTTTGTGTTTCATGTGAACGTGGCTCCTGGTAAATATCTTATTCCAATCTATGGCATAGTGCTGTTGCAATAAAACATATTTTTGCTGGGAAACCTTCAAAATATCCTATTTGCATGGTGGACGTTTTAAAAGTTATAAAAATGCAAACTTCTAAATATTCACCTGCAGGCCACATATCCTCTTTAACCTCTGCAATAATTTCCTGCATTTTTAGTGCAAAGCTCATATGTGACTTCTACAGCATTGTTGCTGTAATAGAGGCATGTTGTATATTTTTTTGCATGTCTGCTTTTTGCCCTTTTACATGAAAATAAATTACTTGTATTTCAAATGGCACCCCCCCCCTGAAAAATTAGTATTTAATAAAGATAGAATCTTAATGAAATACTAATTTTGACTGTATTGAAATTTCCTTGAAATTCCAACCAAGTCAAGAGATATAAAGAGACAAAATAAACACCGCTCCAGTGACCATAGCGGCCCTTACGCGGCTACTTGCAGATCACCATAAGGATTTGCGTTACGACATCAAGGCACTAAGGGGCGACCTGAAGGGGCTGACAACCCGTTTAAGCACACTGGAACACACAACTGAAACCACTACTAGAGACATCGGGGAACTCAGACAAACTGTGCAAGACCTGCAACCGCAACACAAACTACATGAACACCGCATGGCGGAGCAGGAGGATGCTGGGCGACGGGACAACTTGAAAGCCAGAGGGATCTCTGAAACGATCCCCGAAACAGAACTACCACAACTTGTCAAACGCCTCCTTGCAGCCATATTGCCACCCACGCAGGCCAACAAGATAGTCCTCGCCAACATATTCAGAATCCCAAAACCGCAGAGGGCGCCAGCCGAGGCCACCCGAGACATCATACTCACCTTCCAAACCAGAAGGGACAAAACAACAGTCCTAGCCGCCCTAAGGGGAAAGACACCGTTCCAATTTGAAGGGATGGCAGTGAGGGATCGACGCCAAGCCAGAGACACCCTGGCTTGGCGGCGATCCCTCCAGCCACTTACCACACTTCTACGCCAACGAGACATTAAATACCGATGGCAGACGACCCACACACTCACAGTACAGCAGGGGCCGGACTCCCACCAAATCAGGGAACTGACAGACGCAGCCCCGCTCTTGCAGGCACTGGGCCTGCCACCGGACTCCCTCATTCAGACAGGCCAGAAGAGAGCAACTCCCCATCAACACTCGTGGGACCCTGCGAAATCAGTCCCGTTCGTGCCGGTAGGTCGCACACCCGACCCTTACGTGGCACTCACTACTTGAAAGAAGAAACGGACTAGTAATGTGACAAACTACCGACCAGATAAGCTGCTTACCAAAGCAAAAATACCTGCAGGAGTGGGACATTGATACTAGAGACTTTGATGTCTAAGACTTTGCTATCAGAGACATTAAAGGACCACTCTAGGCACCCAGACGACTTCAGCTTAATGAAGTGGTCTGGGTGCCAGGTACCTCTAGGATTAACCCTTTTTTTTATAAACATAGCAGTTTCAGAGAAACTGCTATGTTTATAATGAGGGTTAATCCAGCCTCCAAATCCTCTAGTGGCTGTCTCACTGACAGCCGCTAGAGGCGCTTGCGTGATTCTCACTGTGAAAATCACAGTGAGAGCACGCAAGCGTCCATAGGAAAGCATTGTAAATGCTTTCCTATGCGACCGGCTGAATGCGAGCGCGGCTCCTGCCGCGCATGCGCATTCAGCCGATGACGTCGCGATCAAGATGGAGAGGAGGAGGAAAGCTCCCCGCCCGGCGCTGGAAAAAGAGGTAAGTTTAACCCCTTCCTTTCTCCAGAGCCCGGCGGGAGGGGGTCCCTGAGGGTGGGGGCACCCTCAGGGTACTCTAGTGCCAGGAAAACGAGTATGTTTTCCTGGCACTAGAGTGGTCCTTTAACGGGTATCTCTGCACCAGAGAGGGACTTAACCCACACACCACACCTCCCCTCCCCCAGCCCATACATAAGCCTACACATTATGCAACAGCTTCTCTCCCCCCCAGCACATGGACACACGACCACACACACACAACACATCATGCTTTCTCTTAACTCTCTTCTACCCAGCATAGCATAATTAACACTCACAGCATAGAGCAGTCCTACTATGTTAAACGCATAACATGGTGCAATCGGACATGAAGACAGGAGTGAATAACCCAGATCTGTCATGCAATGTCCTAACCTGACCGTTGATCTTGTAGTTGCTAATAGGTAAAGCGTATCTAAGAGCAATGCTTATGCTTCCGCTAGCTACCGTTTGCTTCTATACACGTGGGATATAACCCTGCTTACTTAACTAATTTTAAGCCACTGTAGCCCCAAAGGACTGAGATGTCGTGGATATAACTAGCAGTGTTTACATGCATACCTGCAGTCTCAAGTTTCACCCCTTCCTATTATATTCATGGTTATGTTTATAAGAATGTTCCTTCTCCCTACCCAAAAATACAGTACTCTCAAGGCGGGATCTGCCAATCTTACTGCATATGTAAAACCTTATTTTCCCCTCCTACTCACCTAACACCGCCTTGCAATAATCTGATACACATACCTTAGCAACTAGTATTATTATCCTGTTATTTTGTCTTTCAAAAAAAAAAAATGTGTGCTTTTCATTTTCGACAATGTATGCAATTGAAAGCCTGTGCTCGCTGTTGTGGCGCTACAGGTCTTTATGTTATATGAAATCATGCACACGAAAAATAAAGAATAACAAAAAAAAAGAGAGACAAAATAGAGACTACTTTGCCGTTATATATTTCTTCTGCCTGACTTTCTCACACTCTGGGCAAAGCTACAGAGCCAATTCCGACAGCTGTCACCAGTGATGGCTGCAGGGAATGAAGGGTTTTGCAGGATCCTCCATAGACCTTAATGCTGTACTCTTGCACATGCACTTGAGTACAGCAGTAATAATAGCTCTATATATTGAAAATGTCTTGGCACTCACCCCTTGTAGAATTTTAGCCCAGAAAACTTGCCATGGTGCCAACCCGCGTCTTAAATATAGTGCAAAGAAAAGGGTGCACTCTCAGGTCTTTTCAACGTTTTTTGTAGTGCTTACATGAAGTTTGTCCTGATCGAGACAAATATTTATGTAAACACTACAATACACCACTTTAAAAAGACCTGTGAGTGCACCCTTTTCTTTGGAATATGTATATATATCAGTAACCGACCTCATGCTGATGATTTGCATTAACAATGAAACAGCTGTCCATGGGTGGTTTACTGGCTTTGCATCTTTTCCTAAGTTGAGTTCCAAGCTGTTGTATACAGCAAACACATACTCAAAGGAATCCATGTTTAAAATGTAATGAGGCAAAAATGTGATTCTTTGTTAAACTAATTTGCATATACCCACCCAGAATCCTTTACAGTAGTAACATCACTCCAGATTTGTGATTTCTGTGGGAAAAGCAAGTCTTATGGCTTGACTGGTGTGCAGATTGTGTTTAACATTGTAGTAATTATATACATAAACATGCATTGGAAGTGGACACTCAGAGGGCTTCTTTAGTTCAGAAGCTCTTTTTTTTTAAATTTATGGCACTAGTTGCAATTTAGACGGAAGGTGTGCTCTTTTTTCTATAGTTTTGTATGTATATATGTAGATTTACACGTATATATATTAGCAATTTACGTCATTTAAAAACCTTTCAAAAAGTTTATATGTACACTAAATGTCAGTGTAGATCGAAACTAGGCCCTTTTTACTCTTGCTGTAACCACACAGGCTCAGATGAGGTCATTAGACACTACAACGTGCATATCTGGCGTTGATGGTAAGTGGGCAGTTGGCTGTAGGCAGCATTTTGGTTTAACGGGGTGTGAAGAGAGTTCTTTATATTACAACAAAGTTCCTAACCATAATGAGCTCTGTATTTCCCTTAACACAAATACACCCACTCTTAGTGGTTCAGCTGCTCAGTAAACTGTAGGAGTCTGGTACAGCCATTTCCACTGAACTATATACCATGTAATAATGATTTACCAACTCACTCTGTGCATCCAGAAAAGCAAATATCAACACCTCGTAAGAACTGACTCGCTATATATTGTGTAATAACACTCACAAATGTAATTTGCATACTAAGGGGAAAACATAACACTGGATGCAATATAGGCACAAAGAATGCCAAAGTGTTATTTACTAAAACTGTGAAATGGCTGCCATTATGTGATATTTGACTGTGACTATATAAGACTGTGTTGTTGCCTTGAGTCATTGTGAGATACTCAATATCTAATGACCTTCTGTGACTCTGATTTTTTTTCGATAAGTGACTCCAGACATATTATGTACCATGTTGCTTTCCCTCCTAGTGATGTGGAGTATTACCTTCTGGCTTCTGATGAAGCTCCACTTGCCTCGTGTTACCCTGTGTGCATGAATCAGCTGGTGGCTGTGAAACCTATTAATGTGCCAAATTAATCGTGTCATTTATGCACAAGCGCCCACTTTGGAATGTATTTCTCAGTATGTTACAGATGAGTTTCTGTCAGGTTTTCATCATCTTTGGACACAGTTCTTAAAAGCCAAAATCTAACAATTGACTCATCTTTTGATTATTCTGATTTGTGGTTCTGTGACTCTTGGATCTAGGTTTATCCAGATTTTGAGTCTTGCTATGTGTGATCTGTGTGTAGATATGTGTATCCTTTACTTCCTAGGGGCTTTCATGAACATTTCAACCATTTCTAAGGATCAGTTTATAGGACCACCAATGCTTATATTGCAGGATTAAAAGTGAATTGTGGGTACACCCAGACCATGCATTTCTCAGTATTGGTAATACCATAAAGATTAACATGTATACAAAATACAGATTGAGGAACAATGCAAATACAAAAAAATGCAGATTTAAATTTCACAACCAAACAAATATGTGGATTCATTTATACCATATGGTCATATCTTGTTAAGTCCACCACTACTTCACAGTGCCCCAATATTGGTGGGTTCTATACTCATTTCAATATGGGAGATTAGCATGTGAACTGCAATACTTACAGCTTAATCCGACTCTCCTCTGTTGCATGCTATCCCTCCACTATAGGTGCACATTTCGAGGTGACAGGAATATTTAATCTTTTTTAACAGGTTAACATTGGGTCGGGGGGTGGGGGGAGGGAGGAGGAGAGGTGGGTCTGATCAAATAATATATGGAAGTAGCATGGGTAGATTGAAAGCCCCAACTCAAAAGGTGCACTGTTATGGGATGTGCACACAACATGATGTCATGCTAGTGATCCCATGTTATTTTAGTCTGGCTCCAAAGCTAACAATTTGTATGATCCACTGTACATAAAGTCAAGCCAACTCCTCCCTTCACTGACTACTGTTATAATCCACATCCTACTTCCATGATTGCAGCTCACTGGGATAGTGGTAGCAGTAGTCATGATCTAGTTGACATTGGTTGTAGCAGATCGAGAGAAGGTGTGAATCAGGAGGTGTCTCACCATGTTTTCATGGACACATATAATTTAGTCATATTTATGAAGTAGGTAGGCATAATGCATTATTCTACATATCCTGCAGGATTCTTCATTACCCAATTCATTCATCTTATAAACCTTTTTCTGAATTCTACTTACTCCAGGGCAACCCTTTTCATGTGCTGCCCATCAATATGTACATGTGATATGTGTCCCTGAAAACATGATGGATCTGGTTACTATATGTATTAGGATTCTGAGTATAACTAGCAGCTACTTCCTCTATCCTAAAAAAAACACTACTTCCCTATCTGACATCCCTCCTTTTGTAATTCTGTTGTTTGATTTTTTTTCCCTGTCTTTTCCTTGGTTCTCTCCAGTTCTCTTTACTTCCCCATGCCCCCCCCTCCCCCCCACTTCCGCTGCACTTCTGTACCTATCGTAGTTTTCGCCCCACAGTGACACTCATGTCCTTTATGCACCTTCATATCTGTCCCATTCTTCCTCCTCTAACCTCTCCCACATTCTCCTTATTGTCTCTTTTCCTTGAAACTTTTTATTTATTTATCTTTTTTGGCGTCTTGTTTGACGCAGGATGCCTGAGCAATTCAAAGCGAATTTAAAATTGGAGGCCAGAATAGTCGAATTGGAAAAAAAATTGTCTAAAAATTTTTTTATTTGAAATTTACTTTATACTCTTTAACGCATAATGAGAAATGTTTTCATGGAAATATTGTGTTGGACTCTCAAATTCTGAAACTTGACAATGACTCACACAAAATCCACTGTAATGAAGGCCCCACATAACTAGATTTAACTATCTTCAAGGTGAGACAAGAAACACCCACATCACATACCAACCAGAATAACCCTATTCTATCACAATACAGTGACAGAAAGGTCACACTGGCGCACATACGTAGGATGCTGCCTCCGTGGTATGAGTAGGAGGCATCTCATTGTTCTTCAAAACTTTAATTGATGGACATGTTAAATGCTCAGAGAGAGTAGCTATGGAGAATGCAGGGTATATTAACTCATTGTTTAATATGCATCATTGCAGTAAACTTAGTTGTTGCTTTTTCTGCAGATATTGAAAAGTAGTCCATTCTCTTTTAGGCGCCTATGTCTCCTGATAGACAGGCTTTATAAAAGTGTAAATCCGAGCAATTATTACAGTAGTACGTGTTTAATGCTGTTTAAGCAGCTAGTCAATGAGTCATGTATTGGGTATAATTGTAATCGTTTAAGGCATTGCTGAAAATTATTTTCTAGCATATACAGCTGTCACTGACCAGAGAATAGAAGTAAAATTTTAAATGCCTGTAACCGAACAGTATAGACAGGGTTATACAACAAAGTGAGGATTGTCAGGAATTCAAAGCAAAGTTCACATATAAGGTGAACGTAGACAAGGTGAAAGCAGAGCTGACTTGGAGAATTTTACAGGTAAGCTATTTTAGCCCTAAATTTTAAATTAATTTAGAATTCCTTAAAATGTGTGTGTGCAGTGGCCTACCTTCTGCAGTTGCAGGAGTCACAGCTGTGACCTGGCCTGGCACTCCAGGGGGCCTGGCGTCCCTGCCGACCCCTGCGAATAAGCTGTCCGCCGGCAATGTGGTGCGGCCCCAGCCTGAGCGGTACTACCGCTGGTCATTAAGTGTCTGTGTATTTGCACGTGTGTGTTTATATGTCTATTTGTATGTATGTGTGTCTGTGTATCTGCATGTGTTAGTGTGTGTCTGTGTTTATGTATATGTGTCAGTGTTTGTATCTGTAGGAGTGCCATTCTGTGTATCTGAATGTGTGTCATACTGTGTCTCTGTGTATCTGCATGTGTGTCAGTGTATGTATTAATGTATCTGTGTATCTGTATGTGTGTTAGTTTGTGTGCTTGTGTATTTGCCCTTGTGTCAGTGTATATATCTGTGCAAGAGTATCTACATGTGTGTCTGTGTATCAGCATGTGTGTCCGTGTATGTATCTATATGTGTGATATGGTGTGTATGTGCATGTATGTCAGTGTGTTTTTGTCTGTTTATCTGCATGTGTGTCAGTGTATGCATCTGTGTATATGTCACCCCCCACACACACACTGTCACCCTCCTTCACTCTGCCACACTCACAATAACAAAGCCAATCCTGTCACTCACCCATGCCATATTCACCTCCCATCGCTCTGCCATACTCAACCAATCACACTCATTCCCCCAACCCTGTCACACTCATTTCCCATCACCCTGTTGCACTCACCCCCTTCACCCTGCCACAGACACCCCATCACATAAACCCCTTTAACTATGTCATACTCAACCCCTCCCTCCCCAACAATGCCACACATGGAGGGGCTGGGGGGCGTGAATGTGACACATGGAGGGGCTGGGAAGAGGGTGAGACGTATGGGGGGGGGGGGGGGGCAGGGATATCTTCGCACCAGGTCCCGTGGTTTCTAGTTACACCTCTGTGTGTGTGTGTGTGTGTGCTTGCATGCGTGCATATGTGTATACCATGTGTTGACTTGATAGAATCCAAGACCATAAATTGTTTATTATTGTATCATAGAGACCAGAAAGGTCTCCTTCTTCTTGATCTCACAATGACCAATGACATCCATTGCCACCTTGTTGTTACTGGCACAGTATGTGTATATAAATCTTAATAATTCCATTACAAGAAGGCTGAATTGCACATTATTTTTGCACATTAATGTAAGCCATTCTGGCATCTTGAATTGTTTAGCAAAAGAAGGTTAATTGCCTTCTAATTGCTTTCAAATAAGTCCTTGTAGCTGTCAGTATTTCTTCACTTTCTTTACAGTAATTGACCTTTGCTATACAAAACCTAGTCACACTGAAACAGTGTGAAAAACATGCATTTTAAGCAATAAATTGGAACCCCTTCACCAACCCTCCTTGGAATTAACTGACACCTCTACCCACGCACATCACATAAATGCCCACACATACCAATACCCACACCTTCCTGTTCTCTCCGGTGTCTAACAAAGAACCACAAACATAAAATACTTGAAGAAAAAAATAATTTTAATATAATTCACTAGTTATCATGTTTATAAAATGATTGATATTACCTCCTGCAATTTTAACCACACTCTGCATTATTGCCCATGCAGTATTAGTCACAGCAGAACTCCATAATGACATGATCATGTTTGACCATAGGCGTGCGCACGGGGTGTGCCGGGTGTGCCTGGGCACACCCTAATCCCCGCGGCACGCCTATGGATTGAGTCCTGCAGGAACAGAGTTCCTGCACTTTTTTTGTGCAGGAACGCCGTTCCTGCAGGCACTCAGCGCCCCCTTCCTCCCCCCATGTCCCCCCTGTCATGGATGGGAGGGGGGGGGGGCAAGAGGTTATGGACCCCCCCCCGGTCGGCTCTCTCAATATCAGCCGCGGCGAGGGAGCTGTGAGCTCTCTGCTCCCTCTCGCCGCGCGCTGCTTGCTGATGCTGGGAGCCGGAATATGACGTCATATTCCGGCTCCCAGCTACAGCAGACAGCCCGCGTGGCGAGAGGGAGCAGAGAGCTCACAGCTCCCTCGCCGCGGCTGATATTGAGAGAGCCGCCCGAACCACTGGACCCCAGGGACAAGTCCACGCCAGCACTCCAGGTAGGGAGGCTGGGTGGACATTTTTTTAATTAAAAAAATAATAATTTGTGTGTGTGTGAATGTGTGTGTGTGTGTGTGTCTGTTTGTGTGTGTGTGTGTCTTTGACTGTGTATGTGTGTGTGAATGTGTGTGTGTGTCTGTGTGAATGTGTGTGTGTCTGTGTGTGAGAATGTGTGTGTATGTGAATGTGTGTGTGTGTATGTGAATGTGTGTGTGTGTGTGTGTGTATGTGAATGTGTGTGTGTGTGTGTGAATGTGTGTGTGTGAGTGTGTGTGTGTATGTGAATGTGTGTGTGTGTATGTGAATGTGTGTGTGTGTGTGTCTGTGAATGTGTGTGTGTGAGTGTATGTGTGTATGTGTATCTGTGAATGTGTGTCTGTGAATGTGTATGTGTGTCAGTGTATGTGAATATGTGTGTCTGTGAATGTGTGTGTCTGTGAATGTATGAGTGTGTGTGTGTCTGTGAGTGTATGTGTGTGTGTTTGAGTATGCGTGTCAATGTGTGTGTATATATATATATATATATATATATATATACACACACACACACACACACACACATATATATACATACACACACTGGAGTGTATATTATTTTTTTGGGGGGGGGGTGGGAATCTTGGTTCCCACACTTTATTCCCCAGGACTTTATTCTCCCCTGTCGGCTCACGCAGAACCGGCGCTGAGTGTCAGCTCTGCTCTAAGCCTCCATGGGTCGGCGGGGAGATCAAAGATCTACCTCACCGGCCTACAGCAGCTGACACTGGAGGCAGGAGGCAGGAGAGGCTGGAGGCAGGAGAGGACCCGGGGAGCTCTAGACAGCAGCTCCGCCAGGTTCCTCTGGCGAGATCTGAGCGTTGCCGCGGCAATGCTCAGATCTCACAAGAGTTAACTCTAGCCCCGCAGGCTAGAGTTCACTCTCCACTGGACCACCAGGGATGGCACATGGCAGCAAGGATCCCCCCTCCCTACATAAGGTAAGAAGGAAGGGGGGATATTTACTAATCTGCCCCCACCTCCACAATCTGTCCAAACATACAGCACCCACACACACACATACAGCACCCACACACAAAAAGCACCTACAGACATACAGCACTCTCACACAAACAGCACACACACAGCACCCTCACACACACAACACCCAAACAGCACCCACACACATACAGTACACATACAGCACCCTCACACACACAGTACACTAACCGCACCCTCACAACACACACAGCACCTTTACAAACACACAACACCCTCACACACAGCACACTAACAACACCCTCGCAAACACACACACACAAACAGCACCCTCAGAAATACATGACACCCACACACATCACACAAACAGCACCCTCACACACACAGCACCCTCACACAGCACACTAACAGGACCCTAACACACACACACAAACAGCACCCTCACACACACACACACACACACACAAACACCCTCACCCACATAGCACACTACCAGCACCCTCACACATACACAAACACAGCAGCACCCTTACACACACCATCCTCACACAGCACACTAACAGCACACACACACACACACAGCAGTGTATGTATATATGTGTGTGTGTATATATATATATATATATATATATATATATATATATATATATATATATATACACATATACATGCGGCGTGTGTTTGTGCTTTAGGGTGCACACCCTAATGCAATAGGCTGCGCACGCCTATGTGTTTGACCCAACTGAATTTCTACTGTAGCCTCTGTCTGGAAGTTGTTGGTTAATGAAGAGGTCTAGATGAGTAACATTAAATTGGTCCAAGGCAATTAGCATATTTTACTATAACTGTTGGAGCAAGGTTAAAATATTGGCAGTCAGCACTCGTGACTATTTTTAGAGCAAAATATCTGATTGCTAGTAACAGCGCATGAGGATTCAACTAATCTATGGGGGAAGGCAGTGTGATAGACTGGGAACTGAAAAAAATGATCAAGAATAGTGTGATAGAAGCTGGTATGCCATCCAGAAGATATGTCTACTTAAAAACTACACAGCTCATATTGAATATACGCTCACCTGATTTTGGAAAAACTGTGAGAGTGTGGGCAGAACAGTATGGACAGGACTATGTCATAGTTCTGAACCCAGAAGAGATTGAAGACCTCTACATCCATCTAGTCCTGCACGTTAACTCCGCCTCTATTACACATTTAGCTCCATTGACGCTATCTGCCTCCCAACTCCCACCACCTCCAGCCAGCCAAAGACACCCTCCTGCTCCCATAAGGTAGGAAACTGGAGGGTGGCTAAAATGTTCACTTGTATGTGTGCTTTGGGTATCTTTATGTATGTAGTGTTTGTATCAGTGTGTGGCTCTGTATGTCTACGTATCTGGATCTATATGTTTGTATCTGTGTGTGTGTGTCATTGTTTGTATCAGTGTGTGTATCTGTATACCTGGATCTATATGTCTGCTCTCAAATGGTTTAACCACAAATGCTTCCTCCAGCTCCAGGTCGCTCAGTGGTATTCGGCTTCTGAAACGGAGTGTCAGGAAGTGCAGATTGATGTCAGGCATGTGTGCTACAGATTGGCTAGAGTAGTCAGTTGACACTCTAAGCCAATCGCTAGTTCCCGGTTCATAAAAATGTTTTACTTTTTTTATGAATGGGGAGCTACTCATTGGCTTAGAGTGCCAACTGACCGCTCTAGCCAATCAGTGACACCCCTACCCAGCAGCACTCTGTGCTTCCTGGCACTCAGTAAATAAAAGTGAACACATTAACACTGATATTTTTATTTTATTTTTACCTGGGGAGATGAAAAGGTCCAATGTTTCCCTGCCAGGCCCAGGTACCAAAGCCTTATGATGTGGTGTCCAGAATAAAGTGGATGGTTCACTTCACTTGTCCTTCCTGCTCCAATCTCCTTTTCTTCTCCTTCATTTGACACCATCTTCTTTTTATTCTGACACTGTCTTCTCTCCTCCTTGGCTCCTTCTGCTCCTTTAACTTTCTGCTACTTTCTGCTTATATTGTTCCCCCT
Organism: Pelobates fuscus; assembly: GCF_036172605.1. NCBI lineage: Eukaryota > Metazoa > Chordata > Amphibia > Anura > Pelobatidae > Pelobates > Pelobates fuscus. Next base: position 91,780,030 of record NC_086324.1, read on the forward strand.
TCTGCTACTTTCTCTTTCTGATCACTTTCTGCTCCTTCTCCTATTTTACATTTGTGCTCCTTCTGCGTCTTTCTGCTCTTTGCAGACCCTTCCTTCTCCTTGCTGACCCTTTCTGCTCCGTGATGTCCCTTCCTGCTCATTTCTGTCCCTTCTCCTACTTCACATTTGTGCTCCTTCTGTCCCTTCCTGCTCCTTGTTGCCCTTTATAGCTCCTTGCTGACCCTTTCTGCTCCTACTTTACCTTTGTGCTGCTTTTCCTTCCAGCTCCTTGTTGACCCTTCCTGCTTCTTGCTGACCCTTCCTGCTCATTTCTGCGCCTTCTCTTACTTTACCTTCCTGCTCATTGCAGACCCTTCCTGCAGGCTGTCTCCCCCATCCCTTACTTACCTGATCTATAGGCTGCCTCCCCCCCATCCCTCACTTACCTGATCTGTAGGCGGATCCCCCCATTTCTAACTTACCTGATCTGTAGGTGGATCCCCCATCTCTCACTTCTCTGATCTATAGGCTGCTCCCCATCCCTCATTTACCTGATCTATAGGCTGTCTCCCCGCCCATCCCTCACTTACCTGATCTCTAGGTGGATCTCACTTCCCTGACCTATAGGCTGCCCCCACATGCCTTACTTCCCTGATCTATAGGCTGCCCCCCATGCCTCACTTACCTGATCTATAGGCTGCCCCCCATGCCTCACTTTTCTGATCTATAGGCTGCCCCCCTATGCATCATTTCCCTGATCAATAGGCTGCACCCCATGCCTCACTTCCCTGATCTATAGGCTGCCCCCCCATGCCTCACTTTCCTGATCTATAGGCTGCCCCCCATGCCTCACTTCCCTTATCTATAGGCTTCCCCCATGCCTCACTTCCCTTATCTATAGGCTATATCTCCCCTCCCCATCCATGCCTCACTTACCTGATCTGTAGGCTGCTCCCCCATCCCTCACTTACCTGATCTATAGGCTGCTCCCCATGCCTCACTTACCCGATCTGTAGGCTGTCTCTGCTGGCTGCATGTGCTGCTCCCCTGCTGTTTCAGTCAGCAGAGAGAAGCAGGGATAAGATGTAGCTTCCTATCCCTGTCTCTCTCCATACACGCACCGGTATTGCACTGTATTTTCTCACAAGCTGAAAAATCCCTGCAGACGCCCATGGTGCTCCCCTCATTTCGCTCATTGTATGTAGCGTGGCTGAGCGGACTGCAGTCTTATAGGAAGTACTCACTGACAGAGCACTTCCTGTCAGAACATTTACCGCGGTCGCTCAACCATGCTACAATGAGGTGAGCAGGTACAGGAGGGGTTTCAGGAAACCCATGGAGGGGCTGTTGGGGGGAGAGACATATGGAGGGGATGGAGAGATGGTGAAGAGACACATGGAGGGACTGGCGGGGGTGGGAGAGACACATGTAAAGGGTTGGGAGATGGGGGAGAGACATGGAGTGGATGGGTGGGGAAGACACATGGAGGGAATGGGGGAGAGACACATTGGTGGGATGGGGGAGAGACACATTGGTGGGATGGGGAGAGACATATGAAGAGGAATGGGAGAGACAAATGGAGGGGATGAAGAGATACACATGTAGATGAAGGGAGAGGGGGGAGAGACACATTGGGAAGGTGGGGGAGACACACATGGAGGGGCAGTGGTGGGAGAGACACATGGAGGGATGAGGTGAGACACATGGAGGGGAAGGGGGAGAGACATATGGAAGGCATGGTGGAGAGACATATGGAAGGGATTGGGAGATGGGGGAGAGACCCATGTAGAGGATGGGGGAGGGACACATGGAAGATATGGAGAGATGGGGAAACACACATGGAGGGGAGAGATAAGAAGGTTGAGGGGTAGACACACATGGTTGGCAAGGGGGAGATGAGGAAGAGATACATGGAGGAGAGAGGGAGAGACACGTGGAGGGAATGGGGAGATGGGGGAGATACACATGGGGGGATTGGGGGGATGGTGGAGAGATACATGGAGGGGACGGGAGAGAGACACATGGAGAGGCCCGGGGTGTGGGTGAAAGAGACACATTAGGGAGATGGGGAGAGACACATGGAGGGACTGGGTTGTGGAAGAGCGACACATGGAGGGTCTGGGGGGAATGAGACACATGGAGGGTCTGGTGTGGGATGAGATACATGGTAGGGATGTGGGGTATGAGACGCTTTGAGGGGCTAAAGGGGAAGAATGAGACACATGTAGGGGCTGGTGGGAGTAAGTCACATGGAGGGGGTGAGGTGGGGGAGACACATGGAAGGGATGAGGGGGAATGAGACACATGGAGGGTCTGGTGTGGGATGAGACATGTGTGGGAGTGTTTTGTATCTGTGTATCTGCATGTGTTAGTGTGTGTATCAGTGCAACTGTATGTGTGTCTGTGCATCTGTATGTGTGTCAGTGTGTGTATATGTGTTTCTGCATTTGTGTCAGTATGTGTATCAGTGTGTCCTTGCAACTGTATGTGTGTCAGTGTGTTTATCTATGTATCTGCATATGTTTCAGTGTGTCTGTATATCTGCATGTGTTTAAGTGTGTGTAACTGAGTGTTTGTATCTGCATATTTGACAGTGTGTGTATCTCTAGGTCTGTATCTGTGTGTGTATCTATGTGTCTGTATCTGCATGTATCAGTGTTTGTATCTGTGTCTTTGTATGTATATCAGTGTTTGTATCTGTGTAACTGCAAGTGTGTCAGTGTAAAATTGTGTGTTTGTGTATCTGCATGTGTGTCAGTGGGTGTGCTTGTGCATTTGCATGTCTGTCAATGTGTCTATCTGCAATGTAAGAATTATGGGGAACCTGGAGACGTAGGGGGGCCTAGGGCAGAGGAGGAGCAGGGGAGCCTGGGGCAGAGTAAAATCCAGTAAGAGCCTGGAAACCACTGCTTTACAAAGTTTTGTGTCATCTGCAAACACTAAAACATGGCTTTCAATGCTTATTTTAATATCATTATTTAAATAGAAGCGGTCCCAAGAACACTGAAGGACACCACTTACCACTTTTGTCCAGTTTGAAATCATACTATTAATGACAATTCGCTGTACTCTATCCTTAAGCCAATGTTCTACCCAAGAGCAAGAATATTCATCTAGACCAATTTCTTTTAATATTGCTAGAGGGAGTGGGGTAAAGTGACACCAAGGTAGGGATATAGTATTAGACTAATGACAGTTGCAAGAGATACGCTTTTATGAAGAAGTGGTTTTTTACTGACTTTTTGAAGGAGTGGAGACTGGGTGAGCATCTAACGGAGGAGCGAAGTGAGTTCCACAGGAACGGTGCAGCCCTAGAGAAGTCTTGAAGGCGAGCATCAGAGGTGGGAGTATGGACAGAAGATAGATGTAAGTGGGTGGGAGCAGCATTATGTAGAGATTTGAAAGCAAGAACCAGAATTTTAAATTGAGCCCTATATCTTACAGTAAGCCAATGTAGTGACTGACAGAAGGGTGAAGCGTGGACGGACAGGAAGATGAGCCTCGCCGCCGCTTTCTTTATGGACTGTAACGGTGCAAGTTGGGAGCACGTAAGACCACTGAGAAGCGGATTATAGTAGTCAAGGCGAGAAAGGACAGTGGAATGGACCAGCACCTTAGTCGAATCTGGCGTTAAGTAGGGTTGGATGCGCACAATGTCTTTGAGATGGAAGCGGCAGGATTTGGCGATAGACTGAACATGAGGTGTGAAGGAAAGGTCGAAGTCAAAGAAAACAGGCAGCGAGCCTGCGTGGTGGAGCTAATGTAAGCACTGTTGACTTGGAGGGAGACAGACATAGCAGTAGCAACACTTGAGGGAGGAAAGTCCAGAATTTCAGTTTTGGTCAAGTTGAGTTTAAGGAAGTGGGCAGCCATTCAGTTAGAAATAGCAGAGAGTAATTCAGAGACACTAGTCAAGAGGGACGGGAGAGATCATCCACATAGAAATGATGAGCCAATGAGTTTACAATGGGAGGCAGTATAGATGGAGAACAGTAGGGGACCAAGGACTGAACCTTGGGGGACACCAGCAGAGATGAGTTGGGGAGAAGAAGCAGAGCCAGAGAAAGAAACACTGAAAGAGCGCTGGGAGAGGTAGGAGGAGCACAGGAGAAAGCAATATCTTGTAGACCGATATTGCAGAGGATGAGAAGAAGCTGTTGACGATCAACAGTGTCAAAAGCCGCAGAAAGGTCAAAGAGAATTAGGATAGAGTAGTGACCACAAGATTTTGCAGTGAGTAGATCATTTGATACTTTGGTCAGTGCAGTGGAAACCAGACTGAAGTGGGTCTAGCAGAGAGTTGGACTCAAGGAAGTCTGTCAATCTTGCATACACAACACTTTCAAGGATCTCGGATACAAAAGGCAGAAGCGAGATAGGACAGTCGTTGGACGGGGAGTTAGGGTCAAGGTTGGGCTTCTTTAGAATTGGGGTTATAGTTGCATGTTTGAAGGGCGATGGCAGAGGAGAGAGAAAGAGATTGAGAATTTTAGTGAGAGGTAAAGAAAGAGAAGAAGACAGAGTATGGATGAGATGCGAGGGAATTGGATCTAGGGAGCAGGTGGTGGGGCGGGAGGACTGGAGCAGAGCAGAAACCTCTTCCAATGTAGCGGGTGCGAATGAACATAGAACAGCAGAGGGAGTGAGGTTAGGGGAAGTATTGTAAGGGAAAGAAGAAAGATGAGAGATCTCTTCCCTGATTGTAAAGATCTTGTCAGTAAAGTGAGTTGCAAAGTCTGAGGTGGTCAAGTTAGTAGGTGGAGGAGGAACAATAGGGTAAAGAAGAGAAGTAAATGTGTGAAATAGTAGTTTGGGTTCGCGAGAGAGAGTGTGGTTATGAGAGTATTGAAGTCATTTGCAGAGGAAAGAGCCAAGCTGTATGAGCGCAGCATAAATTTATAGTGGAGAAAGTCAGATGCACAGTGAGACTTTCTCCAAAAGCGTTCAGCAGTTCTGGAGCATTTTTGGAGATATCGAGTCAGCTTTGTGTGCGAAGGTTGTTGTTGGGGGCGCTTACTGCATTTAAATGTAGGAGGTGCCATGATATCTAGTTGAGAGGAGAGGGTGGAATTGTAGAAGGAGGTTGCAGAGCTTGGACAGGCGAGGTTTGAGATAGGTAAAAGGAGAGTTTGGAGAGAAATGCTCTAGGTCAAGACATTGTAGGTTTCTCTGAGATTGATGTTCAGACGGTGGTGTCAATTGGGTCTTAGGTATGCCGATGTCAAAAGTCAGCAGATGGTGGTCAGATACAGGGAAAGGAATATTGGAGAAATTAGAGGCGGTACAGAGATTCGTGAAGGCGAGATCAAGAGTGTTTCCCGCTGTATGGGTTGCTAAATTGGACCATTGCGTAAGACCAAAGGAGGAGGTTACAGAGAGCAGATGAGAGGCATCAGTGCAGTTGGGGTTGTTGATTGGGATATTGAAATCCCCAAGTATAAGGGAAAGAGTGCTAGATGAGAGGAAGTGGGGAAGCCAGGAAGAAAAGTGCTCAATGAATAGCCTAGGATGACCGAGGAGGCAGTAGATGATAGCACTTCTTGAAGGAGTGGGTTTAAATAGGCGGACAGTGTGAACTTCGAGGAAGAAAAGGATAGGGCAGGGTGAGTTATGATTAGTTAAAAGGTACATTAAGGGGAGAGAAGGATGCCTACACCACTTCCTTTACAGTTGAGTCTGGGAGTATGAGAGAATTGTAGCCCACCAAAACATAGCGCTATCAGAGGGTGACAGCCAGGTCTCTGTAAGTGCAAGTAGTGTGAGTGAGTTTGAGATGAAAAAGTTATGTATGGCTGTTGATTTTAAATTACTGCAGACGGAGCAGGCGTTCCAAAGTGCACACTGAATGTTGGTAAGTGAGGGTAAAGGGCAGGGTATTGTGATGAGGTTTGTGAGGTTTCTGGTTTTCTTAGTGTGTGTGTAGAGAAGGTGAAGGGCCCTGGATTGGGAGAGACATCACCAGCTGCTAGAAGCAGGAGGAGAGAAAGTCACAGGAGGTGTGAATGGGTTTTGTATGCATGGGGTCTAGAATGAGATCGATTGTGGGTAGGAGTGAGTGAAAAAGTGCAAGGCATGAGATGAGAGAAGGGGGGAGTGTAGCAGAGAGGGGCATATGTAAATGTGGATGGGGGATTAGTGAAGTGGGTGTAAGGAGAGATTTTTATACTGAGGGAGAAGGAAGAAATAAAGAGGAGGAGAAGACAGATTATTGCTAAACTGGGAAAAGTAAATTGGAAATCATTGGAATATCAAGAGCAGGTGAAGGTAGGGTAAATATTAAGTTTTATGGGTTAAGAAAGTGCAGGAGTGTAGTAATAAGAGACAGTGTGTACACCTGTTATTTTTACTTATCTAAACTTTGGGTGTGATAGACAATCTATAAATGTAATAATGAGCGTGGGGAGGGGTGGTGAGGGGACAGGAGGGCGGGTATCTTGCTTTCTTACAGCAGTATTGGGGCTTGATAATTCTGAAATCAGGCTGTTGACTAAAGATATGTGAGGGTCAGATAGACTTGCAATAACGCTGAAAGAGGGGGAAATGTATCTAGGCACAGAGATGAAGGGATAGTTATTCAAATTAAAACAAACATATCAATAAAAGAAGGGAGGGGTCAGAGGTCAGTCAGAAATCAGAGGGGAAATAGAGGAATGCATATAGGTGAGTAAAACAATTACATACATGGCTAGCAAAACTACACTTTAGCATGACAGACAAGATATAAAGCCAAGAAAATATACAATGCATTCAGGATATATAAAATAAAATAAATGTACAGGGTGGTTAAATTAAATATAAATGATGCTGTGCAGGATAGTCTTAATGTGGTTTCCACAAGGCTACCTTTGCTTATTGCAGACGGTCAGCTGATGGAGCACTGACTTTCTTACAGCAGTATTGGGGCTTGATAATTCTGAAATCAGGGTTTGCTTATTGCAGACGATCAGTTTCGTTTGAACACTAAACTATTGTGAGGAACCATATCAAATGCCTTGGCAAAATCCAAGTAGATCACATCCAGTGGATCCAAAATCCAAGTAGATCACATCCACCCTTATCTATACTTCTGCTTACTTCTTTGTAGAATGCAATTAGGTTAATTTGACATGGCCTATGTTTCATGAAACCATGCTGATTTTTGCTAATAACAAAGCTCTTCCCAATGAATTCCTGAATATTATCCTTTTTCTTTCATCACAGAACTTCCTCCCTCCTCAAGTTTTCTGGAGGCGGAGCGAGATTACGTAGCGTGCGTTGCGGCGTCCTCGTGGAACGTGGCTGAGGGAGCTATCGAGGGAGCCAACCAAGAGTGGAGGAGATGGCCCGACTTACCTGGCATGCCACCCGAGGTGCCTCTTAGAACCACACACTGGACAGAGAGGACGTGATGCTGTGCTGAGGAACAGGGAGAAGTAGGTAGCTACTCCATACGTCGGATAAAGTCATAGACAGCTACCCCAATGGACAAACCCAAGGGAACCTAGCACGGGCAAACACATCCAGTGTGAACATATAACATTGACAACTGAGGAAAACCACAAGTTGGAGCACACCCCTACAACCTAAGTGCCAATTGTTATTAATTTAACTGTATACACTGTTTACATTGTAGGGGTTAGCATAAACTCTGGGCTGTCTGAAAACTAATGGACCACTAGAGAGAGAGGAAAATAGGGGACAACGTAGAGAGCAGCACACAGAGGGCAATATATAAGTTAAAGAAGTTAAAAATCATTTAAACTAAGTCAATGTTGCCCATAACGCAGAGCAGATCGTTGTTGATTCACACTGTGCTTAGCTAACGTGCCTATTGGGCTGCGCTATCCCTAGTGCTTTTCCTTCTAGTTTTTGGTTTTTTTCTTTTGCTGTATTATCACAACACCTTGCACTTCTACTCTACTCCTGCTACTTATCGCAGTATTTCACTATCCCATAAAAGTAAGTTGTGACGAGACCAATCTCGCCACTGTGCATTGGAGGAGCCTGGTTGCCCGCCTGCTGCCTTTAGACTATGGCCCCATGTTGAAACGCTTGATTTTCCCCTGCAAAGACACGAAAGCCGGGTAATTCGGTACTTGCCCTATTTGAACAGTGATACCCTAGATAGCTATGCCATGGAGCCCATTCGTATAACGAAAGACTATGGCTCCATGGCAATTAAACTGTATGTATGTGATCTGAGCGCCATTCAGTAATAATGTGCGCTCAGATCTAAGCTATCTGGGATCTAAGCTATATGTTGAATGTACCTGTTTTGTGCAATAGCTGCACATTTATATATTTTTATGTATTTTAGTGTCTTTTGCTACCATGTGTTCAATGGAGTTTTGCCTCTATCCTTGGAGATAATTGGATTACTTTCCAATTATCTCCAGGATAGAAGACTCTGTGGAACTGGTTTTGGGCAGAAAAGCCATGCTTCATTTGGTCACAAAGGACTTTGATCTATCTTTTTAACCACTGGACCAATTTGGATGATTTTGACATATGTTTGTATTTGGAGTATGCTGATTCTGATGTAAATGTGATGTATTCTTTTAAAGTTATGAATAAAGTAGAAAAACTGTTAATTCTCTGCCTGTGATAATTACATTAACCCATTGTGTAAGGTAATTGTATCACAGGCAGAGGGGAGGATTTTGTGTGGGAGTGTCTGAGTGTATTGTACGTGTTTATTGGTTGTTTTACAAAACCCTGTGGGTGGTACTAATGTGTAAGAATGTGTGTATATAAGAACAATAAAAATCCACAACTCTGTCTGTTCCTGCTTGACCCTCAACACGGAGCCTTGTCTCATTCTTGGGGGGATTTATTGTATGCTGTTCCAGTTCGACTGCTAGGAGTGTAAACCTTTCGTATGGTTTTTCCTATTCAGCTGTTTACAGCATTCGTATATTTGAGAGTGTTCGTATGCTTCTCCGGTTCGGTGGATTGGTGTCTTCAGTAGCTGCCTGTATACCTGGAAGGGAATAAACGGCTGTTAACCCCTTTATGCCTGGGGGTGCCGTTACATAAGTATAAGGGAACGTGCAAAAGGATAAAATAACAATACAAATATAACTGTGTCCCAGGATAGAGAGGTGAAGGCATGGAGGAGAAGGCAGAGGAAAGCAAGATACAAAAAAGGTACTACACCAAAAGCAAAGATAGCAATAAACCAAGGAGTATACAGCCTCCAGGAAAAGAATAAACAAATTTAAAAACAAATACAAATTAAAATATAATGGCTGTAAAAAAGACACAAAATGGCAAGCACCTAAAAAAAGAAAAAAGCCTGAAAATAAAACAGAAAAACATATTTACTTCTTTTCACTAAATCCATCAAGTAATAAAACAAATCTGGAGGAATCTCCTCTCTCCAATATCACACTAGAGGAAGGTATTAATGAAGGACAAACGGAGGAAAATCAAGAGTTAAGAGAAGGAAGAATTGATTATGACTACCTACTTAGGCATCTGGACAAACAATTTGGGACATTGAGAGAAGAAATTCAAGCTAATACTCTAGACATCAAGAAAAAACAGCTGGCTCTTTACCAATGATTCCAAGGAATAGAAGAAAAACTAAATGGGCTGGAACGAAAGGAAAAAGTCCACAAAGAAGAACACCTGGCGCTGGAAAAAAAGATGGCTGACATGGAGTACAAATTGATAGACCTAGAAGACTGGTCAAGACGGAATAACTTACGAATTAGAGGAGTGTCAGAACACAAAAATCTAAAAAATCTGGAACCGTACACAGAGGAATATTTTAAACATCTGAAGGTGGAATGGGATCCAAGAAACCCTAGGATGGAAAGATGCCATAGAGTGAACAAACCTAAAGGTGTCCCAGAACATCTCCCGAGAGATGTGATGATATGCTGTGCCTCCTCTAAAATCAAGAGGCAAATCCCGAGAGCCATAAGAAATAACACGCAGAAGAATATGAAACATTGAAAATATTCCAGGATTTGTCATGATCAATTAGACAAAAGATTACCAATTCTGAGACCGAATAATATTAATTATCATTGGGGGTTCCCCACGAAAATTATTATATCACACGAAGGGAAGCTTACCTCCATTAATTGTGCAGATTAAAAAGTTGATTAAGCAAAAACAAAATTGGAAACAGCTCCAACCATTAGTCAATAAATCAGGAAGTCCCAAACATTTAATGGAAGGGAGGGAAAAAAAGGAAAAGAAAAAAAGGAAAGGGAAGAAAAACAACCTTTTAATTAGGAAGATGGAAAAGACTTATATCTGAAATAAGAGAAGAACCACAGACTTTTATATAAAACACACAAATATATATATATTTTATTCTATTAATAGCACTAGGGGATAAAGAGGGAAATATAAATAAGAGTAAATTAGAAATTTAGGGGACACAAAATAATGAAAAATAAGGAATTGTAGATTACACTAGAAAATTGATCAAACAGGCACATAATAAGATTAGAAACACACAAAGTGAAGGAATATTAGCCCTACTAGGCTCACATCAATAAGAAGGAATTGAATGCACAAGCAACTTACACCCTAAATGGTAGTGAATTAGGGATAACCACACACGAGAAGGATTGGGAATTGTTACAGAGAACAAATTAGGCAGTAATATGCAATGTCAATCTGCAGTTGCTAAGGCCAGTAATGTTTTGTCATGTATAAATAGGGGCATAGATTCTCGGGATGGAAATATAATTTAGCCTCTTTATAAATCACTGGTAAGACCACACCTTGAATATGCTGTGCAATTTTGGGCACCTGTTTTAAAGAAGGATATCATGGCAGTAGAAAAAGTGCAGAGACGAACTACAACATTAATAAAAGGAATGGAGCATTTTAGTTACGAAGAAAGGTTAAAAAATGTAAATCTCTTTAGTTTGGAAAAACGGCGCCTCAGAGAGCATATGAAAACATTATACAAATATATTCGGGGCCAGCACAAACCATTATCTGGAAATCTATTCATAAACAGGGCTATACATAGGACACAAAGTCATGCATTTAGGCTGGAAGAAAGGAGATTTCATCAAAGGAAAAGAAATGTTTGTTTTTTTTACAGTAAGAGCAATAAGGATATGGAATTCTCTGCCTGAAGTGGTGGTTTTATCAGAGTCCATTCAGAGTCCATACAGATGCTTAAACTGCAATTGGAAAAACATAACATACAGGGACATAGTTGCTAATTAGTGGGGTAATAGCTGCTTAATCCAAGGAGACATCTGACTGCTATTTTGGGGTCAAGAAGGAATTTTTTCCTAGTTTATTGCAAAATTGGAAGCGCTTCAGACTAGGTTTTTTTTGCCTTCTTTTGGATCAACAGCAAAAACATATGTGAGGAAGGCTGAACTTGATAGTCGCAAGTCTCTTTTCAGCTATGTAACTATGTAACTCTGTAATTTAAGATACACAAAAAATAAATATTAAAGGCAACGGAAGGTATAAATACACATTAAGGTTCACATCTAGACAGGGAGAAAAAGAAAGAAAAGGGTAAGGGAAAGACTGATAAGTTTAAGAATAACCCAAGTTTTGTATAATGAAAAAGTAAAATAATAGTAAGTAAAAACACATTTCCTGGCCATTCACGGCAGCATCACTAATGGGTTAGCTCCGCCCCTAACAGGAACAGGACAGGAAACAATGAATCAATTATAACCAGACTATAGGTATAAAAGGTCCCTCCTCCTTCTAACACACAGTCTTTTTTCTGTCCTTAGCAGGACAAACAGGAATTATACCTATAATAATTTTCTTTTGAGGCCACCTTCCCATGTGTACCATGGGTTCCTTCCAGATAAAGTTCAGCCTCTCTTTATCTGAAGAACTCAGTAATCAGCCTGCAAGAGCAGGACTAACTGAGTTAAGGTACATTATAGTATATGTACCTCTTTAATGGAATAACAGGGCTGTTAAAAAATTAACATGAGTGATTTCTGGAGAGATAAGGTAAAGATTTCACCTTTCTTTGTTATATTGGTTTTCTATTGTTAAGTTATTCAGAGTGTTAGGATAACAAAAATTTTTTTTTTGTATAAATAGATGGCTTCTCACTCTGCCTCAAGATCTGTGTCTAGAAAACATAGGTGAGCCTCATATACATTTATCCCTTAAAGGGGGTGTGGGGGGGGGGGGGTAAAAGAGTGCCAGTATGGGCCAAAAATATATTATTGTTAATATGGCCTTTTTTGCAGCCCGAGTAATCCAAAAGAGGATTCACCAATAAACCATAAAGAAAAAACGAATAGGTGTGTAATCAAATTGCACCCAGTGGGAGAAACTTGTGTCAGGATTGTCTGACAGAAGCCGCTGAAGTAAGGGAGAGAAGAAAGTCTCCACAAACAGAACTGAAAAGATGGATAGCAGAGGAAATTGCAGAAGGGTTTAAACCCACAAGCAAGATGTCCTCATCTAAATGCCTGAGAAGAGAAGAAATCTCCTCTGAGTCCAGTAATAATATGGAGATGGAAGATATGTCGGACGAAGAAGAGGGTGAAGTTAACTATGCCTCTAAAAATCTGGATTCGAAATCGGTTGATAAGCTGATCAACATAATCAGAGAGACCCTGAGATTCCCAGAAGAAGAAACTGAAATAAAGGAATCTGATAGATATTTTGAGGATTTAAGAGCAAATAGACCTACCTTCCCGGTACACTCTATAATAAAGGAGATAATTTCACAAGAATGGCAGAAACCAGAAAGAAAAGCGACTCTGAAAAACAAAGCATTCAGATTATATCCGTATGCTAAGGAAGATTGCAAAACCTGGAAATCTGTCCCCAAGATTGATGCCGAAGTCATTTATATGGCATAAAAGCCAGCCCTTCCTATTGACTCCATGGCTTATTTGAGAGAACCGATGGAGAAAAGACTAGATGCCAGCCTGATAAAATCATACATGGCCTTAGGATCAGCACTACATCCAGCAGTAGCATTAACAACGTTAACAAGAGCCTTCAAAGTATGGCTAGACAACTTAGAAGAGGATATCACCAAAGGAGTTCGGAGAGATCATCTTCTGGAAGGACTGAGAGATCTGAAGTTGGCAACAGAGTTTTGCTCTGAAGCATCTCTGGATGTTACCAGAATGGTGGCTAAAAGCATGGGCCTCTCTATAGCAGCAAGAAGAGCATTATGCTACACTCCTGGGGAGCAGACTATGCTTCGAAAGCGTCCCTGTGTGCCCTTCCATTTCAAGGTGATCTCCTATTTGGGAAGGTGTTGGATGAAGCTATACATAAGGCTGCAGATGGGAAAAAAAACTTTTCTTCCTCAAGTCAGAAAATACAGTTCTACAACATGGAAAGATAGGCGATATAAAGACCGTGCCTTTTGTGAAAGTAGGACATTTAAACCTGGGAAAGAGTATTCCAGACCAAATTGGAGAAACACTCAGCAAAAATCTTCCAGAGGAAGAGGTGCAAGACAGGGAAAAAACTTCTGAACGTGTGCCGGCCCAGCCAGGAATTACAGGAGGAAGACTGCATCTATTTTATCCTGTCTGGGTCAGAAGTGTGACAGATGCCTGGGTCCTATCAATCTTGGCCGAAGGATACAGGTTAGAATTCGAGACCATTCCAACAAGGATGTGTTTACCCAGTCTCGGGAAGCAAAAGGAGAAAAAGAGAAAGCTATGAAGGATTGCATCTCGAAACTCCTAAAAGATCATGTAATAGAATACGTTCCAAAAAGAGAACAGAGAAGGGGTCACTATTCTACAGTTTTTCTAGCCCCCAAAACCACAAAAGAAGGAGACTTATCCTGGACATGAAGAAATTGAATTCAAAACTAAAAAGAAAATCATTCAAGATGGAATCCATTTAGACTATTATTCCAAACATCAGTGTGGGGGATTGGATGACGTCAATCGATTTAAAAGATGCATACCACCAGATTCCAATCAACATATGGCACCGAAAATTCCTCAGATTTTGTGTATTTGGAAGTCACTACCAGTTCCGGGGACTTCCATTTGGATTAAGCCTGGCTCCGAGAACATTCTCAAAGGTGCTCATCGCATTAGTAGCAGTAATCAGAAAGAAAGGGATAGAGATATACCATTACTTGGACGATTTTCTGATTATAGGTCCATCCAGCCAGACGGTAGCACTCCACACCCAGTTGGTCGTAGAAATCCTAGTGAACTGTGGTTGGAAACTTAACATGGAGAAAAGTATGATGGTTCCCTCTCAGAATATTATATTCCTGGGGGCTGCCATAGATACGGTAATCGGTCAAGTGAATTTGTCTACGGAAAGAATGGAGAAGATTCAGATGAAGATCAGGAATCTTCACTACAAGAGATTCATTACAGCATGGGAATTCATGAGCCTTATAGGGTCTCTTACATCAACTATAGGCTTGGTGAAATGGGCCCAGTGGAAGATGCGTCCCATGCAATTGCAGTTTCTAAAAGAATTCAAGAAGCAAGAGGGTGAATGGGATCAAGAAATTCCTATCTCTCAAAAACAATAGACGACCTGACTTGGTGGGAGAAAACCAAGAACTTATCCATGGGGTTTCCTCTGGAGGATCCAACATGGATAACAGTTACTACAGACGCAAGTCTACAAGGTTGGGGTCGCATTTAGAAAAGGATTGGATACAAGGTACATGGGCACAGAGAGAAAGCAAGTTGCACTCAAACCTAAGAGAACTGAGAGCAATATTATATGCACTGCAGGGTTTTTGTCAAGCAATAACGAATTCTTGGGTGAGAATCCAAACAGACAACAGGGCAGTGGCCTCATATGTAAACAGACAAGGTGGAACCAGAAGCAAGGCTCTATTGCGAGAAATATTTCCGTTGATGGAATTTGCTCAAAGCAAACTTTAGGGCCTGAAAGCAGTATATCTTCCAGGGAAAGACAATGTTCTGGCAGAATATCTGAGCAGAACAAAAATTCTATCAGGAGAATGGCAATTAAACCCAGAAGTATTTCAGCAGATAACGTTATGGTGGGGCACACCCCAGGTCGACTTGATGGCTTCGTATCGGAATGCTCAAGTCCCGAAGTTTTTTTCTGTAAAGGCAGAATATCAATCAGCAGGACAAGATGCCTTTTCCCTTCCTTGGGACTTCTATCTGGGGTATGCATTCCCTCCCCTGCCAATGATTCACAGATTGTTGAGGAAAATTCGGAAGGAAAGAAAGACGGTGATTGCTATACTTCCGAGTTGGCAGAGAAGACCGTGGTTCCCACTCCTGAACAAAATGTGCTTGGGTCCTTCATGGCCTCTTCCTCAGAGAATGGATCTGTTAATACAAGGTCCAGCAATGCATCCCAATCCAAACTAATGGAAACTGGCGGCTTGGCTCTTGAAAAGCAAAGACTTTTAGAGCAAGGATTACCAGAGCCGATGGTGAATACACTGCTGAAATCCAGGAAAAATTCCACCTCTGCATGTTACCACAGGATATGGGATTTATTTCGATTATGGACAGAAAAGAACTCCAAGAATTTTCTACAACCTTCGAATATAGATATACTGGAATTTCTAAACGAAGGTCTAGAGAAAGGGCTAAGCTTGAGCACTCTGAAAGTGCAGTCATCAGCTCTATCTGCCCTGTGTAACACCTCCTGGGCATTAGACCCTATCATTGCGAGGTTCTTTAAGGCAGCTATACGCATAAGACCTCCATCTAGAAACTATGCTCCTCCTTGGGATCTTCCTTTGGTACTGGATGTTTTGTCAGAAACCCCCTTTGCTCCGTTGGATGAGTTGGCTATTATTAATCTGACATAGTTACATAGTTAGATAGCTGAAAAGAGACTTGCGTCCATCAAGTTCAGCCTTCCTCACACCTGTTTTTTGCTGTTGATCCAAAAGAGAAAAAAAAAAAAAAAAAACAAACCCCAGTTTGAAGCACAATTTTGCAACAAGCTAGGACAAAAAATTCCTTATTGACCCCAGAATGGCAGTCAGATTTATCCTTGAATCAAGCAGTTATTACCCTACATTGAAAGATTATATCCTTGAATATTCTGTCTTTGCAAGTATGCATCTAGTAGCTGTTTGAACATCTGTATGGACTCTGATAAAACCACTTCTTCAGGCAGAGAATTCCACATCCTGATTGTTCTTACAGTAAAAAAACCTTTCCTTTGCCTTAGACGAAATCTTCTTTCTTCCAGTCTAAACGCATGGCCTCGTGTCCTATGTAAAGTCCGGTTTGTGAATAGATTTCCACACAATGGTTTGTATTGGCCCCGAATATATTTGTATAATGTTATCATATCCCCTCTCAGGCGACGTTTTTCTAAACTAAATAGGTTTAAATTTGTTAACCTTTCTTCATAGCTGATATGTTCCATTCCTTTTATTAATTTTGTAGCCCGCCTCTGCACTTTTTCTAGTGCCATGATATCCTTCTTTAGAACAGGTGCCCAAAATTGCACAGCATATTCAATATGTGGTCTTACCAGTGATTTATAGAGAGGCAAAATGATATTCTCGTCCCGAGAATGAATGCCCTTTTTCATGCATGACAATACCTTACTGGCCTTGGCCACTGCTGATTGACATTGCACATTGTTGCATAGTTTGTTGTCTATAACAATTCCCAAGTCCTTTTCGTGTGTTGTTATCCCTAATTCGCTTCCATTAAGGGTATACGTTGCTTGTGTATTCTTTACGCCGAAGTGCATAACTTTGCATTTTTCAACATTAAATTTCATCTGCCATTTGAGTGCCCAGTCCTCCAGTCTATCTAAATCCTTCTGCAGCAAAGTAATATCTTGCTCACATTGTATTATTTTACAAAGTTTTGTGTCATCTGCAAACACTGAAACATGACTTTCAATGCTGTCTTCAAGATCATTTATAAAAATGTTAAATAGAAGGGGTCCCAGAACAGACCCCTGAGGGACACCACTTGCCACCTCTGTCCAGCTTGAAAATTTACCATTAACGACAACTCTTTGTATTCTGTTTTTAAGCCAATGTTCTACCCAAGAACAAGCATTTTCATCGAGACCGATTTCCTTGAGTTTGAACACTAATCTTTTGTGTGGAACTGTATCAAATGCCTTGGCAAAATCCAAATAGATCACATCCACTGCAACACCCTGATCTATACTTCTACTTACTTCTTCGTAGAACGCAATCAAGTTAGTTTGACATGACCTGTGCTTCATAAAACCGTGCTGATTTTTGCTGATAACCATATTCTTCTCAAGGAATTCTTGAATATTATCCCTTAATAACCTTTCAAATATTTTACCAGCCACAGAAGTTAAGCTCACAGGTCTATAATTTCCAGGCAAGGATTTTGAACCCTTTTTGAATATAGGAACCACATCTGCCTTCCTCCAATCCTCCGGAACACTTCCTGAAAGAAAAGAATCTTGAAAGATTAAAAACAGAGGTTCACTTATTTCTACACTTAGTTCCTTAAGTACACGTGGATGGATACCGTCAGGCCCTGGAGCTTTGTTTATATTAACTTTCTTTAGTTGCTGCAGCACATTGTCTTGAGTTAACCAATTACAATTATTCTGCAAGTTTTTAGTAGCAATCATTTGCACATCTATTGCCATGGGTTCTTCTTTAATATATACGGAGGAGAAATAGTTATTTAGAATTCCTGCCTTTTCTTGGTCTTCATTAACTAACACCCCCGTTTCAGTTTTAAGTGTACCTATACTTTCATTTTTGGGTTTTTTGGAATTTATGTACTTAAAAAATGCTTTGGGGTTGGTTTTGCTCTCTTTAGCTATCATTTTTTCATTTTGAAGTTTAGCAAGTTTAATTGCCTTTTTGCACGCATTATTTGCTTTCTTATATCTTTTATAAGATGCATCTGATTTGTCTGATTTAAATGCTTTAAATGCCCTTTTCTTATTTTTAATCTCTTGTTTTACTTCTCTACTAAGCCACATTGGTTTTAATTTGTTTCTTTTATACTTATTTCCCAATGGTACATACTGAGAAATGTACCTTTCTAATATTTGTTGGAAGATGATCCATTTATCCTCAGTGTTCTTTTCACTAAAGAGTTTATGCCAGTCAATATATTGTAAAGCTTCCCTTATCTTATTGAAATTGGCCTTTTTAAAATTATATGTTTTAGTATACCCCATGTGCTTTTGTTTTTTTGAGTTTATTTCAAAGGACACTATATTGTGATCACTATTTCCCAAGTGCTCACCTACTTGAATGTTGGTCAAAAGATCAACGTTGTTTGTTAAAACCAGGTCCAGACAAGCGTCCATTCTAGTTGGTGCTTGTACAAGTTGTGACATGAAGTTGTCATTTAACAAGTTTAAAAACCTAATTCCCTTTGCTGAGCTACTAGTCCCTATGTCCCAATTTATGTCTGGGTAATTAAAATCTCCAATAATTAAAGTGTTACCAAGATTTGCAGCTTTCTCAATTTGCTCAAACAGCTGTTGTTCCTCGTCAATATTAACATTAGGTGGTTTATAACATATCCCAACCAATAGTTGGTTTCCCTTCTTTTCCCCCAAGCAGATATTTACCCATAAAGCTTCCACATTTTCCTCATCGCATTCAATTTGCTTAAGATTTGGCTTTAAATCATGGTTGACATACAAACATACCCCACCACCCTTCTTGTTTTTCCTATCCTTCCTAAATAATGTGTACCCATTTAAGTTAACTGCCCAGTCATGTGTCTCATCCCACCATGTTTCAGTTATGCCTATTATATCATATTGTTTAGTGTATGCTAATGCCTCTAGTTCCCCCATTTTGTTATTTAGGCTCCTTGCATTAGTAAGCATACATTTAATATCATGCGTCTCTTGTTTATTTTGTGAATTACCAACATTACATAGCTTCTCTGTTCTGAGCTTGCCCCTCCCCCCGTCTCCACCCTCCTTATACTGTTCTAAAGCCCATCTCCTTTCTGTCCTATCTCCATTTTGTAGATTGCTATGACCCTCCCCCCCTACTACTAGTTTAAAATCTCCTCCAACCTTCTAGCCATCCTATCCCCCAGCACTGCAGACCCCCTTCCGTTTAGGTGCAATCCATCACTACTATATAGGTTGTACCCAATCGCAAAGTCGGCCCAGTGCTCTAAAAACCCAAAACCCTCCTTCCTGCACCAAGACTTCAGCCACGCATTAACCTCTCTAATCTCCCGCTGCCTTTCCACTGTAGCACGTGGCACAGGTAATATCTCAGAGAATACCACCTTGGAGGTCCTTTTCTCGAGTTTGCTACCTAATTCCCTGAAATCATTCTTTAGGACCTTCCATCTTCCTCTTACTTTGTCATTGGTACCAACATGGACCATGACCGCTGGGTCATCCCCAGCCCCTCCCAATAATCCATCCACTCTGTCAGCAACATGCCGGACCCGAGCACCCGGGAGACAGCAAACTGTCCGGTTGAGCCGATCAGAGTGGCAGATTGCCCTATCTGCTCTCCTAATGATAGAGTCCCCTACCACCACAACCTGTCTTGCCTTCCTTACATTTTGATCCCCACCCGTACTAGAGGGGCTGTCACCTCGGCTGTTAGAAGTAACAGCTTCCTCTAATACAGCTACTCCTGAGCTGATGCTCCCAACATCTTCCCTCAAACGGGCAAATCTGCTAGGTTGCACCAAATCAGGACTAGCTAGCCCTTTCCTCTTCCCTCCCCCCCTGCTTCCTCGCCCCACTGTCACCCAGCTACATGCCTGTTCCCCATCTGTCATATCTCCTCCCTCTCCACTACCTGTCCCCACTAAACTCTGCTCAGTCAGCAGCAGACTCCTCTCAAGATTGTCGATCTCCCTCAAAGTTGCGATTTGCTTCTCAAGATCTCCAATCTGAGCTTCCAGAGAAGCCACTCGCACACAACCATCACAGAGGTATGGACCATGGACGGGTACATCCAGGCATCCATACATGCAACAAGATGTGCATTGAGTTAAACTAACAATCTTGCTAACACTCATTTCCCCAGATACAGATAAAAAAAAAAAATAAGTAAAAAAAAAAATAAAAAAGAATCTATATATATATAAATAAAAAAAAAAAATTAAAAATTACCTTGATAGTTTAAACCCCTAGTTAGTTCCAACTCCTGGTTTTTTAACTCCTACTTGAAAGAGTCTGCTTCCAAATAATGTGAGCAAGCTCAGTGAGTTAGGGGTGTGCCTTTATAGGGATACAAATCCCACACAGGTGCAATTAATAAACACTCCCCCCAATCAATCAAGCAGCAGCACAAAAGAGGGGGAAAAACCAGAACACCAGGAAAAAACAAAAAACAAAAAAAAAAAAACTTTTTTTTTTTTCTTTTTCTTTTAAACTTTACAGACTGAACCAATTAAACAAAATAAAATACAAACCACTCTCCACAGTATACAAACCACTCCAAGCAACTCCTGGTTTTTTAACTCCTACTTGAAAGAGTCTACTTAATAGAGTCTGCTTCCAAATAATGTGAGCAAGCTCAGTGAGTTAGGGGTGTGCCTTTATAGGGATACAAATCCCACACAGGTGCAATTAATAAACACTCCCCCCAATCAATCAAGCAGCAGCACAAAAGAGGGGGAAAAACCAGAACACCAGGAAAAAACAAAAAACAAAAAAAAAAAAACTTTTTTTTTTTTCTTTTTCTTTTAAACTTTACAGACTGAACCAATTAAACAAAATAAAATACAAACCACTCTCCACAGTATACAAACCACTCCAAGCAACTCCTGGTTTTTTAACTCCTACTTGAAAGAGTCTACTTAATAGAGTCTGCTTCCAAATAATGTGAGCAAGCTCAGTGAGTTAGGGGTGTGCCTTTATAGGGATACAAATCCCACACAGGTGCAATTAATAAACACTCCCCCCAATCAATCAAGCAGCAGCACAAAAGAGGGGGAAAAACCAGAACACCAGGAAAAAACAAAAAACAAAAAAAAAAAACCTTTTTTTTTTCTTTTTCTTTTAAACTTTACAGACTGAACCAATTAAACAAAATAAAATACAAACCACTCTCCACAGTATACAAACCACTCCAAGCAACTCCTGGTTTTTTAACTCCTACTTGAAAGAGTCTACTTAATAGAGTCTGCTTCCAAATAATGTGAGCAAGCTCAGTGAGTTAGGGGTGTGCCTTTATAGGGATACAAATCCCACACAGGTGCAATTAATAAACACTCCCCCCAATCAATCAAGCAGCAGCACAAAAGAGGGGGAAAAACCAGAACACCAGGAAAAAAAAAAAAAAAAAAAAAAATTTTTTTTTTTTTTCTTTTAAACTTTACAGACTGAACCAATTAAACAAAATAAAATACAAACCACTCTCCACAGTATACAAACCACTCCAAGCAACTCCTGGTTTTTTAACTCCTACTTGAAAGAGTCTACTTAATAGAGTCTGCTTTCTTATACAAGACATTGTATAAGAAAGACATACAAGACATTGTTCTTGGTGGCAATCACTACAGCAAAAAGAATGTCTGAAATTCAAGCCTTCTCCAGTGATCCAAATCACGTTCAGGTTTTCCATGATAGAATTATCCTAAGACCTAAAATGGAGGTGGTTTCTCGTTTTCACTTGGCTCAAGAAGTGATTCTACCATCTTTTTACCAAAACCCCTCTTCTGCGGAAGAAGTTAAACTCCATCAGTTGGATGTGAGAGAATGTGTAATAAAATATATAGAGGCCTCTAACCGATTTAGAAAATCGCAGCAATTATTTCTTATCCCGTCAGGATACAGACAAGGAGAGGCGGCCTCTACAGCTATTTTAAGGCGTTGGGTTTCGAACACCATAAAAATGGCATAAAAACTCAAAAATCTATCTCCTCCGGAAAAGATAAAGCCCCATTCTACGAGAGCATTGGCCACCTCCTGGGCTAATTGGGCAGAGGTTCCTTCTGACGACATATGCAGGGCAGCCACCTGGTCGTCGCCTATAACCTTCATCAAACATTACAAACTGGATGTGGCCTCTTCCTCCTCATCCTTCGGTAGAGGGGTTTTGTCCTTAGTGAATCTCTCATGAATAAATCTCCTTTGCAGCATATTATTGGAGTCTTGTTTTTATTCACCCTCCCTTTATTACGGAGCTTGGGTATTACCCATTAGTGATGCTGCCATGAACGGCGAGGAATATAGAAATTTTTATCCATACTTACCGTAAATTTCTTTTCCTGGCTATAATTCATGGCAGCATCAGCAACCCTCCCAAAAATTTTTTTTTAGCTTTATACTAGACTGTGGGTTAGAGGGAGGAGGGACCTTTTATACCTATAGTCTGGTTATAATTGATTAATTGTTTCCTGTCCTGTTCCTGTTAGGGGCGGAGCTAACCCCATTAGTGATGCTGCCATGAATTATAGCCAGGAAAAGAAATTTACGGTAAGTATGGAGAACAAATTCTATAATAATAAATAATCGACTCAACAAGAAATTGAAAGTATGCAGGGGTTAGATCTAGATGATCTACTCTATTCCTTTCTACACTAGAAACTCTACTTGTCTATATGGCTGGGTTTGATTTTTGATTTGATAATAACTGAATGGCGGGGGTTTTCTGTCATACTCTATGTCTGTCTTAGGTTGACTCCATTGTTTTGGATAAATTCGTCTTACTTTTGTGTAAATACCAATACAGATGTTTTTTTTTTTCACAATCATAAGGTAACATTTGGAGAGAGAGAGTCCCGAAAACTGATGAGACATGCAGACACAGAAACATACAGGCAGAGACATACTGACACAAAGACATACAGACAGTCACACAGACAAACAGACACAGTCACACAGAGACATACATACATACAGGGCCGGATTAACATAGGGGCTGATGGAGCTGCAGCTCCAGGCCCAGGGCCATGGAATAGGCCCATTAAAAAAAAAAAAATAAAAAAACACGTTTTTTTTTTCTTACACACTACTCTTAGGTTTACCAGCTGACTGGTATTTTACTGGCACAGCCAGTATTTGAGGCTGCCTGGCCGTGCCGGTATTGCAGTAATACTGGCAATACAAATGCAGGTATTTTTGGCAGAATAAATGGAGATTACTCTGCAATACCAGCACCGGCCAGTAGGGGTCACTGTGTGTGGAGAGAGGCAGGGATAGGAAGTTACAGCCTCTCATTCATGCCAGGCTGTCCTTCAAATTCTTTGGACAGACATGCCCCCTTTTTGGGCATGTTCTCCCCTTTTGGCAGGTCTGGTCACGTGATTCGCACCAGTGGCCCACTCTTTTACCCCGCCCATTGACTTCCTGCTTCACTGAACCCTGCTGTTAGGGGTTATGGATTTACTTTAAATATGAAAGCATAAATTAGAGAGAGATTAGCATAAAGTATGTGTTTTCTTATAGCTGCATCCTATGAGTTTCCCTCCAGCACCATCTCCATCATATACATGACGCTAGAGAGGTATGACTATTTTAGTGTTTTTGGTCGATAAGATTCTGTAATTAGGCCCATCATAACTGTCAGCACTAGGCCCACTGGGCTCTTAATCCGGCCCTGCATACATACAGAGACATGCAGGAATACAGAGACATACATACATACATACAGAGACATACAGAGGCATTTGTAACGGAACTCCCCGTACTCCGACCGCGTACCTTCCATTGATGGACGCTTCCTAGCCTGCACCGAGGACCACAAGCACCGCATTGGACACCACAACCACCGCAGACTCCACAACCGCCGTAGCTTAACTGGAGTCTCAACGTCTTCTGTCCACCCTGGATCAGCTTCTGTCCTCCAGGACCGTGTGGGGAAGACCTCTCCTCCAGGAGAGTGCATCAGGAACAAGCTCTTAAAAGAGCTAAGTGATTAAAGCTCAAGGGGGTATGCAGAGCATAGCAATCCCCAGTGTGATTATAGCAGTCCCCTCCAATCACAAGACAAGACTACGTGTTGAGGGTCAAGAAGAACTGTTTTAATTAGCACCAAAGGGCTTTCTTTTATGCAGGCTTTCCCTACATAGGACCACCCACAGGCTTTTCCAGAAAAAACAATAAAAACATTACAACACATACAATAAAGTAAACCACCCCCATTCATCCCAGCAGAAATCCTCCCCTCTGCCTGTGATACAATTATCTCAACACAATAGACTAACTTAATTATCACAGGCAGAAAATATACAGTTTTTACACATACACTGGAACTTTAAAACTACACATCCAATCTTCATAATTATAATTGACATATAATTATTATTCACATATTATTACTCAGCATCCTTTAAATATAAACATACTCAAAAATCATAAAAATCCTTTCAGTAGATAAAAAGTTAGCGGGAAGTCCTTTATGACTTTATGACCGACTGCAAGCACATTTTCATGCCCAATTCAGTTCTATGGATTTGGGCTGTGCGGTCGGTCTATTATACACTGAAAAAATGACTAAGTCCCATTCGAACGAGTGTTCGAATCTCCAGCCGCAGTGTCGAAGTGCAGGAGAAGGTAGGGGTCAGCGGTGTTCGTTGAAATGTGTAGCCGATTTCAGTTCCATGGATTTTGCTACACATACTGCTGACCTCGTTAGAATGAACAAAGATGGCCGCCGCCACGTATTCATTTGCAGGAACTGTGGCCACCCAGCGGTCGGCAATTTACCTACAGCAGGCTCCCAGCCTGGGAGGTAAATTGCCTGCACACTTCCACTTCTGGGTGGTCCGCCTGTGTGGTACTTGTTTCAGTCAGCCCCATTTACTGAACCAAGTGTAAAGAAACCATGAATAAAGTACTTTAACCAAGTCTGGGGACACAGACTTAAAGGGGTAGTGTCCCAAACAAGCCTGGGGACACCATCTTAAAGGGGCATTGTCCCAATTTTCCCCATGTCCCAAAAATGTGCTTAAAGGACCAGCACCAGTCCAATGAAAGTCCATAAGCCCAAATAATGTTCTTAAAGGGCCACACACCCCCGGGCCATAGTCGCAGGGCAGGAGGCTGGCAAGCAGTCCTCTCCAGGACCAAGTGGCAAAGGGCACTTTGTCAAACATTCAGTGATACAGACACATACAGAATCATACATACAAAGACATACAGGCATACCGAGACATACAGGAATACAGAAACACATACAGGCATACAGAGACATACATACAGAGGTATTCATCCACGAGTACTTATGGAACTAAGTGTACAAATAACTGAACCTATGTTTTTAATCTTTCAAGATTCTTTTCTTTCAGGAAGTGTTCCAGAGGATTGGAGGAAGGCATATGTGGTTCCTATATTCAAAAAGGGTTCAAAAGGTTATTAAGAGATAATATTCAAGAATTGTTTTATGAAGCACAGGTCATGCATTCTACGAAGAAGTAAGTAGAAGTATAGATCAGGGTGTTGCAGTAGATGTGATCTATTTGGATTTTGACAAGGCATTTGATACAGTTCCACAAAATAGATCAGTGTTAAAACTCAAAGAAATCGGACTAGATGAAAATGCTTGTTCTTGGGTAGAACATTGGCTTAAAAATAGAGTACAAAGAGTTGTCATTAATGGTAAATTTTCAAGCTGGACAGAGGTGGCAACTGGTGTCCCTCAGGGTTCTGTTCTGGGACCTATTCTATTTAACATGTTTATAAATGATCTTGAAAAAAGCATTGAAAGTCATGTTTCAGTGTTTGCAGATGACACAAAACTCTGTAAAGTAATACAATGTGAGCAAGATATTACTTTCCTGCAGAGGGATTTAGATAGACTGGGGGACTGGGCACTCAAATGGCAGATGAAATCTAATGTTGGAAAATGCAAAGTTATGCACTTCGGCGTAAAGAATGCACAAGCAATGTATACCCTTAATGGAAGCGAATTAGGGATAACAACACACTAAAGGACTTAGGAATTGTTATAGACAACAAACTATGCAACAATGTGCAATGTCAGTCAGCAGTGGCTAAGGCCAGTAAGGTATTGTCATGCACGAAAAATGGCATTAATTCCCGGGATGAAAATATAATTTTGCCTATTTATAAATCACTGGTAAGACCACATATTGAATATGCTGTGCAATTTTGGGCACCTGTTCTAAAGGATATTATGGCACTAGAAAAAGTGTAGAAAAAAAGTGTCGGGCTACAAATTTAATAAAAGTAATGGAACATATCAGCTATGAAGAAAGGTTAACAAATTGAAACCTCTTTAGTTTAGAAAAACGTCGCCTGAGAGGGGATATGATAACATTATACAAATATATTTGGGGTCAAAACAAACCATTGTGTGGAAATCTATTCACAAACCGGACTTTACATTGGACATGAGGACATGCGTTTAGACTGGAAGAAAGAAGATTTTGTCTAAGGCAAAGAATAGTTTTTTTTACTGTAAAAACAATAAGGATGTGGAATTATCTGCCTGAAAAAGTGGTTTTATCAGAGTCCATACAGATGTTCAAACAGCAACTAGATGCATACTCGCAAAAACAGAATATTCAAGGATATAATTTTTCAATGTAGGGTAATAGCTGCTTGATCCAAGGATAAATCCGACTGCCATTCTGGGGTCAAGAAGGAATTTATTTTCCTAGTTTGTTGCAAAATTGGAAGTGCTTCAAACTGCGGGTTTTCTGCCTTCTTTTGGATCAACAGCAAAAAACAAATGTTAGGAAGGCTGAACTTGATGGACGCAAGTCTCTTTTCAGCTATGTAACTATGTAACTATGTAACTATATGCAGAGACATACATACATACAGGCATACATGCATATAGAGACATATAGAGACATACATACATACATGCATACAAATACATACATACATACAGAGACATACATTCCTACAGAGACATACATACATACCTACAGAGACATACATACAGGCATACAGATATATACAGGCACACAGAGACATGAGTGGGTAGCGGCAGGGGCGTACCTAGAGCATTTGGCACCCGGGGCGGACCCTGAGTGTGCACCCCCCCCCCCCATAATAAAAATTTAAGAAAACACCCACAATTTTTTGCTTTCCTATGGACTGTTTGAATGTGCGCGCAGCTCTTGCCGCGCATGTGCATTCGGCTCCACTCGGGAGCTGACGTCGGCGGGGGAGAAGAGGTCACCCCTTAAAACCCATTCAGCCACTTACCTTTCTCCAACGTCGGGCTCCCTCGGCGCTGGTGACCTCTCCTCCCCCTGCCGACGTTAGATCCGAATGCGCATGCGCGGCAAGAGCCGCATGTGCATTCAAACTGCCCATAGGAAAGCATTACTCAATGCTTTCCTATGGACGTCCAGCGTCTTCTCACGGTGAGTTTTACAGTGAGAATTGCGGAAGCGCCTCTAGCGGCTGTCAGTGAGACAGCCACTAGAGGCTGGATTAACCCTCAGTGAAACATATGTTTTCAGCTGCAGGGTTAAAACTAGAGGGACCTGGCACCCATACCACTTTATTGAGCGGATCCTTAGAAATAGCATAGGAAAGGGATTTGAGTTCAAAAGATGTAGCGGCTAGGGCAGAGGTTTTGTAGAAGGGGGCCAGGGCAGGGATTTTGTATAAATGCGCCATTTTTGTAGAAGGGGGAAGACCAGTGCTTTTGTAGAAAGGGGCTGGTGAGAAACTTCTAGAAAACTCCTCCCCTGCCCCTTTCTACAAAGCCCCTGGTCTCGCCCCTTCTAGAAAACCCCTGCACACTGATCACATAAATTTCATACACTCGCTACACATAAAAACCCTGCACCCCGATCACATAAATTTCATACACTCCCTACACATAAAAAAACCTGCACATCCCCCTTAATTAAAAAAAAACCCTGCACACCCCCTTAATAAAAAAACAAAAACCCTGCACACCCCCTTAATAAAAAACAAAAATCTGCAGTGCACATCCTCCCTTAATAAATAAAATACTGCAACCCCCTTAATAAAAAAAAAACCTGCACCCCCCTTTAATTAAACATAACCCCTCTAAATAAACTTCCCCCGTGCTGCACCCCCTTTAATTAATCCACCCCCTCTTTAATTAATCCACCCCCTCTTTAATTTATCCACAACCCCTCTTTAATGAATCCACAACCCCTCTTTAATTAATCCACAACCCCTCTAATTAATCCACCCCCTCTAATTAATCCACCTCCCTCTAATTAATCCACCCCCTCTAATTAATCCACCCTCCCTCTAATTAATCCCCCATAATTAATCCACCCCCTCTAATTAATCCACCCCCCTCTAATTAACCCAACCCCTCTAATTAACCCAACCCCTCTAATTAACCCAACCCCTCTAATTAATCCACCCCCTCTAATTAATCCACCCTCCCTTTAATTAATCCACCCCCTCTCTAATTAATCCACCCCCTCTAATTAATCCACCCCCTCTAATTAATCCACCCCCTCTAATTAATCCACCCCCTCTAATTAATCCACCCCCCTCTAATACACCCCCTCTAATTAATCCACCCCCTCTAATTAATCCACCCCCTCTAATTAATCCACCCCCCTCTAATTAATCCACCCTCTCTAATTAATCCACCCCCGCTAATTAATATACCCCCTCTAATTAATACACCTCCCTCTAATTAATACACCTCCCTCTAATTAATACACCTCCCTCTAATTAATACACCCCCTCTAATTAATACACCCCCTCTAATTAATACACCCCCCTCTAATTAATCCACCCCCTCTAATTAATCCACCCCCTCTAATTAATACACCCCCCTCTAATTAATACACCCCTCTAATTAATAAACCCCCCTCTAATTAATAAACCCCCCTCTAATTAATACACCCCCCTCTAATTAATACACCCCCTCTAATTAATACACCCTTCTCTAATTAATAAACCCCCCTCTAATTAATACACCCCCCTCTAATTAATACACCCCCCTCTAATTAATACACCCCCCCTTTAATTAATACACCCCCTCTAATTAATACACCCCCCCTTTAATTAATACACCCCCTCTAATTAATAAACCCCCCTCTACATAATACACCCCCCCCCTTTAATTAATCCACCCCCCTCTAATTAATCCACCCCCCTCTAATTAATCCACCCCCCCTCTAATTAATACACCCCCTCTAATTAATCCACCCCCCCTCTAATTAATACACCCCCCCCCTTTAATGAATTCAGCCCCAGACATAAAATAACTACTTTATACTTACATTTTGATGATGCTTTGCTTGCCCGCCGAGTCCGACCACTAGGTGCCTCACCGCCCGGAAATGGATCCTTCCGCTGAAGATCCGTGAAGGCGGACTGACGGCGTTGCGCACGTCGTCATCACGTTGCGCGACGCCGCGGCCCGCAACGCTCCTCCCCCTCCTCCTCATAAAGAAGGAAGTCCCGCCGGTGTTTGGCCGCAAAGGTGCTGCGGCTGTGCGCAGCGTAAAGATGGGGGGTGACACATGACACTGGAAGTCATGGCACCCCCCTAGTCAGTGGCACCCGGGGCGGGCCGCCCCCCCCGCCCCCCCCTTAGTACGCCACTGGGTAGCGGCACTTGGTTGTCATACATACATACATACAGGCACACGGAGACATGCATACAGAGACATACATACATACAGGCATACAGAGACATACATGCATACAAAGACATATGCATACAGAGACATACATGCATACAGGCATTCAGAGACATACAGAAACAGACAGTTACAACTACATACCTACTGTACAGACAGGCTCTGTGGAGTCCTGTCTTGCAGCCCAGCCTCAGCACTGGGTGTCACCCTCGCTGTGTGGTACACAGGGAGCAGGGATATGATGTAATTCATATCCCCGCCCCCTCCACACAGCCTGCGGCAGACACCAGGATAGGAGGCTGGGCGGACGGTAGGAGGCTCAGCTCTGCGGGCGGTAAGACCTGGGCTGCGCTCGGCCAAGCTTCAAGAAGTAATCGGCTGGAGAGTAGCGCACTGTGAATCCCTCCTGCCGGTCAGCCTGACATTGCGCCCACAGGGCCAGTGCGCCCTAAGGCCGCCTTATGGTAGCACTGGCCCTGATCCCAACCAATAAATGATTTATCTTCTTTTGCCCCAATAAGATATCTACCCATAAAGCTTTCACATTTTCCTCGTCACACTCCACATGCCTAAGATTTGACTTTAACTCATTGTTGACATACAAACATTCTCCTATCCTATTTTCCTATCCTTCCTAAATAACGTGTGCCCATTTAAGTTTACTGCCCAGTCATGTGTCTCATCCCACCATGTTTCTGTTATGCCTATTATGTCATATTGATTAGAGTATGCTATTGCCTCTAGTTCCCCCATTTTGGTATTTAGGCTCCTTGCATTAGCAAGCAATACATTTAATATTATCATGAGTAACTTTGTGCACATTTTTATTACTGTTGTATACCTCCCCTGTTCTAGTCTTGCCGCTCCCCCATTTCCTCCCCCGCTTATGCTGAGTTAAGGCCCATCTCCTTTCTGTCCTATCTCCATTTTATAGATTTCTATGACCCTCGCCCTCTACCACTAGTTTAAAATCTCCTCCAATATTCTAGCCATCCTATCCCTCAGCACAGCAGATCCTCTTCTGTTTAGGTGCAATCCATCACAGCTATACAGGTTGTAATCAAGCGCAAAATCAGTGCTCTAAAACCCCAAACCCTCCATCCTGCACCAAGACTTCAACCACGCCTTGATTTATAATTTCTCAGAGAAATCAGCACTTTTATAAACTGGGGTTAAACTAGGGTACTCCTCACCCATGAAGCACTTCAGCAAGCACTTCAGCAAGCAAGCTGAAGTGCTTTTGGGATGTGGAGTGGTCCTTTAAGATGGATGTTGACTGCTAATGTAAGTTTCTTAAGAAAGATATTACCCTATGATTATTGCAGATATTTTTTTAGCTAACAGCTTTTCTGCTATGGATTGTTGATAAACTACCTATAAGCATTATTGTGGCAGACAAAAATTAAAATGGAGTATAATTTAACATTTTAAAACAATTATTTCTCAGCAATGTTAGTAATAACTACTGCCAATTTCATATACTTTGCCCCTGTTCATGTGTTTTTCCCTTTTTCCATTCGGGAGTTATTATATACGAATGCCATCCATTCGTCTTCCGAACAAGGACCACCCCTGTACCCCATTAGAACGTTCACACCAGCAACGTAAGTACGAAACAGCAAGGGAAGTAATTAATGAATGCTTCCCCTGGGTGGCTGCCATTTCGTATAACCAAGTGCACGTGGTCAACAAAAGAATGGCAGCCATCTTGTCCCCCGAACATGGATAGCAGTACTTGGTCGTCAAGTGCCTGGAACAATTTTTTCGGCTAGGCACTCGCACGAACCACGGTAAAGAGTAGACCGAGGCCCGTTCTACTTATGAGCCACCTATGCGAACAACGTTCAGGAGATATGAACTACCGAACAGGGGGAGCATTCGTATCCTGAAACTAAGAGATTCCCTGTGTTCACACAGGAACCCCCGAACAGAGACCGACCCGTTTTATTTCCCTGGAACTGTTTTGGGCTAGTTAAATTAATAAAGGAGACCCTTGTGACAAAGGGATCCCAATAGTGACAATTGGTGCTTGGACTGTGACAGTTTCGTTGGGGTGGTCTGGTCTCAGTTTAGGGGCTGGGTGTGTTCACCCTTGAAGACTCATCCACCCAGTACCATAGTTTGTCTGTTTTTCTGTGCATTGTGTGGGCACTCTATGTCCTTTTTCGTTTTGTGAGGTATTAACCTCTGCTAGTCCGTTTAGCTTGATTTACCTTGAGATACAGGGGATTTAAATATCTATATTGGGAAAGGTCATTTTGGAGTGATAAACTCCCCCCCCCCTTTTCCCTTTACACTGTACCTCTTACTTTCATGCTATTTTAAGGACTTCTCTCTTTTTTTTCTAATAGACAGTGAGTTTTTATATGGTTTATAGGTGTAGATAGGGCTTTTCTGCCCATTCTTTTCTCACCTTTTCCATCTCTTTATTCCTGTATGAGTGCCCCCACCTTTCCGACTAACTGGTTACTACGTACCTTTTTTCTGTGTGTGCAGAGCCACTATTGGGATCCCCTTGTCACAAGGGTCTACTTCATCAATTTGTATAATTTTGGGTTACCCCCTACTCTGTGGCTCTGAGGTAGGAATTTGGATAGCTTTTATGCTCTCACACATACACTGTGTTTGCATTGATCTATCCTCTCTATTATTATGTTTTGGGCTAGTGCCTTGTGTCCGGCAGGTCAAAACCTTACCCCGGTTGCATTCCAGTATCACAGAACCCATCTGAGTGATATTTGAATATGTTGTGCATTCAGATCAGGGATATGACTTTTGTGGGGTTCCTAGTTATGGTGGGGGCACTTTTGGGGTACCGTATATTTTGTAGACATGTGCAATTTGTTTCGTTTCGAATGTACATTTGTACGAATTTCTTGTCATTCGGACATTCGGATGCTTACGAATGTCCGAAGTGCCAAAGTCCTGAAGCGCCGAAGTTTGGAAGTGCCGAAGCTCCGAAGTGATTTGGATTTCTCAAAAAGTGGCAAAACAAGAGAGAGGGAGGGAAAATTACATGAATGATGACAGAAATATTGACCAATAAGCTAATTCCTTTTGTGCACTGTAATGCTTGCTTGCCCAATCCGGTTTCACTATTTCCTGTCTAATGAAATGAGCAATAGACATGTGCAATTCGTTTCGTTCCGAATGTACATTCATACAAATGTTATGCCATTCGGACATTCATATGCTTACGAATGTCTGAAGCTCCGAAGTAACGACGTTCGGCAGTTCCGAAGTGCCGAAACCGAATGCCATTTATCCGAATTGCTGAAGCAGACAAATTTTTTTACTTACCAGAATTTCCAAACCAAATTTTTTGCCCATGCATATCCCTAATATTTTGTATGGATTTTCTGTACCTGAGAGATAATTGAATTATATGTTTTTCTCACACAATTATCTCTCAGGCACAGAGGATCTTGGGATTGAAACCCCTGTGTTATTGTATTAGAGACCCCATGTAGGGGTCTGTGCATAAAAGCCGTGTGTGGCCAGAATAAAATCAGTTGACTCCCAGAACTATGTTTTGTCTTGTTACTGGGGGTATGGATGTCTGTGTATTTTAATGGTTCCAGAGTGGCTGAAGGAATGAATTAGCGGAGGTAACCAGTCGGGTTACCCGTGGTCCGCTACATGCAAGCTATTTTGTTCCGTTTAGATCAGGGTAGTATTCAATATGAAGAACAGCAAGTCAGGTGCAGAATTGTTCATGTCCTAAGACCAGCAGCAAGGGAATGGATACAAGCCCCATGGAGCTTGTGTCAGATACCTTTGTTAAAGCGTTAAGAGTCTGGAGTGTCCCTTTAAGGGGGGAAATGGTTTTATATGTGTGAGAGCAATGTCCCATTCATGTACAGAGCATACCCATCAAAATATCCAACTCCAAGACTGTTAGTCCAATACTTCAAACTACACAGGTATCAATACCACTGTATTAATAACAATTCTGTCATTCGGACTGTTTAGTTAGTAGGTTAATAATGACAATTTAAGCAAATATTTCAGTAGAAGAACATGCTGTTTCAATACTCTAAATCAAAGGTTTTCTTGAAATCCCAAAAGTCAATCATTTAACCATTCAACCATCTCAAGGAAAGCCATCCATCATGATGGTTTTGTGAGATTACAGGCTAATAGAATGAAAGTGTCTATAGGAGAAGCAGAAAGGAGGATCAGAAGCTGTTCTAGATAAGGAGATTAATGGCAATCTCCCAGAGTGTGCGTCATTTGGTTTGCTTGTGTAGGCGTGTGTGGGAGTTCACTGAACTCGGTTCAGGCGAGTAAGTGTGGGACTGTTAATTTAGCATGCCACAGACATAGTTTTGAAATAACAGAGACAAGGGTGGTCTGATACTTGATCTTAGCTATTGGTTGACTGCAACTCTCATAAACCTTTGTCTTTTATTGGTGCTGCAGTCTAAACCTCTTCTGGAGAATGAATACCTATAAGCCAGGGACTAGTGAATACATGGACATTAAAGGCTATTCACTAAACTGTTGTGGCAATTCTAAATCAACATAATCAAGCTGAAAATATAGCTGCTTTAACTGGGATTTTATTTTTATTTTTTTTGCAATTTTGGCTATTGAGCCAAACTTAACCCATTAAGGACAGACGACGGATATATTCCGTCATGATTCCCTTTTATTACAGAAGTTGTGTCATTAAGGGGTTTTTAAAATACGCTTTCAATTTGTTGTTTGTGAATAATCCTGAGAATATTTTGTTGTCTGTTCAGAAACAATATATGCCAGATATTAACAATAAATAATATGTGCCAATGCTATTTCCAAAGCTGTGTAAAAAGAAATGAATACATGACAAATATTTTTTGGCATACTGTATATTAATTGTGAGCAAAGGAGAAGAATGGTAGGAAAAGCTGTGGCCACGGCGGGACTGGCGGGACCCAGGTAAATTGTCAAAAATACTAAAATGGCGTGGCTACTTGCAATGGGACAGTGCCAGATATCTCCTGGCACCATAACCACTAAAAATGGTCTGTTGTGGTTGTGGTGCTTTGAGTGATCCAGTAATTTAAAATTGGCATTACATGTTGTTTAACTGTAACATACAGGACCTGTTACCTTATTGTTGATTGTTTTTGTGTCTTGTGTGCACAGCACTGCGGAATTTGTTGACGCTTTATTAATAATAATTATTATTATATTGCCAAAGACAAAAACATTGAATACAAAGTGTCTCTCAAATTACTAAGCTGAATACCATTCACCATGTTATCATAAAGATGTATGACACATTTTATTTTGCTCTCTATTTTCTCCAAACTTTGAAGAAAGTGTTCCTTTATATGTACTTGGGATTTAGAACAGTATAATTCATTAGTATACAATATCTCGTTCTCGTTCATACACTACTTGCGTGATACCTTTCTTTTCTTTTTTTTTAAATTGTCAATCTTTCTTTTATTGAGGCAAAATATAATGTTACAGAATAAAGAAAATGGCTGATAGCAGATGAGAACATTTCAGGTATACAGTTGTAGCATACATTATAACCTTGAGCATATCAGCCTCATTTTTAATATTAAACTAAATAAAGTAGCTAAGCAAACATGTCTGGGCCTAGAATGAGACTGCAGTATTAGGCATGCAAAATAATCTGGTCATTAGACGAAGTCCCAGAGTAAACATATTTAAGCCTTGTACACATGTTTGCCCTCTAAAACAATTGGTAACATCATGCTAAGTATTAAAGGGACACTATAGTCACCAGAACAACTACAGCTGATTGCATTTGTTCTTTTCAGAGCAAATGCAGTGTTTATATTACAGCCTAGTGATAACTTCACTGGCCCAGGGGTCAAGTCCTGATGAAAAAAGTGTGGGAACTCCACCCCCCCCCAAAAAAAAAACCCCACTCGTATGCATATATAAACGCATGCACACACATACACTCACAGACACACACATGCACTCAGACACTCACAGACACATAGAAACATAGATAGAAACATAGAATGTGACGGCAGATAAGAACCATTCGGCCCATCTAGTCTGCCCAGTTTTCTAAATACTTTCATTAGTCCCTGGCCTTATCTTATAGTTAGGATAGCCTTATGCCTATCCCACGCATGCTTAAACTCCTTTACTGTGTTAACCTCTACCACTTCAGCTGGAAGGCTATTCCATGCATCCACTACCCTCTCAGTAAAGTAATACTTCCTGATATTATTTTTAAACCTTTGTCCCTCTAATTTAAGACTATGTCCTCTTGTTGTGGTAGTTTTTCTTCTTTTAAATATAGTCTCCTCCTTTACTGTGTTGATTCCCTTTATGTATTTAAATGTTTCTATCATATCCCCCCTGTCTCGTCTTTCCTCCATGCTATACATGTTAAGATCCTTTAACCTTTCCTGGTAAGTTTTATCCTGCAATCCATGAACCAGTTTAGTAGCCCTTCTTTGAACTCTCTCTAAGGTATCAATATCCTTCTGAAGATATGGTCTCCAGTACTGTGTACAGTACTCCAAGTGAGGTCTCACCAGTGTTCTGTACAATGGCATGAGCACTTCCCTCTTTCTACTGCTAATACCTCTCCCTATACAACCAAGCATTCTGCTAGCATTTCCTGCTGCTCTATTACATTGTCTGCCTACCTTTAAGTCATCAGAAATAATCACCCCTAAATCCCTTTCCTCAGATGTTGAGGTTAGGACTCTATCAAATATTCTGTACTCTGCCCTTGGGTTTTTACGTCCAAGATGCATTATCTTGCACTTATCCACATTAAATGTCAGTTGCCACAACTCTGACCATTTTTCTAGTTTACCTAAATCATTTTCCATTTGGCTTATCCCTCCTGGAACATCAACCCTGTTACATATCTTAGTATCATCCGCAAAAAGACACACCTTACCATCAAGACCTTCTGCAATATCACTAATAAAAATATTAAAGAGAATGGGTCCAAGTACAGATCCCTGAGGTACCCCACTGGTGACAAGCCCAAGCTTCGAATATACTCCATTGACTACAACCCTCTGTTGCCTGTCACTCAGCCACTGCCTTACCCATACAACAATATTGGAATCCAAACTCAAAGATTGTAGTTTGTTGATAAGCCTTCTATGTGCAACAGTGTCAAAAGCCTTACTGAAATCGAGGTAAGCAATGTCTACTGCACCACCCTGATCTATAATTTTAGTTACCCAATCAAAAAAATCAATAAGATTAGTTTGGCATGATCTCCCTGAAGTAAACCCATGTTGTCTCTGATCTTGAAATCCATGTGTTTTTAGATGTTCAACAATCCTATCCTTTAACATGGTTTCCATCACTTTCCCCACTACTGAAGTTAGGCTTACTGGCCTATAGTTGCCCGACTCCTCCCTATTATCTTTCTTGTGAATGGGCACAACATTCGCTAACTTCCAATCTTCTGGGACTACTCCTGTTATCAATGATTGGTTAAATAAATCTGTTAATGGTTTTGCTAGTACACCACTAAGCTCTTTTAATAGCTTTGGGTGTATTCCATCAGGTCCCATTGACTTATTTGTCTTTACTTTTGACAGTTGAAATAGAACCTCTTCCTCTGTAAACTCACGTGTAATAAATGACTCATTTATCCTTTTTCTTAACTGAGGTCCCTTTCCTTCATTTTCATCTGTAAATACCGAACAAAAATATTGATTGAGGCAGTCAGCTAGACCTTTATCCTCATCTACATACCTTCCTTCTTTTGTTTTTAATCTAACTAATCCTTGTTTTACTTTTCTTTTCTCATTTATGTATCTAAAAAAGGTTTTGTCCCCCTTTTTTACTGACTGTGCTATTTTCTCTTCTGTGTGTGATTTGGAAGCTCTTATAACTTGCTTAGCCTCTTTCTGCCTAATCTTATAGGTCATTCTGTCTTCCTCACTCTGGGTTTTTTTATAATTACTAAATGCTAACTTTTTGTTTTTTACTATTTTGGCTACATCTGTGGAGTACCACAGTGGTTTCTTGAATTTTTTGCTTTTACTGACAAGCCTAATGCAATTTTCTGTGGCCTTCAGTAGTGCAACTTTTAAATAATCCCATTTCTTTTGGACTCCATTTAAATTGCTCCAGTCTGATAATGACTCCTTTACACATATTCTAATTTTGGAAAAGTCTGTTTTTCTAAAGTCTAAAACTTTTGTTTTTGTGTGGTGTGACTCAGTCACTGTTCTTATATTAAACCACACTGACTGATGATCACTGGATCCTAAACTTTCACCTACAGTAATATCTGATACCAAATCTCCATTTGTTAACACTAAATCTAGTATGGCCTCTTTACGAGTTGGCTCCTCAACGACTTGTTTTAGATACAATCCCAGTAGGGAGTTTAGAATATGTGTGCTCCTGGCACAAGCAGCTATTTTTGTTTTCCAATTTACATCAGGAAGATTAAAGTCACCCATGATGATAACTTCCCCCTTCATTGTCATTTTAGCTATTTCTTCAACTAGTAGATTATCTAACTCTTCAATTTGTCCTGGGGGCCTATAAATCACACCTACACGAGTTACTGTGTGATTACCAAATTCTAACGTAACCCAAACTGACTCTATGTTCGCCTCACTAACCTTTATTAGGCTAGATTTTATGCTATTCTTTATATACAGGGCCACCCCTCCCCCTTTCTTGCCTTCCCTGTCTTTTCTATATAAAGAGTACCCTGGTATTGCTATGTCCCTGTCATTTTTCTCATTATACCATGTCTCAGTAACAGCGACTAAATCTACACTATCAGTTGCCATTATTGCCACAAGTTCATGGATCTTATTCCCTAAACTGCGAGCATACTCAGACACTCACACAGTGGTGTATTTTAATTTTGTGCTGCCCTAGGCATGACTATACCTGAGCACCCCCTAATCTAAATTTACCACCCCTTCCTGTTAAGGGCGCACCGCTTCCTGATTAAGAACCCACCCCATCCTCTTTAGACTCCACCTTTTCCTGCTACTTTTAAAGAAATACTATAGTGCCAGGAAAACAAAGCTGTTTTCCTGGCACTATAATTCCCTATAGTGCCCCCCTCCCTCATGTCCTCCCCTCCCCCACTCAACACTGATGGGGTTAAAATCCTATGGGTATTTAGCAGATGCTGGATGTCCTCATGCACAGGGTGAGGACGTCCAGCATCAGTTAGGCGACTTTTGGTCACCTAACCACCCGAAAGTCCCTCTAGTGGCTGGAGTGGAGTTACCCCTCAAGGTAATTATTGCAGTTTCTGAGAAACCGCAATAATTACACTTGCAGGTTTAAGGGGACTGGGACACTGCACCCAGACCACTTCAATGAGCTGAAGTCGTCTGGGTGCCTATAGTGTCCCTCTAAGCACACTCTCTGACAGACACCCACACTGGCAGATACACACTGACAGTAACACACACACTCAGTGACAAACACACAGACGTCACTGATTTGACACACACACACATTCACTGACACACACTCATTCATTGACAGAGAGACACACACAGACACACTGACAGACACACACTAATAGTCACACACACACTAAATGACAAACAGACTCTCACCGATTTGACAGACACTTACAAACATACACTAACAGAAGCACATACACGCAAACATGTGCATACACTAACAGAAGCACATACACTCATACGCACACACACGTGCATACACTAACAGAAGCACATACACGCAAACATGCATACAGTAACAGAAGCACATACACATGTACATATGCTAACACACGTAAATACACTCATACACACACACTGACACAAACACACACATACACTAACAGACATAAACTAACATACACACATACATAGACTAACAGACATACACACACACATACATACACTAACAGACACACACACACATACACTAACAGACATACACACATAAACTAACAGACATAAACTAACAGACATACACACACATAAATAGACTGACATACACACACACATACATACACATACACTAACAGACATACACACACATCATCGACACGCGGAAACACGTCATCGACACGCGACCAGAAACGGGGAAACCGCGCGAACACGGAAGAAATCATCTTCCTAAATGGATATAAAAGCACACTACCAGACGGACATCATCAGCAACTGAGGAAGCCCAGGACTTGGGCGAAATGCGTTTTGCAACCCCTTTTTTTTTTTATCCCACAGAGGACTTATTCACCTTACCACAGCTTAGTGGTTTTTATGAAGTTTTTAATTTTTTTTTTTTTTTTTATTATATATTGTTGTATATCTGCACTTTACCCATTATCATTAAAAGGATTTTAGTCCCCAATATTTTATTGGTGTGGACATCTCTTCTTGGGACCTGTGAAGTACTACCTGTATCCTGGAAGGGAGTGGGATCCCTTCAAATTATCCCACAGGCGTTCTGATTGAGCCATTTCCTATTGGCTCCCTCCTTGTGAGTACTGAATCATACATTTTACGCTGATCTACTATTATACTGTATGATATTGCACTAGGTGCTTGTACACCATTTTATCTCCACAGTTATTCCATTTGTCTCCATACCATCATCTTTTACCCTGAACCGAACCATTCCACCCATTGTATGTATATGATTCAGAGTAACTGTTATTATTTATTTATATAGCACATTTATTTGCAACGTTGTTGCCCAAAGTGCTTCACAGTTACATTAAAACATACATTTATAAAAACATTAGCAGGTGTACAAAAGGCTTTGTCTATGACATCACTTGCTGCTGCAGCCTGGCACAGGTCAGAGTATTTTGGCGGTTGCCATCTTCAAACTGTCGTATTTTAAAAACTATACATCCTACAGTGAAGAGCTTTATATTGTGAGAATCACAAGACCCAGACCTACATTTTGATGCATAGTATGTCTGCAAGAACACTTAATAATAATAATAATAATAATATATATGTGAGATAACATTAAGTGGTCTTGCTATGCAAGAACACTTAATAATATATATGTGAGATAACATTAATTGGTCTTGCTATGCAAGAACACTTAAAAATGTTAATGTTAATTAAAAAATGTAATTATATATATATATATATATATATATATATGTATATATATATATATATATATATATATATGTATATATATATATATATATATATATATATATGTATATAAAGAGAGAAATACGGACAAAAGTCCAAATAGGAGGATAACAGAAAGGAGGAAGCCCTACCTTTAATAATACTAGGTATAACAGTAAAAAAGCATATACCAAAAAGAGGAAGGGCAAAACTTAAAGAGGCTGCAATTAGTCAGTAACTTTAAACTGCTAATAAAGCTAAAGAGGTACTGCAATAATGCCAGCCTGCCTATACAGATGAATAAGGCCAAACAGGGTGATATAAATAAAATCACAAGCAGAGATGGGAGAGAACCACCCTCCCCTCCTGCAAAAATCCCCGAAGCCAAATATAAATAGAGAAGCCAGGCTGACCCTGATATACCTCGGCACAGTGGAGCGTCCACTAGTGCCTACCAAAACCTCTGTCCCTTCCTCCACTAAGAAAAACACACTTAACTAACTAAAAATAGTGCATAGTGCTACCTAGTGAATAGAGGTGAAAAAAATAAACAAATAGGTTTTTTTACTGCAAAAAAATTCACATATTTGTAATCAGCGATGTCTCACGAGTACAACAGTACCACCATTAACAGGTTTTATGGTGTTTTGGAAAGTTACAGGGTCAAATATAGAACGTTCCATTTTCAAATTGATATTTGCCAGATTAGTAATGTTACCTTTGAGACAGTGTGGTAGCCCAGGAATGAAAATTACCCCAATAATGGCATACCATTTGAAAAAGTAGACAACCCAAGGTATTGAAAGTAGGGTATGTTTAGTCTTTTTTAGTAGCCATTTAGTCACAAACACTGGCCAAAGTTAGCGTTCATATTTGTTTTTGTGTGAAAAAAGCAAAAAACTAATATTTGGCCAGTGTTTGTGACTAAGTGGCTACTAAGAAAGACTGGACATACCCCACTTGCAATACCTTGGGTTGTCTACTTTTGCAAATGGTATGCCATCATGGGGGTAATTCTCATTCCTGGGCTACCATATGCTCTCAAAGGCAACATAACCAATCTGGCAAATTTCAATGTCAAAAAAATGAAATGCCGGGGACCGCTCACCCCACACAACACCGACAACCGACAAACATCACAAAAGGCCCAGAACACCCTCCACAATAACATTCCTGATCCAAGAGGGCACCCAATCCCCCACAGGAAAGCAAACACCAGACAAAGAACTAAAAAGGACATCGAACGCACAACAACTCAGACCCACCAGGAGAGACTCGAGAGACAACCGCCAACCAACACAAACTACTACCCTCCACAACACCACTATAAAGGTTTACAAAACGGCCGCCATTGGAATGAAACTTGCACCCTACCCACCCCATATCTGTACCCCACCGAGCCAAATGACATACGAAGACAAACTGTATAAGGGTATGACAAAATGACTAATCTGCGCATTGGAGACAAAATGAACCATCACTCGTGCTACACATTTCCTTTTCTCTTTTGTACCCCCTCAGAAAATCTTCAAAATAAAGAATTATTAAAAAAAAAGAAAAAAAAACACGACACACACGGTATAAACACACACATAGGATATAAGGATTATATATGTTATGAGCAGTACGCAAACTATGCTATGGGACAGGCACACAGACATAAAGTTATGGTTATTACAATGTGTGAACTAGAACGTCAAACCTGTCTGTTATTTTAAGTTTACTCTTGTTTAGCTAAAGAAAATTTAAAAATTCCTTGACAGACGGAGATAAAGATGGCAATAATGTAGGACACGCTAGGTCACATAATGCCTCTTTCATTTCTTTTTTCTCATTGTAATGATGTACATGTACATGATTCATTATGTGTCTTCTGCGCAAGCCTCTCAGCTAATGTTGTATCACCTTATCTGCCAAGACCGAAAAATAAAGAATTAACAAAAAAATGAAATGCAAGCCTTATATGTGACTCTTTAACTTTCCAAAACACCATAAAACCTGTCATGGGCGTAGGAACCGGGGGGGATGGGGGGGACGCATCCCCCCCAGCAAATCATGCGGGGGGGACAGGTAATGGGGAAATCCCCCCCAGCTCCGCCGGCCCCCCTTTTGCTGCAGCCGCCCGAGCGCTCTGCAGAGAGCCTCAGGCGGCTGCAGCTCTGCCCGGGCTGGTGCGTCCATGAGGGCGCACCGCCCGGGCGCAGCCAGAGGAGAGGGACTGACAGGAGGGAAGCGCTCAGCGCTCCCTCCTGTCACTCCCTCAATGTAGCGTGGCCGAGCCCTGTATAGTCCGCCGGTACAGGGAGAATCTGTCTCCTGTACCCGGCCGGACTAACAGGAAGTGAACACTGAGTTACAGGAAACAAAAGCTAGGGAGGGAGGGGGGGATAAAGAAACAGGGAGGGAGGGGGGGATAAAGAAACAGGGAGGGAGGGGGGATAAAGAAACAGGGAGGGAGGGGGGGATAAAGAAACAGGGAGGGAGGGGGGATAAAGAAACAGGGAGGGGGGATAAAGAAACAGGGAGGGGGGATAAAGAAACAGGGAGGGAGGGGGGGAAAGAAAAGGGAGGGAGGGGGGAGAAAGAAAGAGGGAGGGAGGGGGGGGGAGAAAGAAAGAGGGAGGGAGGGGGGAGAAGAGGGGGGAGAAAGAAAGACGGAGGGAGGGCGGGAGAAAGAAAGAGGGAGGGAGGGGGGAGAAAGAAAGAGGGAGGGGGAGAAAGAAAGAGGGAGGGAGGGGGAGAAAGAAAGAGGGAGGGAGGGGGGAGAAAGAGGGAGGGAGGGGGGAGAAAGAGGGAGGGAGGGGGGAGAAAGAGGGAGGGAGGGGGGGAGAAAGAGGGAGGGAGGGGGGGAGAAAGAAAGAAACGGGGGGGAGAAAGTGAGTGACAAG
This sequence comes from Pelobates fuscus, assembly GCF_036172605.1. NCBI lineage: Eukaryota > Metazoa > Chordata > Amphibia > Anura > Pelobatidae > Pelobates > Pelobates fuscus. The sequence continues at coordinate 91,823,323 of NC_086324.1, forward strand.
GGGGGACGGAGGGAGAGAGGGGGAGAAAGAGTGACAAGGGAGGGGGAGAGAGAGAGTGACAAGGGAGGGGGAGAGAGAGAGTGACAAGGGAGGGAGAGAGATTGACATCCATCACACACACACACCATCACACAATCATGCCACCCTTACACACACAGAAACACACAATTCATCCTTACACACACTCAATGCACCCCGTGCACACACACACAAACACACAATCATGCAATCCTTACACACACAGAAACACACAATGCATTCCTTACACACACTCAATGCACCCCGTACACACACTCAATGCACCCCTTACAGACGCACACACTGCATCCCGTACATACACAGAATCACACCTTGCAGCCCTTACACATACAAACACAGATTCACACAATGCATTCTTTACACACATATCAGGACATCCCCTACACACTCCACCCCCTGTGAACAAACTCATTGGTGGAACGTGAAGGTGGACCCTGGAACCCAGACCTTGATCTGTGTAAAGGGCCCCCAAAAAATGGAGCTGATTCCCGTTCTCACAGAACATTGATTTTTGGGACCACAGTTACAAACAGCCTCCAGAGAGCCTGTTCTACACCAGACCAGTGGAGCCAGACTGCAGCTAGAACCCATCATCATCCTCATCTGGTTGTAAGTAGGCAATCTAGCATATTATTTGTGGCACTAATCTCTAATTTACCTCACATTAAAGAAACACTATAGTCCCCAGAAGCACTGCAGCTTAATGTGGTGGTTCTGGTGTCTATAGCCTGTCCCTGCAGACCTTTTAATGTAAACACGGCGGCACTCCAGCACTGGCGTTAGTTAACATGGCAGAAAAATAATTGAAAAGGGTTAGGGGGGCTACTAGTAAGGATAGGGGAGAGGGGTAGGTAGAAAAATAATTGGAAGGGTTTAGGGGGGGCTACTAATATGGATGGGAGGAGGTAGAAAAATTATTGGAAGGGGTTAGGGGAGTACTAATATGAATGGAAGAGGTAGGGTGGGTTATAATATGCATGGAAGGGGTTAGGGGGTACTAATATGCATGGAAGTGGTTAGGGGGGTACTAATAAGCATGGAAGGGGTAGGGGGTTAAAATGCGTGGGAGGGGTAGGTGGGGTTCTTTTGTGCATGGAAGGGGTATGGGTGGTTCTAATATTCATGGGAAGGGTAGGGGTGGTTCTAATCAGGAGGATCCCGGCGCTGTATACGGGTAAGTAAAACCCCTTCCTTGTAGTGACCCTTTAATGTTATTATTTAATCATTTATATAGCGACTGCAAATTCCGTAGCGCTGTACAATGGGATAAACAACTCCTAGTTTACGGAATAAGAATATACCCGGCGAGTAAAAATGCTATCCCCCCCAGATTTTTTGGGGTTCCTACGCCCATGAAACCTGTACATGGGGGTTACTGTTATTCTCGGGAGACTTCACTAAACACAAACGCCGCGATTCTCTTCGGGAGGACTGCCTGACAGCCCAGGCAGCCCTCCCCCGGCAAATCAGGCCCCCAGGGGCCATGTGATCGCTCTCAAAGAGCGATCACATGGCCCCCTATAGCTGGCTATGGATCTGACAGCAGGGGGACTGTCTGAAATGTCAAACAGTCCCCCTGCTGGTGTAAAAAAAAAAAAATGAAACATGTTTAAAAATAAAATAAATATATTTATATATATATAATATATATACATATTATATATATGTAACGTCATACAAAGTGTATTTTAATACTAATATAAGTACATATATTAGTATTAAAATACACTTAGAATGATGTTACATATATATAATATGTATATATATTATATATATAATAGATATATACACATATATTATATATATATATATATTATATATATATATATATATATATATGTATAGGATACAAAATTACCGGCACTCAAGGGTTGAAAGTTGCTTAAATCTTCATTTATTTCGAAGAGAAAAAAAATCGACGTTTCAGCTCCTCACAGGAGCTTTCATCAGGACACAAAATATTTAAACACTAAAAACACTCTTATATAGGACAAACAATTATTATTAATGGGTACTCACCATCAGGTGCACTGCATTTGCGCTCGCCGCCGGAACTGCCGAGACCGCCTTCACAGACAACCGTACTTCCGGGTTTACGGTCATGTGACCCCCTAGGACGTGTCAATTGGTCAGGCTGCTGTACGTTACTGGGGCAACACCAATACACAATGTCAGGTGGTTGCTCCCGAAGTACCAGAGCTAGCGAGGACCAAATTTCTTTGTGACACTTAGTGTTGTCATGGCAACCTGGACGCGTTTCCGGCGGGCGTGCCAAAACGCTTAAAATCAAAATACAAGACCTACCAAACACTTATATACCTATAGTTATATATACATATAGAAATATGTGTCAAAAATATGTGTACACAGTGAAGAGTGCATGTAAACTTGCAAACCAGCAAACATGAGGCTTGTGTATAGATATCGAAGTGATGTGTCTTGTATGATAAAGTGATAAGAATGGGAAGGTCCTAGGACTGCTAGAATGTGAATGATATGTGTGTGAAGAGTTGATCTTACTGCTAAATGATAGTACTAAGACTAAATATGTGAAAAATTTTTGCATATATAGTGTTTGGTAATTGCGCACCTGGGGTGAGTCCCTTAGATACATACTTGTTACATATAACATATGGTAAGGTTAATATGGAATTTAAAAGAATAGTCAGCAGTACTAGAAGAAAATCAAAAGAATAAACATGAAAATACACATAAAAATAAAAATAAAAATAAAATAAGAATAAAAATAAGAGAATACAAATAAATAAATATAAATGCAAAATAAACATAAAAATAAAATAAAAATAGAAATCAAAATAAAAATAAAAATAAAAATAAAAATAAGAAATAAAAAATAAAAAATAAATAAAATAAAAATAGAAATAAAAATAAAAATAAAAATAAAAGTGAGAACAAAAAATTGGACAACAATATGACAATGGAAAAAATGAAAATAACAAAGTAGCGGATTTGGAGTAAACAGTCCCATGACGTGTAAATGTTAATAATAATAATGAAGGACAGGGCTCAGATCCCTATAGGAAAGAGACAAATGAGCATTTCTCATTGAGGCCTCGAGGTGCTAGGGTTCCTAACTGGCAAATCCAGTAAGTCTCTCTTTGTAATAAGAGCCTAGCTCTATCACCCCCTCTGGCAGACAATGGAACATGCTCAATTGCAACGCATCTGAGTGAAGCTAGTTGATGCTTAAGTTCTAAAAAATGTCTGGCCACTGGTTTGTCCGATTTGCCATCACGGTAGGCAAGCCGGATACTAGACCTGTGGCCTCTTATTCTTTCACAGAGTGCGGTTTCTGTTTTACCTATATAATTGAGCCCACAAGGGCAAGTCAATTTGTAGATAACAAACTCACAACACTGCTACAAACCAGTTAAGAAGGAAAACATCAATGTGGGGTGTGTAAGGTGTTTGGGATGCGTGACGTGTGGCCACCTCATCCCTTCCAAAACCTTTACACACCCGTTCACAGGCAAGTCTTATAAGATCAGACAACGCATTCACTGCAGAACTGAGTTTGTTATCTACAAATTGACTTGCCCTTGTGGGCTCAATTATATAGGTAAAACAGAAACCGCACTCTGTGAAAGAATAAGAGGCCACAGGTCTAGTATCCGGCTTGCCTACCGTGATGGCAAATCGGACAAACCAGTGGCCAGACATTTTTTAGAACTTAAGCATCAACTAGCTTCACTCAGATGCGTTGCAATTGAGCATGTTCCATTGTCTGCCAGAGGGGGTGATAGAGCTAGGCTCTTATTACAAAGAGAGACTTACTGGATTTGCCAGTTAGGAACCCTAGCACCTCGAGGCCTCAATGAGAAATGCTCATTTGTCTCTTTCCTATAGGGATCTGAGCCCTGTCCTTCATTATTATTATTAACATTTACACGTCATGGGACTGTTTACTCCAAATCCGCTACTTTGTTATTTTCATTTATTCCATTGTTATATTGTTGTCCAATTTTTTGTTCTCACTTTTATTTTTATTTTTATTTTTATTTCTATTTTTATTTTATTTATTTTTTATTTTTTATTTCTTATTTTTATTTTTATTTTTATTTTTATTTGTATTTTTATTTTTATTTTTATTTCTATTTTTATTTTATTTTTATTTCTATTTTTATTTTTATGTTTATTTTGCATTTATATTTATTTATTTATTTGTATTCTCTTATTTTTATTCTTATTTTATTTTTATTTTTATTTTTATTTTTATGTGTATTTTCATGTTTATTCTTTTGATTTTCTTCTAGTACTGCTGACTATTCTTTTAAATTCCATATTAACCTTACCATATGTTATATGTAACAAGTATGTATCTAAGGGACTCACCCCAGGTGCGCAATTACCAAACACTATATATGCAAATTTTTTTCACATATTTAGTCTTAGTACTATCATTTAGCAGTAAGATCAACTCTTCACACACATATCATTCACATTCTAGCAGTCCTAGGACCTTCCCATTCTTATCACTTTATCATACAAGACACATCACTTCGATATCTATACACAAGCCTAATGTTTGCTGGTTTGCAAGTTTACATGCACTCTTCACTGTGTACACATATTTTTGACACATATTTCTATATGTATATATAACTATAGGTATATAAGTGTTTGGTAGGTCTTGTATTTTGATTTTAAGCGTTTTGGCACGCCCGCCGGAAACGCGTCCAGGTTGCCATGACAACACTAAGTGTCACAAAGAAATTTGGTCCTCGCTAGCTCTGGTACTTCGGGAGCAACCACCTGACATTGTGTATTGGTGTTGCCCCAGTAACGTACAGCAGCCTGACCAATTGACACGTCCTAGGGGGTCACATGACCGTAAACCCGGAAGTACGGTTGTCTGTGAAGGCGGTCTCGGCAGTTCCGGCGGCGAGCGCAAATGCAGTGCACCTGATGGTGAGTACCCATTAATAATAATTGTTTGTCCTATATAAGAGTGTTTTTAGTGTTTAAATATTTTGTGTCCTGATGAAAGCTCCTGTGAGGAGCTGAAACGTCGATTTTTTTTCTCTTCGAAATAAATGAAGATTTAAGCAACTTTCAACCCTTGAGTGCCGGTAATTTTGTATCCTGTATTGTTTAGCCACCAGAGCACCAGGTAAATTTTTCTTATTATTGAAGTTGGAGTGCAGGGGTTCTCTGGATTTTATATATATGTATATACGTATAATTACAATAATAAATAAATAAAATAATAAAATAAATAAATAAAATATTGAACAAAATTTAATATAAATTGTATATTCATATGTAATTTCATTCTAACTGTATTTTGTTATTAATATATATATGTTGGTAACAAAATACAATTAGAATGACATTCTATATATATCAATCTATATATAAAATACAAATAACCACAAATATATATATATATAGATAAATACATATAATTACATAAAAGATTACATTAGTATACACGTAGAATTAAATACCTATAAATGCATATATATTAAAATTCTACATGTATATTTAAGTAATCTTTTAACATAATTATGTGATTTGATTACTTAAAATTTGTTTGACATGCCTGAGAGAAACACAGGGAGAAAGTGCAGAGAATTTAATTTGCAAGCACTATATTTGACCCTGTAACTCTCCAAGACACCATAAAACCTGTACATAGGGGGTACTGTTTTACTTGGGAGACTTCGCTGAACTCAAATATTAGTGTTTCAAATTGGTAAATTGTATTACAACGATGATATTTTAAGTAAAAGTGATGTTTTTTTGCAAACGAACGGCACTTTTATGGACTATATTATTGTTGTAATATGTTTTACTGTTTTAAAACACTAATATTTGTGTTTAGTGAAGTCTCCCGAGAATAACAGTACCCCCCCCCCCCCCCCCCCCCCATGTACAGATTTTATGGTGTTTTGGAAAGTTAGAGAGTAAGGCTTGCATTTCATTTTTTTGACATTGAAATTTGCCAGATTGGTTATGTTGCCTTTGAGACCGTATGGTAGCCCAGGAATAAGAATTACCCCCATGATGGCATACCATTTGCAAAAGTAGACAACCCAAGGTATTGCAAATGGGGTATGTCCAGTCATTTTTAGTAGCCACTTAGTCACAAACACTGGCCAAATATTAGTTTTTTGCTTTTTTCACACAAAAACAAATATGAACGCTAACTTTGGCCAGTGTTTGTGACTAAGTGGCTACTAAAAAAGACTAAACATACCCTACTTTCAATACCTTGGATTGTTTTCAAATGGTATGCCATTATGGGGGTAATTCTCATTCCTGGGCTACCACACCGTCTCAAAGGTAACATTACTAATCTGGCAAATTTCAATTTGAAAATGGAACGCTCTATATTTGACCCTGTAACTTTCCAAAACACCATAAAACCTGTTAATGGGGGGTACTGTTGTACTCGTGAGACATCGTTGATTACAAATATGTGCATTTTTTTTGCAGTATTATGACATTCACAGTTAAAATGTCAGACAGAAATACAAATTTTAAAAAAATTTTGTCACATTTTTTTACATTGTGTTCCATATATGAATAGTTATTGATAAATTAAAGCCCTGTTTCTCCTGAACAAAATGATATATAATAAGTGTGGGTGCACTTAATGTGACAGCGGTGAATTACGGTTGAACAGACATATAGCGCAAATTCCAGTTTTTGTTTACGTTTTGTTTTGATCAGAACGAGCACTATTGACTCCGTCCTGATGGGGTTAACGTACAACATCGCAAAAACAGGCTGGTCATGAAGGGGTTAATTGCTGCACGGGTGGGAAAGCAGGGGGACACTACAGTGTTAGGAATATAATGTTGTACTAATCATTATTACGTAGTCCCATTCAAAGCCATACCCCAGCAATTCAATTTGCATGTCCTCTGTATAAAATTACCCCATATTAGGGATATGAAAATTGTAAATCTCAATCTAAGGACCTCCATACTACATTTAGCTTGCCCCACCTACTGGCAAGTATCTAGATTACGCTCACATGAATTTAAACTTATACAATTATACTTTTTAGAATTTAACATTCTATTTTATATAATGTTATTAGACTAAACTTTTACATGATAAACTAAATATCAATCTATAAAGTATAATTTGATCATTAATTATCTGTAGTATAAATTTGGTAGAATATTATGTGATACAGTAGGATGTAGGCTTAAGATGTCGATTTACATCTTGAAAATGTTGCCTTGAGTACCACTATCCAGGAGATTTTACTTATATTAGCATCAATATAGTCATCAATGAGCACATTAAAAAGAATCAGATGCACTCTGATTAGATTTATATTGATGACTTGGCGAAAGGCAGGTAGAGGTCAGATTGATTAGGAGATGGAACAATGGCAAAATGTAATAATATCTGATTAACTGACGTAACAAATGATTGGAAAGAGGAGCATCAAAATCATCGTGAGCACAAATAAAATGGACTGTGAGGTTACATAACAGTAGTAAACAGTGAAGTCAAATGAGTTTATACAGAAACTGGTGAACACATTAATCTGACAGCAAAAAATAATTGGGTAAAATAAGATGAACTGGGAGCCTGGTCCCTACCACATATTTGGTTCTGTAGGTGTTATGCAGTTAAGATGACTCTTAAAGGAACACTATAGTCACCTAAATTACTAGCTAAATAAAGCAGTTTTAGTGTATAGATCATTCCCCTGCAATTTCACTGCTCAATTCACTGTCATTTAGGAGTTAAATCACTTTGTTTCTGTTTATGCAGCCCTAGCCACACCTCCCCTGGCTATGATTGACAGAGCCTGCATGAAAAAAAAAACTGGTTTCACTTTCAAACAGATGTAATTTACCTTAAATAATTGTATTTCAATCTCTAAATTGAACTTTAATCACATACAGGAGGCTCTTGCAGGGTCTAGCAAGCTATTAACATAGCAGGGGATAAGAAAATCTTAATTAAACAGAACTTGCAATAAAGAAAGCCTAAATAGGGCTCTCTTTACAGGAAGTGTTTATGGAAGGCTGTGCAAGTCACATGCAGGGAGGTGTGACTAGGGTTCATAAACAAAGGGATTTAACTCCTAAATGGCAGAGGATTGAGCAGTGAGGCTGCAGGGGCATGTTCTATACACCAAAACTGCTTCATTAAGCTAAAGTTGTTCAGGTGACTATAGTGTCCCTTTAACTAATCTATGGGATTAGATAACAATTAGATCTGACCATGAGATGTGGCACCATAGTCTCAGTGACATCTAACCTGGCCTTCCTGGAGGGAATGGTCCATGGTCATTTTAAGTCCCTATTAGGTAGGGCCCCAATCTTCGCTGTCTGTGGGGCCAAAAAAACACAAATGGTAGCTCCTGACAGGCAGCCTACATTGCTCGATAAATGCAGATATCTCCAACTGTCCCATTTTTTTCAGTACTCTTAAACCGTAGAAGGGCTTTACAAGACCCCTCGCTCAGTTTGAAGACTGTGCACGCAGGGAGACTTTGTATAGAGACATTTCAGTTATCTACCGATTACTGAGTGTCTATTGAAATAAATCAATAGTATAGACAGGACTCAGTAGAAATGGAAATTAAGGTTGAGAAATAAAATTATAAAGATGTACTCAATCGCCTTTTGATATAAATGTATCAGCTAGTCAGATCGTTACCTCCCATAATAAAAGGTAGGAAAGATCCAAAATTGCTGAAATATTAATCTAGTAGGGGTTCTATGATTTAGAAAGTGAAAGAACCGATACAAAATGTAAACTTAATACAATAAATCCAAATATAGTTACTTATGTCCCACAAGGGTTAAAATCCTTATTTAGATGTCAATTATATAGTGTAGCAGACAGAGTACTATTTTATTAGTACATAAAAACTGTCAACACAACACCAGAGAATACCAGGTTTGCAGACTGAGGGTCCAGGGATGTTCGTGTCACTCTCTTGCTGGCCGGATAGGAGTGAGTCTGGACCTCCTTGTGCTGGATCAACACTGGATGTCAGCAGTGTGCGTTCCACTGCAGCTCCGGATGCATTCCAGTAAGCTAACTCCCCCCCTTAACTTTTATCTCTCGATGGAAAGAGGAATAAGAGATCACCCTATCAGAATCTGAGTGGGCTAAAATCATGATATAGACACATCAGTGATTCCCTAGTTCAAGACTGCAGGAAACTAATTATAAATTCCTTACAAGATGGTACCTTACTCCTGACCGTTTATATATACAATTGCTCCAGATAGAACTGACTGATGTTGGCGCTGTGGTCAGTGGTGTATCCTGGTTTTGTGCTGCCCTAGGCAGGACAAAACTCAGGCGCCCCCCCTCCCCCCGCGCCCCCCCTCCTCCCGCGCCACCCCCACCCAACCTTTCCCCCCGCCCCGCATACTAAATACACACACACACATTCACTGACAGATACGCATACACTAGCTAACAGAAACACACACACACTAACAGACACACTCACACTCAGTAACAGACAAACACACTCACTAACAGACACACACTAACAGACACACACTCACTCACTAGCAGACACACACACTCACTAACATACACACTCACTAACATACACACACAGTCAGACACACACAGTCAGACACAGACACACACACTAACAGACACAAACACTAACAGACACAAACACTAACAGACACACACACTAACAGACACAGACAGAAACACTAACAGACACACACACTAACAGACACACACACTCACTAACATACACACACAGTCAGACACACACACACACACTAACAGACACACACACTAACAGACACAGACACTAACAGACACACACACTGACACACACACACACACACACTAACAGACACACACTAACAGACACACACACTAACAGACACAGACACACACTCACCCACCCACATTAACACATTTTTTTTAAATTTATTTTTAACACTTTTTTTTTAATTTATTTTTAACACATTTTTTTTATATTTATTTTTAACACGTTTTTTTATATTTATTTTTAACACGTTTTTTTTTAATTAACCCCCCCCCCCCCCCAGCCTCCTTACCTTTGGGAATGCTGGGGAGGGGGGGTGTCTCTTCTTCCCTGGTGGTCCAGTGGCTGCTGGGCGATCGGGCGGCACTGCCTGCCCGGCCGGCGAGGGAGCACTTCTGCTGCTCAGCTCCCTCGCGCGCCTCAGAGTGAGGCTGGGAGCCGGAATATGACGTCATATTCCGGCTCCGCCTCCGACCCTCACTCTGCGGCTGGCGAGGGAGCTGAGCAGACAGCTCAGGGGAAGTGCTCCCTCGCCGGCCGCCCACCCGCCAGGCAGGCAGGCAGGCAGGCAGGCAGGCAGTGCAGCCCGCCGGCATGTCTGTTAGCCGCAAGGCTAACAAGACATTTGCCTTGGGCATTTGGGGGCGGCTTTTTTTGCCGCCCCCTGGAAAATGCCGCCCAAGGCAAATGCCTTGTTTGCCTCGCGGCTAATACGCCCCTGGCTGTGGTAGGGACAAAGTCTTTGCAACCCTTTTGGAAGTGTATTCATACCACAATGACAGAGATCACAGGCGAGACAGTAGAGTTCGCACCTTTGACAATGCTCCTAACTTACACTACGATTGCCCAGTTTAAACACCCCTTAGCTAGACACCTACTTACAGCAGCTGTGGGTCACTAATCCCAACATTATAGAGGCAATTTGCTGCACCGATATTTCAGATCAAGGCTAGGTAGAATATTTTTAAATATTACCTGTGCCACGGGCTACAATGGAAAGACATCGGTAGGTTAAAGAGGTCAATACGTGGCTGAAGTCTGTTTAGGAAGGAGGATTTTTGCTTTTTAGAGCACTAGGCCGATTTTGAGCTTGTGTACAATCTTTATAGCTGTGATGGAGTGAAGAGGCTCTGCAGGGCTCGGGGACAGGATGTCTAGAAGGTTGTAGAAGATTTAAAACTAGTGGTAAGGGGGTAGGACACAGAGATATACAAAATGTAGATAGGACAGAAAGGATATGGGCTTTAGATCGGCACAAGGGGGTGGAGATGGGGTAGGGGCAAGATCAGATAAGAGGAGGTATGTAATAGTAAAACAAATTCACATAAAGTACAAGTGACTAATGATATTAAATGTATGCTACCAATACAAGAAGCCTAAATAACAAAACAAGGGAACTAGAGGCAATAGCATACACAAAGCAATATGACATACTAGACATAACAGCAGTTAACTTAAATGGTTATACATTATTTAGGAAATATATAAAAATCAGGAAAGGTGATGGGATATGTTTGTGTGTCAATCATGAGTTAAAACCAAATCTTAAGCAAGTGGAAGGTAACGAGGAACACATGGAAGCGTTATGGGTAGATATCTGCTTGGGGCAAAAGAAGAGAAATAATGTATTTGTCTGGATATATTATAAACCACCTACTGTTTATATTGATGTGGTAGAACTGCTTTTAGAGCAAATTGGGAAAGCTGCCCATCTGGGTAAAACGTTAATTATTGGAGATATAAATTTAACACATAATAGGTAATCAATATAGCCAACTATGACAGGTGCATTCTGTAATTGAGGTATATTGCCATAAATCTCTTAAACGATTTTAGATTGAATGAAGATTTGATTGTGTCCCTGAGGTTATTTCATAATTGTTAATCTCATGTCTATATCCTCTATAGAGATGTCGCGAACATAAAATTTTCCGTTCGCGAACGGCGAACGCGAACTTCCGCAAATGTTCGCGAACGGGCGAACCGGGCGAACCGCCATAGACTTCAATAGGCAGGCGAATTTTAAAACCCGCAGGGACTCTTTCTGGCCACAATAGTGATGGAAAAGTTGTTTCAAGGTGACTAACACCTGGACTGTGGCACACCGGAGGGGATCCATGGCAAAACTCCCATGGAAAATTACATAGTTGATGCAGAGTCTGGTTTTAATCCATAAAGGGCATAAATCACCTAACATTCCTAAATTGTTTGGAATAACGTGCTTTAAAACATCAGGTATGATGTTGCATCAATCAGGTAGTGTAAGGATTATGCCCGCTTCACAGTGACAGACCAAACTCCCCGTTTAACGCACCGCAAACAGCCGCAAACAGTCCATTTGCACAACCGCAAACTCCCCATTTGCACAAGGTTGGATACCAAGCTAGCCATGTCCCGTTCCTTGTCCTCACTGATTTCATTGAAGGTCTCTTCCTCCATCCAGTCACGTACAACACCAAGGGTCCCCGAAAGGTGACAACAAGCCCCCTGGGATGCATGCTGTGTTTGGTCTTCCACCTCCTCAAAGCCATCTTCCTCCTCTGACTCCTCTTCTTCAGACTCCTCTCTCTGCGTTGCCTCTCTCTGCATTATGATAAGGTGTGTTAAGTAGTACTATTCTTATCAGTTTAATCCCTGTTACGTCCCCTATCAGGGGACATGTATATGGCATCGATTTTAGGAACCGGGAGATGGAAAAAGATGCTTGGTTGGTCCTCCTACTTCAAATTTGGGGCACTGCACGTGTAATCTAATGTGCCACCAGATAAGAGTGGTGTGTTAAGTAGTCCCCCTCATCAGGCCGAATGTCGAATGTATCGCCCACTGTCAGTCCCTTCGGGATCCATCCCTCATTCATCTTAATAAAGGTGAGGTAATCTAGACTTTTTTGACCTAGGAGACTTCTCTTCTCAGTGACAATACCTCCTGCTGCACTGAAGGTCCTTTCTGACAGGACACTTGAAGCGGAGCAGGCCAGAAGTTCTATCGCAAATTGGGATAGCTCAGGCCACAGGTCAAGTCTGCACACTCAGTAGTCAAGGGGTTCATCGCTCCTCAGAGTGTCGATATCTGCAGTTAAGACGAGGTAGTCTGCTACCTGTCGGTCGAGTCGTTCTCTGAGGGTGGACCCCGAAGGGCTGTGGCGATGCGTAGGACTTAAAAAGCTCTGCATGTCCTCCATCAACAACACGTCTGTAAAGCGTCCTGTCCTTGCCGGCGTGATCGTGGGAGGAGGAAGATTACTTTCACCTCTTCCCCTTTAGATTCCCATTGTGCTGTGACATCACCCTTACACGCTGTGTAAAGCATACTTTTTAATTTATTTTGGAACTGCTGCATCCTTTCCGACTTGCGGTAATTCAGTAACATTTCAGGCACTTTCTGCTTATACCGGGGGTCTAGTAGCGTGGACACCCAGTACAGGTCATTCTCCTTCAGCCTATTTATATGAGGGTCCCTCAACAGGCACGACAGCATGAAAAACCCCATTTGCACAAGGTTGGATGCCGAGCTACTCATGTCCCGTTCCTCGTCCTCAGTGATCTCACTGAAGGTATGTTCTTCCCCCCAGCCACGTACAACACCACGGGTACCAGATAGGTGACAACGAGCACCCTGGGATGCCTGTTGTGGTTGATCTTCCTCAAAGCCACATTCCTCCTCTGACTCCTCTTCCTCACAATCCTCTTCCAGCGTTGCCGCAGGTCCAGCAAACGATGCTGATAAGGCTGTTTCTGGTGGTGACCACAACTCTTCCTCTTCCTCTTCACGCTCATCTACGGCCTGATCCAGCACTCTTCGCAGGGCACACTCCAGGAAGAAAACAAATAGTATGATGTCGCTGATGGTGCCTCAAGAGGACGCATGAGCCTACAGGCATTGCGCATGAGCGTCCAGTACGTGGCAAAAAAATTCCCAGCTCCGCAGAGGCTGTCCTAGCACCCCGGTCATACAAATAGTCGTTAATGGCTTTTTCTTGTTGGAGCAGGCGGTCGACCATTAGGAGTGTTGAATTCCAACGTGTCGGGCTGTCGCAAATCAAGCGCCTCACTGGCATGTTGTTTCGCCGCTGGATACCTGAAAAGTGCGCCATGGCAGTGTAGGAACGCCTGAAATGGCCACACACCTTCCTGGCCTGCTTCAAGATGTCCTGTAAGCCTGGGTACTTATGCACAAAGCATTGTACGATCAGATTACACACATGTGCCATGCACGGCACATGTGTCAACTTGCCCAAATTCAATGCCGCCAACAAATTTCTTCCGTTGTCACCAACCATTTTGCCGATCTCCAGTTGGTGCGGAGTCAGCCACTGATCCACCTGTGCGTTAAGGGCGGACAGGAGTTCTGGTCCGGTGTGACTCTCTGCTTTCAGGCAAGTCAACCCCAAGACGGCGTGACACTGCCGTATCCGGGATGTGGAGCAAGACGCAGCAGCAGAAGAGGACTCAGCCGAGGAGGTTATGGAAGAGGATGGAGTAGGAGGAGTAGAGGAGGTGGCAGCAGGCCTGCCTGCAAGTCGTGGCGGTGTCACCAACTCCTCTGCAGAGCCACGGATTCCATGCTTGGCAGCCGTCAGCAGGTTTACCCAATGCACAGTGTTGGACCCTTGCCCCAACACTGTGTGCCAGACATGCCATTACTTCCTTTTGCACAATCGAGGACAGGTTGGGGATTGCCTTTTGTGCAAAGAAATTTCGGCCGGGTACCTTCCACTGCGGTGTCCCAATAGCTACAAATTTTTGGAACGCCTCAGACTCCACCAGCTTGTATGGTAAAAGCTGGCAGGCTAAGAGTTCAGACAAGCCAGCTGTCAGACGCCGGGCAAGGGGGTGACTTTGTGACATTGGCTTCTTACGCTCAAACATGTCCTTGACAGACACCTGACTGTGGGCAGATGAGCAGGAACTGCTCAAGGCGAGAGACGGAGTGGCGGATGGTTGAGAGGGGGCAAGGAGGACAGCAGTGGTTGACGTGGCTGAAGATGCTGGACCAGGAGGAGGATGGCGGCTTTGAGTTTGTGTGCTACTTGTACTCAGGTGTATGCTAAAGATTCTTTGGAACTGAAATCGCCTACACATTTTACCGAACACCGCTGACCCTTACCTTCTCCTACACTTCGTTTTTCAGCTCCAGAGACTAAGTCGTTTTTTCGCATGAAATTGACCGACCGCACAGCCCAAATCTATGGAACTGTTTTGGGCAGGAAATTGTGCTTGCGGTCGGTCATAAAGGGACCTCCAGCTAACTTTTGATCCGCTGGAGGGATTTGGCTGATTTTTGGAAGTGTTTATGTTTGATGTATGCTGAGTCTGAATATTTTTATGGAGATTGAATGTATAGTTTTAAAGTTACAGTGTATGTGTGAAAACTGTATTTTTACTGTATGCTATAATTATGTTATATGGTTATCTGAGGGGAGGAGACGTGGGGGTGGTACCATGTAGGTGATTGGTTAATTTCATCCTCCCCCTGGGAGTGTCCTGTATGTACCTTTTTGTAATAAAAAGCAGGCTGGGTGTCCCAGTCCTCAGTTCTTCTTGACCCTTCAAAACGTAGCCTCGTCTCGTTATTGGAGGGAATTGCTGTATCACACTGGAGACTGCTATGCTCTGCATATTCCCCTGAGCTTTAATCACTTAGCTCTTTTAAGAGCTTGTTCCGGATACGCTCTCCTGGAGGAGAGGTCTTCCCCACACGGTCCTGGAGGACAGAAACCGATCCAGGGTGGAAGGAAGACGGCGTGGCTCCAGTTAAGCTACGGCGGTTGTGGAGCGTGCGGTGGTTGTGGTGTCGTCTGCAGTGCTTGGAGTCCTCTGTAAGCGCTAGGAGCATCCATCAACGGAGGGTACTCGGTCGGAGTACACGGAGCTCCGTTACACTTGGCCTGGAGAGGCACATTAAAGCCCTTTACCACGCTCCTCAGACAGAGGGATATACCGTACAGATGGCGTCCAGACCGCTCCCTTCTCATCACAAGGGGTGAAAACAAGCACGTAGTCCACGACCTCCAAGAAGCCCGAAACATGCTACAAGTATTGGGCCTACCCCAGGACACCGTGCACCATACGGCGCCCCGGAAGACCACAAGACCTACCCTTGAATGGAACCCGGAACGGATTAAACCCTTTGTGCCGAGACAATCTAGACAAGAACCATCTGAGGAGGCTGGGGCACGGGGACCCTGAAGGGCACACTAGCCGCATATTGACTCTACTAGGACACTGCATAATAACATGTTTTTCCATAGCCCCATGGCGCCAGGATCTGATCCGATTTTCCAATATCCCTCCACATGTTTTTGTGACCGATAACTATCTCCAGATGCCAGCACGAGGAGATCGACTACATAGACACCTCTCTGCTCCCACCACACATAGCCAACACGACTAGGACGTATCCAGACCCCCCCCCCCCCTGTTGGTCAAGTGGACCCTCGGGGTGACACGCAAGAGAACATCAAAAAGTACCACCACTACTTATGCAAACACTAGTCCAACTGTGTACTGACCGACCCGACGCCCACTACACAAGCCCAAGCCCAGCTCCTGACAAAGAGTGAAGGCCAGCAAACAAAGTACTACCACCCACATGACTGCAAGACAGGAGGGTTCACAGTTTTGGGGTGACTGACCCGACAAAGCTTAGCTAGCCGACTATTCTGCTGGGACCCTCTTGTGCCTTCACGACTACCCTCACAACTTAAATCCAGTTGTCACTCTACCCTAACGCCAGATACCATTGTTACCTGTCTTCAGCAACAACTGTTAATTTTCGCTAGTTCCTTCTTATTTACCGTTACTTTACTATAAAAATGTGCAATGCCTATATGTCACTATTGTGTTATAATGTAAAATGTTCAGGCTTACGACCACTATCGTGGCAGAGTAAGCCGTGTTGTAAACCTCATGCACTCAAAAATAAAGAATTAAAAAAAAAAATGCCACACTGCTGAGCTCTGCAATGACGGCATTCTGGTGGTGGCAACAGCATGCGTTGATTGGCGTGCTGTCTGGCTGACCCCGGGTGTCGATGCATGCTGTCTGACTGTGCCACTAGCTCCTTGCGACGACCTCCCCCTGCTTCCAACTCGTCTCCTCCTCCTCTCTGTCTCCCCATCTGAACTTTCCCCCTGTTCTTCTTCTCTTCTAGCGGGCACCCACGTGACATCCACGGACGTATCGTCATCATCAACCGCTTCACTTGTATCTGACAACTCAGCAAAGGAAGCAGCAGCAGGTACAACATCATCATCATCACACCGTACGTCCATGTGTGTAATGCTGCCTGACTGAGACATATCCCTGTTATCTACATCCTTTGGCAATAATGGTTGTGCATCACTCATTTCTTCCAACTGATGTGTAAATAACTCCTCTGACAGATCAAGTGAAGCGGCTGTGGTGCTAGTGTTAGTGGTGGTGGCAGGCGGGCGAGTGGTAACTTGAGAAGTGCCCGAAGCTAAGCTGGAGGAGGATGGTGCGTCAAGGTTCCGAGCGGAAGCTGTAGAAGATTGGGTGTCCTGTGTTAGCCAGTCAACTATGTCCTCAGAACTTTTTGAGTTCAGGGTACGTGGCCTCGGAACACTGGGCATTATTCTAGGGCCAAAGGGAATCACAGCATAGGCGTGCGCAGCCTATTGCATTAGGGTGTGCACCCTAAAGCACAAACACGCCGCATGTGTATATATTTATTCTATTTTTACTATATATATATATATATATATACACATACACTGCTGTGTGTGTGCTGCTAGTGTGCTGTGTGAGGGTCGTGTGAGGGTGGTGTTAGTGGGATGTGTGGGTGAGGGTGCTGGTAGTGTGCTATGTGGGTGAGGGTGTTTGTGTGGGTGCTGTTTGTGTGTGAGGGTGCTGGTAGTGTGCTGTGTGAGGGTGTTTGTGTGTTTGTTAGGGTCCTGTTACTGTGCTGTGTGAGGGTGCTGTGTGTGTGAGGGTGCTGTTTGTGTGATGTGTGCGTTTGTGTGATGGTGCCGTTTGTGTGATGTGTGTGGGTGTCGTGTATTTGTGAGGGTGCTGTTTGTGTGTGTGTGTGTTTGTGAGGGTGCTGTTAGTGTGCTGTGTGTGAGGGTGTTGTGTGTTTGTAAAGGTGCTGTGTGTGTTTGTGAGGGTGCGGTTAGTGTACTGTGTGTGTGAGCGTGCTGTATGTGTCTATGTGCTGTGTGTGTGTGTGGGCTGTATGTTGGGAGGGATTGTGGAGGTGGGGGCAGATTAGTAAATATCCCCCCTCCTTACCTTATGTAGGGAGGGGGGATCCTTGCTGCCATGTGCCATCCCTAGTGGTCCAGTGGAGAGTGAACTCTAGCCTGCGGAGCTAGAGTTAACTCTCGCGAGATCTGAGTGTTGCCATGGGAGGAACCTGGCAGAGCTGCTGTCTAGAGCTCCCCGGGTCCTCTCCTGCCTCCCTCCGTGTTGCTGTGGGTTGGTGAGGTAGATCTTTGATCTCCCCGCCAGCCCATGGAGGCTAAGAGCAGAGCCGGCACTCAGATAGCGCCGACTCTGCATGAGCCGTCAAGGGAGATCCGGACATCTCCAGAGAAGTCCTGGGGAATAAAGTGTGGGAACTTTCCCCCCCCCCCCCCCCAAAAAAATATACACGTGTGTGTGTGTATATATATACTGACACACAGATATAAATACGCGTGCACACACATACTCAGACACACACACACAATTACAGACACACACACTCACAGACACACACACACTCACAGACACACACACATACTCACAGACACACACTTACAGACACACATACACTCACAGACACACACACTCACAGACACACACACATACCCATACACTCACACACACACATACTCACAGACACACACTTACAGACACACTCACAGACACACATACACTCACAGACACACAAACACACACACATACATTCACAAACACACACATACATTCACAGACACACTTACAGACACACACACTCACAGACACACACACATACCCATACACTCAGACACACACATACTCACAGACACACACTTACAGACACACATACACTCACAGACACACACTTACAGACACACATACACTCACAGACACACAAACACACACACATACATTCACAAACACACACACATACATTCACAGACACACACACATACATTCACAGACACACACACATACATTCACAGACACACTTACAGACACACATTCACAGACACACACACTCAGACAGACACACACACATACATTCACATACACACACACACATACAAATATTTTTTTTTTTATAAAAAAAATGTCCACCCAGCCTCCCTACCTGGAGTGCTGGCGTGGACCTGTCCCTGGGGTCCAGTGGGTCGGATGCCTGTGTCCATCTCAGACGCGGCGAGGGAGCTGTGTGCTCTCTGTTCCCTCTCGCCGCGCGGGCTGTCTGCTGTAGCTGGGAGACGGAATATGATGTCATATTCCGGCTCCCAGCATCAGCAAACAGCGCGCGACGAGAGGGAGCAGAGAGCACACAGCTCCCTCGCCGCGTCTGAGATGCACACAGGCATCCGACTGGGGGGGGGGGGGGTGTCCTTCACCTCTTGCCCCCCCCCCCCCACCATGACAGGGGGAACACCCCGTGCGCACGCCTATGAATCACAGCACCACGACCACGACGGCCCCTGTGGGGTGGCCTGCCTCTGCCTGTCATTTTTTTTCGATTAGTGGTACTATGCGTGCAAACTACTGTGACAACAGATATGAGTGGCACTGTGCACTGGCAGAAGTTGGCAGATTAGACGCTGTAGGCCTGACACACGCTTGCAGACAACTAACTGCTATTCAATCTATTACAGTCAAATTTCTAGGTTTTTTTTTTTAAATGTACACTACTGTTACACCAGATATGAGTTGCACTGGTGTGACACTGTGCCCTGACAGGCCCTGAAACGCACACGTGTGAACAGGGCCGGACTGGGAAAAAAATTAGGCCCGGGCATTTTTCAATCAGAGCGGCCCCCTAAGGGGGCGGGGCCAGAGAGGGTGTGTTTTGTCATCACTAATGACAAGCACGCCCCCTCTCAAAGTGAGCATGTTGGTTCAATGCGCAGAGCCTCGCTGAAGAGCTCTGGCATTAGAAAAAGGCCCTGAATTTGTTCTGCGCAGCGCAAGCAAATTTAATAACATGCTTGCGCTGTGTTTGCTTTTAAATTGTCTCTGGTGTCTCCACAAGTGGGATACCAGAGGACAAAAGGGCCAGGAAAGTGTATGGTGCATATGTTTAGAGCGTGCTTGTGGGATTGCGTGTGTGTAGAGTGTGGTGTGGTATTGTGTAAATAGGTAAATTTCATTTGTGTTTGTGGTGTAATATGTGTGGCTAGGGGCTGTAGAGAGTGTGTATATAGGGGGCATAGTGTTATAGGGGATGTAGCGAGTGTGTGCATACGGGCTGTAGTGTGTGTGTATAGGTGACGTAGTGTGTGTAGGGGTTGTAGAGAGGGTGTGTTTAAAGAATGTTGTATGTGTTTGCTGACAAGGAATGTAGTGTGTGTGTAGGAGATCTAGTGTGTTAAGGACCCAGTGTGTATAGGAGAGTGTGTGTGTAGAGGATTAAGAGTGCATATAGGGTAAGGGATCTAGCGTGTATCTGGAGCGTAATGTGTGTAGTGGTGCAGTGTGAGGGGTGCTGTAGTGTGTGTGTGTGTGTGTGTGTGTATATATATATATATATATATATATATATTTGGACGTATTGTATGTGTGAGGGGTGCAGTGTGTGTATGTAAGAGGGGTGCTGTATGTGAGGGTGTTTTTATGTGCCGTCACATTCTAGGTTTCTAATTTTCTTTGTCTGTTAACTCACTGAGGGTTATTTTATATATTATATATATATAATATATAAAATAACCCTCAGTGAGTTAACAGACAAAGAAAATTAGAAACCTAGAATGTGACGGCACATAAAAACACCCTCAGACACACACAGCACCCTCAGACACACACAGCACCCTCAGACACACACAGCACCCTCAGACACACACAGCACCCTCTGACACACACAGCACCCTCAGACACACACAGCACCCTCAGACACACACAGCACCCTCAGACACACACAGCACCCAAACACACACAGCACCCAAACACACACACAGAACCCTGGGGGTGCTTTGTGTGTTTGGGTGCTGTGTGTGTTTGGGTGCTGTGTGTGTTTGGGTGCTGTGTGTGTTTGGGTGCTGTGTGTGTCTGGGGGTGCTGTGTGTGTCTGGGGGTGCTGTGTGTGTCTGGGGGTGCTGTGTGTGTCTGAGGGTGCTGTGTGTGTCTGAGGGTGCTGTGTGTGTCTGAGGGTGCTGTGTGTGTCTGAGGGTGCTTTGTGTGTCTGGGGGTGCTGTGTGTGTCTGGGGGTGCTGTGTGTGTCTGGGGGTGCTGTGTGTGTCTGGGGGTGCTGTGTGTGTTTGGATGCTGTGTGTGTCTGGATGCTGTGTGTGTCTGTGGGTGCTGTGTGTGTCTGTGGGTGCTGTGTGTGTTTGGGTGCTGTGTGTGTCTGGGGGTGCTGTGTGTGTGAGTGTGAATGTATATTTTATTTAAATATATTTTTGTAATAAGAAAAAAAAAAGTTATATCCCCCCCCCCCTTCTTACCTTTATCCTGGGAGGTCCATTCTGCCTGGGGGGAGGAGGGGGGGTCCATTCTGCCTGGGGGGAGGAGGGGTGCCGTGCTGCCATTCTTCCCTGGTGGTCCTGTGGTGAGAGTGAACTCTAGCCCCCTGCAGGCTAGAGTTCACTCTCGCGAGATCTGAGCGTTGCCGCGGTTACCGCGGCAACGCTCAGACCTCGCGAGAGGACCCGGCGGAGCTGCTGGCTAGAGCTCCGCCGGTCCTCTCTCCTGCCTCCCTCCCTCCCACACTCCCCAGCCGGCGGAGTGCCTGTGGGCCGGTGAGGGAGATCTTTGATCTCCCCACCGGCCCATGGAGACACACAGCAGGGCCGGCGCTCGGGTAGCGCTGGCCCTGCAGGGGCTGGCAGGGGAGATCCTGTGATCTCCCCTGCCGGCCTCGGCCCCACGGTCATCGCGGCCCACCGGGCATTTGCCCGGTGTGCCCGATGGCCAGTCCGGGCCTGCGTGTGAAGGAAACTGACTGCTATTATTTCACAGTCAAATTTCTAGTTTTTCTTTTTAAATGTACACTACTGTTACACCAGATATGAGTTGCACTGGTGTGACACTGTGCCCTGGCAGGCCCTGAAACGCACACGTGTGAAGGAAACTGACTGCTATTATTTCACAGTCCCCAACCAAGGGCATACTGTGCAGACAGCACCCTGAGCTTTGCATACATGCGTCTGATGATGTGCTAGCTCTACACTTTCTAAGGACTGTCCCCCACCACTCGCTGGTCCACTCCTCTCCTAACCTTCTTACTAGCAGGCAAAATCTCTTCTTATACAGTCTGGGACAGAGAAAAAGTGTATGCAGTCAGTGTAGAAGAAAGGGAACATGCCACAGTGTTAGAGAGACCGAAGCAGCAATAGCATTCGCATAGTGAACTTAAGTAAGAGCAAGTGAAGAGTAGTAAAAAAATGTTTTAAAAAAAATTTATTTAATCCCTTAAGGACACATGGCATGTCATGATTCCCTTTTATTCCAGAAGTTTGTTTTTTTTTTGTTTTTTTTAATCAATGGGCCTATTCCATAGTCATGGGCCTGGAGCTGCAGCTCCATCAGCCCCTATGTTAATCTGGCCCTCTCCGGAACAGTCATTTAGTCTGTGTTGGGAAAATGACCATTGAGAAGCCTCTAGTTTTGAGCCCAAGCTTGCACTCACACAGCTTTATGATTCATAGGCTACAGCTCAGTGAGAAGTCAATTGGGGGAGAAGGCAGTCAATGCTAGAACGCACCTGACAGTTATGTTAAGTCTGTGGAGCAAACTGAATCAGGAAGAAAACCTCTTTGACTCTCTGACAGCCGGTGAGATGATTCTACAATTATTTATATAAATGCTGATTTCAAATTGAAATCAGACTTTTTATAATGGGAAGTGATTCCTTCCACTTCATGTCCACACACACACATACCCTGCAGCTCTGCTATAATGCAGAATAGGCTGCATAGACGTGCGCAGCCTATTGCATTATGGTGTGCACCCTGAAGCACAAACACACGCCGTGTGTATATGTATGTATGTATATATATATATATATATACACACACACAAACATACATACACTGTTGTGTGTGTGAGGGTGCTCTGTGTGTGTGCTGTTACTGTGCTGTGTGTGAGGGTGCTGTGTGTTTGTAAGGGTGCTGTGTGTGTTTGTGTGTGTGTTTGTGAGGGTGCTGTGTGTGTGTGTTTGTGAGGGTGCTGTTAGTGTACTGTGTGTGTGTGTGAGGGTGCTGTGTGTGTTTGTGTGAGGGTGCTGTATGTGAGTAGGTGCTGTGTGGGTGCGTGCTGTTTGTGTGAGGGTGTTGTATGTGTGTGAGGGTGCTGTTTGTGTGCTGTATGTGTGTGGGTGCTGTGTGTGTGGGGGTGCTGTATGTGTGCTGTGTGTGTGAGGGTGCTGTTTGTGTGCTGTGTGTGCTGTATGTGTGAGGGTGCTGTATGTGTGTGTGTGCTGTATGTTTGGAGGGATTGTGTAGGAAGGGGGATCCTTGCTGCCATGTGCCATCCCTGGTGGTCCAGTGGAGAGTGAACTCTAGCCTGCGGAGCTAGAGTTCACTCTTGCGAGATCTGAGTGTTGCCGCGACACCCACCTCCCACTTTTCTGCCCTTGCCTCCTCCTGCTCTCTTCATTGATTTTGCTTGGGGATACTACCCCATCAGGGCAAACCTCTTCTATGATGCCGACACGCTGGTTTCTGAACCCTACACTCTATAGCCAGCACTAGCAGAGTCAGTAAGAAGGTTACAATAGAGCCACAGCACATGTGCTGTGATTTCTATTGGTGGAGAGCAAAAGGAATGCCTGTGGAAGGTCTCTTCATTATCAATCAAATCCTCAGCAGTGAGTCTATGCTAAAAAATTGATTTGCAGAGGGGAGAAAACCCTATTTTCAAAGGCAACGTCAAGTAAGATGATGATGGAGGGAGATATCAGGGATGGAAGGTGGTAGGATTAGTGTTTCTTGAACACATATCATATCAGTACTGGTGGTAAAGACACAACATGTTTTAGTATATAGGCAGGAAATCCAGTAATAGTGATTAATGATGCAGCATGCACTACAGCAGTGCTCCCCAACCTTTTTATCGCCGCTGACCGGTAAACGTTTGATAATTTTTCCGTGGCCCGCTTGTTTTGATTTAATAAGACAAAAAAAAAAACAGTCACATATATTAAAAAAACACGCATACACATACATAGTCAGAAAATCACAAACACAGTCACATAAAGACATAGACTCAAAATTGTGTGTATGTGTGTGTGAGCGGTGCAGTGTGTATGTAAGGGTGGCAGTGTGTGTGAGAGTTGCAGTGTGTGTGTGTTTGGGGCGGTGTGTGTATGGGGGGCAGTGTTTGTGGGGCAGTGTGTGTAGTGTGTGTATGGGGGCAGTGTTTGTGGGGCAGTGTGTGCAGTGTGTCTATGGGGGCAGTGTTTGTGGAGCAGTGTGTGCAGTGTGTCTATGGGGGCAGTGTTTGCGGGGCAGTGTGTGTATGGGGGCAGTGTGTGTATGGGGCAATGTGTGTAGTGTGTGTATGGGGCAGTGTTTGTGGGGCAGTGTGTGTATGGGGCAGTGTTTGTGGGGCAGTGTGTGCAGTGTGTCTATGGGGGCAGTGTTTGCGGGGCAGTGTGTGTAGTGTGTGTATGGGGCAGTGTTTGTGGGGCAGTGTGTGTAGTGTGTTTATGGGGCAATGTGTGTAGTGTGTGTATGGGGCAGTGTTTGTGGGGCAGTGTGTGTAGTGTGTGCATGGGGGCAGTGTGTGTATGGGGCAATGTGTGTAGTGTGTGTATGGGGCAGTGTTTGTGGGGCAGTGTGTGTAGTGTGTGCACGGGGGCAGTGTGTGTAGTGTGTGTATGGGGCAATGTGTGTAGTGTGTGTATGGGGCAGTGTTTGTGGGGCAGTGTGTGCAGTGTGTCTATGGGGGCAGTGTTTGTGGGGCAGTGTTTGTGGGGCAGTGTGTGCAGTGTGTCTATGGGGGCAGTGTTTGTGGGGCAGTGTGTGTAGTGTGTGCATGGGGCAGTGTGTGTAGTGTGTGTATGGGACAATGTGTGTAGTGTGTGTATGGGGCAGTGTTTGTGGGGCAGTGTGTGCAATGTGTCTATGGGGGCAGTGTTTGCGGGGCAGTGTGTGTAGTGTGTGTATGGGGCAGTGTTTGTGGGTCAGTGTGTGTATGAGGGGTAAGGAGGGTAGGGAGGCTTTTTTTATTTATTTAATTAAACTTAATATATTCATGTCCCCCCTCCCTCCTCTCCCCCCTCTTACCTTTACTGTGAGGAGGGGGGACATTTCTTAGTCCCTGGTGGTCCGGTGGGGATTCCCTGGTGGTCCGGTGGTGGTGAGATGAACTCTAGCCCAGTTACAGGGCTAGAGTTCACTCTCGTGAGATTTGGAGCGTTGCCGTGGTTACCGCGGCAACGCTCCAAATCTCGCGAGAGGAGGACCCGGAGGAGCTGCAGGTAAGAGCTCCCGGGTCCTCTCTCATTCCCTCCGCTGCCGGCTGTCAGCACAGTGCCTGCGGACCGGGGAGGGAGATCTCTGATCTCCCCTCCGGTCCGCAGGCGCATTGCAGGGCTGGCACTTGGGCAATGCCAGCCCTGCATTAGCCGGCAGGCTCGCACACCCCTGGGCGGCCCGGTACCGTTTGATCCACGGACCGGTACCGGTCCGTGGCCCGGGGGTTGGGGAACACTGCACTACAGGATACAGGATAGACCTTTTCATGTCCTGTCTATTAATGTGCATAAAATATATGTCCAAGAAATGATGTGGATCTTATAGGAGAATTTCAGGGAGTTAGGATGGATAGAAAGAGATGGGAGGAGGGGACGGGGGTGGGGGGGGGACGGGGGTGGGGACGGGAGAGTCACACAAATAAGTATTAAAATGTGAGAGTCAGGAACTTCAAATGAAGTGACTGGCTGGGGAGTGAGGAGGGGGGGGGGGGCATGTCATCAGCTTAGCTCACATTTATCTTTCAGTAGCAGAGCTGACTACATTCCCTGACAGGGCCGGTGCAAGGATTTCTGCCGCCCTAGGCAAAGATCCATTTTGCTGCCCCTTCATGTCACACACTTACTGACACACACACACACACAGACATAGAAACATAGAATGTGACGGCAGATAAAAACCATTCGGCCCATCTAGTCTGCCCAATTTTCTAAATACTTTCATTAGTCCCTGGCCTTATCTTATAGTTAGGGTAGCCTTATGCCTATCCCACGCATGCTTAAACTTCTTTACTGTGTTAACCTCTACCACTTCAGCTGGAAGGCTATTCCATGCATCCACTACCCTCTCAGTAAAGTAATACTTCCGGATATCATTTTTAAACCTTTGTCCCTCTAATTTAAGACTATGTCCTCTTGTTGTGGTAGTTTTTCTTCTTTTAAATATGGTCTCCTCCTTTACTGTGTTGATTCCCTTTATGGATTTAAATGTTTCTATCATATCCCCCCTGTCTCGTCTTTCCTCCAAGCTATACATGTTAAGATCCTTTAACCTTTGCTTGTAAGTTTTATCCTGCAATCCATGAACCAGTTTAGTAGCCCTTCTCTGAACTCTCTCTCTACGGTATCAATATCCTTCTGAAGATACGGTCTCCAGTACTGCGTACAATACTCCAAGTGAGGTCTCACCAGTGTTCTGTACAATGGCATGAGCACTTCCCTCTTTCTACTGCTAATACCTCTCCCTATACAACCAAGCATTCTGCTAGCATTCCCTGCTGCTCTATTACATTGTCTGTCTACCTTTAAGTCACTGACAGACATACACTCACTCACTGACACACACACACACACACATAGAAACTCACTGACAGACATTCACTCACTGACACACACATACACACACTCACTGACAGACATACACTCACTCACTGACAGACATACACTCACTCAGACACTCACTGACAAACATGCAATCACTCACTGACGGACATACACTCACTAACATACACACACACACTTACTGACAGATATACACTCACACACACACTTACTGACAGATATACACTCACACACACACTCACTGACAGACATACACTCACTCACTGACAGACACACATGTTCACTGACAGACACACACACTTACTGACAGACAGACACACTTACTGACAGATATACACTCACACACACACTTACTGACAGACATACACTCACACACACTCACTGACAGACACATACTCACTCAATGACAGACACACACTCAGTGACAGACATATACTCACTCACTGACAGACAGACACACACACACACACATAGAAACTCACTCACAGGCAAAGATCCATTTTGCTGCCCCTTCATGTCACACACTCACTGAAGACACACACACGCTGACACATATACACTCACTGACACACACTGAAACTCACTGACAGACATACACTCACTTACTGACAGACACACACGTTCACTGACAGACACACACACACACACTTACTGACAGACATACACTCACACACACTCACTGACAGACACACACACTTACTGACAGATATACACTCACACACACACACTTACTGACAGACATACACTCACACACACTCACTGACAGACACATACTCACTCAATGACAGACACACACTCAGTGACAGACATATACTCACTCACTGACAGACACACACACACACACATAGAAACTCACTCACAGGCAAAGATCCATTTTGCCGCCCCTTCATGTCACACACTCACTGAAGACACACACACGCTGACACATATACACTCACTGACACACACTGAAACTCACTGACAAACATACACTCACTCACTGACAGACACACACACACACACAGAAACTCACTGACATTCACTCACTGACACACACACACATTGAAACGCACTGACAGACATTCACTCACTGACACACACACACACACTCACTGACAGACATACACTCACTCACTGACACACACACAGACACTCACTGACACACACACAGACACTCACTGACAGACACACACACAGACACTCACTGGCAGATATGCACTCACTGACAGACATACACTCACTCAGACACTCACTGACAAACATGCAATCACTCACTCAGACACTCACTGACACACTTACATACACTCACTAACATACACACACTTACTGACAGACATACACTCACACACACACTCACTGACAAACATACACTCACTCACTGACAGACACACATGTTCACTGACAGACACACACACACACGCACTTACTGACAGACATGCACTCACACACACTCACTGACAGACACACACATTTACTGACAGATATACACTCACACACACACACACACACACACACACACACACTTACTGACAGACATACACTCACACACACTCACTGACAGACACACACTCACTCAATGACAGACACACACTCAGTGACAGACATATACTCACTCACAGACAGACACACACATAGAAACTCACTGACAGACACTCACTGACATACACACACACACACACAGACACAGACTCCCTCACTGACACACACACACACAGACGGTAGCGCCATTTCCCTGATAACATCAAACCAGGAAGAAGTCTTGTGAAAAGGGAAGGCATGGCTAAAGGGATGAGGCTATGATGCAGAAATCTGCTAAACTTTTTTCCTTTTTGGTAAATCTAAAAATGAGATTTAAATGCAGACAAAATACAGAATATGAGGCCAAAACCTGTCAAATACCCAAACCTTTGTTTGTGCCTATACTGTCCCTTTAAAGCGGCTCTGTCACTGTCTGGTTTCTTTGCATATTTTCGTATCTGGTGACCGCAGGGTGCAGGAGAAGGTGAGTTTTTCTTACTTGAATCTGTCCCTTGCGGCCACCACCATGTTTTTATGCTGGTATTCTTCAGCTCCTGACACTTCATTTGCCAGGTCTTTATGAAATACTAATTTTGTAAAAGGGTGAAAATGATATTTCATGGCATTCTCACACGTTGATCCCTAAGGAACCTGTGCCAGTATGGGGTTTCCTGCTTATTTAGCCAATACAGAGCTCTGTGCGATTCTGGTAATGTCTCATGCGGGCATACCAAGCAGAGCCGGGAGGTTTGCTGGACATAGGTAAGTTAAAGGGGGGAAAAAATGGATGGAGTTACCCTTTAACATTCTTTTCTCTTCTTCGCCTTTTTTTTGTCTGAGATGCCTAATAATCCTTAATTTTATATCTATATAACTGATATTCTTTATTTTGCAATATATAATTGTAATAATTTACTTGGCTATTACAAAAGCAGTCTCATGTATTATCTTTATTAGATCATTTTCAGCATGGGAGATTTTGTCAGTGAAATCATAAACCAGCAAGACTGGCATTTAAGCTATATTTTATTCTGACCTCAATATATTCTATTTCATAAGCTCGCAAACCATAGGAAATGCAGCATTAATAACGTTGAACACCGGTTCTCAGAGTGCAATGCTGAATATATATCAGTAGAGGGCACCAGTGCCAAATAATGCTCAGTAATAGTATATAATAGAGGGGCTGCTTGGCAAGATACTTAAAGGGAAATAATAGTTACAAGGAATAGAGGTACTGAGCTCTTTATCTGCTACAAATCAAACTACACCAGAAAGGTCGACTAGCCGGTCACCACCAACACCACAGCCGCCACAAGGGAAGATGAGAAGAATGGACATGATGCAGACTTGTTCTGTTAACATATTTTCAGACAGATTTTTAAATGTTTTTTTCCTTTTCTTTAATCATTTTCTTTTAAATACTTTTTTTAAGTTTATTTTTTATTTTTAATTCTTTATTTATTTGTGTCTGGTGAACATCGTTACAGGCAATGCCACAATAGCATATGTCCGCTTAATTAACAACAGTCAAGAACAAAGTTGGCATCTGTGAGCAATACACGTTTTATGTTTTTTGTGTTAGGGTGTGCAGATGTGGTGTTCAACTCTTTAACCCCGTGTGGAAATGCGGGTGATATGTTCCTCGTGTGTGTTTAGCCACTTAGGGGATCTCCCTTTGCCGGTCTCATACATAGGAGTACGGTATGGCGGATGGCGGGTTCGTCTGTTGACTGGCGGGGAGGGGGGGGGAGTTTTCTCGGAGGGGGAACGTGTGGAAGTAGTATCGGTCTAGCTGTGGTCCCAAGTTACGATGCTTCTAGCCGTAGGTCTGTGATACAGCTTGTTGGCTTGTATGAGTACCAAGGTGTGTGTGGAAGTATCTGCTAGGTGTTTGCGGTGCCTTGCTAGGGGGAAGTTAGTGTCAGCTAGGAGAGTGAGTTACAGGATTTGTGCAATCAATGTGGCTTGCAGCGAAAACGTAAAATTAAAATGTAACATAAACGTTAAAAGAAAAGATTATAGTCTCAAACTTTTCAATATATGTCCATCACAAATGATGGAGCAGGTTGTCCCCTGGAGCTGGATGACTGTTGGTGCTTCAAGTGGTGCCATTGGCAGGCGATGGTCTTTGGGGCTCTCTTGGGGTGAACTCTCGTATGTTAGCAGGGTTTAACAGGGACAGTCCCGGTTTGGTCATCGGTGGCATTCGCAATATACCTGCTGCTGACAAGATGGACTCCAGCTCCTTGTGGTCTTTAGCCTTATGGGTGGTCCCTTCGTAGGTGAAGGAAATCGCTCGTGGTGTTCCCCAGTGGTATGAAATCCCCCTATCGCGGAGGCTCTGCAGGAGCGGTTGCATTGACTTCCGCCAGGTAAGAGTGTTCTTAGTTAGGTCTGGAAATATTTTCAGTTCGGTGCCTTCGAACAGCAAAGGAGTTTTCCCTTTTAACGCAGCCAGGAGGGAGGCCTTGTCTGCTAATGTCTGGAATCTCACTATAAGGTCCGCCGTCGCGGATGCAGGGGCTCGAACTGGCTTCGGCAATCGGAAGAGCCCATCCAGTTTTATAGCTTTGACCTGTTTCGCAGGTAGCAGGATTCCGAGGAGACGTCGAGCATAGTGGGGTAGTTCAGTGAGGTCGACCGTTTCCGGTATCCCTCTGATTTTCACGTTGTACCATCTCCTCTGGTCCTCTAAGGCATCCAGCCGATCTGTGGTGGCGTCTTGCCGTGCCTCCAGGTCTGTCACCCGTTGTTCTATCTGGGTAAGTCTCGAGTCATGGGTGCTCGTGCAAGCCTCTAATTGGGTGATTTTGCCCGTTGCTCTTTCCATGGCCTCCTTGTAGTAGGCCATATCTGCCCCCAGATCCTTGCGTAGCTCCGCTAGCATTGTTTTTAATTGATCTGCTGTGACCGGGTCACTTGTTTTCGTGGGTTCAGTGCTGCGGTTAGGTGTGGGCTGGAAGGAGGCTCCTTCCATGAGGTCTGTGGTGAAATCCTCGGAGGAGTAGGAGGAGAAGTCGTCCGTGAGCGCCATTTTGGACCATGCGGCCTGCTGCGTGTTTCGCAGCATGTCTCCTATGTCTCTGCCATGGGGACCTTTGTCAGCCTTCGCCTTCTTTGTTTTCCGGCCCATTGTCTGCTAGTTGTCGGCAGCGTACTTTGCAGGGACTTTTGGGTTCAAGTTCCCACACAAACGGTTCGTTTAGATCGATATTGGGTCGGAGCTCCATGAGATGCGAATGCTCCGTTGCGCTGCTGGCTCCGCCCCCCCTTAAGTTTCTTTTTTTAAATCTATCAATTTACTTTTTTCTTTTCTCTTCTTTACTTTTTGCAACTTTACTTACATTATTAACTATTTTTCACTTATTTTTTCTGAATATTTAATAAGCAATTTTATTGTGACTTAATATATTTAATATGTTAATGTCCCTCAGTGTCCCCACTCACTTTCCCCCTAATAGGCTTGTATATTTCTGAGTATGAGTAATGGGCAGAATACACTAGCCCTGGGGAGTGGAAAAGATGGAAAGAATAAGGATAGAAACAGGCAGGTAGGAGATCTCTACTAGTAAAGGAAAGCCCCCATAAAAGCTAAGAGAAATAAGTGAATGGTAGTAGGTAGAAAAGCCTACACTACTAGGAGATCTCTTCCCAGATGTTAAAAACTAGTAAAAAATAATATAAGCAGAACTAAAAAGCAACAATAGATGGATAAATATATATGCAACAGGAAACACTTATCAACACATAAAACAGTGAAATACAAAATTAAAACCTCCAAAGTACTATTAGCAGTTGTTGTGGTATACGTGTGCTCACTAGGTGGCAGCCTTGTATCAAAAATCCTTTATATAGGGGGAATCTTAAACTAAACAGTGCATTGCCAACACAAAATTGTCTTAATAAGTTAAATGAGAGTAAATCCTTATAAATCAAATAGAAATGTGTTAACAAAAAGGCTATGAAAAATAAATAAATAGTCAAAACACCTTAATGGTCCAATAGAACCAGATAAAAAATAGTGATAAAAGATAAATAAAAATAATGTCCAATTGAAAGTCTCTGAAAAACAAAGTTCTTGTAGTGCAAGAGAAATTGGTATCAATATCACATCCAACACAATGTGCTACTGCCCAATGAAAATGACAGCAGCAATAAAGTGTCAAGTTGTAGATACAATGTAACCAATAATGGTATATATCAATAAAGTATCGGATAGCAGCAGGAAATCACAGTTACTCATATACCACCATTGCAGGTATATGATAATAAGATATCTAAATGATCTGAAAATTATGGTAAAAAGCTGGTTATGCTTTCCGATAAAAAACTTCACATTTATTAAGAATAAAAGTTAAAATACACTCACAAAAATGAGGTGCAGTGTACCAGCAAATGAGTCTTATCGGGTAAGCAAGAACGGGTGATGGTTAGCAGGCTGTGGAAGATCTCCAGCCGATGAGATGATCTCATTGTGCTGAGAGAGGTAAAGCACCCCTCGCGTGTGTTCCACTTAGTGCGCCCGATCTGCTTTCCACGGTTGCTCGGTAGCTGGATCGATGTACAGCAGTTATTGAAATTGCGTTTCGTGACAATTCGGAGTCACTTTTTCAGAGGCTGATGAACTTCTGAGGCTGCTGCTCCGTTTAATATAGTGATCGCTGGCAGCTACCGTGTTTCCCCGAAAATACACCCTACCCCGAAAATAAGCCCTAGCTGAATTTTCAGGGTGGGCTACAATATAAGCCCCACCCCGAAAATAAGACCTAGGCATTGTACCTTTGCGACCCGGCGGTACTTCCTTCTTCTATGAGGAGAAGGGGGAGGAGCGTTGCGGGCCGCGGCATCGCGCAACGTGATGACGACGTGCGCAGCGCCGTCAGTCTGCCTTCACGGATCTTCAGCGGAAGGATCCATTTCCGGGCAGTGAGGCACCCAGTGGTCGGACTCGGCGGGCAAGGAAGGCATCTTTGAAATGTGAGTACCTTAAAACTGAGTTGGATAGATATATTTAATGTCAGGGACTGAATTAATTAAAGGGGGCGGTGAATTAATAAAAGTCACCTGAACAACTTTAGCTTAATGAAGCAGTTTTGGTGTATAGAACATGCCCCTGCAGCCTCACTGCTCAATCCTCTGCCATTTAGGAGTTAAATCCCTTTGTTTATGAACCCTAGTCACACCTCCCTGCATGTGACTTGCACAGCCTTCAATAAACACTTCCTGTAAAGAGAGCCCTATTTAGGCTTTCTTTATTGCAAGTTCTCTTTAATTAAGATTTTCTTATCCCCTGCTATGTCAATTGCTTGCTAGACCCTGCAAGAGCCTCCTGTATGTGATTAAAGTTCAATTTAGAGGTTGAGATACAATTATTTAAGGTAAATTACATCTGTTTGAAAGTGAAACCAGTTTTTCTTTCATGCAGGCTCTGTCAATCATAGCCAGGGGAGGTGTGGCTAGGGCTGCATAAACAGAAACAACGTGATTTAACTCCTAAATGACAGTGAATTGAGCAGTGAAATTGCAGGGGAGTGATCTATACACTAAAACTGTTTTATTTAGCTAAAGTAATTTAGGTGACTATAGTGTTCCTTTAAGTTCCTGTCATCCTTGGATGATTTGCTCATGCTATGTGACTGATATAGTAAGGAAAATAGATCGATCAAAATAAATAAATAAATAAATCAAATAAAAACCTACATAAATATATGTGACTGAAGTGACCCTTATAGGGAATAGATGGAAGAATAAACATAAATGCTGTGACCTAGAACAAATATATAATCCTATTGAACCTTACAGGAATATTAGCTCTTGCTGGAAGTGAAATGGTGAAAGTATGCATCACATTGATCAAACTATTTTATATTTGATACTCCATATATCAACCTTTGTTCATTAGTCAGAAGGAGATTAAGATCGTGTTTCTTTCTCTGGCTCTGCTTCTTCTCCCCAACTCCTCTCTGTTGGTGTCCTCCAAGGTTCTGTCCTTGGTCCCCTACTGTTCTCCATCTATACTGCCTCCCTTGGTAAAGTCATTAGCTCCTTTGGCTTCCAATATCATTTCTATGCAGATGACATGTAAATCTACCTGTCCTCTCCTGATCTCTCCCCGTCCCTCTTGACTAGTGTCTCTGACTGCCTCTCTGCTGTTTCTGACTGGATGGCTGCCCACTTCCTTAACCCCTTAAGTACCAAACTTCTGGAATAAAAGGGAATCATGACATGTCATACATGTCATGTGTCCTTAAGGGGTTAAACTAAACTTGACCAAAACTGAAATTCTGGTCTTTCCTCCCTCAAGTGTTGTTACTCCTGTGTCTTTCTCCCTCCAAGTCAACGGTGCTACTATCAGCTCCACCACGCAGGCTCGCTGCCTGGGTGTTCTCTTTGACTCCGACCTCTCCTTCAAGCCTCATGTTCAATCTATTGCCAAATCCTGTCATTTCCATCTCAAAAACATTGCGCGCATCCGCCCCTACTTAACGCCAGATGCGACTAAGGTGTTGGTCCATTCCACTGTCCTTTCTCGCCTTGACTACTGTAATCCGCCTCTCAGTGGTCTTACGTGCTCCAACCTGCGCCATTACAGTCCATAATGAATGCGGCGGCGAGGCTCATCTTCCTGTCCGCCCGCACCTCCCATGCCTCACCCTTCTGTCAGTCCCCACATTGGCTTCCTATAAAGCTCAATTTAAAATTCTGGTTCTTGCTTTCAAATCTCTACATAATGCTGCTCCCACCTATCTATCCTCCCTTATACACAAGTATGTCCCGTCTAGGCCCTTACGATCTGCTGAAGACTTACGTCTATCTTCTGTCCGTACTCCCACCTCTGATGCTCGCCTTCAAGATTTCTCGAGGGCTGCACCGTTCCTGTGGAACTCGCTTCCCTCCTCCGTTAGATGCTCACCCAGTCTCCACTCCTTCAAAAAATCGTTAAAAACCCACATCTTCATAAAAGCGTACCAATTAAACTGTTAATAGCTCCCAACTGATTCCTCTTCTGCAACTGTCACTAGTCTAATACTATCCTTACCTTTTGTGTCATTTTACCCCACTCCCTCTAGCATGTAAACTCATTGAGCAGGGCCCTCAACCCCTCTGTTCCTGTGTGTCCAACTTGTCTGGTTACAACTACATGTCTGTTCGTCCACCCATTGTAAAGCGCTGCGGAATTTGACGGCGCTCTATAAATATCATAATAATAATAATAATCGTATAGAGATTATAGATGTAACAGTGTGCTGTGCAAGAGTATACCTAGTACAGGAGAGTGAAGCTGCCATACAATCGGCAGAAAAATTATTTTAGGTCTCATTAAGGTCTACTTCTAAGTGTGATGTAAAGCCCCAGGGCTTATAAAAAATAAATTTAAAAAAATGGGATATTTTTTACATGCCCTCTTAAGGCATAACTGTTTGTATATATTTTATTTTTTCTTCTTCATTTTATTAATTTGCTTTTTAAATTTTATTTTAATTTTTTTTTTTTTTTGGCCCTTATGGGACCTTTGGCCCAAGTTTTAGTCCCTTGTTTTTTCTTATGTTTTTTGGTGTTATTGGACATGTTACATTTACATTATCTGGAATACATTTCTGAAAAAAATTGGTCTATTAAGGCACGTTGTTTCAATTTACTTAACCTGTATCTTTCCAATCAAAGTCGGGTGGGTCATATATATTGTTTGTTCTCTGACCAGCATTAGTCTCTTGATTTTACGTATATATGTGTTGGGAGCCCCTAATATGATGCTTTTCACTAATCCTATTGTGGAGCTATTAATGCTTAGAAAATGGTTCTAAAGTTCTACTCGTGTAATGTGGGGCCTCAATACACCACATAAGAGATGTTTGCTGTTCGGGGAAGTTAAAAAGCAGAAACCTGATGTTATTTTTGTAAAGGAAACTTTTTTGAAAAAGACAATCTAACTAAGTTTATGTCAAAAGAGTTTCCAAGACAATTTAATTCTGCATTTAAATCCAAATCTAGAGAGGTTCTATACTGTTCCATAAAAATTTATCCTGTAAAACAGAGAAAGTTATTGATGATTCTGGTGGCCGCTTTTAATCTGGCGGGGGACAATTGGTGGTGTGGAATACACATTGGCGAATGTGTATTTCCCTAACTCTTGGCAATATCATTACCTGAGAAAAATGATCACCCATATCTTTAAGAACGTCAAGGGTAGACTGATTATTGGAGGGGATGTGAATTTTGTGTTGGATTGCGAACAGGATATAATTAGAGAAACTGAAAGATCCTCAAAAAATTACATTAGTAAATAATTGGCTAATTCATACTGTAAATTTATTTTTTCACAGAGCTTATTCGACACTTAGCGGATCCAACATGAAGGAGAGAGAGATTACACCTACCACTCCACTACTTATAACATGTATTCTCGCACAGACAGGTTCTTGATGGGTGAGCAAACAATATCTTCTGTCCCAGCATCTGACATTTTAAATGTTAACTGGTCAGGCCATGCCCCAGTTACGTTACATTTATGAGTCCTTTCAGATGTCTCTGGAAAGTTGATGGAGACTTAGTGATTACCTGGTTAATAACCCAGAAAACAAGGTGCTTGCTGAAAATGAATTGAAAAATTATTTTCAGGAAAATAAATTTTAGCCCGAATTCAAACATCACTTCAATATGTAATGCCCATAAAGCGTTATTAAGAGGACATTTTATTCAAAGGGCATCATATTTGAAGAAAATTTGTTCAAAAAATGTAATAAGAGTTAGAAAATGAATTATACAAATTAAATCTGGCTAATAAATGTAATCCTTCTTTGTCCCCAGCTGCAAAGATTTCTGAAGTTAAAGCGAGGCTTAATACTTTGCAGTTGGAGCATACTGCCCTGATGTTGAGGAAACTAAAACAAGTATTTTATTCAAAAGGAAACAAAGCCTCATCATCATTGGCTTCTAAATTGTGACATAAAATGTCACAATCCAGGATTAAACATTTATTTAACGATAAATGCATAAAAAATACCCACCCTATTAAAATTAGTAACACGTTAGTGAGTTACTACAAAAAATTGTACAATCTGGCCTTAGACCCTAATATAACCCAGCCCATATCAGATGAAATTTGTTCATTCTGGATAAAGTTCCTTTGAAACAGATTTTGGGCGACAAATTAAATACTCTTTACTTACCTATTTAGACAGAAGAAGTACTAAATGCCATTAATGTAATACCAACTGGGAAAGCTTCAAGATATGATGGTTACACAATGTCTTACTATGGGTCCTTCTCGGGCATTTAGATCCCACATTTAACGGAGCTATTTAATCATTATTGGAAAACTGGTGAAATGCCTGGGGAGGCCTTGGGTGCACAGATTGTAATGCTGCCCAAGCCTGGTAAAGAACAAAATGTTTGGCAAAACTTTCGTCCCATATGCCTAATTAATAATGACAACAAAATGTAATTAAAAAATTTGTCCTTAAGACTAAATTCTTAGGTACTGTGTTGCTTTTTTCTTCTCTAATTTATTTTTTGTTATTTTTATTTATTTTAATATTCACTGATAGTCAGTGAATGATATTGTATTTGCAATAGGGCTCCACGACTGTGCATTACCTATATGTACAGTTCAGTGTGATTTCCCCTTCTGCTACATTCTGTGGACTATTGGACTGACACCATACACCTACAATATTTTGCAGTTTTAATTGTTACATTAACCAGATTATATATATATATATATATATATATGGACTTATCCAGGACTCATTTCCCAATCTCTTTCTGAGTGTACATGTATTTAACCTACTCTTGTGCTTATTTTGGAATTTATTGTATCAGTATTAATTTGATTCCATTTAATTTATTAGCTCCTAGGAACCCTTCATCTTATATTTTATATTAAATGTACTTTTTATAAGTGATATTGGTATAGTTATTGTTAATAAAACTGAAATAGTTGTGTGTGAGTATGATATCTATAAGCTGGGAAATTATTGCACTCACTCGCATCATATTTGTGTGTTGGTTTGTGGGATGAGAGGCCTCAATACCATCCTTATGTGGGATGTTACTGTATAAGGATTCCACATCCATTGTTACTAGTACATATAGTGTTTTCAGGTAGTTCATTTATCTGGTTAAGTTTATTGAGGAAGTCTGTAGTGTCCTGTATAGAGCTCTCCGTCTTAATAACTAGGGGCTTAAGAATGTGGTCAATAAGGCCAGATATTTGTTCCGTGAGTGTTCCTATACCTGTTATAATGGGCCGTTCTGGGTTTCCTGGCTTGTGGATTTTGGGCAGCATGTAGAAGGTTCCCATCTGAGGATTGGAAGGCATCAGATTTTCTAATTCTTGTATGTGTTTCGGAAATGATTTTATAAGTGTTGTGAGTTTAGCTGTAAATTCCTTGGTGGGGTCCTTGTTCAGTTTTTTGTAGTAGTTTACATCGGACAACTGTCTGTTTCCTTCTGTGATGTAGTCCTGGATGTTCATGACAACTACTGATCCACCCTTGTCAACCGGCTTGATGATGATGTTTTTATTATTCATCAAGTTATTCAATGTAACTTCTCTCCATAGGTGAGAGGTTGTATGTGATTTATTTTTTTTTCTAACAAGGTACCGAATGCTACTCAGGCGATAACTTTCAATGTAGCTGTCCAATTTGATGTTACGTCCTGCTGTCGGTGTAAAATCTTTGTTATTTTTCCTACCATTATTATCGTGGTTGACAGTGGTGGGTTTTTTGTCATATTAGAATTCCTTAAGTCTCATTCTTCTAAGAAATTCTTCCAAGTCTGAATATAACTGGATATGATCCAGTTTTGTGCTAGGACAGACATAATTGCCTAGCTTA
Source organism: Pelobates fuscus (assembly GCF_036172605.1). NCBI lineage: Eukaryota > Metazoa > Chordata > Amphibia > Anura > Pelobatidae > Pelobates > Pelobates fuscus. Next base: position 91,862,365 of record NC_086324.1, read on the forward strand.
TAAAATTCATACTCACACACAACTATGTCAGTTTTAATAACAATAATCTTTTCATGGCTGACCTAGAAAACAGATTTTTATGTACACAGCCCCAAAAACATATACATATTATCGTTACATCTATGATATTTTCATAATATGGACAGAAGGAGAAGAAAGCTTTATAGACTTCAATAAATCATTCAATTAATTCCACCCGTCAATAAACCTTAAAATTTACTTTTGAAATCATAGTGTGAGTTTCTTGGACTGCACAATAACTGTCCCCAATGGCATTCTTCATTCGTCTGTATATAGAAAACCCACAGACAGGTACAGCTACCTCCACAAATCCAGCTTTCATCCCCATCACACCAAACAGGTATCATCTACAGCCAGGCTATCAGATATCACTGCATTAACTCTGACACAAAAGACAAAGATCAGCACATGAGTACACTGTCAGAATCATTTAGGCCAAAGGGCTACAAGGAAAGGACAATATCTAAAAAAATAAAATCTGCCCCCCACACTCAAATATTTCCTGAACCCCCCATACTAGCATTCAAACAACCGCCCAACCTGAGACAGAGATTGGCCTGCAGCAAATTGACCACAGAACAGAAGCTCACATAGCATGACACTGTACGATGCAACAAATCACTCTACAAACTGTGTCAATATCATAGGCGTGCGCACGGGGTGTGCCTGGGCACACCCTAATCACACCTCCGTGCTGCACTACCTCTGGGCAGACTGACATGTCGGGTCCTCGGTTTATGACCGAGGACCCGACACAGGAGGGGGCCTGGCGGCTTGCCCACAATGCCGCCGGGTGAAAGGCCCCTCCTGTCCGTCTCCCCTGATGGAGATCCAGCCTCAGTCTGCAGCTCCGCCGGGAGTGAGCTGCAGACTGAGGTGTCTCGCGATCTCCAGCCTTTCAGAGCATTGCCGCGCAACGCTCTGCCTGGAGATCGTGAGACTCACCATGTGGTCTGCAGCTCACTCCCGGTGGAGCTGCAGACTGAAGAGAGAGGGCGCCCACTGGACCACCAGGGCAGGTATTTAAACCCCCTTTCTACCCCCTGTCACTCACTGCCCCCCCCACCCTGCCTCTGCCCCCATACTCCCTCAACCCCTGTCCCTACCCCTCTAACCCCTGTCACTACCCCTAACCCCTGTCACTACCCCCTAACCCCTGTCACTACCCCTCTAACCCCTGTCACTACCCCCATAACCCGTCACTAGCCCTCTAACCCCCTAACCCCTGTCTCTACCCCCTAACCCCTGTTACTAACTGTCTACTCCCGCTACCTCCTGTCACTGCCCCTCCACCCCCCTACCTCCTGTCCCTCTACCCACCACCCCCTACCTCCTGTTCCTCTACCCCAACCCCTGTCGCTGCCCCTCCACCCTCCTAACTTCTGTCGCCCACACAGTGCACCCCTCACAATCATACACATTGTACCCCACACACACTGAATCCCTCACAATTACACAAACTGTACCCCTTACAATTACATACACTGTACCCCTCACAATCACACACTGCACCCTTCACAATTACACCACACTGTACCCCTCGCAATCACACACTCTGCACCCCTTACACGCTGCACCGCTCACAATCACACACACACTGCACCGCTCACAATCACACACACACTGCACCTACGTATATTTGTATATATATATATATATATATATATACAAAAATAGATCAGCAAGGCACTCCTCCTGTAACTCTATAAACAAAATCAAAAAATGCCTAGGTGCAATCCCGCGTCCCAAATATATACTAATAAATAAAGGGAGCACACTAGGGCTTCTATTCAGTGGAAAAATAGTATTTACTGTATCAAAGCATAATACAAATCCTGTGCAAAAAAATCGAAGTTTCGACCCTCCTGGGGTCTTTATTAAGATCACAGTGAAACATTCTTATCGTGTACAATATATACATATAAGTGTAGTAACGCTTACCAATTAGAAAATCAGACAGCCGACAAGCTGAAGGACCCGGAAGTGAAGAAACCACGTGGGGAGTGCGTACGAAAACGTGCATGTGACCTGGTTGCGAGGCAACCTAACAAACAGTGTCTATACTCCAATGAGAGAGTCCGGCACCGGCACGCCGAGGTACCCGGAAGGTTTCTTTACTTCCGGGTACCTTGGCGTGCCGGTGCCGGACTCTCTCATTGGAGTATAGACACTGTTTGTTAGGTTGCCTCGCATCCAGGTCACATGCACGTTTTCGTAACGCGCTCCCCACGTGGTTTCTTCACTTCCGGGTCCTTCAGCTTGTCGGCTGTCTGATTTTCTAATTGGTAAGCGTTACTACACTTATATGTATATATTGTACACGATAAGAATGTTTCACTGTGATCTTGATAAAGACCCCAGGAGGGTCGAAACGTCAATTTTTTTGCACAGGATTTGTATTATGCTTTGATACAGTAAATACTATTTTTCCACTGAATAGAAGCCCTAGTGTGCTCCCTTTATTTATTAGTATATATATATATATATATATATATGTGTATGTATGTGTGTATATAAAAATACATATACACGCGGCGTGTGTGTTTGTGCTTTAGAGTGCACACCCTAATGCAACAGGCTGCGCACGCCTATGGTCAATATATATGTGGCAATAACACAGCCAGACACAATAACAAATCATACAACATTAAGGGATCATATTCGCGCATATCTGCAAATGTGGTGTACATGATACAGTGTACAGTGTGTGATAAGGGTTGCTACATTGGAGACACTGGTCTTAAGTCGCACCTCAGAATGAATCTACACAGACACTCAATCAAGAACCACAAGGAAAACGGATATTGTACCCCTGTTGGTCATCACTTCACCCAGACTGGTCACTTCATCCAAAACCTCAGGATTAAAGTTCTTAAGGGGAATTTCGAAGACTCTCATGAACTAAAGACATTTGAGATGAAAATGATCACTTAATGTAGATTCTGGCTTTCTCACACACTATCAAAACATTTTATAAACACATATCTTAATGTCTTACATAGTTCTTTTTCAATGTTCTCGCTTTGTGTGTGAGGGTGCTGTTAGTGTGCTGTGTGTGTGAGAGGGTGCTGTGTGTGTGAATTTGTTTGGAGTGATTGTGTGTGGGAGTGGGGAGGACAGATTAGGAAAGGTAAGAAGGATCCCCCCTCCCTTCTTACCTTTTGCCTTGGAGGGGGGATCCTTGCTGCCATCTCTGATCCCTGGTGGTCTTAGTGGTGAGAGTGAACTCTAGCCTGCGGGGCTAGAGTTCACTCTCGCGAGATCTGAGTGTTGCCGCGGCAACGCTCCGACCTCACGAGAGGAACCCGGTGGAGCTGCTGGCTAGAGCTCCCCGGGTTCTCAACTGCCTTTGAGCCAGTGAGGGAGATCTTTGATCTCCCCACCGGCCCATGGAGGCACACAGCAGGGCCGGTGCAAGGATAGCACCGGCTCTGCATGGCCCGACAGGGGAGAGCCTGTGATCTCCTCTGCTGGCCTTGATCCATGCGTGGGCCGCGGGGATAAGGGTGTGCCCAGGCACACCCCGTGCGCATGCCTATGTATAAATATGTATGCAGCTATTTACTTGCATGCCCTGCTCTGCTGTTTTCTTGTCTTATTTTCTCTTTTGTGTTTGTTTTTTCTTTTCAACTAGCTTATTGACAATCTTTATTTTTCATTTTATGTTGTACAGAAAAGTGAATAAGCAAAGATTCCAAACAACGGTTGCAAGGAGATTTAGTGCGACACCCCAATACTAAGAGCAGTGCATGAATGCTCACAGTCTGGCCCTGGGAGAAAGCAAGTAGGCACTAAGAGTGTGTGTTCAACCAAATTACCCGCTTCTATATAAATGGGGGGGGGTCCCACGTTGCTGTATTGGATGGTGCAGAAACGTGGCAAGGGTTTGCGTGGGAACCCCCCGGATAACCAGCAGGGCTGCCTAGAGTCATGGTGGCTGTCAAGTGACCCGCAGTCGTGCCCTGACCTTCCCTTGGGTGGCTTTTTTCCTACTTGCCATGGCTCGGCAGGGGACTCTCTGTGATCTAAGTTTCCGGTCCCCTGATCGGGAGTAGTCAGGAAACTTTGAATGCGCAGGTAGTTTGTAGGACCTTAAAGGGTCCAGCAGTGCAACTTTGTAATCGTGTTGCCGTACATGTCGTATTGACCACTCAGGGTGCCGAGACAGCGCATCTATTGGCACCTTTTGCATGAGAGGGGGGGCTATAGTGCGGGATTTGACTTCCACCCTTACACGACAGTTACTTCACGAGGCAAGATAGCCCGTCGGACCTCTATCACGGGCCTGATCTGGTAGAGGTCTGGCATCTGGCGACTATCTGGTATGCCTCCGCTGAGCCATCGTGACCCGCGGCACTATTCATGGTCCCTGTGGGTGCTATTATAGGGAATGCATCAGATAGGAGGGGGGACTTGAGTGCTTCCCAAGTCAGTCTCTGACTGCTACTTCATAGGTCATAGGCCCCGTGCTCCGTGCCACCAAGTTTGGTGTGAGCCCTCAAGCTCATCTAGGGGGTGTAGTTATGCGGATGCTCTCGTAGTCAACCCTTTGACCATGTCGTGGAATGTGGTGTAGGGTTAATTTTAAGTGGATATCCTGTCACTCCGTCGCTGTCGTCAGTATGATGAGAGCGGCTGTATGAGTACGTGTATACCTAATTGCGGTGTCTCGCTAGGGAAAAGTGGTGGTCCGCTCGGTAGCCCATGGGTCAGTCGTCAACTGGTCTGCCGTCCCCAACCAGACTACCGTCGTTACGTCCGAATGTGGGAGGGGGGAGGAGGAGTCAGTCGCACCCCGTATATTCGTCTGTCCTGTGGTGGGTTCTGGGGGAAATTACCTATTCAAGGCGGAGAGCATGTAGTGGCCAGCGATGAAGGGGTAGGGGGAGCGGGGGGAGGGTGAAGGAGCTCGGTCAGGAGCAGGGTGCCCACCGCCGCCCACTGGCCCGTGGCCCGTGGCCCGTGTTGTGTCCCTCGGGGCGAGCAACTCCCGATGCGGCTCCTGAAGCCCTGCAGGCCATGTAGTCAATCCAGGGGCCCCATAGGCGCGCACACGTCTCTCCTGTGCTGTGTAGGTCTGCCGTGAGGCTTTCCATGTGGAAGATTTCCTCCACTTTCTCTGTCCATTCCAACACCGTCGGCACCAGCTGCGATTTCCACCTGGCGGGGATCAGGCTCTTAGCTGCGTTCAGGAAATGTCTCGTTAGAGACTTTTTGTATCTGCCAAGTGGCATCCCAGTGTGGTGGAGCAACATCGGAGGGGCTGAAACGGGACATCTGAGTCCAGGATCTCCTCCAGTTTTCGGTGTATTTGTTGCCAGAAGGTGAGTATGGGTGGGCACTCCCACCAGATGTGTAAATCCGTACCATCCGCTGTCCCACATCTCCAGCACTGGGCTGTCAGAGTGAGGCCCATGCGGCACAGTCTAGTCGGCGTCCTATACCAACAAGATAGGAGCTTGTAATTAAGCTCCCGAATTTTGGTGTTAACTGTTCCCTGGTGGGTCAGGGTGTGGATCTTCTCCCATTCAGCCTCCGTCAGGACGGTCCCCTTGGCTTGCTCCCATTGTGATTGATAGGGGCCCGGCGGCAGCCGTGCTGCCCTAATGAGCTCGGCGTAGAGGACCGAGATGCCCCGTGGTAGGTGCGCCCCCTCTGTGCACAAGGACTCGCGGATGTCTCTAGTCTGAAGGGGACGGGGGAGCCACGTTACCAGCGGGATTTGTCCTTGGGTCTGCGTGCGCTCCAGGTGGACCCAGTGCTTGTCTGTTTGGGGGACATGCCAGTTGATTATGCGGAGGAGATGAGCGGCATGGTAGTAGGACTGCAGGTCCGGGAGTCCCACCCCGCGCAGGTGTTTTGGCTGAATCAGCTGCGTGCGTTTGAGTCTGGCCGTCCCAGCCTTCCAGACGAATCTTCCGATGTCCGTATTCACAGTGTTAAAGAAAGCCTGGGGGAGTCTAATCGGGATCGTCTGAAAGAGGTACAAGAGCCGTGGCAAGAGATTCATTTTGATGGCATTGATTCTGCCGAACCACGATACGCATGATGCGCCCCATCTGAGCATGTCCGAGCGTAGTATGGTTTGTAATGGCAAAAAAAAAAATCTCGGTAGAGCGCACTCAGGTCCCTCGTCAGCCAAATGCCCAGGTATTTGATACGATGTGTACACCACTTGAAGGGGAAGTTCTCTTGTAGTTGGGGCAGTATGCCAGGAGGCAGGCGTAGTGGGAGCGCTTCAGACTTTTCCGTGTTTAGTTTCAGATTAGAGAGCCTCCCGTAGGTCTTAAAGGCGCTGAGGAGGTTTGGCAGGGTTGTCATAGGGTTATTGATAAAGAAAAGTAGGTCGTCAGCATACGCTGCAACCTTGTGTATTCTTCCCCCTATCTCGACTCCCGCAACATTCCTGTCCTGCCTGATGGCCTCCAGGAACGGCTGCAACGTAAGGGCAAATAAAAGGGGGGACAGGGGGCACCCCTGCCTCGTTCCGTTCCGTATCGCAAATGACGGGGACAGGGAACCATTGATCCGCAAGCGGGCCTTCGGAGCTGCATACAGGGCCGTTATCCACAGCAGCGCGTGTGGGCCAAAGCCCATTGCTCTCAGGGTCTCGCTCATGAATTGCCAGTCCACCCGGTCAAACGCCAAATCGGCGTCGGTCGAGAGGAGGAGGCCACCTCGTTCTGCGTTCCTGGTGGTGTGAATGATGTTGAGGGCTCGGACTGTGTTATCTTTGGCCTCTCGGCCCGGGACGAAGCCCATCTGGTCCGGGTGCACCAGGTCCGGGACCACCTGGCCCACCCTCAGAGCCAGGATCCTAGTAAAGAGGAGGTATTGGGTCTATAGATGGGTCTATAGCTAGTGCACACCGAAGCGTCCTTCCCTTCTTTCGGAATGACTGCCACCGTTGCCATGAGGGTATCCCCCGGAAACTTCCCTCCCTCCAGGATGGAGTTCAGGCCTTTTAAAAGTTCAGGCATGAGGATCTCCTTAAAATTCTTTAGGTAGCTAACTGGTAGGCCATCCGGGCCCGGTGCTTTATTGATTTTAGTGGCCTTAAGGGCTCCCAGGAGCTCTCCCAGCGTGATTGGGGACTCCAGGTCTTATTTTTGGGACTGCGTGAGCTTCCTGTGCACATGTTGTTCCAAATATTTCCTCACCTCAGTCAACCTCGTCTGGTTCACCTCTATCCCTCCTGCGGCCGGAAGGTTATAGAGCTTGGTGTAGAACCCCTGGAATTCTGCGATGATGTGATCCGGCAATCTCGTGAGGGCGCCTCCCTTCGTCCGGAGCGCAGTGATCTGTGCTAGTCTTCGTTTCTTTTGTAGAATTTTGGCCAGCATGCGGCCGCACTTGTTAGAATGTTCGTAGATGTACCTGCGTGATTTGCATAGCGTGTTGGTCAGTTGTTGTGTAAGGAGCATCTTCAGCTCCCTGCGTGCTTCCAGTAGTGCCCCGTAGGCGTCATTCGAGGGGGCCACCTTATGCTCCCGATCTAGGTGCGCGGCCCGTGCGTATAGGTCCACCAGTCGTCTCTGGTGTTCCTTTTTGCGCGTGGTGCAGAGTTTGATAAAATGGCCGCGGACTATGCATTTATGCGCTTCCCATCTCATCAGCGGTGCGACGTCCGGTGTGGTGTTGGTTTCGAAGTATTGGCGTAAGACAACCGCTGTGTCCGTGACCACCAGCGGGTCCCCCAGTACCTGCTCATTGAGCCTCCATTGCGTGCTGCTGGGTTTGAATAAGGGGGAGTGGATCGTGGTCAGGATCGGGGAGTGGTCCGTCCAGACTGCTGTTTGGATGTCACACGTTTGGAGGAGATGGAGATATTCCTGGGAGACAAAAACGTAGTCAAGGCGGCTGTATCTTCGGTGAGCCGTGGAGTAGTAGGAGAAGTCCTTTCCCTCCGGGTGTAGGACCCTCCAGGTATCTGCCAGGCCCGCCTCACGGAGCGCGTCCCTAGTGACCCTCCGGCAGGTGTCTGAGTGCGCGGAGTGGCCTTTGAGGTCTCCCGCCACCACTAGAAGCCCCTTCCGGAAACGGTCCAGCAGCCTCAGAGTCCTCGCAATAAAGCGGTGTTGGTTCGTGTTTGGAGCGTACAGGGAGGCAAACGTGTATTTCTTGTCTGCAATGGTGCCCTTAAGAAATAGGTAGCGCCTATTCGGGTCCACCATCTCCTCAGCGCAGAGGAACGGTGTATGTCGGGCGAAGAGAATCACCACTCCGGTTCTTTTGGAGTCCGTGTGGTTGGCGAAGAACACAGTCGGGAATCGCGCATCCCGCATAGCGGGCGGGTTCGGCCCCTTAAAACTGGTCTCCTGCAGGAACGCCACCGAAGCCCTAGCGGCCCATAGAGTCCGCAGCAAGTGGGAGCGTCGCTCCGGGGAGTTCAGTCCCCTGACATTATTGGTCCAGAGGCGTAGAGGGGCAGGGCTAAACCCCCCACTACCCGACCGAGCCATCGGATTCCCAGGAAGGGACGGGGAGGGCAGAGGGCAGGGGGCAGGCCACCGTGGGCGGGGGTGGGAGGGATGCGCTGACCAGTAGGAGGTAGTTGGGTGTCGGAGAGAGGCAGGGAACCAGTCGAGATAGTCCGTCTACAATATGTCCTAGTCCAGTGGTGTTGTCAGACCTTCCGGCATTCGCTAACCATGGACTTCCGGGTTCTCGGAGCGCGGCCACTCCCCCTCCTATGACGTGGTCGTTCCCAGGGTTCATAGAGAGTCCGCGTCAACACCACAGTGCTGGATCAACTCGAAAGCTCCCGCGAACTTCAAACTGAATATTTACTTCTACTGTGTATCGGACCCGGACTGTTTAATCATTTACCCTCCTTCTCCTCTCCTACGACCTCGGACTGTTTTTGGATATTCTCTTGCCTGCTGCAACCTCGAATCTCTGTGGAATCTCTATCACCAATTTGGATTATCACTCCTTCATAAGTTAAGTAAACCAGATTGGCTCAAACTTAATATATAACCATCCTAAATCTAAGTGGTTCGCTATCTGCTCCACATCAACTCATAATCTTGTTTCCAACACCTACTTATTAATTATCTGCATCCTAATTTGGAACTTCTCGCTGGTTGTGTTAAATTTACCTTATCCTAAAACAACTTCAAACACCGCTGCTGGTTATAACCTGCCAGGAATTAAAGAGACAGTTCAAATTGATTATCTTTTTTATTTAAAGTAATAAACATTATCAAACTCAGAAATCTGCAGTTGTTTCCATCTTATCAACAATTGAGCGTTACAGATTGATCCAGCCTAATTAATGGATACAGCAGATCTCACTTCTGAAATCACCAGATTAAACCAAAGGGTGGATACTCTCACTCAAGGCATGCAAGATCTACAGATCACCAATGAAAGAATCCTTACTTATGTAAGGGACTTGCAAACCCATACTCCTCACACAGTTACACACTCGGCTAGTGACCCTGCTGTCTCCAACCCCGAAAAATTCTCTGGAGACAGGTCCCAATACCGAGAGTTCATCAATTCTTGCAAGTTGTTGATTGCATTAAAACCCCGATCATATCCCACAGAAAGATCTAAAGTTTGTTCTGTTATTTCATTTTTGAGAGGTGAACCCATGGCCTGGGCTCATTCCTTTCTTGAGAATGATGATCCCATATTGGATTCTCTGGATGAATTCTTTGAAGCCATGTCTCTCCTTTACGAAGACCCAAACAAACAAGCGACTGCAGATTTAACCATTAGAACACTGCAGCAAAGAAACCGGCCTGTTGAAGATTACATTGCTGAATTCAAACGATGGGCACCTGAAACTCAGTGGAATGACATAACTCTACGTAACCAGTTCCGTATTGGGTTATCTGAAGCTGTCAAAGATGAGCTCTCCAGAACTGAACTACCTACTACACTAAATACACTTATTCAACTGTCAATCAGTATCGACAGAAGACTTAGGGAAAGAAAAGCTGAGAAATCACTCACTAGCTCTCTATGGAAAAAACCCTTCACCTCTTCAAAGGCACCGGAGAAACCTATAACTCCCGCTGAACCTATGGAAATAGGGGTTGTGAGAAGTCCTCTTACTCCAGAAGAGAGAACCAGAAGAAGACAACTGAACCTCTGCATGTACTGTGCTTCGCAAGAACATGTGGTCCCAGACTGTCCCCTATTGAAACGTCCAAGAGGCGGTAAGCATGGTTCTGCCACGACTATAATGAGTGTACTTCCTTCTAAACCAACCTCTCATTTCTCCTCTGTCTCTCTCATATTACAGTGGGACAAAGAAAGAATTACGACTAAGGCCATTATTGATTCCGGTGCTAATGGGGTGTTCCTGGACTCATCCTTTGTTACAAAAAATAAAATTCCTTGTGTTCAAAAACGTAATTCCGTCTCTGTCAGAGTTATTGATGGCTCCTTAATCTCCTCGGGGCCCATTCGCCTTGAAACTGTCCCTTTAAGGACTACTACTAATTATGTCCATTCTGAATTTCTTGTTTTTGATGTCATAAATTCTCCTCTTTATCCTATAATATTAGGGATAGACTGGTTACGGACTCACAACCCACTTATTACCTGGGCTCCTTTCTCTCTCACGTTTAACTCTGCATATTGCCAGAAAACATGTCTACAACACATCCCCATTTTGCATGTTACTAGGGAATCCACTATACCTTCCAGCTATTCGGAGTTCGCTGATGTGTTCAGTAAAAAGGAAGCAGAGACACTTCCTCCTCATCGACCCTATGATTGTCCGATTGACCTTGTTCCTGGTGCTCCTATCCCTTTTGGACATATTTATCCCCTCTCTGAATCAGAGCTAAAAACCCTCAAGGAATACCTAGATGAAAACCTCCGGAAGGGGTTCATTAGACCTTCCTGTTCACCAGCCGCTTCCAGCATGTTTTTTGTGAGAAACAAGGACCAGACTATACGCCCCATCATCGATTACAGGTCTTTAAATAAAATAACTATTAAGAATCGTTACCCTCTTCCCCTGATCAATGAGTTGATTGAAAGATTAAGAACAGCTACCATCTACACTAAACTTGACCTTCGTGGGGCATATAACCTTGTTAGAATCAAGGCCAATGATGAATGGAAAACGGCGTTCAGAACCCGATATGGTCTTTACGAATATCTTGTCATGCCCTTCGGGCTATGTAACGCCCCTGCAACCTTTCAGCATTTCATTAACGATATCTTCCGAGATCTCCTAGACGTTTGTGTCATCATTTACTTAGATGATATTCTCATCTACTCCAACAACCTTGAAGAACACAGAAAACACGTGAGATGGGTATTATCCAGATTAAGAACACACAAATTATACGCAAAACCAGAAAAATGTATATTTGAAGTCAATGAAATCACTTTTTTGGGATATGTTATCTCCCCTCATTCAATAAGTATGGATACCTCCAAAATAGATTGCATTGTCAACTGGTCTACTCCTACTAATACTAAAGACTTACAACGTTTTTTGGGATTTGCCAACTTCTATAGGAAGTTCATTAAGAATTACTCTAAGGTTGCTCATCCCCTCAACCTGCTCAATAGCAGTAAACGGTCCTTTGCTTGGAACGAAGAGGCTCAAGCAGCCTTTGATGAATTAAAACGGAGATTCACAAGTGCTCCCATTCTTCAACTACCTAATCCTGCTTTTCTCTACGTCATGGAAACGGATGCTTCTGATACAGCTATCGGGGCTGTCCTCTCTCAACACCAAACGCCTCAAGATCCTCTCCATCCAGTAGCTTTTTTTTCACGATCTTTGTCTCCTGCTGAACGAAATTATCCTGTAGGAGAAAAAGAATTATTAAGTATTAAAGCTGCATTCGAAAACTGGCGTCACATACTTGAAGACACACGCACTCCTGTAATTGTTTATACCGACCACAGGAACCTTGAATATCTTCATTCCAACAAAACACTCTCTGCCAGACAAGTACGCTGGAATCTTTTCTTTTCCCGTTTCAATTTTCAAATCATCTACAGACCTGGATCCAGAAATAAAAAGGCAGACGCCCTGTCCAGAATTCACCAAGATCTTCCTGTAAACGAAACTCAACCTCCTAAAATCATAGGTATTATTTCGTCATTAACTGATGATATTAAACATCTTAAAGAAGAAGATCTTGAACTTCCCAAGCAAGACAATCTATCAAAAAAGGACGGGTTGTACTACTTCAAAGACAGGTTATACATTCCTCCCTTGCTTAGGAATAAAATACTCTCCTTGATTCATGATTCCCCTCTGGCTGGTCATCCTGGTACAAGAAAAACACTGGAGCTGTCTAAAAGATATTACTGGTGGCCTCGCCAGGACAGAACCATAGAATCTTATGTCAAAAACTGCCCAACCTGTCTGAGATCAAAATCTGACCATCATCCACCATTCGGTCAATTACTGAGCCTACCTGTTCCAGAAAGACCTTGGCAGTCCATCTCAATGGATTTCTTGGTAGAACTCCCTCCTTCTCAACATCATACCACCATTCTGGTGGTGGTAGACCGTTTCACCAAGATGTCCCATTTTATTCCTTTAAAGAAATTACCCTCTTCATCTGAACTTGCAAAAGTATTCATCAACAACATCGTGAAACTCCATGGTCTTCCTGAAGAAATCATATCAGACAGAGGAACACAGTTCACCTCCAAATTCTGGAATGAGATGTGTTCCTCCCTCAACATTCAACGTAAATTATCTTCAGCCTATCATCCTCAAACCAACGGACAAACAGAGAGAGTTAACCAATGTCTTGAACAATACTTGCGGTGTTATTGCTCTCATTTACAAGATGATTGGATCACGTGGTTACCAATGGCAGAGTTCTCATACAACAACTCGGTACACACTAGTAGCAAAATGACTCCATTCTTCTCAAATTTTGGATTCCATCCTTCTTCATTCCCCGATCAAGGACTTCCTTCTTCTAATCCATACGTCTCCAACCATAACTCGTTCATGTCTGCCCTCTTCCTCAGGTTACGTGATAACCTTAAAAATGCATCATCTGCTCAGAAAAAGTTTTTCGATACTGGTAGACGACCTTCCCCTACTTACAAGGTTGGTGATCTTGTATGGCTCTCTTCAAAAAACATTGTTACCAACCGTCCCTCAAAGAAACTAAGTTCACTCTTCCTTGGCCCTTTTCGTATATTGTCACTCATCAACGAAAACGTGGTTAGATTGAAACTTCCACCTACCATGAAACTGCATCCAGTCTTCCATGTGTCGTTGCTTAAACCACACCACTCCGACCCTTTCATGAGGGATGTTCATACCACTCCTGATCCCGTTCTGGTACAAGGTGAAGAGGAATACGAGGTTCAGAGGATTCTCGACTCACGAATCCATCGTGGTTCCTTACAATATCTTGTCCGGTGGAAGGGCTACGGAGTTGACGAAGACTCATGGGTGTCGTCCTCCGCGGTGCATGCTCGTCGACTTATCAACGCGTACCATGCTCGCTACCCATCCAGACCTCGTTGACAGCATCCGGTGGCTGCTTCTTATGAGGGGGGTTCTGTCAGACCTTCCGGCATTCGCTAACCATGGACTTCCGGGTTCTCGGAGCGCGGCCACTCCCCCTCCTATGACGTGGTCGTTCCCAGGGTTCATAGAGAGTCCGCGTCAACACCACAGTGCTGGATCAACTCGAAAGCTCCCGCGAACTTCAAACTGAATATTTACTTCTACTGTGTATCGGACCCGGACTGTTTAATCATTTACCCTCCTTCTCCTCTCCTACGACCTCGGACTGTTTTTGGATATTCTCTTGCCTGCTGCAACCTCGAATCTCTGTGGAATCTCTATCACCAATTTGGATTATCACTCCTTCATAAGTTAAGTAAACCAGATTGGCTCAAACTTAATATATAACCATCCTAAATCTAAGTGGTTCGCTATCTGCTCCACATCAACTCATAATCTTGTTTCCAACACCTACTTATTAATTATCTGCATCCTAATTTGGAACTTCTCGCTGGTTGTGTTAAATTTACCTTATCCTAAAACAACTTCAAACACCGCTGCTGGTTATAACCTGCCAGGAATTAAAGAGACAGTTCAAATTGATTATCTTTTTTATTTAAAGTAATAAACATTATCAAACTCAGAAATCTGCAGTTGTTTCCATCTTATCAACAATTGAGCGTTACAGGTGTAAGAGAGAGGGGACCTTGACCATGTGGGAAGGGGTACCCTTCAGAGGGGAGTCCCCACCCCTATACGTGACTCCACCCTCGCGTCCCTTCCTGTTAATGCCCGCAGTCAGTCCTGGGGGGTCGTGCGTGGTAACCGCGCAGACAAGTGAGCTATGTCACTCGAGTGCAAATAAACAGTAAACAATAAAGGGGGTAATTCCCAGGTACTCTCTGTTTCCCCCCCCCGGCCGTCAGCCGCGGTATTGAACAAGCAATAATAACTAGGTTGAATCTTGGTTCTAAGTAAATAAAAAATTGCAAACACAGTTCAGGCAAGAGAGGAGAACCGCCTCGAGGTCACCAGGGTCACGCAGTGGGGGCTCGGTTCCAGTTCAGAGCGGCTACCTGCCCCAGGATCGGGGTACACAGCGTTCTTGCCTCCCACAGGCGTTGCCGTTCTTGACCTGTAGGCTGAAGGGGAAGCCCCAGCGGTAGGCAATGTTCCTGTCACGGAGGGCTGCGGTCAGTGGTCGGAGTGCCCTCCGTGCGTCCAGGGTCAAGCTGGAGAGGTCCTGGTAGAGCGCCACCTCGGAGCCCTGGAAGTGATTCTTGTCCATGCCTCTAGTAGCAGTCATTAACGACTCCTTCAGGCTGTAGGCGTGGAGGCAGCAAAGGACATCTCTGGGTCTCCCATCTTGGCGCTGGGGACCGAGGGCTCGGTGCACTCTATCGAATTGTATGTCCGCCGGGGACTCCCTGCCCAGGATTTGAGTGAAGAGGGCCCGGACCGTCTCCGGCAGAGGAGTGGAGTCCGGCGCCGGTAGGCCGCGGATCCGGATGTTGTGCCGGCGACTTCGATTCTCCAGGTCCTCTACCTAGCGGCGCAGGGTGAGTAGGAGATTGCCTCGGCACGTGGCGGCCAGTTCTGCAGCTCTGTGTTGGGTCTGGCTGGCCTGCGCCTCAGTTTCCAGGGCTTCCACACGCACCTCGACTGCGTTAAGGTCGGTGCGCAAGGCCGCCAGCTCCTCCCGTACCACTGCCCGGAGTTCCTGTACGAGGCCCCGGTATCTTTCTTCTTGAGCATGCGGTCCGAGATTGCAGCCAATTCCTGGCGGATTAAGGTGAGCGCGTCCTCCCCTCCTCCTCCTTCTGCTACTGCTCCTGGGTTTCGCGCGGCCGGAGAGACCGGCGCCATTTTGTCTGCTGCATTGGCGGCTCGGGACTCGGCCTGCGAGGACACAAAATCATCCATCGTGCCCGTAGGTTTGCGCGGAGAGCTTGTAGATGGTGTGCCCAGGGACATAAGCTTCTTGTTGCGAACCATGCTAGTTCGGTGTTCAGCACAATTATTGCTATTTTAGCGGCACGGGGCGAGGAGCTAGAGCACTACACGTCCATCTCCATGCTCGGTCTGGCCACACCCCCTCAACTAGCTTATTGACTCTCCTCTGTTTATTTACTTTTTCTGGCTATTCTCAGCCAACCCGCACCTTTCACTTTCAGGCACATCTTCTGCTATTTAGGACACCACACTCTCCCTCCCCTCCCCCCCCCCTTCTCTAACATCAGTTGTTTTAAGTGTTAAACTCTACCAGATTGATCAGCATTGCTTCAGACCTGAAGAAGAGAGGAAAACTCTCGAAAGCTTGTCTTTGATTATGTTAGTCCAATAATAAAGGTATCGTTGCATACTGCAATACTCTGGTATTTTGGCATATCGTCTACTAGACTAATACGGCTAATCCAATCTACACTATATATATATATATATATATATATATATATATGCTTGGTGTATATGATTGGATGGATGAATGTGACTAGTTTGGTGTATGTGATTCGGTGGATAGCTACATAGTTACATAGCTGAAAAGAGACTTGCGTCCATCAAGTTCAGCCTTCCTCACATTTGTTTTTTGCTGTTGATCCAAAAGAAGGCAAAAAAACCCAGTTTTAAGCAGTTCCAACTTTGCAATAAGCTAGGAAAAAAAAAATCCTCCTTAACCCCAGAATGGCAGTCAGATTTATCCTTGGATCAAGCAGTTATTACCCTACATTGAAAGATGATATCCTTGAATATTCTGTTTTGCAAGTATGCATCTAGTAGCTGTTTGAACATCTGTATGGACTCTGATAAAACCACTTCTTCAGGCAGAGAATTCCTTATTGTTCTTACAGTAAAAAAAAAAAAAAAAACACTTTCCTTTTCTTCCAGATGAATGTGTCAAGTTTGGTGGATGTGATTGGATGGATGAATGTGACTAATTTAGTGTGTGTGATTTGGTGTATGAATGTGTCAAGTTTGGTGGATGTGATTGGATGGACGAATGTGACTAATTTAGTGTGTGATTTGGTTGATGAATGTGTCAAGTTTGGTGGATGTGATTGAATAGGTGAATGCTAGTAATTTAGGGTATGACTGGATGGCAATATGCACAGGTTGGATGGGGGTAGGTGACCTGTTATGTAGCCAAATGTTTGACTGTGATAGTGTCATGATCTTGTTCAGGTCAGATAGGAGGATTTGGCCAGTGTTAACAAAAGAGGCTTTATTTGCAGGTGTTGACATATCAGCAGGTTAAGTTATAGAATGAAATAATAGGGAGAAGGGAAGTGAGAGAAATAAACGATAAGGCAATATGCTCCATAGAGATAATAAAACAGGTTTGCAAATAATAAGACAGCTAGAGATAACAGTATAGGAAGAATAATAAGACAGGTATAAAGAATAAGGTTTCAGGGTAGAAAAATAACGCCTTGTAAATAAGAGTAAGCAGTGATGTCCAGACAGGGGTTATGTAGGTTTGTATAAATCAGGAAGGCAGGATAAAGCAGAGTTGTAAGCAATCCAGGTTGGTATGAAGAAGGGTTGGTATGGAGCAGAGTTGGAAGTAATCCAGGTTGGCAGGAGTTGCAGGTAATCCAGGCTGGTATGGAGTAGGATTGGAAGTGAATCAGGTTGGAAGCAATGAAGGTAAGTCACAGGTTGCTTCTCAGGATCTGAAGTCTTTTCAGTATGAACATCAACTTCAATGTAAAGGCCACTTGGTTTGTCGGCTGTGGCCTTTTATAGCATACTTGATTCCTGCTATGCAGGTGTGAGGCTGAGGTGGCTAGTGGCTGGGGAGGCCACTAGAGACTAGAAACATGTACTGGATTTAAAGGAACAGAAATACACAAACATAAAACTTAGTTGTCAGAATAAGATGCTGACAGATAGGTCAAGATGGTATAATTGTGAGCTGTGGCTATATGACTGGGTGAGTAGGGCAATATGGCCAGTTTGGAGTAGGTGGCTGGTTGGAAGAGTTATGAATTGAGTAAAATAGGAGTTCTTAACCATTTAGGTGAACTCGTCAAGACAGATTCACTTTAAAGACAGTGAAACCTCATCTACATCGTGCTTGCAGATTAGGTTTGTGGTAATAAACATATGTAGTATTTAGTGTTTTGTAAAGCTTTATTTACCTCTTCATCATAATAAGGCATAATAGACATAAATGACTTCTTACAATACAACAAGCATCAGTTGATGTCTGCTGCCCTTTGCTTCCTTTTTTTGAATGTTCATGCTGATGTCACAGATGACAACAGCGCTCTCTAGGGCATTAAAGACAAATGCATGCATAAGACTTTGTGATCATATCCTGGTTATTTTCACATCTCCCTTGGGTAAGTGATGCTCATCACCATGACAACAGGCATAGAAATGTAATGAATACTACCACTCCTCATTGATTATTGTAAAGGGGGCATGTCTTGGTGCGTTGTTATATGTTTTCTGTTCTAATTCAGAGTATACATTAAGAAGATGACTGCCAACAGATGCTCATCATGGATAAAACACGGCTCATAGCAAGGAGTATTATTAAACACTTTTTGCCATCTGAAAACCAGATATATAAAGGGAAACTGTCACCTCACTGGAACTTATACGATTGAATAAAGCATTGAAAACAT
Source organism: Pelobates fuscus (assembly GCF_036172605.1). Lineage (NCBI taxonomy): Eukaryota > Metazoa > Chordata > Amphibia > Anura > Pelobatidae > Pelobates > Pelobates fuscus. Next base: position 91,880,476 of record NC_086324.1, read on the forward strand.
GTCATACTTGTGTTAACATTCTTTTTCCATGAGATTCTCATGTTTTTTCTTAAATTTATTTTAAATATTTTATAAATGACATTGTAAAACAGTTCAGACAAGGCAAAGCCAATGTTGCAAGTGAAGAGGAGAAACAGTAAAATTGTTTAATTTCTCTTCTTCTCTGTATGATTTTTCTAGGCCAGTGATGGTGAACATTTTTGAGCCCGGATGCCCAAACCGCAATACAAACCAACCTTTTTTCCTCAAAGTGCCAACATGGCAATTAAACCTGAATACTGAGGTTTAAGTTTAGAAAAAACAACTCATATAGTTGTCTGAACTAGGGGTGTAGTGTGTGCAGTGTATACATGGGGTTCAGTGCGAACACTGTGTGTATGGGGCCAGTGTGTGTATGGGGGTTTTGTGGGGGCAGTGTGTGTATGGGGGTGCAATGTTTATGTGGAGGTGCAGTGTGTGTATGGGGGTGCATTGTGTGTGGTGGAGAAGTAAGTGTGTAAATGGTGGTACAGTGTGGGGAGTGTGGGGTACAGTGTGTGTATAGGGGAGAAGTGTGTGTATGGGGGCACAGTGGGGGCAGTGTGTGTATGGGGGTACAGTGGGGGGAGTGTGTGTGGTTGGGCAATTGTGGTTCCCCCCTCAGTGACCTATGGCAGCGTGCCCACAGAGAGGGCTCGGCGTACCAGCTGTGGCATGTGTGCCATCGCTGCTCTAGGCTGACTGCCATCTGCAATTTACATAGCTTGAATGACAGGTAACTAAGTTGGAGGCACTCAAAAGCAGGATAAAAAAAAATTGGATTTCTACATTTAAAGGAACACTTTAGTGTATTCCTAATAATACAGTTTTAATCTACCCATTTTGGTGTCCTCTCCCACCATGTCAGTGTGTGAAAGGTTCTCCATAATGCCACTCTGCCTCATTGCAATGGGATGATGTGGTCTGGGTGCCTTTAGTGTCCCTTTAATATGTGGGGTAACAGCTTGTAGATCTAAGGACAATCCTGACTGCTATTTGGGGGTACACAAGTATTTATCACCCATTTTTAGATCAAAAACAGAAACAAATATTTCTTTAAACGCTGTCTCTCTCGCAGCGCCTATTCATTTGGGCAATTTGTTGCGCCAAATCCGCCGATTCGCAGAAATGAATAGGCAACGTGAGCTGTGGCTGAACTAGAGGAAGCAGTAAGTACCCCATGTGCCACTTGAAGGAGGGGGCAGTTGTCGCTGTGGTTGACCATAATCTCTGTCTCTGTTCAGGCTCCCCTCCTCAAGCCAGCAGAGAGATCAAAAGATCTCCCACCCACAGGTGCGGTGCTGACACTCTGTGAGCTTTGGACTAGGAGGATTGCGGCTGCCCCAACAGCACACTCGACAAACAGTGAATCCACTAGCAGCCGACTGGAGCACCAAGGACCCACTGGGCCACCGTGAGATGAATTATTTCCCACCTTCCTGTACAGGAGGTAAGCAGGAGGGGGGCAAATGCTATATTAAATGCGTTACATATTAAATCCAATTTATATAAAATGGGTCAAATATTAAATGCAATATATTTTAAATGTAATACATATTAAATGAATTACATATTAAATGCAATAAATATTAAAAGCCTTACAGTGTGGGGAGACTGTGTTTAACCCCCACATACTGTCACTCTACCCTTGTCACACTTACTACCCAGCCACTGTCACTCACCACACCTCTCCCTGCCACACACTGTCATATTACCCTCACTCTGTCATATTCAACCTCTAACCCTGTCACAGTTTCCACTCTCCCACAGTCATTCACCATGTCAGGCTCACCTCCCTCACCTGGTCACACTCACTCCCCATAATCCTGTTACATAGTTACATAGTTACATAGTTACATAGTTAGATAGCTGAAAAGAGACTTGCGTCCATCAAGTTCAGCCTTCCTCACACCTGTTTTTTGCTGTTGATCCAAAAGGAAAAAAAACAAAAACAAAAAAAAAACAACCCAGTTTGAAGCACAATTTTGCAACAAGCTAGGACAAAAAATTCCTTCTTGACCCCAGAATGGCAGTCAGATTTATCCTTGAATCAAGCAGTTATTACCCTACATTGAAAGATTATATCCTTGAATATTCTGTCTTTGCAAGTATGCATCTAGTAGCTGTTTGAACATCTGTATGGACTCTGATAAAACCACTTCTTCAGGCAGAGAATTCCACATCCTGATTGTTCTTACAGTAAAAAAACCTTTCCTTTGCCTTAGACGAAATCTTCTTTCTTCCAGTCTAAACGCATGGCCTCGTGTCCTATGTAAAGTCCGGTTTGTGAATAGATTTCCACACAATGGTTTGTATTGGCCCCGAATATATTTGTATAATGTTATCATATCCCCTCTCAGGCGACGTTTTTCTAAACTAAATAGGTTTAAATTTGTTAACCTTTCTTCATAGCTGATATGTTCCATTCCTTTTATTAATTTTGTAGCCCGCCTCTGCACTTTTTCTAGTGCCATGATATCCTTCTTTAGAACAGGTGCCCAAAATTGCACAGCATATTCAATATGTGGTCTTACCAGTGATTTATAGAGAGGCAAAATTATATTCTCGTCCCGAGAATGAATGCCCTTTTTCATGCATGACAATACCTTACTGGCCTTGGCCACTGCTGATTGACATTGCACATTGTTGCATAGTTTGTTGTCTATAACAATTCCCAAGTCCTTTTCGTGTGTTGTTATCCCTAATTCGCTTCCATTAAGGGTATACGTTGCTTGTGTATTCTTTACGCCGAAGTGCATAACTTTGCATTTTTCAACATTAAATTTCATCTGCCATTTGAGTGCCCAGTCCTCCAGTCTATCTAAATCCTTCTGCAGCAAAGTAATATCTTGCTCACATTGTATTATTTTACAAAGTTTTGTGTCATCTGCAAACACTGAAACATGACTTTCAATGCTGTCTTCAAGATCATTTATAAAAATGTTAAATAGAAGGGGTCCCAGAACAGACCCCTGAGGGACACCACTTGCCACCTCTGTCCAGCTTGAAAATTTACCATTAACGACAACTCTTTGTATTCTGTTTTTAAGCCAATGTTCTACCCAAGAACAAGCATTTTCATCGAGACCGATTTCCTTGAGTTTGAACACTAATCTTTTGTGTGGAACTGTATCAAATGCCTTGGCAAAATCCAAATAGATCACATCCACTGCAACACCCTGATCTATACTTCTACTTACTTCTTCGTAGAACGCAATCAAGTTAGTTTGACATGACCTGTGCTTCATAAAACCGTGCTGATTTTTGCTGATAACCATATTCTTCTCAAGGAATTCTTGAATATTATCCCTTAATAACCTTTCAAATATTTTACCAGCCACAGAAGTTAAGCTCACAGGTCTATAATTTCCAGGCAAGGATTTTGAACCCTTTTTGAATATAGGAACCACATCTGCCTTCCTCCAATCCTCCGGAACACTTCCTGAAAGAAAAGAATCTTGAAAGATTAAAAACAGAGGTTCACTTATTTCTACACTTAGTTCCTTAAGTACACGTGGATGGATACCGTCAGGCCCTGGAGCTTTGTTTATATTAACTTTCTTTAGTTGCTGCAGCACATTGTCTTGAGTTAACCAATTACAATTATTCTGCAAGTTTTTAGTAGCAATCATTTGCACATCTATTGCCATGGGTTCTTCTTTAATATATACGGAGGAGAAATAGTTATTTAGAATTCCTGCCTTTTCTTGGTCTTCATTAACTAACACCCCCGTTTCAGTTTTAAGTGTACCTATACTTTCATTTTTGGGTTTTTTGGAATTTATGTACTTAAAAAATGCTTTGGGGTTGGTTTTGCTCTCTTTAGCTATCATTTTTTCATTTTGAAGTTTAGCAAGTTTAATTGCCTTTTTGCACGCATTATTTGCTTTCTTATATCTTTTATAAGATGCATCTGATTTGTCTGATTTAAATGCTTTAAATGCCCTTTTCTTATTTTTAATCTCTTGTTTTACTTCTCTACTAAGCCACATTGGTTTTAATTTGTTTCTTTTATACTTATTTCCCAATGGTACATACTGAGAAATGTACCTTTCTAATATTTGTTGGAAGATGATCCATTTATCCTCAGTGTTCTTTTCACTAAAGAGTTTATGCCAGTCAATATATTGTAAAGCTTCCCTTATCTTATTGAAATTGGCCTTTTTAAAATTATATGTTTTAGTATACCCCATGTGCTTTTGTTTTTTTGAGTTTATTTCAAAGGACACTATATTGTGATCACTATTTCCCAAGTGCTCACCTACTTGAATGTTGGTCAAAAGATCAACGTTGTTTGTTAAAACCAGGTCCAGACAAGCGTTCATTCTAGTTGGTGCTTGTACAAGTTGTGACATGAAGTTGTCATTTAACAAGTTTAAAAACCTAATTCCCTTTGCTGAGCTACTAGTTCCTATGTCCCAATTTATGTCTGGGTAATTAAAATCTCCAATAATTAAAGTGTTACCAAGATTTGCAGCTTTCTCAATTTGCTCAAACAGCTGTTGTTCCTCGTCAATATTAACATTAGGTGGTTTATAACATATCCCAACCAATAGTTGGTTTCCCTTCTTTTCCCCCAAGCAGATATTTACCCATAAAGCTTCCACATTTTCCTCATCGCATTCAATTTGCTTAAGATTTGGCTTTAAATCATGGTTGACATACAAACATACCCCACCACCCTTCTTGTTTTTCCTATCCTTCCTAAATAATGTGTACCCATTTAAGTTAACTGCCCAGTCATGTTTCTCATCCCACCATGTTTCAGTTATGCCTATTATATCATATTGTTTAGTGTATGCTAATGCCTCTAGTTCCCCCATTTTGTTATTTAGGCTCCTTGCATTAGTAAGCATACATTCACTCCCTAACTGTGGCACACTCACCTACCCTCACACCTGCACCCAATCTGTAACACTTACCCACCTCACCCTGCCACACACTATCCATGGTGCCCCCGTTGCGAAACTGATCCATGCCTCCCCCCCCCCTGCTCTTCCTCTCCCCCCCCCCCGACAGACACACCCGCATACATACAGACACATACATACAGAGAGACACACACACACAGACAGGCACACATACACACATACATACAAACAGACAGGCACACATACAGACACATACATATAGACAGAAACAAACACAATACATACATACATGTTCCCACTCTGACTCCCTCCTCTCCTTCCTCCCGTGTGGGCTCTATGTATGCTGGGAGGAGCGTGCAGCACTGACCGGGTCCCCTGAAAATCCATACCCATCGGGTGACCCTAACAGCATGGGCCACCCGATGGACCCCTTGAACGGCGTTCCCGGCTGTTTGCCGTGTGGGCCGGGGGCCGCAAAACATGACGGCGGATACCCGGTCGAAGGGGTCCGCAGGGCAGCCGGGCCGCCTCGAGTGACAGGCCCGGTCGCAGCTGCGACCCCTATATGTACGCCATTGCTGCCACAGTCGCCCCCTGAGGACAGTGACCGTCACACAGTCACCTCCCACATATGTAACACAACCTCACCATAAACACAACACACAAAAACAATCTATTTAGGAGCCTTGGTGGTTGCTGGGAAAGCCGGCAGGCAGGTGCATGCTGGGATCTCTATGATCCCAGTGTGCACTGGCAGCCTGAACTTAAAATGAAAATTAAAGCGACATTCCAGTGCCAGGAAAACAATCAGTTTTCCTGGCATTGCAGATCCCCTCTCCCTCCCACCCCTCATCCCAGGTTGCTGAAGGGGTTAAAACCCCTTCAGTGACTTCCCTGCATCCAGCGCCGATGTCCCTCGGCGCTGGTTCAGGGTCCGCCCACGCTCATCCCCCGCTGACGTCATCCGGCAGGGGAGACCTAATGCACGCGCATTAGGTCTCCCCATAGGAAAGCATTGAAAAATGCTTTCAATGCTTTCCTATGGGGATTTCAGCAACGCTGGAGGTCCTCACATAGCGTGAGGACGTCCAGCGACGCTATAGCACAGAAAATCTGTGCTATAAACCCCGGAAGTGTCCTCTAATGGCTGTTTGGTAGACAGCCACTAGAGGAGGAGTTAACCCTGCAATGTAAAGCAGAGTTAAGGGTAGTAGGAGTTGGCACCCAGACCACTCCAATGGTCAGAAGTGGTCTGGGTGCCTGGAGTGTCCCTTTAAGGGGAGTTCAAATGAATTACTGCCCTGGGTGAAGAAATGTCTAGCTTCGCCCTCTGACCATCAGGGAACACTTGATATGCGAAATTCGCATAGCTAGTGCTCCTTTGCGGCGCCTATTGCTACGAGACCACTACTTCCGGTGACATCAGACACAGCTTTCATTAGAGTCAGACCCGGTAGAGGTAGGTACTGACATAGAACATTTATACATGTACTGGACAAAGTTTATACATTTGATGCCCATTGTCAGTATATAAAAAGTTTATACATTTGATGCCCATTGACAAGACATATACAGTTTATACATGTGATGCCCACTGCCAGGATATATTAAGTAACCATGCCACACTCACCCTATCACACTAAAACCCAACACAGTAACACTCATCCTCCACCACTTTCACACTCACCACCCTTCACCTTGTCACAACCACCCCACCACAGTAACCTCTCAAATCCTGTCGCAATCGTCCCCCCAACCATGCCACTCTCACCCTGTTACATTAACCCACCCTTATCCTGTCAAACTCACTTTCAACTCTGTCATACTCACACCACCAACTTTTAATGCATATGAATACCTCTAATCCTGTCACCCTCAACTCCCCTTGCTCAGTCATACTCCACCTGTCATATTAACCCCTCAATCCTGTCACACTATTTCCTACAACCATGCCACAAATGCTGTCACACTCCTTTTATCCTGTCACACTCACACCCCATCCATGCCACACTCACCCTTGTCACACTTACCTCCGCTCGCCCTATTCCACCCCCTCCTCTAACCATGCCACATTGACTCAATATCCGTTATAAAACCAGGAAATGGTGGGCATAGATGGTGAGCCGATTTGGTGTTGCAATAGGGCACTTGACTCGATTTTCCCCCCAGGCCTAAGGCTGCCAGCCCTCCACCTGCATGTATTGCTCATTGGCATTTTATATAAAGTTGATGCATTTACTGGTCATTGACATGCTATACCAGGTTGATGCATTTACTACTTGTTGGCATGATATACTAAGTTTACACATGTATCAGCAGACCGCAGCACTGGTGCTGTGTAGCCCCTGCTGCACTCCACTCCTGTACGTCATTGAGATGCCCACCTTGGGGCATGCCAGTGTGACATGCTGTGTATTGCTAGAGTTCTGATCTCTTGCATACGGGCTAAAATGTTCTGACATATATTAATAGTGTAGCAAAAGTGTTGAATCATGTGGTGCATGTAACATAAATTGTTATATGCAAAATGTCTTATCCACAAACTTGCTGCAGTTGTCTCATTCTCCTTCTGTAGCTCTCTCCCCATTTTACTCCTGTCACTATCCACCACGGCCCTAGGCGTCTTGAACCATAAAACACATGCAAGCAGTAATTAACTTGTTTCTGTCCTGTACTTCGCTGCATTTTAAATATATAGGGCAACACACTGGAAATTGCTATCCGACACTAGAGAAAAATACAATTCATACTAAGGGGTCAACTGTCACCATGCTTTTTGTGCACCACTTGCAAGCAGACAGAAAAATAGAGAATCTGTGTTGATGACTAAAACTAGTATAGCATGTTTTAGCTGCACACCCTAAATCACCCCATAGTTGAATTCTAACTGAATAAATTGTAGCCTTAAAGAAGTAATGTTTTGGGACTTTTTATATTGTCATATAATGTACAGTATGTAATATGTGGCAGGTTTATTGCTCAGGAAGTGTTTATTGATTTTAAAGAACAAACTGTGAGCAATCCGGCTGTTAAGATAACAGATGTATATTACTCTTGTATTCATAAAGCTGTATAACTTGATGCGTTCTGCTAATATGAATAATGAGATAGGGGGTATTTTCACACAAAAAAGAAAAACGTTGTGAATTACATAATTAACAGTTCTGAAAACCATTAGCTGTATTTCATACATCAGTCAATATATCTTACATTATCCAGTGTCATGTCCCGCTGTCCCAGTTTTAATCTTTGATCCACTTTCGGAGACAACAGAGACAAGATAAGCCCACTGTGGGTACATCATTAAATGCACTAATGCTGTACAAACTGAACTCATGAAATTCCACTCATTCAAGAGAACTTCAACAGTTTAGTGAACTGTGGATACTCAGTGCATGCACGCTAGCAAGCTCTATTTTCAAGTGGGACCTGCCACGTGGGGGCTACCACCATTTGGTCTCTGACATGACCCTTACAGGAACACTAGATGCAACTTCGTCTCAATTAAGTGGTCCAAGTGCATTGGCCCTGTAGCTTTAACCCAGCAATGTGCAGTTTTGTAGAAACAGGAATGTTTAGATTCCAGGGTTAAACACACCTATTTTTAAATCGCTATTATATGCATTTCATAACATTGGAATGATTATGGTGCCCGGAGTCCCCTGGCGCTGTCTCTCCATTTATTGTTAAACCATTTTCAAGCAGTTTAACACGGAATTAGGGTCCCTGGCAACTCTTAGCCTAGCCCCTACTGGAGGTATGGGTGAGGCAGAGTTTACACTCTTCCTAAACCATACTAATTCATACCAGAAATGGGCACAGTGACAGGATGAAAGTAGTCAGTTGACATTCTCAGCCAATCACAGTTACCCGTTGCTGCTTAGGCTAATGGCTGTGAGGAGGAGGAGCGAATATTTTCCCACCCGTTGGCTTCTTTAAATCTTTCAATGTCCCACCCCTTTATTTTGTTCACTTGTGGATACTCAGGTAAGCTCTTACATGCATTATACTTGCGTTGTATATCTTTTGATCATGGTTTTATTGTAAGATGTTTAGATTGCTCTAGTTTTCATAATATATGTATATTGCATTGACACAACTTGTCACATTAGTGTTTGTTTCTGTATGACTGCCAGTCTACCACTCATACCATACTTTTCTTTTAGTTCTAGTGTGACGTTTCTTCTTGTCCTTCACAGCATCCTTGATTCGTCTCTTCATTGGACTCTTTATGTCTCGTTTACATGGTTGACTACGCTTTGTGTTTTGCAGACTATTTTCTGGTTTAAACGGTGGACTTCAAGTTTTGGCTGCATCAAAAAAGAGGAGTTGGGAGGAGTCTCATAGCCACATATTACTGTATGGATATCTTCTGATTGGTTGATATTGTTTTCAATTGTTTAACTGTTTATTTGCTGCTGGGAGGATTCAGTAAAGAAAGTAAAGCAAATATTCACCTCCTGTCTTTAATAAAATTTAGATTATTCAGTCACTGAAGCTAGAATAATCCTTAATTACACTTGAAGAGTTAAGGGTGGTGGGAGTTGGCACCCAGACCACTCCAATGGGTACAACTGGTCTGGGTGCCTGGAGTGTCCCCTTAAGGGCAGTGAACTCCTAACCCTAATTCTACACTCCTAACATCACCGGAAATTATGGGGTAATGGGATTGTTTACTATGGTTACATTGAGAAAGTGACACATTCAACATATGTGACAATTTATTGAGGCATTTCTGTTTTTGTTTTTTTTAACAATATACAATGAGTTGACAATTTCTTGAGAACGGACTTGCAAAATTTTGCCCGAAATAATGTTGAGAAAATGAAAAGCTTACATTCACAAGAGCTCTGATATTTTCCCCCACTTCAGTCTGACGCAAGAGTTTCTAAGCCCCTACATTTCACTGTTTTGTGAATAACACCCTATATTCTCTATACTGTAAGCTTGTTTGAGCAGGGTCCTCATCTACCTATTCTTGTTACATTTTGTATTTGTCCAATTTCCTCCATTTATAATATTTTAAAGCACTGTAGAATAAGTTGGCGCTATATAAATACCAATAATAATAATAATATCTCCATCCAAATACCAATATTCACAATGCCTGCCTTTAGGATTACAAAATACATATTCAGTGTCCAGTGACGAAATGTGACGTAAGCAGTAATAAGCTACTTACATGCTGCCCCCTATCACACACAGTAATAAGCCACTTACATGCTCTTCCCTATCACACACAGTAATAAGCTACTTACATGCTGACCCCCCCATCCCACACAGTAATAAGCCACTTACATGCTGCCCCCTATCACACACAGTAATAATCTGCTTACATAATGCCCCCTATCACACACAGTAATAAGCTACTTACATGCTGACCCCCATCACACACAGTAATAAGCTGCTTACATGATGCCCCCTATCACACACAGTAATAAGCCAGTTACATTGCTGCCCCCTATCACACACAGTAATAAGCTGCTTACATGATGCCCCCTATCACACACAGTAATAAGCCAGTTACATTGCTGCCCCCTATCACACACAGTAATAAGCTGCTTACATGCTGCCCCCTATCACACACAGTAATAAGCTGCTTACATGCTGCCCCCTATCACACACAGTAATAAGCCAGTTACATTGCTGCCCCTATCACACACAGTAATAAGCTGCTTACATGCTGCCCCCTATCACACACAGTAATAAGCTGCTTACATGCTGCCCCCTATCACACACAGTAATAAGCCAGTTACATTGCTGCCCCCTATCACACACAGTAATAAGCTGATTACATGCTGCCCCCTATCACACAGTAATAAGCTGCTTACATGATGCCCCCTATCACACACAGTAATAAGCCAGTTACATTGCTGCCCCCTATCACACACAGTAATAAGCTGCTTACATGATGCCCCCTATCACACTGACTGCCCTCTCCTTGGGATGTGCTGCAGGAGGCTCAGAGCTCAGCCTGCTGCTAGTAATATTCCAGAACACTGCAGGGACACGCCCATTTGTCAGACGCGGTTAGAATGCTCATAACACCCACCAATGGGAATGCGCTGTTTTTTGACAGGTAGCGAGGCGGACCAATGGGCTTCGAGCAGGGGCTGGTCGTGTACTGTCACTACCGAAATAGAAAGCGGTGTGTGAGGCGGAACAGTTTCATTGCCAGGCGAACACAGACCGTGACACCATGCTATGGCTGAGGAGCTCCGCGCTGCTCAGAGAATTCATACAGCACCAGCAGCCCGGGATGCGGAGGCTGATACCGCCCGCTACCTTACCCTGCCGGGCGCTGCGCAGCCTGGCCGCCGCGGGGCCCCGGGAGCTGGCCGGGGTTGGAGGTGACGGCAGGGGATGGTGGCGGCTGCCTCACACTCGGGTGACACAGGCCAGGCGCTTGTGCGTCAAGTCAGACGGGACCCCCGCAGATGAAGGGAGCGGCGGCACGGAGCCCGGGGTCAGCATTCCTCCTTCGGCCAAGGAAGACAAGTGAGTGAGCCCTCAGCTAACGGTCACTGACTGACACGTGACGCAGCGCGTGGAGAGGAAAGGGTTATTGGGAGTGGCGTGACGTCATGCATGGCGGGGTTAGCACGTCACAGTCACTCTGTCTATGCTGCCATAGCTGCGAGCTGGATAAAATGGTCCACGAGCCGGTGTAGCCGCTCCCTCCTCCTCAGCCGGGTTCGGGCAGAGTACCTAAGCTGGCTGTAAAATTATACAAAATGAATAGCCCAGTGATGGCTCCTATTAGCACCTCATACCTTCCCGAGACTCTGCCTTCCTTGTCCTCAGTGAGCATCATGGGAAGTGTAGTTAAGGTAGGTTGGTGCTCAGTGAGCATCATGGGAAGTGTAGTTAAGGTAGGTTGGTGCTCAGTGAGCATCATGGGAAGTGTAGTTTAGGAAGGTTGGTGCCTGGGATAGACATCACTCTCCTAGGCTAGGGCATCCTGGGTATCTTGACATTCTAGCCTTTCCTGATTGGATTCTCTCATCTCTATGAATGTACAGTGAACTTTAGTGGTTATGATGCTTGGAATGTCCCTTTAAATATCCTCCTTGCAGGAGCATTGAGGACTAAAAGTGGATGTACGGCAGCTCTGTTCTCCTAGAGATTAGCTGTAAGAATACAGATTGACTCAGTTCTCACATTGGAAGCATCTCTAGTAATCGTCAGGTAGACAACTGCTAGAGGCGTATTTAACCCAGTAATGGAACCATTGCCCTATTTACTTAATGGCAAAGCTTTTACATTGCATAGTTAAAATTTGACCTTCAAAATTGACATGAATTTAAAACTGTAAATTATATTTTTATAGTTTTGGTTCTCTATGCATGTAGTAGCGAAAAAAACAAAAACTTTATTAAAGTCTATTTAAAAACCTGGGACAGCACAAAAATAGACAGTCTCATTAAGAGAGAGATATGTAGCATAGAAAAGCGTATCAGTTGATTCATACTCTGATGTACTGAATTGGTCAGAGTCCACTTTAGTCCTCTTTTTTTTTAAAAGGACAGTAGACTCTGCCTTGTTCAAAATCCTTTTTGTCTCTCATATATTTCTGATGTTTCCTCCCTTTTATTACATGTGAGAATTTGTCCAAATTGGACTTAAGTTTTATCTCTAGGGTCTCAAATTGTGGTTCTACTTTGAATCCCTGAACCAACTCGATTTCTTTATCCAATTCTAGTTGAACATTGGCTAATTTAATAGACCGGTATTTACAGATGATATTCATAAAGGTGTTTGAGCATTTAGAGGCTGCCTCATCCCATTCCTTATAAAACTCTTCCATCTCAATTTGTCTTGCTGGAGAAATCTGAACTCTTAACACTCTAGGTATAATATTTTTGGAGATCTATTTTTCGAGGGTAGAGACTTCCCAGCTTATCTTGATCTGCTGTTTAAAGAGTTTAGTTAATTTATTAAAACTAGTATGGATATTAGGGGGATACAGTGTTTCTAATGTGCTTTCTGTGCTAAAGACGGAATCAACGTCCATACACCAGGTACTTGCATTGGGTTTATTTGACAGGAAGGGCTTATCTTAGGGCAATCCATACAGAACGGGAAACTCTGATTACAGATGGGAGTCGTAAGATTGAGGAAAACAAAATACGCTGCATTGGTACATATGATGCAGGATGGGATACTATGTCGAATGTCTTTCATAAATTCTGGCCTATTCTCCAATCTGACAAACATCTTAAGGAAATTTTGCCACCTTTTCCTTCGATTACAGCACGGAGGGGTAGAAATTTGAGAGACATTCTAGCACCTAGCCATCTCCCGGCTATTTCCAAAAATACCTACCAATGGGTACGTTTCAATGTGGTCGCTTCAGCACTTGCCCATTCATCAGTAGACAATCGAAGACGTTCTCTGACTGTAGTGATATGAAGATTTTTAAACCTCGTTCCTTTTTCAATTGTCATACAACAGGAGTAGTTTACTTGTTGACTTGCTCCTGTGGTCTAAAATATGTAGGCAAGACTTTTCGTCATTTCAGACTCAGGATACGAGAACATGTAAATTCAGTCAGGAGACATTTGGAGACGCCTGTCTCAAGACACTTACATTTATATCATACCCATTCTTCAGCAGGCATTCGTTTCATGGGTCTTGAACATATACCACAACCTCCGAGGAAAGGGAATTGGGACTTAAGATTAAGACAAAGAGAGGCATTCTGGATTTATCATCTTAAAACTTTGTCCCCACTTGGGTTGAATGAAGGTTTCTCCTACTCCCTGTTTATTTAATTTAAATTCTGATAAGAAATGATATCTTAAGTTAAGCTTGTATATATCTCTTTATTAATCTCTATTTTTTATTTTTTGGTCACCCTCGGTTTATATGTCCATCATACTGGGATGCCGTTATATTTACCCACTTTCTTTAACCAGTATGCCTAAATTATATCACTATTATGACCTAAGTATTTAAGATTATCATCTGTATGTCTGAGTACACACTGTCAAGGTCGATACTCATTCACAGGTGTATTGGCAATTTTGTACATGGAAATCTTGATACATTACAGTGGAAACACAGTATCTGCATATTCTATGGCCCTTCAGCTATTTCCTTATATATACTTGCCTAACTGACTATTTAATTACTGTTTTCCATTTGGTGGTCACAATTTATGAGTTTATTTCCTCCTTTTTTATATGTGTATTATACCATAGTGGATCATCAAGTAATGTTTATTTATTCAGCCAGTTAGGCATACTAAGGGTTAATTCTTTTTAACTTGGTCTGATTCTTTCGGTTTCTCCGGCCGTTCACGACGAAGCCTTGTGGGTTGGCATCATGTTGCTTCATACCACGCCCCCACAACCCTGTTTGCGAGACGACCGGAACGGCTGAACACATGGATTAGAAGGCACACAGGTGTTTGTAATGATCTGTGGGTATATAAATAAACCGCCGGGACGCGCGTCGGGTTTAGTTTGTTTTCTACACTTTTTTTTGAGCACTTTGCACTTATGACCTTTTAGTTCTTTGTACCTGGGACTTCAGATACTTAGACAGAGTCTAGATCAGAACACCCATGAAGGTGTTATATAGGAGATAGAGGGTTAGCACAGAGAGTAAGCTACTTGTTGGGACTTTTTGTGGTCTGGGGAGAGGTTTTTTTTATTTATGGTCTTAGCATTGCTGTATTGTATCCCCTTACGTTTTTTGGGGGGTAGTTACTCCCCTTGGGATCACAGCTCTACTGCTATCCCAACCCACCCTCCCCTTTCCCCCTTTTCCCCATTTCTCTCACTGCTTTTATACCCTAAGCTGTGCATAGTTTAGTATATTGCCCTCCCTTTTTTTTCTGTGAGGACTTTCCTTTATTAGGCTCATTGTGCCGCTTTTCTAGGCTACATATCTCTCTCTTAATGAGACTCTGTCTATTTCTGTTCTGTCCCAGGTTTTTAAATAGACTTTAAAGTTTTTTTGTTTTTTTCGCTACTACATTACTATTAAGATTGGGCTGGGCCCTTCCCTTATTGGCTATCTTATTGTAAGATATCCTTTTGGGCTTTTTTCATTTCATTAACTCTTGGGTTACCCCCTATTACCCAGTCTAGGTGACCCCCCATTTTTCTTGAGGGACGGGAGTTGGGTATGGTTTTCCTCCCTACCTTCCGGCCCCTTGAGTTTTTCCATTTCTATTATGTGGTAGTTGTAACATTGGCAGCTCATATTTAGCAGATGGTGGTGGGAGGGCATCATTGCTTGTCTTTACAAAGCCTATGTGGGTAGTGTAAAATATCTGTGCTAATGCCTCACATTTGTATTGAGATTAATATGGCTTGTCTAACTATTTTTCAGTAAAGTGCCACACATTGTTTGCAAAACGTCTGTTTATCCTATGACATTTAAAAAAAAAAAAAAAAAAAAAGATAGTTGTGCCCCCTCCTCCACCCATAACCCAATCCCCAAGGCCTGAAGCTTTCTAGAAAAGGTAAATCAACCTGGCTCTGTATAGCAATGTTTGGTCAAGTAAATTGCTGAAAGTGGGCAAGATGTTGTAGTTGAAGAGCAAGGGCGAGCACATACTGTTCTGGAAGTGTATGACCTTTGCTAAGGTAAAGGTTATACCACAGAGGGAGAATAAGAGATGCAACTTGATTTAGATGGTTCCTTTACTTCCTGATTTTCCAGTGTAAAATTATAACTTGTAAATTTGGGACAAGTCAACATAACATGGAAGCTTCAAGTCCATAGATTTCTAAGTTTTTTTTTTTTTTTATAATTTTTCCTTTGTGTTTTTTTAATTTTTTTATTTAAATTCAAACGTATGTTGCATTTCCCTGGAAAACTGCTGTAGTATAGGGTTGCCCAAACGGTAGGGCCCCTAGTCATTGTAGAAATAAAACTCTCATGCTTTGCAAGTTGTTCAGAATGACATAGCAATGTGTAAATTGTAGTTCTTTAAATATCTGTGAATCAACCTTTTGGCATCACTGCTGTAGAAAAAAAATGTATAGGATTTATTTTCCTTATGCCCTCTCTATCTTAAAGGAATACCCAAGCAGCATAACCACTACAGCCTGCCTATTTAGGAAATATAAATAGGTAGGCTAGCACTATTGCTTTGTAGGTGACTTCAAGCCGAAATTGTCATGGTGCCTGAAGTCTGCATACCCTGCACATACAAAGTTAACCTCCTTCACTGCTGGAGGTGTAACTCCACCTCCGGCATCGTCATTGGGGCGTCATTAGCCATACCAGAACAAGTGTTCTGGGTTGACTAATGTCAATTCAGTGCAACTTTCTGTGCACATCGGCTGAGAGTAGTCCAGTGAAACCCAGGTAAGAGGGCAAACTGTTGCTAAATAATTTGCCCCATTACTAGGGAATGGGGACAGGGTATTCCTGGCATTATAACCACTACAGTGGCTCTATTGGGTATGATGCTTGGATTATCCCTTTAAGAATACTTGCTTGTTATTCCAATCTCTCTCACCTTGGCCGAACAGGCCAATTTGGACTCTGTTTGGACTGTAGGATGTTTTTACTGTGTAGTAGACTAGGAAGTTAGTCAGTGAATTCTTTTGTATGCAAAAAAAAGAAGCAAAGCTCCATTGTTTAGCTAATAATTCACTGCATGCTGCTGGTCTGTTAAATTAATCATGACGTAAAGAAAATGGAATTTTTGAAAAGAATTCGACAGAATGTAAAAATAATTCTTCAGATACATGCTGTTGCAGCAGGACCCAGCATATGTTAAAATAAGTATAAATATTGGTTTCAATATCTGTTTGTCAATACAGTTTACTATACTATATATGTTTTCAGATTTGTCTTTCTGCTATACAGTTTGGCTTTATTATATAATATCAAGCAACAACATATATGACATTGCTGTGTCTTACATGATGTTTATTATTTTTAATTATTAAAATCGTAACCTCTTCAATCTGAAAATAGGTATTTGTTTGGTAATATTCATCCTCTTTCAATGCTCAATCTATTTTCATACATATGATCAGGCTACTGCTTGGACATCGATTTGGATTTTACGTGAGGCCACACGTATTAGCTTAATACATTTTCATGCCTTTAGAATGTACTGAATTGAATCCATGTCACACAAGGATGACCAGGGAAGGGAGGGGGGATTATTCCAGACCTGTCAAACCTATATCAACTTACTTGAGAAGAGCACGAGGGGAACTTTGAAGGAGCTATTCGTAAACACTAAATGGTATCCCCAGAGGATTAGAGAGGGCAAACCAGCTATTTCGTAATGACACATAGTTCCTATCGTACAAAAGCAATGTTGGGGGCAGGATAGGGAGTTTCTGGGACGTTTAATTTGTTAAACTGAGAAATGATTATTTGCTTTCTCATGTGAAAAGATACGGATCCGTGTCCTGCCTCTTTATTACCTTTGCTGCTTCAATAAAAACTGTTCTTACATTTAAAATCGTAACTTCATTAGAATTGAATCAGGGTTATAGTAGTTTATTTTACTTGGAGATCTGTAAAGAAACACTCTAAGCACCATAACCACTACATCACGCTTTAGGTGTTTGCATCTCCCCAACCTGTCCCCCCCTTACCCGTACCACGGGTAGTCAAAGCTCTCCTAAGGCTGTAGTTTGCAGGCAACAGTGGTGTCTGGTGGACCCCAGAAAGAAGTAAAACGGTTCTAAAACTGTCTAACTCTTAACAATGTGGGTGTCAGGACAACCCCTGACAAGTAGGGAGGGGGAATTAAAACATAATTTTATAAAATTAAATATTTAAAAAGAAAAAAAATGCCCCCCTCGAAGACAAAAAATATGGAAGGAGCTGCTCATTTTGTCAACATGCTGTAGACATTTCAAATGGCTGGAGGACAGACCATGGTAATGCTTTCTGCATCAAAAATCAAACAAAGTATTATGGGAATTGTAAATCATTCCAAGCAATTTCTGTTAGTGAAGTAATAATTTGGAAGCCAAACATATTCATGGGCAAAAGTATTTAAAAAATTTTTTTTTTTTAAAGTTAAGAGCCAGTGTGTTTAATTTTTAAGTGCCATGGCTCCCTGCATTCCTGTGCCTGACATAGTTCTGAACTGTTGTTAAGGAGGTTTGCAACTCCTAAAAAAATAAACATCCCATTTTACACACTGCATCCACTATACACACTCTGCATTCATTATATGCACAGACTACACAACACTGCATTCATTATATACACACTGCATCCACTATACACACACTCTGCATTCATTATATGCACAGACTACACAAAAACATTGCATTCATTATATACACACTGCATCCACTATACACACACTCTGCATTCATTATATGCACAGACTACACAAAAACATTGCATCCACTATACACACACTCTGCATTCATTATATGCACAGACTACACAAAAACATTGCATCCACTATACACACACTCTGCATTCATTATATGCACAGACTACACAAAAACATTGCATCCACTATACACACACACTCTGCATTCATTATATGCACAGACTACACAAAAACATTGCATCCACTATACACACACTCTGCATTCATTATATGCACAGACTACACAAAAACATTGCATCCACTATACACACACTCTGCATTCATTATATGCACAGACTACACAAAAACATTGCATCCACTATACACACACTCTGCATTCATTATATGCACAGACTACACAAAAACATTGCATCCACTATACACACACTCTGCATTCATTATATGCACAGACTACACAACAACATTGCATCCACTATACACACACTCTGCATTCATTATATGCACAGACTACACAAAAACATTGCATCCACTATACACACACTCTGCATTCATTATATGCACAGACTACACAAAAACACTGCATTCATTATATACACACACTACACAAACACCCACACTGCATTCACTACACACATATATTCTTGAAAACATAAACAATTCTGACTGGCATGTATATTTTGTGCATTTACCTTTTAATTAAAAAAAACAAAAAAAAAAAGATTTGCAAAAAAAGAAATAAATAATAAACCTGTTCAGTTAACAGTAGATTTGTGTAGAAATATATATATATATATATATATATATATATTTTTTTTTTTAAATGGTAAATGTACAGAGTATCTGTAAATTATTGGCTATCGGCCTGAAAGTTCTCAGATTATTGGTATCTGCTCTAAAAAATCAATATTGGTCGATCCCTAATCTTGAATCCTATTGTAACAATGCAATGTTTTGTGGATCCAGGACATACTTGAAAACGAGAGAAATTTCAATGTATCCATCCTGGTAAAATATTTTATAAATAAATACATTTTATAAAGATAACTGATTACAGCCAGCAAGTGTGGTAATAAGGGTTTGTGGTAAAGTCCGTTTTAGAATAAGATGCAGTAAGGGAGGAAATAGGTGTGTGAGAGGGATGTTGATAGTGTGGGAGAATGATATATAAAATTAGTTTGACAACTGAACTTTAAATGTAGTATTTCTACTCCTTATACAAAGTGCAGACCAGGATTTATTACAAATGATATAGCATATACAAGCAAAAGATTGGGCTCATAGCCCTTTATCGATGTATAATGCCCCCATGTCTATGTGGTTGATCCTATTCCATAAACTCCTTTTTTTGACAAAAGCCATGTTACAACTATCAGTTTATACACAAGACTGTGAGCAGCACACTGCAAAGGAGGTAGTAAACATTTCTCATTTGACGACTGAGAGGCAGCTAGGGTAACTTATACTTACAGCAGTTTTTTTCATCTCCTTTAGGCTGACAGGGTACTCTCTACTCTATTACATATATACATATGCAATATTTTTTGTTTAGAGTGAAGCAAACCTTTAGCAAGAAAATGGGGTCAGTACCTTTGCCAGAAGTGTTGCATCATGCGGGTTAAGGAGTTGCGAGCCTTTTTAAAAAAATTTTTAGCAAGTGTAATTTGTGTGTCTTTCTAGAAATTACGCTACGTGTCTTTAAGCAGGAAGGCAGCCGTCCTGAATTTCCGTATTAAGAAATAAGCTTTGACTCATTTGGTAGTAAAAGCCGCATTTTGAAGTCTAGTGGGGTAGCACATGTATTGTGGCATAGTTTCCCCTTACTGTAGCTTTAAAGGAACTAGATTGTCAATCAGACTGCTTCATCTTTAATATATTCTTAATAATAAAACAGTTTTACAAAATATATATATATATATATATTTACCTGCAAATGAAAACATTGCTGTTTTGCTTTCTTCCTGATAGCTGTTAGAGGTGCTTCCAACACTATAACAGAGTTAAACTCTGTCTGTTAGAGTTCAAAAGACTCTCCTAGAGAGTATTTCATTTGTGCAGTGTTTTGCTGTGCATGTGCACTAGCATTTCAGATTATCGATCTTGTTCTCAGCCAGAGAACAACACGAAAACTTGCGTGTCGCTGGATGTAATGTAAGCCTTTTTTATGTTACTTTTTTTTTTTTCTAAGCCCTGCAACGGGGGGATGCCTACTTGGGTATGGGAACACTATATAGCGTTAGAAAGGCATTTTTGTTTTCCTAACGCTGCAGTGTTTTTTTTTTTTTTCCCTATGTTAAAATGGTAAACCTAAGCAGCGCAAGCAAATGTAGCTGACAAATTCCTTCCAGACCAAGAAGTGGCTTCACTTCTTTATATGGTTTCCTTCTCTTTCTTAAACCAATTTCTGACTCATAGAGTATATAAAATTCACAGAATTTGATTATATTAAATACCAATTTATATTATTCTATTATAACACATTGCAAAAAAAAAATATATTAAAAAAAAAAAAAAGAGAGAGAAAAGAGGAGGAGAAAGAAGACAAAAGAGGAAGGAGAGGAAGAAGGGAAGTGGAAACTGAGAAAAAGAAAAGAAAGGGGAAAAAGAGAAGGGGAGAGAGAGAGAGAAGGAAAGGGAAAGAAAAGGAAAAAAAAAGATAGAAAGGGGGTAATAATCGAAAAAACGGAACATTGTAAATAATATTTAAAAAGAAGCAAGCGAGTAAAGATAAAGTAGAAGGAGCGTAATACAGAAGGAAGCTGATGGCTCCCCAAAAAATAGTTCAAGATCCTAAACTTGCATTAAACCGAGAATAAGGAGATAAAGGAGAATTATATCAAGTAAAAAACTTAGATGTATTTTTTTTCTCCCCAAGCTAAAGAGTCAAAAGGGATTAAACCACGACTATCTTTAACTAATCCAAAGCCACCTATTATGGATATAAATAAAGATAATAAAGAAAAGGAAGAAATTACTACTAAAGTTTTGAATAAAAGCCTACAATCTATCTTAGAAGAAATAAAGAAAGACATTTAAAAAAACTCCACGGAAATGCGACATGAAATAAAAAGTGAAATCTCTAAATTAACTGAAAAATTCCAAGCTATGGAAGATCGATTGAGAAATGCCGACTTTCAAATAGACTCACTACATGAGGAAGTTAATACACTGACATCAAAAGTCTACAATCTTGAAAACAAAATAGAAGATCTTGAAGATAGATCACGTAGAAAAAATCTCAGGTTTCGTAATTTTAATGATTCTAACAAACAAGAAAACCTGCAACATATGCTACACGACTACTTTAAAGTGTTAGGTCTAAAACTGGATGGCCATAATGAGAAAATTGATAGATGTCACAGACTGAATAAACCATCAAACATTGCATCTGATATCCCAAGAGATATAATCACCTGTTTCCACTCGTTTGAATTTAAAGAACAAGTCCTAAAAGATAATAGAGAAAAATCTATAAAGGATGGTCCGTATGCAAATATCATAGCACTTACAGATCTATCCTATAATACCAGAAACAAGAGAAGAATGTTCCTA
The DNA here is from genome assembly GCF_036172605.1 of Pelobates fuscus. NCBI lineage: Eukaryota > Metazoa > Chordata > Amphibia > Anura > Pelobatidae > Pelobates > Pelobates fuscus. The sequence goes on from NC_086324.1 coordinate 91,902,190, forward strand.
CAGGAAATTAACATCCTAAAGCAACACAACATCAGATTCAGATGGAGCTTTCCTACGAAGATGATCATCCAAAAGGATGGAAAAATGGAGACTTTTGATCAACCAGATAAGCTAAAGACATGGCTACAGAATAAATCATTAAATTAATCTCTAATTGGGTCTTTCAGGCGTTCAGGAGGTGTTGGGGAGATTAAGAGGCTAGAGAGAACAAAAATTATAAATTTATATACGTGTTTATTGCAAATAACGTCCCTTAGAATATATTTTTATAAGATTATTATTATGATATAGGCACGCTCTAAGGCATAAACAGAAAAATTAGTATGGTTGTGGGTATTTGTCAACACAAAATTAATAAGATTTAAAGGGTGATAATTTCACTTTTCAATATATTTGATTCACTTAATTTGCTACTGGGACTTTCAAGCCTTCAGGAGGTTTTAGGGAGATTAAGAAGCTGAGAGAATCAAACCTATGTACTTTATATATTGGTGTTTACTGTAAATGATATCCCTTTGAATATTTTATAAGTTTATTATTACGAAATAGGCACGTCTTAAGGCATAACAGTAATTTTACTATGGTTATGGAGATTTGTCAACATAAAATTTAACAAGACTTAAAGGGTGATAATTTCACTTTTCAATATATTTGATTCACTTAATTTGCTACTGGGACTTTCAAGCCTTCAGGAGGTTTTAGGGAGATGAAGAGGCTGGAGAGAATCAAACTTATGTGCCGTACTTTATATATTGGTGTTTACGGTAAATAATATCCCTTTGAATATTTTACAAGATTTTTACTATTATGAAATAGGCACGTCTTAAGGCATAACAGTAATTTTATTATGGTTATGGGGACTTGTCAACACAAAATTAATAGATTTTAAAAGGTGATAATTTCACTTTCTTCTTTTTAATTTTTTTTCTTTCTCTCCTCTGCCCCCTGTCTGCCCCATCAAATACATATTTATAACTAAACCTTGGGACGCCTGACCCTAATCCCCTCTTTCTGTTGAAGTTTCATCTGAGGTTTTTATGTTGTTGTTGGTGTTGTTACTTGCATTGTTGCACAAATTGGGCTATGGTCTGTCTGAATTACATCATTTTTGCGTTTCAAACCTTTTGGTACTATCGAGCCAGTATTTATCAAATCCATGAAAACCAATGTTGAAAATTACCGTATATACTAGAGTATAAGACGAGTTTTTCAGCACATTTTTTGTGCTGAAAAACTCCCACTCGTCTTATACTCGAGTGAGTGTCTGTATTATGGCAATTTTCATTGCCATAATACAGACTGGGGGGAGAGGGGGGCTGGCAGAGCTGTAACTTACCTTCACAGCAGCTCCTGTCAGCTCCCTTCTCTCTCCTCCGTCCATGCAGCTCCCAGGTCGGCTTCCTCTGCAACTCTCGCGAGAGCCGCGGGGTCAGAGCGTTGCCACGGGTTACCGTGGCAACGCCCCGCGCGGCCGCGAGAGTTGCAGAGGAAGCTGACCTGGGAGCTGCACGGACGGAGGAGAGAGAAGGGAGCTGACAGGAGCTGCTGTGAAGGTAAGTTACAGCTTCCTGCCAGCCCCCCTCCTACAGCCCATCCACTGGACCACCAGGGAGTGAGAGCCCCCCTCCCTGGCCAGCTAACAGGCAGGGAGGGGGGACGAAAAAATAAAAATATTAATAAAACAAATAACAAAAAAATATTAAAATAATAATAACAAAAATACAATTAATAATAAAATAAAAAAAATAATTACCTAAAAAAAAATATTAAGATAATAATTAATAAAATGCCCAACCCCCACCAATGCTCTGCACACACACACTGCACACACACTGCACTGCATTCATTATATACACACTGCATTCATACACACTGCACTCATAGACACACACTGCACTGCATTCATTATACACACACTGCACTCATACACACACACTGCATTCATCATTCATTATATACACACTGCACTCATACACACACTGCACTCATACACACACTGCACTGCATTCATTATACACACTCATACACACACTACACTCATACACACACTGCACTCATACACGCACTGCACTCATACACACACTGCACTGCACTCATACACACACTGCACTGCATTCATACACACACACTGCACTCATACACGCACTGCATTCATTATACACACACTGCATTCATTATACACACACTGCACTCCATTCATTATATACACACTGCACTCATACACACTGCATACACACACACTGCATTCATATACACACTGCATTCATTATATACACACGCTGTAAATAAATATTCAGTTAATATAATTTTTTTAGGATCTAATTTTATTTAGAAATTTACCAGTAGCTGCTTCATTTCCCACCCTAGTCTTATACTCGAGTCAATACGTTTTCCCAATTTTTTGGGGTAAAATTAGGGGCCTCGGCTTATATTCGGGTCGGCTTATACTCGAGTATATACGGTATGTCCATAAATGTACAAGGTCTAAATACAAGGTGGAAAAAGCAAATGCTTTACGATTCTTTGGTTTCTAACCAAATACAAATAGCCTTCCTCCAAGAAACACACTGGTTGCGATCTGAGTCGTTAAAATGGGGGGGGGGTTTAAATATAACCATATATACCATGCATCTCTTTTAAATAATAAAAAATCAGGTGTGGCAATCATATTTGATTCTAACTTAAAACCTGAGAATTTTTTTTTTATATATATACCGTATTTATCGGCGTATAACACGCACTTTTTCCCCCTGAAAATAGGGGGAAAATCGTGGGTGCGTGTTATACGCCGATATCCCATAATTACTTACCTGTCCTGAAGCGTGGGCCGGCTTCACAGCGCGCACCGCGGTACAGGAACTTTAATTTCAGGTTCCGGTTTCCGGCGGGACTGAAAGGAAGTGTGCACAATAGTGTGCACACTTCCTTTCAGTCCCGCCGGAAACCGGAACCTGAAATTAAAGTTCCTGTACCGCGGTGCGCGCTGAGAAGCCGGCCCACGCTTCAGGACAGGTAAGTAATTATGGGACAAGGGAAAGTACACTATGGGAGGGGAGGGGGGGAAAGTACACTATGGGAGGGGAGGGGGGGAAAGTACACTATGGGAGGGGAGGGGGGGAAAGTACACTATGGGAGGGGAAGGGAGGGGGGGAGAATACCATGGGAGGGGAGGGGAGGGGGGGAGAATACCATGGGAGGGGAGGGGAGAATACCATGGGAGGGGAGGGGGGGAGAATACCATGGGAGGGGAGGGGGGGAGAATACCATGGGAGGGGAGGGGGGGAGAATACCATGGGAGGGGAGGGGGGGAGAATACCATGGGAGGGGAGGGGGGGAGAATACCATGGGAGGGGAGGGGGGGAGAATACCATGGGAGGGGAAGGGGAGAATACCATGGGAGGGGAGGGGAGGGGGGGGGAGAATACCATGGGAGGGGGGGAGAATACCATGGGAGTGGAGGGGGGGAGAATACCATGGGAGGGGAGGGGGAGTAGAATACCATGGGAGGGGAAGGGGAGAATACCATGGGAGGGGAGGGGGGAGAATACCATGGGAGGGGAGGGGGGAGAATACTATGGGAGGGGAGGGGGGAGAATACCATGGGAGGGGAGGGGGGAGAATACCATGGGAGGGGAGGGGGGAGAATACCATGGGAGGGGAGGGGGGAGAATACTATGGGAGGGGGGAGAATACTATGGGATGGTAGGGGGAGAATACTATGGGAGGGGAGGGGGGGGAGAATACTATGGGAGGGGAGGGCGGAGAATACTATGGGAGGGGGGGAATACTATGGAAAGGGGGGGAGAATACTATGGGATGAGGGGGGACACTATGGGATGAGGGGGGAACACTATGGGATGAGGGGGGAATACTATGGGATGAGGGGGGGATAATATGGGATGAGGGGGGGAATACTATGGGAGGGGGGGAAATTTCCTGGAATTTCTTTCTAAAAATGAGGTGCGTGTTATACGCCGGTGCGTGTTATACGCCGATAAATACGGTATATATCTTTATTTTCATTTTTTTTTTAAAATTAATTCAAGTACAGATACAGCTTTCAACTATAAATTTTAAACACAGTACAAAAAGTTACTTTACAATAGGATAACAATTATAAATAATAGTATGGCCGTGCTTCTAATAAACATCTACCAGTATTCTGCTGTATCTACAGCCGTGCAAACATACCATGCATTACATCTTATCCATACATCCCATTATCTCTGCTGCCTACGGATAGCTATCTATATGGGGGGGCGGTGGGGGGGTTTGAGTTTTATGGTTAATAAATCTAACCCAAGGGACCCAGACTTCGTTATATTTTTCTCTAGATATCTTGTTTAGGGCTATCCCAGCTTCCATGCTGCGTTGGTAATCAATCTGTGTACATATATCCTGCCAATTTAACGCACCCATATTTCTCCAATTTCTGGCCATAACTATTTTTATTGCCATACAGATATGAATCATAAGAATTTTTAGTTTTATGTTGCTTTTTGGTAAATCTAAATGAAACAAAAACATTTGAGGCGTGATCACAGTCCGAACCTCGAACATAAAGTCTACCAATTCCGCTAGGATTAGTTTCATAGGTTTCAGCTCCTCACAGTCCCACCAGATGTGGGAGAATGAACCTAACTCCCTACCACATCTCCAACAGTCTGGTAGGAGTGTGGGTTGAAATCTATGAAGGCGAGTAGGCACCAGGTACCAACGGTATACTAGTTTGAAGTACACTTCCTGTATGTTCACCCCATGTATATATCTTTTTACTGCTTGTAAACCCAACAACCAGTCCTCAACCGAGGATGAAAAATGAAGTTCTTGCTCCCATTTATTCATTGCTGGCGCTTTGTCTATTTGCCTTTGACTTCTTACGAATTGATTATATCTGGAAGCAATTTTTTTTTTATAATGAAATTCTACAAACTGGTCAATTAGAGAAGTTTCCGAAAAGTCTTTTCCCATAGTAAAGGATTTTATTCTTAAATAGTTAAAAATTTCCTTCGAAGGGAGGTTATATTTAGATTGTAATATTGGAAATGGCAACATTTTATTATTATTTAAAATTTCCGCTATTCTTACTACTCCACAATTTTCCCATTCTTGGATATTTATATCCTTTATATAAAGTTTTAGGCTTGTTAATGGGGCATTTAATGATATGTGTTTTGTTCCGTATTTCTTTTTCAAGTGCTTAACGATATAAATCATTGTATTATTCATCGGATTGCTAGATCTTATATTTTTTAGAAATTCGCTGTCGCACCACCAGAGCGATAGGGGTTCAATATCACCGAGATCTGATTTTTCAATAGCTAACCAATTTGGTCTAGCCATTGTAAAATTGTCGCACTTAATTAGGTGTGCTACCGTATTGTTCATATATAGTTTCTGTATGTCTGGGAAACAAATCCCCCCTTCTTTCCAGTCTCTCTGTAGTATTTCCAATGAGACTCTAGGTCTCCTATCTTGCCAAATATAATTTGATAATTGCCTTTGAAGACCGCGTATCGTCTGGCATGACACCCTCAACGGGAGATTACTAAATAAAAATGTCAACTTGGGAAGGAGATAGAAGTTTACTGCTTCAATCCTACCCAACCAAGAAAGTTCCAATCCCTTCCAATTTTTTAAGATGTTCCTAAAGTGAATGGCAATATCAGTATAATTAAGTTCTCCAGTTTCTCTATAATCTAGAGATAGTTTTACCCCTAAATATTTTATGTTCCTTACTTCCCAGTCGCATTTAAAATCTTTTTTGAGTTTGTCTACGCCTGGTCCACTTAGGCCTTTTATCAGGATTTGTGTTTTCTTTATATTTATTTTATAACCTAAGTGTTTACCAAACACGTTAATAAGCCGAAATACGGCTGGGATAGATCTAATAGGATCTGCAAGGGTCAATAGAACATCATCTGCATATAATGCAATTTTGTTCTCCATCTTATTCACTTTTAGCCCGCTGATGTCTTCGTTCTGTCTAATCGTGGCTGCCAACGGTTCTATGGAAAGGATATATAACAGGGGTGCCAAAGGGCATCCCTGTCGCGTCCCATTTCTAATAGGGAACCAGTTTGATTGAAACATGTATCCTGATACTTTGGCTTGAGGATCCTTATATAGCGCCATTGTGCACTCCTTAAAGAAACCCTCGATGCCGAAGGCCCTCAGTACTTCTTCCATGTACTTCCAGTTAACCCGGTCGAAGGCCTTCTCGGCATCGAGGGTAACCACAGCAAAAGGAGACAAACTTTGGTCTGCATGATATAGGACATTCAGTAATTTCCTAATGTTATCAGATGTGCCCCTACCCTCTACAAACCCGCTCTGATCTAAATGTACAATGTTGGGTATGATTTGTTTTAGTCTATCGGCCAAAATTCTAGAGTAAACTTTGATATCCAAATTGATAAGAGAAATTGGTCTATAATTCGAAGTGTACGTAGGGTCCTTGTCTATCTTAGGGATTGGTATTATAGAGGCCTGGAGTAATTCCGTTGGAATAGCTTTATGATTAGCAAAATCTTCAAATGTTCTTAATATATATGGAGAAATTATATCGCTTAATTTTTTATAAAAGATTGAAGAGAAGCCATCTGGGCCTGGTGCTTTACCTGCTGTTAGTGCTTTAATGGTATTACTAATCTCCTGAATAGAAAAAGGGGCATTTAGTTGGCTCAATTTCTCCAAAGATATTGTTGGTAAGCTCAATTTATCCAGAAACTTTTGTTTCGCCCTCAGATGGCTCATTAAATTTTATATTGTATAGGCTTTTATAATAGTCTTCAAATGCTTTAGCTATTTGAGTTGGAGAAAACATTTTTTTTACTTCCAACTGTTATATAGTTTATAGATTGAAGTTTATTTTTATTTTTTAGTTTATTTGAAAGACTTTTCCCTGTTTTATTATTTCCATAGTACCATCTCTGTTTTAGAGTTAACATAGCTTTGTTAATCTTTTCTTGAGTTCTTACTAATATTTTTCCCCTGATCTCTTTAATATCCTCCAAAATTTTATAATCTATGGTGAGTTTATGTAAGCGTTCTTGTTTTGCCAGATCAATATAAAGCTCGTTGAGCTCTTTTCCTTTTTTTTTTATAATAGCGCCCATTTTTATGAGGCATCCTCTCATATATGATTTTAAAAGTACACCATAGCATGGCATTGGAGACATCCCCTGTATCGTTAATTTAAAAAAATTCTCTAGTCTGAGTGCGCAGTTCTTCTACATTAGTTTCTGATTTTAGTAAATTTTCATTTAGTCTCCATTTGTCTCTACATTTATATTCAGGATTATTTTTTATGACTAAACTTACAGGTGCATGGTCGGACCATGTTATAGGTCCAATTGTCACCTTCTTAACTCGCTCCAAAATTTCAGATTTTACCAAAAAGTAATCAATTCTAGTGTATGTCTGATGAACATTTGAAAAAAACGTATAAAAAAAAAAAATGCTTTACGATTCTTTGGTTTCTAACCAAATACAAATAGCCTTCCTCCAAGAAACACACTGGTTGCGATCTTATATACCATGCATCTCTTTTAAATAATAAAAAATCAGGTGTGGCAATCATATTTGATTCTAACTTAAAACCTGAGATAAAATTAATAGTGAACCATGTGGCAGATTTCTTATAATTATTTGTAAAATAGAAACCACAACTTATACATTGGTTAACATATACCTACCAAATATTAATCCAACCGCCCTGGTTTCAAAAATTATGAATAGACTAGAAAATAAAACAATAGGCACTCTGCTAATAGCAGGCGATTTTAATTGTGTTCTTGATCCAATAATGGACAAAAAAAACTCATTCAGTTAAAGTCTGACAGCCAGTTATATAAGCAATCAAAAAACTTGTTTAACCCCTTAAGGACCAAACTTCTGGAATAAAATGGAATCATGACGTGTCACACATGTCATGTGTCCTTAAGGGGTTAAATTATGTGCCATGCATGGTCTGTATGATGCTTGGCGGGTAATACATCCAGACTTACGGGACTATACGCATTTGTCTAAAGTCCATAATTCGTATTCACGAATAGAGTTATGTTTAGTAAAAGCCAATACATTGAAAGAAATTAATACAATTCAAATCAAAGACAATACTTGGTCTGACCACAGTTTTGTAATATTGGAAATGGGTAGGGTCTTGCAGAGATCTGTGGATTCCTGGAGAATGGACGACTCTCTCTTTAGATCTAAAATAAATCAAGATTCCATAATCGAAATTTCAAGGTTTTTTTGGCTAGAAAATTCTACTCCTGAAATATCTCATTCTACCTTATGGTCTACCTATAAGGCGGTCACTAGAGGTTCTTATTAAAATAGAAAAACAAACACAAACTATGATAGAGATTTAACAGATTTAAATATTCAATATTCTAATTTGTCCAAAATGAATAAAGATCTCCCATCCAATCAATTAAGATCGACACTTTTAGAACTACAAAAACAAATTAACCTAAAGATAGAAGAAAAAATTAGAAAAACAATTAACAAACTGAGATTAAATACTTACCATCAAAGTAATAAAGCAAATAAAAAGTTAACTAAAAGATTAAAAAAGCTAAATTCAAACAATAGGGTTAATAAATTGGTTGAAAAACAAATCACATATTCTGCACCGGAAAAAATTGGACAACTGTTCAATTAATTTTATAGTAAATTATATAATCTGGACGCATCATCAGATAACCAAGATAGGAAAAAATATTTGGATAATACCGATATTCCAAAAATCACCAAACAAGATCTAGCCCAACTCAATTATGAGTTTACGGTGAATGAAGTGGAAAGAGGGATCGATAGACTTGAATTAAACAAGACCCCTGGACCAGATGGATTTAGCAATTTCTTTTATAAAATAATGAAAAAAGAAATAACTGTTCCTTTAACGGCTCTTTTTAATGAAATGGCCAAAAAAGCTAAAACCCCAAAGGAGTTGTTACAAGCCAATATTCTTCCAATATTTAAACCAAATAAAGATCCCACAGACGTTAAGAATTACAGACCAATTTCTTTAATACAGATATGAAAATATATGCAGCAATATTATCATGTAGATTAAAATCATTTATCGAGAGAGTCGTTCATTCTGATCAGGTTGGTTTTTTGCCGGGTAGATCTTTTGATACTTGTACCAGAAGAATAGTAAACATTCTGGATGGGGCACTCCGTCGGGGGATTCCGCTGCTGACCCTGTCGTTGGATGCCGATAAGGCCTTCGACAGGGTCAGCTGGGGCTTCCTCGGCGAGGTATTGACTTCCTTTGGATTCACTGGTTGGATCCATGATGCCATTATGGCACTTTACTCCGAACCAACAGCTAGAACTGTAGGAGTAAATATTCAATCAAGCTGGTTCAATTTACACAATGGCACACGACAAGGCTGTCCCCTGTCCCCTCTTCTTTATATTTTAACTTTAGAACCCCTAGCAATTAACATTAGGACTAATACGAATATCAGAGGCTTTCTAACTAAGAACTCAGAAGCAAAAATATCACTTTATGCCGAGGATATACTATTGACCCTTACCTCTCCACAATCATCTCTCCCTCAAGTCTTATCTGCTACAAATAGTTATTCTAAGGTATCAAATTACAAACTTAACATATTTAAATTGCCGTAACCACTAACATCAATACTCAGTTTAAAAGACCTGCAAGATAATTATGATTTCTCATGGTCTAGCAATGTTTTTAACTAGTTGGGCGTGACAATTTCGTCTCAAGTTAATGATATTATGGAAATAAATGTATTGAATCTCCTGAAATATACAAATACAAAATTAAAAGAATGGCGCCTGACCGAATCCTCTTGGATCGGCAGGATTAACATAATCAACGCTTATATTATGCCCAAATGGTTGTATCTATTCAGGATGATTCCCCTTCAAATTTCTGATATCTGGCTAACTGTGATACAATCTAGTTTTCAAAAGTTTATTTGGAAAATGTCAAGGCCCAGAATAAGTTCTAAAGTTCTCTCTAGGAAACCCCAAAACAGAGGGGTAAGTTACCCAAATATCAGAAATTGTTACTATGCTAACATCATTGGTCACATATATAAACTTCAGGTTGAATCGTTCAAAACAGACACATGGTACCAAATTGAATCCGAGGTGGTTGGAAAAGATAGATTAGAAATATATTTATGGCATAAAAATAATAAAATAACGACAGAATTTTTACGTAGTAAATCACTAATCCTGTCACAAATTATTACTGCTTGGGAGATAATAAAAAAAAAACAACAACAATTTCTAATAAAATAATTAAGCCATCACATTTGATTGTTTTAGAAGATAAAATAGAGGATATTTCTTTAAATAACTGGTCCAAATTTCAATGGACAATTGGAGACATCCTCCAGGAGGATCAAATTCTACCCTTTTCTGATATTCAAGCCAAACTCCTTCTCCCCAATAAAGAACTCTTTTCCTATTTAAGAATTAAAAATTTCTTGAATAAGTTTTTACTAAAAACGTCGCCAAAAAACGATATTTTTATTCAATCTATCTTTAGATATACTAAGGTTAATACATTTTTTTCAAAAGCTACTAAGTTGTTAGCTAATTTGGATCAACAACCTTTAAAGATACTTGATAAATGGAAAAAGATCCTAAATATTGACATAGCTGAGCAGGAATGGTGTACATCTCTTAAAGATACTCGTAAATATATTCACTGTCAGAATTTAGTGGAATGTCAATATAAGATTATGTATAAATAGTACCTGACTCCATATAAATTAAGTGAAATGTATCCAGGTCAAATTCCTCATTGTTAGCGTTGTGGCTATCCAGAGGGAACACTTGTTCATATATGGTGGCACTGTAGACTAGTTAATAGTCTTTGGGAATGGTCTTTTGAAATACTTAAATGTTCATTCAATATTACAATTAAAAAAGCCCCGGATACAGCACTGTTACATTTAAATTGGAAACTTTCCTCCACTTCTTCCAAGTGCCTCGCAAATCATTGTTTTTTGGCGGTAAAGATAATAATAGCTAGACAATGGAAGTCACATCTTTCTTTCCAGAGCTGTCAGTTAGTTAATCAAATCTTATTCCAACTCCGAATGGAAAAAGATTTGCCAGTCCACTCCTTACTTCTTATAAATAAACAAGACCAATACACTAATTGGATTCGAATTCTGGAAAATAATTGAATTATTTTCTTTATTTCCCTTTTCTCTGGTTTTTTTTTTCAATAGCTAATTTCACCATGGTGATATTTTCTCTTTTTTACGATGTTCAGACCGACCATAGCCCACACTTATATTTATTTTCACAATAGTTCTATAAGAGAATTTATCCGTTTGGCCCAGGAATTATCTTTAAATTTAGGATTAGAACAGTTGTAACATTGCAAGTTTCATGTTTTGTTATCGTTACACTTGTCTTGTCTTGTATGTATACTGCACTATTTTGTATATGTATGAAAACATTTAAGAGAGGGAAACTCTTTTCAATAAATAAAACAATGAAAAAAAAAAGAAATGGGGGGCGTGGTTTGGCCGCAAGCGAGAATGGCTGCTTAGGGGAAGAGCTCCGTCCCACACAGCCTTAACAGCAAAGCTAACACCGCAGCACGGCACGATAATGGGGCGCACAAAACGCCCAGACGGCTCACAAACCCCCAGGACTCACCCGAGCAATCCCCAAGCTGGTCCTATGGACGGGTACCTGGCACCGTCGACGACCGGTCGCCACGTGGCAGCGGGCGCAAACATGGCCGACTCCCCGGTCAGCACACATGCCTCTGAGCCGGCTGAACTCTCGCTGGCTGACATCAGCGCCGATATAAGAGCCCTGACAGCAACCATGGCAACCATGGTTACCAAGGAGGACATGAAAGCTCTATCTGACACCCTGCATGCGGCGATCCGCACAGAGGTAACCACGCTCAGGGCTGAACTTACAGCACAGGCCACCAGGGTGCAGGCTACTGAACACTCTGTGCAAGCTATAGGGGAGAGAGTGGAAGCTTCAAACCTTGCAATCCACAGGCAAGGTAATATGCTTTTACATTTAAGACGCCAAACGGAAGATCTTGACAACAGGGGTCGCCGATCAAACATAAGGGTCCGCGGCCTACCTGAACCAGAAGGGACAGAGGACGTCGAGGCCAAATTACAGACGCTATTCCGAAACATATTGGGACCGGAAGCGCCGGAATCCATGGTGTTCGACAGGGCACACAGGGCTAATAGAGCCCGCGCAACCGATAATTCGCCAAGAGACATTATATGCTGTATGCATTCCTACAAACTAAAGGAGAAGATAATGCACAGAGCCCGTTCGAGACCCACCTGGCAATTCAGTGGCGCTGAGGTGGCCCTCTACCAGGACCTGTCCCCCCTTACGCTAGAGGCACGTAGGGCCCTGAGACCTATCACTACGCTGCTCAGGGATAGAGGGATCCCATATAAATGGGGTTTCCCCTTTATGCTCTTAGCCAGACACCACGAAGAATGGTTCCCGTTAAGATGGCCAGAGGAAGTTCCACGATTCCTGCAGCGCCTTAACCTTCCACCCACAGAGGTCACCGACTGGATCCTGGGGCCAACAGAACAGAGGCAAGGGATCCGAACCCCAGGCCAGCAGCGCAGAAGAAGAGACAACACACCACAGCGCCCGCAAGCCCGCAGACAACTAATCCCCACGGACCCTGAGGAGTGAGGCTAGGCACCCCTCCCACTCCCACCAGGCACGAATGGCCGACCACGACACGTGCACCCTACCAGAGCAGGCAGATACCTTCGGACGCCAGCGTCGTCCCGAGCACCACAGAAGACAGATAAGTACTGTTTGCACGCATACACAAGCAAGGGGTATTCACATGGTCCCCTAGACCAGGCATGGCAGCACAATAATAGCACACCCCTTGGACCGGGAGGCTACCCTGAGTTAACTGGGGTGGGGGGGCCTGTTGGGGGAGGGACACATGGCACACCAAACTCACAGGCTGCGGCCCATGGTGGGACAGATCCGAATGTGCACATGTCCTGCAAGCTGCGGCACTCCACGGGACTGTTGACAGATTCCGGGACACTTGGGCTCAAGCTACAGGGTAACACTTCTGGTACTACGAAAGCGATCCTGTCGTACCAAGTTGGCACTCTAGAGACTACCTGAAGATTTGCCAGTGGGATGGTCGGGGGGGTGGGAGGTGCCTAGAGAAACCTAACCATGGGTCATTGTATTGTATTGAATTGTATTATATTATATTATTTTGTTGAAAATGTTTTATCGGGCTTTATTAGATGAGGTGGTCCTGCGGGTGGGAACAAGGTAGTGATTAGTGTATCTATGACTTAGAAGGAAGTGGGACAAGGGGGGGGGGGACAAATCGGGACTGAAACTATGTCACTCTGGGCTATACACTGTTTTAGTAGTGGAATATTGAAGACAAGCCTGGCAGAGAGAGGGCATAAATGGGTTCCCGGACAATACAGATGAGTAACACAGTATACTTGATGTAATGTATCTCGTGAGAGCATGTGATCCCACAACACAGCGCGATCACCGCGCGCGTAGACGCACACATATGCCGCAACCAGATATACGCACACACGCAGGAACTTTTACACCGCGGACAGGTAACTAGACCCCATACTCTTGACGCAGGGGACACTACCCAAGGACCTTTATGGAGGGACACGGGACCACATAATGCACCCCCCCCCACCCTCAACCCTACACACCACGACCCAAAGCGCGCGATAGCTCAACGATACACTGCGCTGACCGCATAAGATAAGGCCAATAGCCACTCATACCGCACCAGCCTACTGGACACTAACCCATGCCCCACTATGACGTGACCGTACAGATCGCTTCCCTAAGAGACTTAGCTACAGACATATGACTGGAAACATGTGGGAAACGGACATCTCACTGAGCGAGCCACACACACTTTTAAGTTCCTAACCTTTGAGCTCCTGCAATATTGCAGGCAGAGACGTTGGACTCAGCAGGTCTCGCCACTACCCCAGACTAGACCTGCGTAGACCGACCTACTGGGGGACCCAATTCCGCGGCTGCCCTAGCCTGCTAGGAGACGGTGCGGTCTTGTAATCCACCCAGCTACACAGGACCCCCCCATATTGGGGGAACGTTTAACTTCTGAGGGAAAACTACTGTGACCCCTCACCAGGGACCTCTCGGGCCGGGCCGAACCGGGCGTGGATCGGGCCGCAACTTATTTTTTAGGAGTCCTAACACCTGGGGGCTACGACCCTCCTCCTCCTTACCTGTAACTGCACACTCTATAATCTCACCTTCCCCTCCTCCCTCCCCCCCCCCCCACCTCAACTACCTTTCTCCTACCCCTCCATCTCCCATCCCTTGGCAGTTGGGGTGCGCACAGGCATCTAGACCTAGGACCCCAGAACTTGACCACGGTGAGGGCTGCGCTCGTACCCACACTATCACAATGGCGTACACGGCTGCACCCCTTTGCGTCCTAACGCAGAACTGCCGAGGCCTCAACACGCCCGAGAAGCGATCACACCTCCTGCGAGAACTTCACCGCAAACGGGTTTCAGTAGCGATGCTGCAGGAAACACACCTTAAAGCATCAGACACCCACAGGCTGAAAAACAGCAGATACCCAACCAACTACCATAGCACCCACACAGATACCCGAAAAGTAGGCGTAGCTATAATGGTAGCGGCTGATATCAAATTCACCCTGACGGACCAACTAGCTGACCCTAACGGCAGATTCCTTTTTATCAAAGGCACGATTTCGGGAAGAGGATACACTTTCGCCTCCGTCTATGCGCCAAACGCAAAACAAGCAACGTTTCTGAGCAAAACGATTCGCCAACTGGCAATTTTTACAGAAGGAACGCTTGTCATAGGGGGGGACTTCAACGCACCGCTTGACCCACTAGTTGACTCATCGACAGGACACAGTAGCATACCACAAACCGCGATAAGGGCAATAAGGAAGACTCTGCGAGACCTGAGATTGGTGGATGCGTGGCGAACCCTACACCCGACGGTCCGAGATTATACACACTACTCGGCCATCCACAGGAGATATTCGCGTATTGACTGTGTTCTCATACAACAGGAAGGACTGCAACGTTTGCAGTCGGCTGAAATCACACCGACGCCATGGTCGGACCACAGTGCAGTATCCATAAATATGGATTCCCCGCTATTCAGACCAACTAAGACGGCATGGAGACTGAATGAATCGCTCCTGTCAGACCCGGAAGTGAAAGCGCTTCTGACAGACCATTTAAACAACTACTTCGCAGAGAACGATACGGCGGATGTGTCGAAGGTAACGCAATGGGAAGCGCACAAGAGCGTGCTCCGGGGACATCTCATACGAATTGCCTCGCGAAAAAAGAAAGAATCGCAGCAACATACGCTGGAACTCACCGAACGGATATCCAAACTGGAAGCACAACACAAGCGATCGCAGCTTGAGGAGCAGTATCGCTCACTACTGGATGCCCGCCGACAGTTAGCGGAACTCGTGGCCCGCAAGCACCACAGAGCGACACAGCGGTCCAAGGCGTTCTTCTACATTCACGCCAACAAGAGTGGGAGACTCCTAGCCCGCACGATCCGACCCCAACAAGCCAGGGCGCAAGTACACGAGATACGGAAGACTGATGGCACCCTCACACAATTCCCGGAAGCAATAGCCACTGAATTCCGTAACTATTACCAACAACTGTATAATATATCACCGACGTCCTCTGATGCCCATCGAGTAGAGCTGCAGAACGCAACAACGCGATACCTACAAAGATTCAGTCCAGACGCCCTAACACCTGAGGAAGCAGACCACCTGGAAGCCCCAATTACCACGGAAGAAGTACTAGCAGCAATTAAGGTAGC
This sequence comes from Pelobates fuscus, assembly GCF_036172605.1. Taxonomy (NCBI): domain Eukaryota; kingdom Metazoa; phylum Chordata; class Amphibia; order Anura; family Pelobatidae; genus Pelobates; species Pelobates fuscus. The sequence goes on from NC_086324.1 coordinate 91,918,072, forward strand.
GAAAAAAGGGAAAGCACCGGGACCAGATGGACTCTCAACAGGATACTACAAGTTGTTTAAAGACATCCTGTCTCCCCACCTCATGGCAGCCCTCAACCGACTCCAACAGGGCGACAAATTTCACCAAGAAACTTTAGCAGCCACAATCACAGTGCTGCCTAAGCCGGGCAAGAACCCCGAAAACTGCAGCAGTTACAGGCCTATTTCGCTCCTTAACACTGATGTGAAACTCTTCACTAAAATCATCGCCACTAGACTCCAAACATTTGTGCCACGCTTCATTCACCCAGACCAAACGGGCTTTATACCAGGTAGGGAAGCCAGAGACTGCACACTTCGAGCATTTTCCATACAAGCCTTGGCGCTAAAAGAAAAAACGGGATTGCTTCTGCTCTCGACGGATGCCGAAAAGGCATTTGATAGGGTTACTTGGAGCTTCATGCTGGCAACACTGCGTAAAGTTGGCATGGGGAGGGGTATGATGACCTGGATAGAGGCACTCTATACCGACCCCAGCGCTCGAGTGAGGGTGAACGGCGCACTCACGGACACCTTCACTATCCATAACGGCACTCGGCAGGGCTGTCCACTGTCGCCACTCCTGTTCGCCCTTACCCTAGAACCATTTCTGGACAGGGTTAGGCGGAACCCGGAGATTCGGGGGTATAACCACGGAAACCAGGAACATAAGGTGGCCGCATATGCGGACGATATGCTCTTCTTTGTGAGCAACCCCGCTGACTCTATGCCAACCCTGATGAGGGAATTCGACGCATATGGCCAGTTATCAGGGCTGAAGCTTAATTTGACTAAATGCGAATTGTTGAACGTTTCGACCCCCACAGATGTACGAGAGCGGATCAAACGCGAGTATCCCTTCCATTGGTGCCAGAATCAGATGCGATACCTGGGAATTTGGATACCCAGCAACCCAAAAGAACTGTACACTAGGAACTATGCTCCCCTATTACGCACAATACTACTCGACCTTAAAAACTGGAACTACGACCACATCTCCTGGCAGGGACGCATAGCAGTGATTAAGATGAACATCCTCCCAAGACTGCTTTACCACTTTCACACCATCCCCTGGCACATCCCACCAGAATTCTTTGCAACCCTTAAGTCAGCAGTAATAAAATATGTCTGGAAGGGAGAAAGAGCACGACTTAGCTATGACAAGCTGTGCCTGCCTAGGAATTGGGGAGGCCTAGCATTACCGGATATACGCAAATACTTCCAAGCCGCGGTGTTACAGCGGATCAGGGACTGGCATGCGGCATCCAACAACAAATTGTGGGTCGCACTAGATAGGGTAAGCACAAACAATGCCCTTCACAGATTCACATGGCAAGGCTCGGCAGACGCGACATCGAAATTGGGCAATGAATCACCCATTACTCAAACACTAAAGACATGGTCTCACTTAAGGCGGAACCAACTCATCTCTCCTCAACCAAGCCCCTTGATCCCGATAACACACAATACTGGAATAGGTGGGGGACTACGCAGATCGGCCTGGCCAATCGAGGGAGATGGGGACTGTTATGTCCCGATATCCGAGGTCCTTAGCAATACTGGAATGAAAACCATAAGGGAATGGAGTGAGGTACCACAACTGACGCTGATGCACAGATTTCATTATGCGCAACTACGTCATTTCTATTACAACCTCCCAAACCGAGTAGCAATCCACAGAGAACAGACGTGGTTCGAACACCTCTGCATAGCCGACTCTGGGGTAGAGGGTAGAGTTTCAACTATCTACCAACAACTGATCACAGGTAATCACACACGGAACACTGCGTTTAAGAGGCAATGGGAGGAGTTGACGGCTAGAACGTACACCGAAGCACAATGGGAACAGATACTGATCTTACAACACAAAAGTTCCATAAGCACCAAGTATCAGGAGGTCAACTTTAAGCTACTCTCCCATTGGTACAGGACCCCGTCGCTACTGCACAGAATATTTAGGGATACCACAGATGTCTGCTGGAGGTGTGAGTCACATACTGGTACCCTTAGGCACATCTGGTGGGACTGTGCAAGGATCAGGCCATACTGGGAGGACGTACGAAGGGAAATAACGGCTATCCTGGGAGACCTACCGGACTTTAGCATAGAATTGGCCCTCCTTCACTGCACGGAAAGCTCGATAGCCCAATACAAACGATCAATATTGAGGCACCTGCTGAACGCGGCGAAAGCGTCTATACCGGTTAGATGGAAACAAACCCAACCACCGACAACTGCAGAATGGCTACAGAGAGTGGAAGAAATACACACAGCCGAGGCGCGGTACGCGGACCTACTAGGGAGGAGCACCAAACACGTCGAAATTTGGACCCCTTGGTATGTCTACCTATCACGACCAAGACATGGAGGGCCTTAGCGCACGCCACAACCCCTGGGGATTGGGGGGTGCCTGGGCGCACTCTGACACATGTCGCTCTCCACACTCTTCCCCCCCCCCTCTACCCTCCCCACCCTCCCCCCCTTCCTCTTCCCCACTTACTCCATCTCTTCTACCTACCTACATCCATTATGTTTACTCGAGCCCATATGACTTCTCTGAAGGGCATCGCTGGGGCGGCCTGACCTGCGCCTGAGGAGGTCGGGGCGGGGAGGACCCGATCATGCTGAAAGTACGATATACCGCCATGACACGAAGTGATGCGTACTGGCTTGAATCATTGACCTAATAAACTGTCGACCGACGGAGGTAATAAGGAACTGAACATATGGAGAAAATAGTCTCCAAAATATGACTCCTTCGACCGACGGGAGGAAGGGGATGTAGCACCAGATAAGTGACATCATGGGGCGACACAACCCACACCTGACCAGCGGGTTACACTATTAGGCAGACACAACCAAGCTTCTATCTGTCACACACGTGACCCGTGGAACAACTCCGTACCCGAATTCTTGACCATATAACGATCCAACCTACCAAGCGACCAATTTCCCTTCATACACTCAACCTCATAACCCGTAGGACAGGGGTCTCTAATGATGGTCGAGAACACTCTCCTGCTCCACCTGTCACATAATTTCGATACTGAAGCTACATCCTTCATTTAAACTGTCCGATTTATAAGCACAACTCTCCAGAAGACCCTTAGAATAGGGTTCGGAAACGGCTCTTTTTTTTTATTTTTTTTTGCATTTAACCAGTTATTGTTACTGTTATTGAAACTGCTCTAGCTATGAGACAAGCACCCGTCTAAACTTGTTACACTTGTTTATAGCCTATTGATTGACAGCTTTTACGATGCTTGACACATGTGAGATTGCTCAAAAACGATAATGCCTACTGTTTACACTATTGATGTCATTGTTCAACTTGTTTTACAACGCATATATGATGTAGTGGGATAAGCATGTGTTACAGCACTCACTTGAACATCACAATAAAGAATTTACAAAAAAAAAAAAAAAAAAAAAGAAATATACAAAATGCCCAGCAAAAATGCAATCCGTATGTAAAAAATGCACAAAATTATTTACCACATACTTTGTCATATATTGGTGAAATAATGGGGGCATGTTAAGGCACAATATGCACCTTATGAGATACCCTGGAGTGTCTACTTTTACAAATGGTAGGCCTTTGTGGTTTTTTTTTTTTTTTGAACAGTCAAACTGTTATAATACCCCAAATGGAAGCATAGGCTCATTAAATCCAACTCTCAAAATTCGACTGTGAATACTGAAAAGGACAGGTCTCCTATATGGCACTGTAGCTTCACAAAATAGTGCCAAAGACATACAATGGGGGTGTCATTTTACTCAGCAGATGTAACTGAATACAAAATAAAACTTTGTACAGGAATAGCACACACCAACTTTACAAAATACACATGAGAAGTTCTTTGTTATAAGTTTGTGTGCCAACCCCCCCCCCCCCCCCCCCAAAGAAATTTTACTCCAATATTTAGCAGAGGTTGGCGGTGAAATGGCTACGTAGAAAGTGTCAAAACAACCTTAGGTAAATAGCCTGTGGTGTCTACTTTATATAAATATATACTTTTGTGTGGCAATTTTGTTTTCTTTTATGGCTATTAAGCTTACAAGACAAACATACCAAATTCTAAAATCGCTCCACATTAAAAGTTTATTTTACTCCTTGTGCTTTGTGACCTGTACCTACCAAAAAAAACTTAAAATCACAGACACATTATATATTCTGTAAATCAGAACTACTAAATGAATTTATTTTTAATTACTTTCCTTAAAGGGACACTCCAGGCACCCAGACCACTTCTGCTCATTGGAGTAGTGTGGGTGCCAACTCCCACTACCCTTAACCCTGCAAGTGTAATTATTGCAGTTTTTCATAACTGCACTCCACCTCTAGTGGCTGTCTACTGGCTGTGTGAGGACCTCCAGCGTCGCTCAAAACCCCATAGGAAAGCAATGAAATGATTTTTCAATGCTTTCCTATGGGGAGACGTAATGCGCATGCACGGCATTTCCGCGCATGCGCATTAGGTCTCCTCGGCCGGTGGGCGAGATCAGTCTCGCCCACCGGCCGACGCAATCACAAGGAGGCGCGTTGCGGAGGAGGAGACAGCGGCGAGGGACATCGCCGCTGCCTCAGGTAAGTCACTGAAGTCACCGGTGTAATAAATAAGTAAAATGCAAATTGCAGTTGAACGCAAAAAATGCAAAAAATGCCGTTGTCATTAAGTGAAAGACAAGCTTCTGAAGCTCTGTCCTTAAGGGGTTAATTGTCCTGGGCTTTGAAAGAACAGGCATGATGTTGTGTACATTATTGTTAATCTTGACGTAAAGTCTGTACATTGTGCTTCACAAAAATGTCTAGTATTTTGATTATTTATATATATATATACACACACAATACACAAGATCCAGCGCACTCTCCTATCTACTAAACAGCAACTTCAATGTTGACAGATTTGATTAGTTTTTAAAAAGTTTTGTTTAAAAACACCTTATCTAGGCAAAAAATAATGGGGATTTAGTTACATTATATGATCATACATTGCATAAGCCTGCCACAACGTCAATGTACCCCATCTTTGGCAGGTCCTACTCTCACAGTCTAATGTCTGCTCTTATGAGATTAACCCACTTACTTGGGGAACAAATTCCATCTGAGGCTCTCTGCAGTACAAGACTAAATAGGGACCTGAGATGAGGCACCTGTGACAGGGAGGGGTGCAAAACCAAGGAGTTGGCTAGACTCCCAAATATATATATATATATGGAACATGGGGGGGTGGTTGCACTCACCTGAACATGCTTAAATGGGGTGCTGCTGGGGGCCATATTATACAATACACAAGATCCAGCGCACTCTCCTATCTACTAAACAGCAACTTCAATGTTGACAGATTTGATTAGTTTTTAAAAGGTTTTGTTTAAAAACACCTTATCTAGGCAAAAACTAATCAAATCTGTCAACATTGAAGTTGCTGTTTAGTAGATAGGAGAGCGCGCTGGATCTTGTGTATTGTATAATATGGCCCCCAGCAGCACCCCATTTAAGCATGTTTAGGTGAGTGCAACCCCCCCCCATGTTCCATATATATATATATATATATATAATTATTCTTGTTGAAACCTCAAGTAGTTATGCATCATGCCATTTTAGCATTGGTTAATCTGTTGCTTCTGATCGTAACATGTGAATAAGGAAAAAATACACCACCACTCTCCCCAATATGTCTTCTGTAAACCCGTTAATAAACCCCTTAAGAACCAAACTTCTGGAATAAAAGGGAATCATGACGTGTCAGATATGTCATGTGTCCTTAAAGGACCACTCTAGTGCCAGGAAAACATACTCGTTTTCTTGGCACTAGAGTGCCCTGAGGGTGCCCCCACCCTCAGGGACCCACTCCCGCCGGGCTCTGGGGGGAGGAAGGGGTTAAACTTACCTCTTTCTCCAGCGCCGGGCGGGGAGCTTTCCTCCTCCTCCTCTTCTTCCTCGCGACGTCATCGGCTGAATGCGCATGCGCGGCAGGAGCCGCGCTCGCATTCAGCCGGTCGCATAGGAAAGCATTCATAATGCTTTCCTATGGACGCTTGCGTGCTCTCACTGTGATTTTCACAGTGAGAAGCACGCAAGCGCCTCTAGCGGCTGTCAATGAGACAGCCACTAGAGGCTCTGGAGGCTGGCTTAACCCTCAGTATAAACATAGCAGTTTCTCTTTTATATGTTTATAAAAAAAAAAGGGTAAAAGCTAGCTGGACCTGGCACCCAGACCACTTCATTAAGCTGAAGTGGTCTGGGTGCCTAGAGTGGTCCTTTAAGGGGTTAAAATGTGGTACAGAGATCAGGGGGCTGTTGAAGTAAAATGAAATAACAAAAACATGGCAAAAACAATCTCTAAAAAATGCTCTTAAAATAATAATTAAAAATAAAGTGCATAATGCACTTGTCATGAAAAGTTCACATTAACTAAAGTTACCCCCATAGGCACTGAGCATATTATATAGCCACAGGGGAATCTCCTCAATGATGCGGATCTCATTGCCAGCCTTATGGTATCTGGACAGCATGACATCAGCCACTTTCTCCCCATACTCCCTACTGGCTAGTGAGTTACTATTGCAATCACAATGTATGTATTGTAATTACCATGTCAGAGAGCAGGAGGACTACCTGTAAAAGGGTTCTCCTGCTTTTCACTCTGTTTTTTTTTGGCAGTATAGTTTGTGCTGACACTATGGCAAGAAATGATTGGTGTGTGGGACCTATTTATTCTATCAGTCTATACATTGGCTAGCAATTCTATGGATAAATGGAATCTGATTTGCTGTTAAATAAACTAGTGTGTGTGACTTGACAAGTACATGTTAGTTTATCATTATGCTAAATTGCTCCATTGTTCTTGATGGCTTCTAGACACGCTACAGGTGTCTATGTAAAATGACATTCTCATGTGCGTCCTAGCAGTATTAGCTAAATTATTGCTAAAGCTAGTAATACAGAATAAATCGGATCAGTGCTTTGTAATTCACATGGGATAGAATTGTCCAATCAATTCCTTTTTATTAGGGAAAACCAGTGTGTGGATACATGATGGCAGATATAGTAGCCACTCCTCCATTGAGTCCAGAAGCTGTATTTTATAAAAAAAAAAAAAACCCACCCATCTTTAAAAATAAATTGCACCTTTAAAAAAATTTTTTTTTAAAAAAGTGTTTCTATAAACATTAAAGATGAGAGATTACAATTTTTCTTTTTTCCAATGCATATAGATTTTTGTACTAAGGTATCATTAGATTATTTTTTTTATTTATATAGCGCCATCAGATTCCGTAGCGCTGTACAGTGGGTTACAGTATTTAACATGAATGCAAACTCTCTGGCTGATGCAGCCTCTAATCAGCTAGAATCATTAATTAAACTTGCTTTTCATTAGAATGTCTGTCTAGCAGGAAGGATAGTTGAAAGCAAAATCGATTTCATCATTCTGTCAACTGGAAGGAAAATCAGATTTGATTGTTCTAAACCTTTTTGCTCCTTTTTTGTGTTGCTGCAATAGTATGACATTTTGCTGAGCGTAACCTAAGATTACTGGTAACTGTAGCAAAATGCAAAGGAAATTTTTGATCAGTACAACAATGTTCGTGCCAAGCTTGTGTATCTTGCCAGGAGTTGCATCACAGCTGCTTCAGCTCTGTATTCTTGTGCAAAACTGCCCATAGATGTGTTTGTGAGTCTGCTGTTGCAGGAATTTCTCATGCATGCAGATTTATTTACAGAAATGTATTTTGTTTCATTTATTTCTTCCTCTCCCAGAATATGTTCTTCTTTTCTTTACTTCTGATCTAGTTCTTTAAAACCTAAATCAAAGTAGGACTATTTTGACTTATGTATTTTTACTACACCTGATTTTCTCTGACACAAGAAGGCGGTTAACCCATTAATGACTGGTGACGGACCGGGTCCGTCATCCTGGGGAAACCCTTAATTCCGGGTGACAGACCCGGTACCGGCGATTGCGGGGTTAACACTGTTGCTGGGTGCCTCCGAGTCAGGGGCAGACCAGCAACAGCAAAAATTTAAGTCACAGCGGTCACAATGCTGCTGGGATATCAGATCCACCTCTTGTGGGTTTTTGAAGTGGAGCGAGACGGATCGTTGATACTTTGTGTCCTGATGAAAATTAAACGGTCATAAAAGGTTCCAAATCCCTTTACACTGTTCTTTTTAAAATTAACCCTTTCCCTGCTAATTGATTATTGCCAGCAGTGATCAATATACAGGTCACAGTACTTTAATGTGATCTAGTTTTTTGTTCTGTTTTTTACCTGCAAGGCTTTGATTTTTTTTTTTTTTTTGTAGCCCTAAGGGGTTACATTTTTATTTTATTAATTTGTTATTTAGTTGGTGGGTGGAATTTAGTGGGAATTGGGAAACTTAGTGATAAGCTAGTTATGGGTGAAAAGAAAGAAATAATTAAAGTTTAGTTATTTAGTTAGTCTATTACCGTAGTAGACCATGTTTAGGAAGTATAGCGCAGAGGAAGCTTTTGCCCTGTTAGCGGCCGACTCAGAGACGACCGACACTGCCTCAGTGAGTGACGCAGGGGACAGGGACTTTGTGCCAGATACTGCAGGACCATCAGGTGAAATCGATGATTCCCCCTAATTCTTTTTTTTTTTTTTTTAATTCTTTATTTATTCCAAGGCAAAACACTACATGAATACAAACAATGTAATGCAGTTAGACACAAAGAACTGAACATACATCCAAGAGTGCACAAGTGAAATAAACGAGGATAGCATACAAAGTCATTCTCCAAGTGCATGAGGCTGTTGTGTACAAACTGCCATAGCCCGTCCTCTATAGGTGTCCCGCCAGGTTTTTAGATAAAATAAAAATGAAAATAACCAAGATCTGACCAACCAGTGCGTGTAGGACCCTCTCATACAGTGCCCATGTGTAGTGACCTATATAAAGTACAGGCGGGCTCGTATCGCTTGAGAAAGCTTATGTCGCTCACAGAGCCTTCAGCATAGTGCCTCTAGTTTCCCACTATTACCACCTGGGACTCTACATATGAGAAGCGATGCCCACATACTCGGTGATATTGAGATGCAAGTACCGGTCAGATCCGAGAAGAATGTAATGTTAGGAATGATTGAAGTATACAATACTAATTCTCCCTAATTCTGATCATGGCGCAGATGACTGCGTACCCCCTAATAATTTTTCACCAGACATCCCAGAGTTTACTGCCAATCCTGGCATACAGGCTGACCTGTCTGGCTATAATGCACTGGATTGTTTGCCGCTGTTCTTGGGGGGGGGATAGCCACCCAGACGAATCTGTACGCGGAGGCCAAAGTTAGCGTTCATAATAGATTTTTGCATTTTCAACACAAAAAAATATAAATGCCAACTGTGGCCAGTGTTTGTGACTAAATGGCGACTAAAAGACTGGACATACCCCATTTGTAATACATTGGGTTGTCTACTTTTCAAAACTATATGGCCTATGACCAGGAAAAGAAAATTATGGTAAGTAGGAATACATTTTCCCTTTTCCTGGCCATATCCATGGCAGCACAACAATGGGTAATACCCAAGCAATAACCAAGGGAGGGAAAGAAGTACACAAGACTTCCAAAATATGAACGCAAATTGAAAACACACACCTCATAAGGACATTGGAAATGAAAAACTGATTGCCCACTATTGGCACAATATCAAATTGACCAACTCAAATGTACCAAAAACAAGTCTGAAAATTGATTAAGGACCAAGCAGCCATTTAATTACAAGTTCCAGGGAAACTTGTCCACTGATGCTCAAGAGGGAGAAATGGCTCTAGAGAGCAAACAGACCTTTTAAGTACTGTAACCCCTAGGGCTTGGTAGCCTAAAGTGGTCTGCTGATGGCTTATCTAGAGGCTTGAAGATCTTTATGGTCTATTGGTAAAGATAAACAGACTATCAGAAGAAATCCAGAAAGCGGATCTATAGAAAAAGATCTTAAGACATCTATTTAGGACAGGAAGAGAAAGTTTTATTACTGACTCTTCATTCTAATCAATAGGCTTTAGTTATATTGTGGAAGGCAGTAAAGGGTTCTATGCAAAATATTGCTTGAGGATCTAATATCCTTCAGTCCATGCTAATGTCCTAGAGCTATTTAATATTAAGCAGTTGTGGAGAGATATACTCTCATTGTTTAAAGGGTGAAGATTTCAGAGCCCTAAAGGAAAAAAAACAACAGGGAAGAATTCCACGGGGAGCAATGGTTAACCGTGGGATCATATAAATACAGCTGAAATAAATTTAGATACTTCCATATCAAAGCCCTTTCACGAAAAGAGAGATCAAAGAGTGCCGAGACATATGTCTCTGAGGTAATGTAGCTAATTCCTAGATGAGACCTGGATTGAAGAAATTAGAACCTCCTTGGTAGAATGAATGATCACCTAATTAGAAATAGACCAGGAAAAAAGGCATCTCAACTCTGTAAAGGTAGCCAAGGATATACGTTTTCCATGGCCTTCAGAAGGGTATTAATTACTGTAGTTCAAAAACCTCTTATATTTAAGCCCTTCTTACAATATCGAAACCTTCAGAATAAGGAAAGTAGCGCTGGACCTGATGGAAGAGGGAAGAACTCTTTTGGGAGATCCCATGGAGGTACTGAAGAAGATAAGTATAAGTGGAAACCATGGACTGGGTACCAATATGGAACTGTCAGGGTGATTGGTATTGGCTCTTGCAACCTATGCAGAAGAGAAGTGTTGGATGTTAAGGGTGTCCCTTTCCTAAACGTATTTGATTTTGAGAAAAGTTCCTCAATCCTCAATAGTGGATGGTATTCATACTTATCACTGTCCAAAGGATTTCCATAGGAAAGTTAACCTTCCGCCCTTGTGACATCTCATCAGATCTATGGTGGAGAACCTGGATCAAAACTCTCTCTGCTAAAGTAATATGATAGACTAAAAAGAGCTGACCATGTTGAACTGTGTTCCCAGCTATACCCTGAACTGGGAGGGAGAAAGGGGACAACAGCAGAATTCATCGTTTACCATGAAGATGTGAAAATAAGTGTCATGCTACTGCAATCTGAGAAACATCTGGTGATATGAGGCAAAGGATACATGGCAATAAGCATCCTGCAATCTATAGACATCACCCAATGTACTAGGAAACTACCTTTATAAAGAAGAATGTCAAGAATCCTGTAAACTTGAATGGATCTCCAACACCATTTAGAAACCGATTTTTTTGTGTTCTAGTTGCTTTAAAAAAAATATAAAAAAATCTCGCAATGGCTTCCTCTAATTGAAGGGAAGCCATGAGATTTACAAAGCCTCTCTCTTTTCTCTTCCTCTAGTAGAATAATGACCACTTAAATCAAGGTTGAGATCTATACCAACTCTCTTCCTGATGTGAAATACCTTGGTCCGAGAAGGAAGATAATGAGTCTTTGGATCGAAAGGGTCTCCTGAACCTTAGGTCTTGAAGTGGACCAGCTTTCCTGCCCTCTGCCATTCTCTTGATCCACTAATATATTAATACACAGAAGCCTAGAAATAAGTTTGATTGAAATTCAAATTAGCAGGAAACTCTTACCATTTAGATGAAACCGATGAAGGGTAGAAGGGGTTATATCAATATATATGCTCTGTATGTGCCTGCCCAGCCTGCTACTCCTTGGTCACTGCAGGAAATAGGCTGATGGCAAAATCTTGCTACCTCTAGGGTCACAGCAAGTAAATTCATGGGAAAGTACAAGATAATGAGTTGTACCTTAACCCTTTCAGTGATGGAATGCTAGTCCATCTCACATTAACTCCTTCAGGGATGAAATGTTAGTTAATCTCATAGAATCCTTGTAATCCATATGCCCTGTATGTGCATGTCTGCCTTCTACCCCTTGGTCACTGAAGGAAATAGGATGATGGCATAATCTTGCTACCCCAAGGTTTACAGCAAGTAAATCCATGGGATAGTACAGGATAACAGAGTTGTACTTTAACCCTTTCAGCGGTGGAATGCTAGTCTGTCTCACATTAACTCTTTCAGCGATGGAATGTTAGTCAATGTCATATTAATCCTTGCAATCCATGTGCTCTGTATATGCATGCCCGGCCTGCCACCCCTTGGTCACTGCAGGAAACCGGATGATGGCATAATCTTACTACCCCTAGGGTCAACGCAAGTAAATCCATATGCTCTGTATGTGCATGCCCAACCTGCTACCCCTTGGTCACTGCAGGAATTATGGTGATTGCATAATCTTGCTACCCCTAGGGTCACCGCAAGTAAATCCATATGCTCTGTATGTGCATGACCAACCTGCTACCCCTTGGTCACTGCAGGAATTATGATGATGGCATGATCTTGCTACCCCTAGGGTCACAGCAAGTTAGAACCCCCGGTCACTAAAGGTGTTTCTCCAGGGGGTTACCTTTGCACAGGGCCACGTACTGAAGACGTCCCAAGGAAGAAAGGCTGAACTTCCTTGAGGCATACGGTAACAACCCTCAGGTAAGCCAAAAAGAAAAATTATCTAGTCTTGAATGACTAAGTCTGTCCTAGGGACAGGACAGGAACAAAAAGACTGAGTGTAGGAGGGGTTACTTATACCTCTGTTTAAATTAGGTTTCTGTCTGGTTAGGGATAGGGAGGAGCTACCCATTGTTGTGCAGCCAGGAAATAAGGCTTGCGTTTCAGCTTTTTCACAATTCGCCAGATTGGTTACGTTGCCTGAGACCGTATGGTAGCCCAGGAATGAGAATTACCTCCATGATGGCATACCATTTGTAATAGTAGACAACCCAAGGTATTGCAAATGGGGCATGTCCAGTCTTTGTTAGTAGCCACTTAGTCACAAACACTGGCCAAAATTGGCGTTCAAATTAGTTTTTTGCATTTTTCACAAACAAACAAATATTAACACTAACTGTGGCTACTAAAAAAGACTGGACATACCCCATTTGCAATACCTTGGGTTGTCTACTTTTGTAAATGGTATGCCATCATGGGGGTAATTCTCATTCCTTGGCTACCATACGGTCTCAAAGGCAACGTAAACAATCTGGAGAATTTCAATGTGAAAAAACTGAAAAATGTAACATGCTATATTTGACCCTGTAACTTCCCGAAATACCATAAAACCTGTACGTATGGGGTTCTGTTTTACACGTGAGACATCGCTGAATACAAATGTGTATTTTATTGCAGTAAAAGCAAACCGTATTATGACATTCACAGTTAGAATGTCACATAGAACTAAATTATTTTTTTTAATTCGTATTTTCTCCCATTTTTTATATTTTTATCAAATTAAATAATGTTTCATACCTAAATATTTGATGTTAAATGAAAGCCCCGTTTCCCCTGAATAAAATTATATATGTGTGGGTGCACATAATATGAAAGAGGCAAATTACGCATGAACAGACATATAGGGCAAATTCAAGTTTTTGATTACATTTTGTTTTGATCACAACGTGTACATTTGTCTCAGTCCTTAAGGGGTTAAATTGCTATGTATGTCAAAAAAATCACCAATTTATTATTTTTTTTTAATTTGGCATAGATTGGTGATAAAATGGTTGCATAAAAAGAGTAAAAATACCCCAAGTTTAATACCTTGGGTTGTCTTCTTTTAGAAAATATATACATGTGAAGGGATTATTCAGGGATTCCTGACAGATTTCAGTGTTACAATGTAACTTGCGTTAATTTAAAAAAAAAAAAAATATGGTTTGGAAATGGCAAATTGATACTTGTACTCATAGCCCTATAACTTTCCAAAAAAAGCTAAGAACATGTTAACATTGGGTATTTCTAAACTCAGGACAAAATTTAGAAACCATTTAGCACATGTGTTTTTGGTGGTTGTAGATGCGCAACAGGGGGGGTCAAAGTTAGAAAAAGTGTGTTTTATTTAAATGTTTTTCATCATTTTATAATTTTTTTTTTTTTATAGGAAATTTTATAGAAAATGATGAAAATAATAGTATCTTTAGAAAGACTGTTTAATGGCAAGAAAAACCTGTATATAATATGTGTGGGTACAGTAAAAGAGTAAGAGGAAATTTACAGCTAAACACAAACACTGCAGAAATGTAAAACAGCCCTGGTCCTTAATGGTAAGAAAATTGAAAAGCGGTCTGGTCACTAGAGAGTTTATAGTTGCCACAGAATCCAAAGCTGCTAAGCAAAAGTTTATATATGTTTGAAAAAAGAAAAAAAAGTCTCCATGTAAATTTGTTAGCTATGTTTAATTTTCTGTATTTTCTACACCCATATGACCCATGTTTATTTTTTGGGGGTTATCAGACTGCATGTGTCCAACTGCTCTAGAGACCTCATGCATTATATTACTGCCCCAGAGTACAACAATATTACACATGTATATGTGAATTTGTCAGGTGCTTGAAGGATTTGAAGGGTCAAATAAAAGGCCTGCCATCATTTTAAAATGCCCTTTTGCTTTATTTCCTGAGATGCAATTTGATGATGTGACACTTGCTATGTCGCCATACTTAACAGTGCCAAACTTTGGCTCAATTTGTAACTATCACCAAACCTACCCAACTCCAACCCATCACTTCCAAACTTGCCAGTCGGAACTATGTGATTGCAGCATGTTGCTTTTGAGCTGCATATCATTGTCCTGTCCGTACCGATCACCATGTACAGTGCTGGGCAGAATGTACCATGAGACATGACTGGGGTCTTTCCAGAGCAACTGGAATCTCTCTCTCGATCCCTGAATCCCTCTGGCTGGAGAAAACTCCCAGTGTGCATACAGAATTTCTGTTAGCTGCCCAACCACACATGTGCCTTACAGGTTGCTGTCTTCTTTTTTTGTTTTTCTTTTATTTACCTCTGCTGTTCTAGTCACCTCAGGTATATCAAAATAGCTTCTGCTGGAATGAAGCAACAAGAAAATGAATGTATCTTCTGGTGTGTGTGTGTGTGTTTTATTTTTATCTGACATTTTTGTTTAAATTTATAAGGCTAATTAATGTGCTGTGTAATTTCAGTAATGCATTTTGCGATCCAAATGACTGAACTTGGTTGTTTTATCTGCATTTCATATAAGTGCCAATTTATTGATCTTGCATTTGTAAAGAAATAACTTTTTTTTTACTGATTGGTGCTGTATCATTGGCCATTCAATATTCTATAAATTTACATGGTTAGCGGTCGAGAGATCTCGTTTGACAGTCCGTGTGGCGTACCAGAGCTGGATCTGTGAAAGAATATGGAGTGTGGCTGACTTAAAACAAGAACTCCAGTCTGTTCAGTCAGACCATTTAAGCTCTTCGTGGTCCGTAGCAAATCAGAGTGTAAATTGCTGGCTAATCCATGAGGTTGTTTTTCTGTTGCTGGTACATATCCCTGTGTAAATCACCAATTGAAGGGAACCGAATCGGACCTACTTTATTTTCTCTTTGCCATGACTTGCAAAACTATATATATCTTTATTATTTTGGCATTATGTTCTATTAACAAAATTTCAAATTACATTATAGTCATGAACTTTTTTGGTTTTGCATTTTCATTTATTTTTACCTTTTGTCAAATCTATAAGATCTAACTTTCAAAGAACGACTTAATTAAGTAATTTTGTTGCGTAGATGCTGCATCTCCAGCCTTGCAAATAATACCCGTGTATGAATCACATTTTTGCAATTTACAGACGTACTGGTGGATATCAGACACAGCCATTAGTAGCCCTGGACAGTGTTTTAGTATTAAATAATGTTTATGTCTGGTGTTCGCATCCATCCTGCAATGTCCGGGAGGAGGCATGGCCTTCTCTGCAATGATACAATGCTCCGGGTGCACGCGCATTAAAGTTTCCACATAGGAAAGCAGTGAATCAATGATCTCTTTTGGGGACTTCTGTCACGTGACCATTTTTTCTATGACAGCCACTAGAGGTGGACTCAATCCTGCAATGTAAACATTAGTTTCTAAAAAATGTTTTTAAATGTTTTACATTGCAGGGTTAGGACAGGACCAATGTACACAGACGACTTCACTTCATTGATTTGATGTGGTGGGAGACCATAATATCCCATTAAAGTGGCTCTGTCACCGCAACCCCCCTTATCTGAAAAATTTGTCTTTTATGAAGGTACAATCTTTCTGAAATACTCACACTGTGTTAGAATTTCACTGAAATCCCAACCCAGTGAAGAGATATACAGATACAAATTAGTGTCTACTTTTGTCTCTGAATATTTCCTACGCCTGGCATTTCAAAACGCTGGGTAGAGCCACCTTAGTCTAGAGGTGTCAATCCCCCCCTCCCCCCCAAGCCCTCACTGGTTAAGGCTGTAGGGAATTGCTTTACCTATGGAGGATCCTGCGGTCTCATGGAACTCTCCGTAGACCCCAATGCTGAGCTCTCACTTATACGCGAGAGATCAGCAATGATCATGGCTGCTGTTGCTGAAATGCCAGGAGCAGGAGAAGATGGCGGTGCCTGTGAGCATCAGGTTTCAGTAAGTAGAACTCCCATTTACCTGTCCCTCCTAGTGGACCGCCAGCTGTGAAGTTACTCTCTGAGGTCTTTGTAAAGTCTAGTGACAATGCTGCTTTAAATAGCACAACACTGCATAATTTATTAGTACACAGTGAATGTTAATAATTGGTACATATTAAAATATCCCGCTAATTGCTCTATTCCTGGTTAAGAGCCAGTATCTAACCTTTCCTCTAGAGAATTGAAATGTGTGAGTAGTGTCAATATTGGGAGGGGAAACTGATAATTTAGCACTGGAGAAGATTAGCTGACTTCAGTAGGCAAACAGCATGCAACTGCTGTAGATGTCTGATAAAACCAGACACTAATTGGAACATGAGGTTTTCGTTTGCCGAGTCATCCAGTCTTCCACTCTGTGAGCAGTATTGACCCCATTTGTGCTTGATGTACCTGTTGGATCTCTTTGCATCCCTTGTTAGTGCATTTGCAGATCCATTCTCCATGAGTAATGTGCATGATTGTATCATTTAGTCTGACAGCTGGTACAAGTTCCACTGTTCTAGATACACCAGAAGGTCTTGCCAGCATCGTTAAGCACAGCAGATGCCAAAGCGTGTGTGTTTCCCCCCACCCACCCCTTTCTTCTATGAAGTGCCAAGTTAACATGCTCACTCCCACTGCTATGTCTGTTCTTACTGTCAATAATAATCACTTATATGGTGTTAGTGGGAAGAGTTAGAGGTTGACTTTTTAATTTGTATTTTTTTTCTTCTGAAAAGCTTGTACGATAAGCACATTAAATTTGTAATGCTATTCATAGTTTTAGTGGTGCTGGATACATAAATTCAGTCAGTGAAACTCATTTCATTTTAAAAATATCCATGTCTAAAGTGCTGACATTTTGACTTTCTAAGAAGTGCAAGGAAAACAATATAATGTAAATTTAGCATTTTTTTTGGTTTGTATTTTCTATAATTCTTTATTTTTGGATCAATCCACGAGATTGTCATCTCAATACACTGATCGTGTTAAAGCATTTTCACAATACAGAAAATAAATATTATGAGTGTAGTAAAGGATATGCATCACTTTTAGTGGATTGTTTATTTTTATTTTTTTTAATACAAAACATTAAGCTATAGCAATTGTAACCCTTTAATGACCTGAGATATATCTTGTCATAACACAATCAGTCCATAAAGAATGAAGGCATGCATGGAATGCCCTGCTTATTTAGCATTTACAGATCTATACAGCCCTGGCATCATTTTAAGTCAGACATCCATTGTGATAAACTGGACATTTTTTTTTTATGACAAAATTATTCCATTGCCTGGAATACCAATGAACAAATGATATTAACAATGGTTACATTTTATACTGGGGCGGATGCTGTGTGTGAGATCACTTACAAGGGAACCCTTACTTTTTACTCAAAAGGGAGAGGAACTTTTTGATTTGTAAGTTTAATGGGGAGTGGGGGTGTATATCCCCACTGTTCTGTAAATTAAACCTAATCTTTTCATGTCTAAATGTAAGTAATATAATTTCCACTTTGATATACATTTTCCAGTGTCATTTGTCATTTTGTGGGATTCTGTAATCTCTGATATGTTTCCACAATGCTATAATGATCGTTAGGTGCATGAAACCGGGCTCCAAAATCAAATTTCCCATTCCTCCATTAACAGAAAGGGGAAATGATGCAGATTTACTGCAATGCTGTAGTTTGTACTCACATTTTATCACAAGTCCCCTCCCTCTATGCTTTGCAGAAACAAGCCTGAGCTGCCAAGAGTCACATTCTTCTACTCTGAATCATTTTTAGCTTATAAATTTAGTTCAGTATCCATAGATACAGTAGAGTCTGCCTGGCTGTTTATTGTCAGTGACCACTGTAGATCTTTGGATATGGAACAGTTTACAGCTTGCTTGAACCACTGTTCCAGAACAGTACATGTTCATCTAAAGCAGAGACTGGTTCCTCAATCACTTTTCAATCACAAAAAAAAAAACCCTAATTTGGCAGTCTAATCCACTGCTCTTATTAGTTATTACAGTATGCATTAGGATCCATTTGACTTGCTACACTATGTCCATGGCTTCAGACGCACAGCCAACTACAGTGGATATGTATGCCATGTCAACATTTTAAATGGACAAAGAGGGACACCTTGATTTAAGGTGTTCAGGGGAAGCAATGATCGGATACATTTTAGGTGCCTTACTAATAACCATTATTGCAACTAAAATGTAATTTAGAACAAGATCAATGTCTTCTTTGCAAAGACTGATTTCCAAACACTTTTTTATTGTAGTATCAATACACATTACGTGACACACCAACAATATGGAGCTCCTAGAAAAAAGGGGACATTAGAATAGAAAACTGGAACCAATGGATTTGGGCACACAATAGGGACTGTCCCTCGTAAATAGGGACACTTGGGAAGTATGGCATGCTATAATGCAGGGCTCGATAAATCCCAGACGCCAGGTCGCCACGGCAACTAAAAATTTTGCCATGGCGCCTGGGATTTGTCCACTTTTTATCTAAAACGCCTGGCTGAGCAAGAAATGGAGCCGGCTGTCCACCCGCGGGAGCATGTAGGCGGCCGGCTAAGTGAGCGTTGAAGCCGGCCGCCCTGGGCTTTATGGAGGCGGCCTGCCGAGTGGAGCATCAAGGCGGGCTGGGGCAGCGTGCGAGGCAGCAGTGATCTTCCAGCGGCTCCTCTCTGCTTCCTCGCGCTGTTTAATGATGCCGGGAGCCGGAATATGTCGTCATTCCGGCCCCAGCATCACAGGGAGCAGAGAGGAGCTGCATGGTAGATTACTGCTCCCTCTCACACAGGAAGAGAGAGCAGCCCCACTAGACCACAGGAAACGTCCACTCAGCACTCCCAAAAGGTAGGGAGGCTGGGTGGATAAAAAAACATGTACATTTGTGTTTGAGAAAGTGTGTGTGTGTGTGCCTATGCCTCTGTCAGTGTGCGCGTCTGTGTCTGTTTAGGTACCTGCGATCACGATTGGTGTTTTTACTCACCCTTTTTTCCCCAGGCTGTGCAGGTTTTGCCTTGACTTGTCCTGCCTCCATTGCCGAGCTCAGCAATCTTTTTGATCTCAGCTAAGCCAGTGCTTTCCCATAGGAAAGCATTGGGAGGATATTGCGCATGTTCTGTATAGGTAACATTCAGCGCATCCATGCAGAGCATTGACACAGGACTCTCTAGTGGCCGTCTGAGTGACAGCCACTAGAGGTCTTTCTCTGAAAATGCAGCGTTTACATTGAAAAGGCTACAGGGACAGGCTATAGGCACCAGAACCACTACATTAAGCTGTAGTGGTACTGGTGACTATAGTGCCCCTTTAAAAAAACAAACAAAAAAAAAAACTGGCTCCTAACTTTATTAGCTGGCTCCTAGATTCCAAACAAATTTGTCAAGCCCTGCTATAATGCATCTTTGATGCCCCCTTGCCATCAAATATCCAGTTTAAAAAAAAAAAAAAGTTTTTTGATGAGCTTTCAATACACATTAATTGGTTGTAAACAAACTTGAGTGCCCATTCTCACTTCAAGTTTGCATTTTCTATTTTTTTTATTTTTGGTTTGGTCATATTCTTCATTGCTTAATTACTTACTCTTCTACAGGTTCTTCTGAATTCTACATATTATAGGGCTACCCTTTTCATATTCTGCCCATCAATATGTATATATAATATGTGTCCCTGAAAACACTGTTGCTCTGGTAACCCTATCTATAGCTAGCTGTAAGTCGTCATGCCACAATGAACAATGTCAGCAGGCAGCTACATATAACTTAATTAGAGGAAAAAATATGTTTATACACTGGTGGGCCCTTAAATTACAGGACTCTGCAACAATAACTAGAAAAGACGCTGGTGGTTGCATATAAAGGATTCTTCTTTCCCTACATCTGTATGCACATTAACATTCATCCCCCATGGAGCTATCAGTATGAGATAAACACTAGGATTTACACCTTGACAGTCTTACATACTATGTAAAGCACTGCTCATAGCCAACATTGCTAAATCATTGTGTAACAGAGTTGATATTCCCTCTTTAGTTGTTTATGTCTGTTTGTTTTGCATTTTTGATGGTTTTACTAGCATAAAGTAATGGCAATGTTGCAACCGTTATGGTAATATTGTCAGGTCAGATCTAGCTATCTTATTGTTTTATGAGTCCCTTATAACATATTTTATTATATTACAGGAAGAACAAACAAGGACTCTTGCCTAGCCTGGAGGATTTGCTCTTCTATACAATTGCTGAAGGACAAGAAAAAATACCAGTTCACAAGTTCATCACTGTAAGTTTAGAAAAATGTCATCCATCCAAACCACTATATCATCATAGCTAAAAAGAGACATATGTGCATCAAGTTCCACCTTTCTGCTGTTCATCCAAAAGAAGGCAAAAACACAGTCTAAAGCACTTTCAATTGTGCAACAAACTAGGAAAAAAAAAATCCTTCTTGACCCTTGAATAGCAGTCGGATCTCTCCTTACATACCACTAATATTTATTAATGTATTGAGTGTGATTTCACCAAATTAAGATAGATTTTTAGTTCAACACTTAAAACACTGACACCATAACCACTACAACTTGTCTATACTGTCACTTTGTCTGTACAATTTTGTCCAAATTTGGGTGGCAATGATGGGTTTCCACCCTCCACTTCGAGCCTGTCATTGGTGTCAAAACCTGCACGTTTTATTTATTTATTTATTTTTTTTTTTTTTCAATGGAGAATGGGCGAGAGGCTTCCTCATTATTATATTGGTGGTAGAGATGCTTTGACTTTTGGGTGCTGTGACAACTCTGCTCTTTTGACAAACTTCTCAAACTGTTTGACAAAAATAAGGACTGCACCCAAAGAGCATAAATGCCCTTTAGAGGTTGAGTGTTTATAGTCTTTTAACTGTTCCTTTGAAAGACGAAACTAGATACTGTTCCTGACGTGTGGAATGCTATGCATGTGCACAGAGTGGAGGCAAATGAAACTACTATAGGAACCCACTGCTGCATGTTTTGATGTCATTTCTATTTTTAATAAACTCTAATGATCACATGAGCTGTCATTGGGAATGTAAAGCACATCTATCATGGTTTGGATTTTCTAACATTTCATCTGAGCTTTCATATAAGATAATTGAGTTTATTACTTTAATTTAATATTTAAAATTTGTACACTCTGTTATAGATACATGTGATGTCATGTTAAAAACAGAAATATCAGCTATTTATATTTTGGTTACCCTTGTGTGGCCCTGACCTTGATTTAGTACATAGCCAACCAGTGAAGCCTTGTGAGCTTGCAATTTACATTTCTTTTAAAGGGCTTACTCAGTATTTTTCCAAAACATCTGTTTTGTGCAAATACATTGCAGTCTCAAGGCAGCTCAACTTTATATAGTTTTCAGCTCATGGGTCATGACGCAGAACTGGGTCTCCATGCCAGGGCATAAACTCTCAAGTCTTCGTCTTCTAGCCAAGCCTTAAAATGTATTCTCCTCTGTAAACCTGACGGGCCATAGCACATTCTCCAGGGCTGAATTTCTGCTTGCCAGGGTTACATTTTCACTCCCTAGTGGGGAGAAATTTCAAAGTGGCAAAGCAATTTCATTGGGTCCCTAGTGCCTGAAATATTTCCCCCCTTCTTGTAATCAAGCATCTGCTCACAAATGTTTGTTACACCAGAGAAAGCAGCCTGACTGCGATGGAGACACCTGACCCTGGAAGAGTCTAATGAATGGGTTTTGCAGAATTTACTTTAAAAGACCACTATAGGCCTCCCAGACCACATCTGCTCAATGAAGTGGTCTGGGTGCCAGGTCCCTCTAGTTTTAACCCTGCAGCTGAAAACATAGCAGTTTCAGAGAAAATGCTATGTTTCACTGAGGGTTTATCCAGCCTCTAGTGGCTCTCATTGACAGCCGCTAGAGGCGCTTCTGCTATTCTCACTGTGAAAATCACAGTGAGAAGACACTGGACGTCCATAGGAAAGCATTGAGCAATGCTTTCCTATGGGTGGTTTGAATGCGTGCGCGGCTTTTGCCGCGCATTCGGATCTGACGTCTGCAGGGGGTGGAGAGTTCCCCAGCACAGAGGGAGCCCGGCGCTGGAGAAAGGTAAGTGGCTGAAGGGGTTTTAACCCCTTCAGCCCAGTGGTAGGGGGCCCCTGAGGGTGGGGGTACCCAATGACCCTATAGTGCCAGGAAAACAAGTTTGTTTTCCTGGCACTATAGTGCTCCTTTAATTGTAGTATGAATCTGTTACATTTGAAGAACAGGTAACTGAGCTAATTTTACTGCTGAAGAATTGGACCATAATAGGAATATGTCCGTAAGTGAATAGCCTGTAATCATCTGAGTCTAAACATCAAAAATATTTTAAAAGGAAATTACAAACACCTGTACCACAACATATTGGTTGTGATGTGGTTTGGATGTCCTTGTCCTGCTATGGTTTTTCTCCACATTGAAATCTTTTTTTTTTTTTTAAAGCTAAAATCATTAAAATGCTAAAAATGTGTCTAATGCATAGTAGGTATTTAGAATAATTTACAGTTTTTTTTTAAATTGCATCAGTATTTTTCATGGCTGGTATACTTGGATATTGTATGTCTTGTATAAATGAAAATGTTTGAAATTATTTTCTTTTTCTTTTTAAATCATTTCCACTGCTTTTAAAATGTCTTACAGGCATTAAAGTCTACTGGACTGCGTACTTCAGACCCAAGACTGAAGGAATGCATGGACATGTTAAGACTGTCTCTTCAAACCACATCGGATGGTGTCATGTTAGATAAAGAACTCTTCAAAAAGTAAGACGTGTAATTTTGTAGATTTGTAAAACCATGTATAATCTGTACTATGCATTGCACAGTCTACGGAGGATGATTGGAGGATCAGTAACTGAAGATCAGTAACCGTTTCAGTAGATCAGAAATTCAACTATGCTCTCAGAGGGTATATAGTTAAAGTTGCTCTCTCATGGACAATAGTGTTTCATTTATTTATTATTGTCCTCTACCTATATTTTATCCTATTATTCTCAAAAGTATTTTATTTGGCACAGGTTCCCTATCCTTACACTGGAAGCTCTTAGATTAAGGCGCGGGATCTTCTTGTCCGATACCATCTTTAGAATCTTCGTGTCAGGCACCATCTTCAGAAGCTTATCAGTGATGTATTGTCACTGACTTTTTCTGCCCTTTCTTTCCCCGTAATTCCAGATCTTGCACTTGCCCACTTCTATTGTACTGGGCATACGTGACTCTCTAGAAAGGAGATCTAGATTGTGAAATTGCAGAGAAAAGATGCAACTGGGAATTGAGTTTTTGTGAAAAAAATAATTACCTACCGTTCTTTGTCTTTATATGTTTTAACTGGGTTAGAATTTCAGTTAACTCTCACTTTAGTAAATAACCCCGTGTTCTTTCAAATACAATCAAACCGTTTAACAAGGCTCTGTAGTTGTGAAGAAGGTGGCTGATAATTCCAAACTACATATTTTCTTTGTATTGTTGACAATGTCATGTATTTTGCAGTGGTAAAATTTTGCTTACGAGTTTGATTTATTGTCATTTGACTTGGCAAGTTAGATATTTAAACCAATAAATTCATCTGCAAGCCAAATGTTCTTTGTATTACAACTGTTGTTTTGTTGATGAAAGCACACAATATAGTGATTAACAATTACTGCTTGTACTGGTTATCATTCATTAACTTGTGATTCAGGATGTAATCTCTTTCATATTCTAGTCTTGCATGCTGCATTATTTGTGAAAGGTTAACCTTGCAAACTATAATCCACAATTTCCTTTAACTATGTAGTGGATGAATCACTAGTTCTCCACAGGCCATAGTTCCTTCTGAATATTACAGGGTGCATGTATGTAATTTAATCCCAAGAACATTGCTATGCCACCTCTTTAAAGGGGATGGGTAGTACATAATTGGGGAGTCTAGGATGGGATGCCAGACCATATTAAATTAAAGGGACACTATAGTCACCAAAACAACTTTAGCTGAATGAAGCAGTCTTGGTGTATAAATCATGCCCCTGCGGTCTCACTGATCAAATCTCTGCCATTTAGGAGTTAAATCACTTTGCTTATACAGCCCTGGCACACAGTCCTGCATGTGACTTACACAGCCTTCCAAACACTTCCTGCAGAGAGTCCTCTAATGTTTACACTTCCTGTATTGAAAATAATGTTTAATCTGATGAACCTGTGAGGTGAAACACGCGTCAGGGGAAACATCACTGGCACTATCCACCAGTCAACTTACCAGGCCAATTAGAGCTTTCTATCGGCATCGGCTTGGCCGTTACCCAGCAGCACTTGAAGCAGCCTACAAAGTCTAGGCATTTCCAGCACACTTCTTTCATTGTAGCAGTATTGCTGGGAAATTTTCTATTTGGATTTCCATAGAAGATTGTAGGCTTTTGGCTAAGGGGGTGCCCTCGAAGGCACAAGTACTTAGGTACCACAAGCATAGGAGGATTCCTAGTGTTTTTGTAGTTAACCCCTCTCTACCCATAGCTTGTTGGTTATTTAGCCAGTTACTGCAGAATATACCAGGCAATATCTTTGTAGTTTGCACCTCCTAGTTACCATACTGTTGATACTCCGCCAGCACATACCTCTAGATCATGGGTCGTCAACCTGGTCCCTACCGCCCACTAGTGGGCGTTTCAGGATTCCAGGTGGGCGGTAGGGATTTTCAATTTTTTTTTTTATAAATTGGGCAGGCGGGCGGGCGCGAGCCGGCGGTACCGCTGTGACTGGGTACCGCCATCACCACTTGCGGCCCCGGCGGCAAACCGCCGGGGCCGCATATGGAGGGGTCCATCGGGTGGCCCATGCTGTCAGGGCCACCCGATGGATGTGGATTGTGAGGGGGCCTGGTCAGCGCTGGGCGCTTTAACAGCGCGACCGGGCCCCCTGTGATGACATCAAATCTGCTGGGAGGAAGTGATTCCCCGGTCACTCCTCCCAGCATACAGAGAGCCGCGCGGGAGGAAGGAGGAGGAGGGAGTCAGAGTGGGAACTCTGACTCCCATGCACCTGAGCCACCACTGGACCCCAGGGAAAGTCACCCTCCTGCACCTTAAAGGTAGGAAACAGGAGGGTGACTTAAATATAATGTGTGTTTGTTTGTGTATGTGTCTTTGTATGTATGTCTTGTGTGTGTCTGTATGTATGTCTTGTGTGTGTCTGTATGTATGTCTTGTGTGTGTCTTATGTAAGTGTCTTGTGTGTGTATGTCTGTATACATGTGTCTTGTCTTTGTATGTATGTCTTGTGTGTGTCTTATGTGTGTGTGTATGTCTGTATATATGTGTGTCTTGTCTTTGTATGTATGTCTTGTGTGTATGTCTGTATACATGTGTCTTGTGTTTGTATGTATGTCTTGTGTGTGTGTGTCTGTATGTGTGTCTTGTGTGTGTGTCTGTATGTGTGTCTTATGTATGTGTCTTGTGTGTATGTCTGTATACATGTGTCTTGTGTTTGTATGTATGTCTTGTGTGTGTGTCTGTATGTGTGTCTTATGTATGTATGTCTGTATACATGTGTCTTGTGTTTGTATGTATGTCTTGTGTGTGTGTCTGTATGTGTGTCTTATGTATGTGTCGTGTGTGTGTGTGTATGTCTGTATACATGTGTCTTGTGTTTGTATGTATGTCTTGTGTGTGTGTGTCTTATGTATGTGTCTTGTGTGTATGTCTGTATACATGTGTCTTGTGTTTGTATGTATGTCTTGTGTGTGTGTCTGTATGTGTGTCTTATGTATGTGTCTTGTGTGTATGTCTGTATACATGTGTCTTGTGTTTGTATGTATGTCTTGTGTGTGTCTGTATGTGTGTCTTATGTATGTGTCGTGTGTGTGTGTGTATGTCTGTATACATGTGTCTTGTCTTTGTGTGTGTGTCTTGTGTGTGTCTTTGTATGTATGTCTTTGTGTGTGTGTGTGTCTTTGTATGTATGTCTTTGTGTGTGTGTGTCTTTGTATGTATGTCTTTGTATGTGTCGTGTGTGTGTGTCTGTCTGTATATATGTGTGTATGTATGTGTCGTGTGTGTGTCTGTCTGTATATATGTGTGTATGTATGTGTGTCTGTTTCTTGTGTCTGTCTGTATGTGTATGTGTCTTTGTATGTATGTCTTTGTGTGTGTGTGTGTGTGTGCCTGTCTGTCTGTATGTCTGTATGTGTGTCTGTATGTGTGTCTGTATGTCTGTATGTATGTGTGCCAGTCTGTTATAGTGGGATACCTAGCTCAGCTTTCCTACTGGGCATTGCTATAAGGAAGGTTAAAAAAAGGGGGGAAAAAAGGTGGGGAGGGGAATTGAGGAGGGAGAAGAGGGGAGCTGACGCACAGATGAGAAATCATATTATGCGCAAACAGAGAAGTCGTCTGAATATCACCGAAAGAGGAGACCTTCGTTTGTTCCTTACAACCTCAAGGATCTCATTAATCACTAGTAAAGGTAATTTCAATTTACTTTATTGTTTTCTCATTAAACTTTTTATAAAGTTAAAAACATTATAAACATGCATTAATTGCAAATAAAAAGATAAATGTACGTACATTTATTTTTTTTTAAAACACCCTCCTTTCGAAAAAAATATTCCGCACTTGCGCGAAAACTGGTGGGCGGTAAGGAAATTTTTTCAACCAAAAAGATGCATTAGTGGGCGGTAGTTAGAAAAAGGTTGACTACCACTGCTCTAGATGATGCTATTTCTCACGATCTTTAACACAGGACCCTGTCATCATTTCTGAGATGCTATTTTCTGCAGTATACTGGCACTCTCAAGCTTGTTTTGGAGTCCAGACACTGCAGTTTCGTTAAATAATGTTATCAGCTTTGTTAACCGCTTCGGTGCAGCTCACTGGAACTTGGCTATTTTTCCTTGAGCCCGGATACTGGTATAGCGATACATTATTGACACTACTAATTTGTAGCTGTTGTTCCCACAGTGGCATTTCACTCTGTTAACAGGCAGTGTAACTGCATCACTTGAGGATTTCTTACAACCGTTATTTGAACTAAAATTTGTTTGTATACCCCTCTTTTTACTATTTACATTAAAAGTGAAGTTTTAATTATCTTTCCTCTTTTGTGATCTCCCTGAGCCCAACCTATTCTTAGGTCACCCCTCTAAAACAAGGCAACTACCGCTCTGCAGGACACTCTATCATTTATCCGGTCCCTTCTCCTGTCTCCCTTCCTTATTGTTTAGTTTTATAGTGCATTTCGTTGCACTAGGGGTTAACCCCCGCTCAGGAGTAAGATTATTGTACTATCTTCATTCCCCTTGTTTTTTGTTTAATTGAAGTTCAATTTACAGAGCAGGAGATACAAACTTTTAAAGTAAATTACATCTGATTGATAGCTAAACCATTTCTTTTAATGCAGGCTGTGTGAGTCACAGCCAGGGGAGGTGTGGCTGGGGCTGCATAAGCAGACACAAATGCGATTTAACTCCTAAAATTAACATAATTGAGCAGTGAGACTGCAGGGGCATGATCTATACACCAAAGCTGCTTCATTAGGTTAAAGTTGTTTTGGTGACTATAGTGTCCCTTTAACAACTGTTTACATTTAATCTGGTCATCATCTCCAAAATCCCCCTGCTGTCTCAAATCCTCATTATATAATTTACATTCTAATCTCACAAGCTATTTTTTTTTAGACTTCAGCTCACAGACATGGTCTTTTGTATTAGTCTACACCTTTTGGTATTGGTCTTTGTATATATCACCCCCTCCCAGTTGTACAGCGCTGCAGACTATATTGGTGCTTTATAAATGTAAAAAATAAATAAACTAACATACTAGAGACAATATGTTTTCTAACCAGTTAAATGTTTTCTAGATCTCTGTACAAGAGAATACTAGTCTAATTCCCTTCTACCGAACAGTGGAAGTTTTTAAGTAGAAGGGTATAAGAGTCACTTAGCTCAGGGGTGGGCAATCTGCGGCCCTCCAGATGTTATGGACTACATCTACCTTGATGCTTTGCTAGCATTATGTATTTTAGTCCAAATCATCTGGAGGGCCGAAGATTGCCCACCGCTGACCTAGCTGTAGCTTGATTACCTTTAGTGGAGTTGTTGTATTACTACTTGATAGTGAAATGACCACTACTTTAAGGGAGCCCTTTTCAGTTTTTTCTTTACACAGTTGGGAGTGTTTCCTTGTTTGGTCCTTCTGTTTCTGAAGTTTGTGTTTTTTTAATTTTTTTATTTGGCAATGACCTTATGACCCTTTTTTGTGATATATATATATATATATTGTACCTTGCACTCAAGCTACCAGTTCTTTCAAGACCGGGTGCATTACCAGGGCCAAAACATCATAGATTCAAATAGTATGGCTGCACTCACGGATATTTCTTTAAAAATTAACTTTTATTTTGGTTCCATTAAAATAAATCGACGTTTCAGGCCAACTTGTGGACTTTCATCAGGATTCCTGATGAAAGTCCACAAGTTGGACTGAAACGTCGATTCATTTTAATGGATGAATTACTATTACTGGAGCACTAAATATATTAAAGCTCTATAGGGGCAGGAAATATTCCTTTCACCATATGTAAACAAAAAAGGTTATACTTATACTCTGCTGAATAGGGCTCAAAGTCATATAGAGCATGTAGAAAAAGAAAGATCAAAAAAAGATCATAGTACAGATCTGCATGGATTCATATACATGTGTACTTGATATAAAAGTAACAATTTATTGTATACAATATTTAACCCCTTAAGACCGCAGGACGTACCATGCCGTCCTTATTTGGGCGGCTCTAAACGCCGCAGGACGGCATGGTACGTCCTGGGCGGTCTTCAGCCCCACGTGGCCGGCGGCACATGGCCGCTGCAGATCGCGGTCGGGGGGCATGCCTGGCCCCCCAGGCAGCCCCCCTGTGCCTGGGGACCGCGGTCTGCAGCTTCCGATCGCAGTGACAGGCTGTCACTGCGATCAGTATTTACCATGTGTCAGCCGATTTTAAAATCGGCTGACACATGGAGCCGGCCGCGTTTTCACTGTGCAGATCGCGGTCGGGGGACATGCCTGGCCCCCCAGGCAGTCCCCCTGCGGTCAGTGACCGCGATCTGCAGAGTCTGATCGCAGGGAGAGGCTGTCTCTGCGATCTGAATGCAGAGACAGCCTCTCCCTGCGATCTGATCGCAGTGACAGCCTGTCACTGCGATCAGAGTTACTATGTGTCAGCCTATTGGCTGACCCATAGTAACTCCAATCAGGATCCCCCTGCAGATCGCGGTGGGGGGCATGCCTGGCCACCCAGGCACTCCCCCTGTGGCCAATTACCGCGATCTGCAGGAGGTGATCACAGTGACCGCCTGTCACTGTGATCACTGATCCTGTGTGTCAGCCAGTGATGTAAAATCACTGGCTGACACTGTCTCTGCCCCTCTCCTCCCCTATTAACCCCTTAAAGTAAAAAACAATAAAAATTAAAGTTAAAAATAAAATACACTTACATCATTTATATATATATTATATATATGATCTATATATAATATATATATATATATACGCACACATTTACACATACACTAAGTGTATTTTAATATTTATATATATATATATATATAATATATATATATAATTATATATATATATATATTAATATCAAAATACACGTAGAAGGATATTGATTAAATATATACATAATTATAATTATATATATATATATATATATTATAATAAAAAATATGTAAATACGTAAAAAAAAAAAATTAAAAATATATATGTGTGTAATTTCGTTCTAACTGTATTTTGATATTAATATATATATATATATATATATATATATATATATATATCAAAATACACGTAGAACAAAATAATATATATATGTATATACCCAAGTATATACGTATACATCACTATATGTATAACTATATATAAATAAAAAATAATAGTAAAAAAATTATATACATATATATATACATATATATATACACACACGTGTATATATAATAATTTTACATATATATTTATGTAATAATTTTACATAATTAGGTCCTTTTATTAATTACAATTTGCAGGACCTGCCTAACAACCCAGGCCGAAAGTATAGGGAATTTAATTTGCTAGCACTATATTTAACCCTATAACTTTCCAAGACACTATAAAACCTGTACATGGGGGGTACTGTTTTACTCGGGAGACATCGCTGAATACAAATATTTGTGTTTCAAAACCGTAAAATTTATTACAACAATGATATCGTCAGGGAAAGTGAAATTTATTGCATTTTTCGCACACAAACGGCACTTACACTGACGATATTTTTGCTGTCATACTTTTTACTGTTTTGAAACACAAATATTTGTGTTCAGCAAAGTCTCCTGAGTATAACAGTACCCCTCATGTACAGGTTTTATGGTGTTTTCAAAAGTTACAGAGTCAAATATAAGGCTTGCGTTTCAGTTTTTTCATAATGAAATTCGCCAGATTGGTTAGATTGGCTTTGAGACCGTATAGTAGCCCAGAAATAAGAATTACCTCCATAATGGCATACCATTTGCAAAAGTAGACAACCCAAGGTATTGCAAATGGGGTATGTTCAGTCTTTTTTAGTAGCCACTTAGTCACAAACACTGGCCAAAATTGGCTTTCAAATTAGTTTTTTGCATTTTTCACACACAAACAAATATTAACGTTAACTTTGGCTAGTGTTTGTGACCAAGTGGCTACTAAAAAAGACTGGACATACCTCATTTGCAATACCTTGGGTTGTCTACTTTTGCAAATGGTATGCCATCATGGGGGTAATTTTCATTCCTGGGCTACCATACAGTCTCAAAGGCAACGTAACCAAACTGGCAAATTTCAATGTGAAAAAACTGAAAAGTGTAACATGCTATATTTGACCCTGTAACTTCCCAAAACACCATAACACCTGTACATAGGGGGTACTGTTTTACACGTGAGACATCGCTGAATACAAATATGTGTATTTTATTGCAGTAAAAGCAAACAGTATTATGACATTCACAGTTAGAATGTCACATAGAACTAAGAAAATTTAAAAAAAATCATATTTTCTCTCAT
The DNA here is from genome assembly GCF_036172605.1 of Pelobates fuscus. Classification (NCBI taxonomy): domain Eukaryota; kingdom Metazoa; phylum Chordata; class Amphibia; order Anura; family Pelobatidae; genus Pelobates; species Pelobates fuscus. The sequence continues at coordinate 91,949,660 of NC_086324.1, forward strand.
TTTTTTATATTTTATTCATATTACGTTATGTTCCATACCTAAATATTTGATGTTAAATGAAAGCCCTGTTTCCCCTGAACAAAATGATATATAATAAGTGTGGGTGCATTTAATATGAAAGAGGTAAATTATTGTTGAACAGACATATAGTCAAAATCTGTGGTTTGTTTAAATTTTTTTTGGTTCACAACTTGTACATTTGGCTGCGGTCTTAAGGGGTTAAAAAACAACTGATAGATAAAATGTAACTAAATAGCAGTGCAAACAAATTACTGCTTACTAGAAACGGTGGTGAGCACAACGGGCCAACATAAGAGTGATGAGATCTCTCTTAAATACTTTAAACGGCAAAAAACTTGAATACCTGTGTCCAATGGTGTTTGGGGTGTATCCCACATGTGTAGATGATGTCGGTAAGTGAATCCGTGCAGCGTATGAGGTCCCGGTCCACGTGGTGTGCGTGGGGAGGGGCCAGAAGCCGCAAGGCAAAATCCGACATGTAACCTCTATTGGGAGGTGGGTGGGTCTCCCCGGCTGCTCCATGCCAATGAACTTGGAGCCCGAGATATTGAGAGTTACAACTAGAGACAGTAGGCAGGTTATACATTTGGCCCAGCCAATAGGTGTAGTGTGGGCGGGTCCAAAAGCGGACCGGACTGACAATTTGAAGGAATCCCAATCTCATCCTATAGAAGCAGCCAATTGATAAAAGATTTTTATATAGTTGTCCTGTACTTCACCTCTAGAGCTACACATATGCCCCAGGGGAAGAATATCCCAACAACAGATAGCTGAGTGGAATCATTCGCAATCCAGAATCAAATTCCACTATATATATTTTGAGAAGTTATGTTAAATATCTTAACTATATAGGTCTCCTTTTTGTAGCCCCTCTGCCTCTTATTGGTGTCTCCATAGCGGGGCAGAATAGACTACAGAAGGCTCTGTCACATAATTAGAAATATGCATATGTATGAAATATAATATAATATAATGCATATGTCCCTGTCTGGATATATCAGTATACCTCCAATGTATGTATTCATGTCCAAATAAATAAAAAAATAATCACTAATAAATAATAAAGCAAGAAACAACTACAAATACTATATTACAAAATTTACAAGTGTATCAGGCATATATACAAATTTACATTACATACATATGGTGTCTATGGTATGTTTAAGAGACTTTCATTATAGCCAAGACCAGTGTCTATCTATTATACATTAATCTGATATAAAGGACGTGTATGAGAAACCTTCGTTGAGACCAAGGGGTGAGAGGGTTTTAAGCTTATATATCCAAAAGCTCTCTCTGTGTAAGAGTCTTTTGTCTAAATCACCACCCCTTGGTCCCAGCGTAACTTTTTTTTTTTTTTGCTGAGTTCAAAACTTTTTTTATTTTTTTTTTATTCCAATACTTTTATTTTATAATGCATAAAAGATCACAGCATTGCTTGTATGGCCATAACAGCCCTAACAAGCGCAGTGGTTACAAAGGTTTAAGCCTATTTGTGGTAAGAAAATAACCTGCACATATTTTAGTAAATTACTTGGTTCATAGTATCGTAGACAAGTTTAGCTTGAGTGTAGTGAAGGTAATGAAAAGAAACAGAAGCTTATTATCGAGTGAAATTGTAGCAATTATGTACAATGAGGAGCAGTGCCCTGTTTGCGTAAATTATACATACATTAGTGAAGGCAAATATGTGCGTCAAGAATAGCAGTAATCTTTACAGTTGCATGGTACAGCGATTCGAACAAAAGGTATAAGTATGTATGTGACATTCGGGGGCATTGCTCATTTAAGGTTTTACCACAGTATGCCACCACGCAGTGTACGCACAGTGTCTGAGGCCTGTCTGCCGCTAGCTGCGTGTGGCGAGAATATCATCTGCGTAGAAGTGGGTATTAGTGTGGTTACGGTGTGTGGTAGAGGCGTGCTGCGGTGGGTGATGCCCACCTGAGGAGGGGTGTGTGGCACTCTGATGTTCCGGATATGGAACTCAGGGTCCAATCTTAAGGAGGGGGGGGGGGGAGAGGGCGGCCTGTGGGCAGCAGGGAGATGTGGGTCGAGGTATCCCTTCAGTCGCAGTAGCCTGGAGCGTGAGGTCGTAGGTTCTGAGGTCCTCGGTTAGTGGGTTGGTGCGTGGTGGGGGGTCTGTCGCTGGAGATCTGTAGTGTGTGTTTGCTATGAGTCCCTGACGGGGCCCCTGGTCAGCGTAACTCTTTCAATGCCGCAAAATCTAATTGCGTCTGATAGACCACCATGATGTAATTTTAAATGTTTAGAGACTGGGGTGTCTATCAATCTTTTGGGGTTCACTGAATTAACATGTTCCCCTATTCTCAACTTGAAATTGCGGGATGTTTTGCCCACGTAAAGTTTGTTACAGGAGCATGTAAGTAAATATACCAGGCCTTTAGATTGACAATTAAAGTTTTTAACCTTAAATTCCTGAGTATATGTTGAATAGATGGTCGATGTATAAAGTTACATGCTTTACACCTGCCGCACTGATATGTGCCTATGACTGGAGATTTCAACCATGTTGGTTTCTGAGGGGTATTTTTAAGGTGGCTAGGGACCAAAATATCCTTAATGTTGCGCCCCCTTGTAATCACCCTATGTAGGTGTGGATCTTGGTGCAAAAGAGGCCAGAATCTTTCCAAAATCTTGATAATTTGATGCCAGCCGGCATCAAAATTCCCTATGCACCTAATGATCTCTTGTGATGATTTTGAATTGGAATCTTCAACTAGAAGATCTTTACGGTCTGCAAGTAGTGCGCGTTTACATGCATTTTTTATGCATCTATTTGGGTATCTTTAGGATGTTGTAACTATTTTTAATAATCCTTTGTGTTTTTTGTTATGGGTGGTCAGTGGGATGTATTACATTTTCTTCTCTTATATTTATATGGGACACAGATTAACAAATTAACCTATGTTTAATGCATTATTAAGATAATAAATTGGCAAAGAAAAGTTACTTGAATGTTTTACTTTAATGCACTTTAGTGGGCTTGCCTGAAACCGCAGAAAGACCTCTCCCACACCAGGAAAAAATGTTTAGCCAGTAATTCCTACCACAGCTGGGGATTTTAGGATACATGGTTTATCCCTAAGAACGGCATGCGCGCCATGGCTTGGCTTTCTCTTTCATTTTTCATTCTCTTTTAAACTTGTATATAATTAGTATAGCCAGCCAGCTTGGAAACCAATTGCGAGCTGACAGGAACCAGAGATGGAGTTTCACCCTAGATATCTACTATCTTGCATCGGACAGCATTTGAAAATGAAACTCTGCACATACTGGTTCCTTGTACTGTAATCCCAAGTAGTGCATAGAGTAACACTCCAATCTAGTAAGAATATAATGCATTCAGAAACCAAAAGCAATGTAATTTTCTCAAATAATCCTGGTTTTCTATTGGTTTCATGAAAAATATGAAGGAAACCATTTGGCAATGCTAAAGGAAACCTTCTCTGCCTTGCCAAATATTGTGTGTGTGTGTGTCTGTGTATTTATTTCTTTTTTCCATTAGTGAAGCTGTAAGAGGGCCACACTTAAAAGAACACTATAGGATCAGGAACACAGACATGTATTCCTGACCCTATAGTGTTAAAACCACCATTTAGGTGTCTTTTTATTCTGTGAAAAGGCAATGTTTTCATGAAAATTGCGAACGGAATGATTATACTCGCTAGAACAACCATGTTAAACTGTAGTTGTTCTGGTGACTATAGTGTCCCTTTAAGTTGTGTGGCATGCATTATAATGAATTATGTGAATGCAGTCCAAAATAGAGAGATGACTACACCATAAACTATGCAAGAATACAGGAGTATGGTGCTTGGAGAATGTCTTTAATCATTGACCACAGAGAATAACAAATCCTTTCCACGTTCCATGTCATTTGTACAAATAAATATGGTTATCAAGTGATCGCTGCAGCAGTAAAATATACTTTTATTGATGTGTGGGCGATTCAAAACAGATACAGCTTATAATGGTGTTCTAGTAGAATATGACCTTGGTTAAAGAATACATTTATAAACAAAGGCTTTCCTAACCACATTCTTGTGAAGTCAACTGTGAAAAGTGATATACAGGTACTGGCACCCTGTAAATGTCTTTTCTTTGCTTCCCTCTACTGCTCACCAACTTTTATTTTGATTATAGATATATATATATATATATATATATATATATATATATATATATATATATATATATATATATATATATATATATATATATATATTTTACAATACACAAGATCCAGCGCACTCACCTTTTCACTAAACAGCAACTTCAATGTTGAAAGATTTTATTAGTTTTTTTCGTTTTTTTTTAAAAACACCTAATCTAGGCAAAAATAATGGGGGTTTAGTTACATTATATGATCACACATTGCATAAGCCTGCCACAACGTCAATGTACCCCATCTTTGGAAGGTCCTACTCAAATTCCATCTGGGGCTCTCTGCAGTACAAGGCTAAATAGCGCCCTGTTATGAGGCACCTGTGACAGGGAGGGGTGCACTCACCTAAACAGGGGAGGCTGCACTCACCTAAACATGCATAAATGGGGTGGTGCTGGGGGCCAAATTATACAATACACAAGATCCAGCGCACTCACCTATTCACTAAACAGCAACTTCAATGTTGACAGATTTTAGTGCAGCCTCCCCCCACTCTGGATATCTTTAGTCTTTACTAAGTTTTTTTTATTCGTTGTGATGTCCCCTAATTATTGTCATTGTCTCTTAATTTCATCCTATCTTTCTGGAGCCACTCCTCCTCGATGCCTGTTTCAGTTGGTGTTCTCATAGGCTCTTGATCCTTTTTAATTCTTCATCTACACTACCTCTCTTGGTAACCTTATGAACTCCTTTGTATGGAGCACCATCTATATGCTGACGATATTCATATTTGCTTCACCTCCCCTGACCTGTCTGTCTATAATTATCTATAATTAAGAGACCTGATTATAAAGTAGAGGGCCTATTGTCCTACAATTCCCAACGCAACTAATTTTAAACTAAAAATTAAAACACTGGAACAAAAAACAGTTCAACTGGAGATAAGTGAAAGTAATTCATCGGTCTGAGTTTGGGTGCGTGGAATGAGTCCTGCTTCCTATTTCTGCCCATTAAGCTACTTGAAATGGGCTCAATTACATGTAAGTAAGGGCAATCGGGTCGGAGTGCCAGGATTAAGTTGCCATACTCGTGGAAGCCCAGGTTGTGTCCCTTACAAGTTTTGACCAAGTAATTTCTAACCTAATTTTGACCTTCACCATGATGTAATCTTTGGTTTAAGGGTATTTCTGGCACCATATAGCTCATAAAGTTCAGGTGAGAGCAAACTTAAAGGATCACTATAGGGTCAGGAACACAAACATGTATTCCTGACCCTATAGTGTTAACACCACCATCTAGTCCCCCTGGCCCCTCATGTCTCCATAAATATAGTAAAAATCTTACAGTATTCAAGCCTGAAGCTGTAAATCTGCATGCTGTTAGACTCAGAAAAACAAGCAGTCTGCTGACATGTGGTAGCCTGATCCAATCACAGTGCTTCCCCATAGGATTGGCTGAGACTGACAAAGAGGAAGATCCAGCATGATTCAAACACAGCCCTGGTCAATCAGCATCTCCTCATAGAGATGAATTGAATCGATGATTCTCTATGAGGAAAGTTCAGTGTCTGCATGCAGTGGGAGGAGATACTGACTCACTGGATTCCCGTGCACAGCAGATCTGAGTGGATGGAGGCATATTATGCCTCCATCAACTCCAAAGTCCCTCTGGTTCACTCTGAGTGACTGCAACTGGAGGTGTTCCTAGCTTTCAATGTAAACGCTGTATTTTCGCAGGGAGCTATAGTTCTCACCTGAACAACCTCATTAAGCTGTTCAGGTGACTATAGTGTCCCTTTAATAAAATGTCTCCACTGATTCACACAAATTCTGACCAATATATAGGCGATGCGCACCGTAAATATTAAATTTGCATAAATCATGATGCTATCAGTTAGTTAAAATAACATTTTGTAAACGACCGTTAATTTTGAAGTTTTATCGGTTAGTTGATGTATTTCTGTGCAGACCTTGTGTCACATGGGACATTTTACATTTGTGAACCTCCTAGACATTATCACAAAGGATAAAACATGCTTTGTCGGTTCTGCGTGGCCAACTTGATATGCTGCTGTTGCATGCCTACATTTATTTATTTTCCTTTATACTAAAAACCCCCTTTTTTTTTTTTAAACCCCTTAAGGACCAAACTTCTGGAATAAAAGGGAATCATGACATGTCACACATGTCGTGTCCTTAAGGGGTTAAAGAATGTACCTTACAAGTATATTATGTTGTAGTTGAGGCTAGAAATGACTCTTGAGTTCTCTTTATGAATAGGCAAGTTTATTGAACTATAAAGCAATATCGGAGAGTTAGAAATGATCTCTGCCCAAGAACCTGCTGTAGGTAGGGTTTCAAAGTTAGAAGCTGCTAATTAAAGGACCACAATAGTGCCAGGAAAACACTCGTTTTCCTGGCACTAGAGTGCCCTGAGGGTGCCCCCACCCTCAGGGACCCCCTCCCGCCCGGCTCTGGGGAGAGGAAAGGGTTAAAACTTGCCTTTATTCCAGCGCCGGGCGGGGAGCTCTCCTCCTCCTCTCCGCCTCCGATCCTCCCTTTCGGCTGAATGCGCATGCATACCATACATATGAGGCAAAAAATCATAAATGCCACTTAGTTACTCAAAGTGCCATGACCACTTCAGTTTAAAAAAAAAAAAAGAAAAAAAGAAAAAAAAGAATTTGCCATGTCCCTATTGACTTTAGCTGCTTTTAAAGAGCTTAAAAATTCCATCTGCTCCTTTAGCATTTTTTTTTTTTCATCCAATCTTTCTCTCCATTCCTTAGCAGACACTCAGTTGAGCAATTGAGAGCTAGGGAGAGCAGAGTAAACCTCTCACAGGACGTCCCTCTGCACACCACTTAGATAGAGAGTATAGGAATGGAGCAATGTGTCGTCACCCTTTTCAGGCGCTGGCCACAAAGCCAGTGAGTTGGCGTCCTACAGGAGGTTTGACCTGCTTGGGGAAGTGTCTCAATGCAGAGCAAATCAATAAAGAGTGGATGAGGAGCACAGGCCGAACGGAGGGGGATGTTACAGAAGTAACCCGGTAAGGCATGACCGTTTCCCTTTAACCCCTTAAGGACACATGACATGTGTGACATGTCATGATTCCCTTTTATTCCAGAAGTTTGGTCCTTAAGGGGTTAAACAGATGCAAGAACTATGTATGTGCTGTGTGCCATTATGAAATGCTGTACATATTTAGCTATTGGAGGTGTAACTCCACTTCCAGCTGCTTTAATTTGCCAGCCTGGAATGAGTGACCCAGGTAAGTGGCTAACCATTGCAAAACAGATTGCCCTTGATTAGGGACATGGGCCAAGGTACCCCTGGCATCACTACCATTGCAGCAGATTGTAGTAGTTATGTTGCATGCAGTAGCCCTTTAAGCTGTGTTGGTGCCATTTAGTTTTATGAGTTGAGTTGCTCATGTGGTGGGATTTTTAGTTGGGTATAAACTTTAGCTGTAGCCTTGATGAACAGAATGACAGGCGCTTGGAAGAGGGCAGCTTTCACATGAATTTCCTAACAGGTTCACTTACTGTGTTTCAAATGTAGCTCACAAAAGCCTGTGAGTTTCTCAGTTAGCTACCACTGCTGTAGCTTTTACAAGCCCTTTAGTTAACTATGGTTCCTGGAATGTTTCTTTTAATGAGAGTTCTGAACTAGAGCAAATATTCGCTCTCCATCAGTAACAAATAGCCCTCCGTGCTGCTTTCAAAAAGGTGTCATTTTTCTTTCTATGTGAGGTACGTGTGCTGAAACTATTTTAAACTATTTCTCATTTCTTACTAGGGGTAGTCAAATCACTGCATCATTTATTGCTTTTCTTTACACGTAGCACTATTGCTGCCAATGTGTCTGCATAGTCCATTTTGCATTTTTAACAAATAATTCATGATACAATATATATTTTAATGCCTTTGATGCAACACTTATTAATTTGCATGTGTGAACTTATATGCAACCTTTTCACATGCTGTTTACACCCACAAGTTCATTAATGAGGGATGGGAGAATGATTGCAATCAATGACATCTCCACATATGAAAAGAATACAGATTGAAGCCAAAGAAGAAAAAAACCCAGAGGAATACCTGCCATTGCTCTTTTTTTCAAAGTATATTTTAATGTAGATACATGTAATTAGTAGACTTGTGCAAAACTTTGTTTCAGACGGTTCATCCGAGTCAAATGCCTTTTCATGCACACCTAGACGAATCACTCGCCCAGGATTTACCCTTTTCAATAAATAAGACTCCACAGGTAATCCCTGGACAATGAATTTGTCTGGGTGTGGCTTAAAAGGCATTTGACATTTTAGAAAAAAAAACAAAACATATTCATTATTCACGGATTTTTACTTGAAGTAAAATTGCCTCAATGAAAGAAGAGTACAAGAGGAAAAAGAAAACTGTTCTGCACTGACCTATACAAAACTGGTCACCCAGGACCCTCATATCTCATATGATCACTATGAGATTTGCAGGTATCAGATTTTCTAGCAGTACATTACATCAACAAGTAACAGTGCTTGTAAATTGAACAATGGTTTAGTATTTGAGATTTCTAAGCTTAATATGCAGTCGTAGATAAAGAAAAATAACTAAACAAAACAAAAGGGGAGCGGGTTTGATCTCCAGGACTCTGGTAGTGTAATCGGAATGATATCCCAATAGACCTTGAAGGAACACTCTAGTGTCTGGTACACAAATCAGACAATTCTTAACACTGTAGTGGTAAAACCGCTATTTATGTGATAGGCACCCTTGCCCCCCCACCCCTTTTTTTCTTTTTTGGTGCATGCCAGTCTTGCCTCGACTGGCCCTGATACGCTCGCCTCCATGGCTGAGATGATCAAATTTGACTATTCCAGCCAATCCAATGCTTTTCCATAAAGCTTTGGGAGGCTTTTATGCACTCACGGCAAAACACAGTGCTGTGCCAATCAGCATCTCCTCATAGAGATGCAATGAACAAATGCAAAATCTCCCCACAAAAAACTACCCTTTAGTATATGACCGGATGCTTCACTCCAATACATGCACTTTTGGTCAGACAGTGTTTGAAAACAATCAGCTAGTCTCTGAGGTCTTCACCTGTCTGACACAAGTTGCATGTATATGGCTGAAGGATCCTGTCCTATTGTAAAACTAGGGATGAGTTTAGTGGCTGCGAAGAGAATTAAAGGGATCTACCTTTTCCCAGGATTTCTAATATTTTGGTTACTTATCCGTTGTCTTAACAAATGGTTATTTGTGAGGTATATAAATTTGAATGTAAAAATCAGCACCTCTTCATCCTTCAGCTTGACGCCTTCAAGCAAACAAGGTTATAGGTTATTTTCAGTGTTTTAATTAAAGGACTAATTTCCAGAGCAGAGACCATTATTCTACGAGGTGGCTCTATTCATAATACTCTGCGAACATTCATAAACCTTATTAAGGAGCTTAATTGAGGGTCAGACATTTGAGGGTGGGGTAGGTTGTTGTGTTTTCCCAGTTTCTAGTCAACTGTTTCCTTACTAACTCAAGAAATGTTTTCGGGAGCAAGTACAATGGTAAAATATTTCCTCTAGCTTTCGAAAAGCAAAAAAAATATTTCAAAATATTGTTTTATCCTTGTCACCTTAAGTAAAATCTAAAACTGTTAATTTAATTTCTTTTTCTTTTGCAGGTGTGTCCAAAGCAATATAGTGCTACTCACACAGGCATTTAGAAGAAAGTTTGTCATTCCTGATTTCATGTCATTCACCTCACACATTGATGAACTTTATGAGAATGCCCGGAAGTTATCAGGAGGAAAGGTAAACTCTTAATACATTAGAGAAAAATAAGACTTTAAATATGACTTTTTAAACAGACCTCACACTGATCTGGATTATCATTTTCAATAATCACTTGAGGTTTCCTACTTGCATTTAACCAACATAAAACTTTTTCAATAAGCAAAAAGGCATCTCCTAAGACTATTTATTCTATTTTCTCCAATAATCTGTTTCAAGTAAAACAGTTTAGACTTTCCTTTTCTGTATTTTCCATATTGTGCATTGGTCAAGTCCAGAGTGCTGGTTGAAATGCTATCTCCCACGCACTTGAATAGCCCACTAATGTTTTGGGAGGTGTGCTGGTCCACTTTCTATATTCGCTGGGTTTTGGTTGTCCTGACTTTTAGCTGTATTCAAATTTTCAAGAAACAAAAATCAGTTTTGACTAAAGACAGGACATGGTGGCTCCTCGTAACATCCACACCTAGAATATTCCAAATGTAGTGCAGTTGGTGAATATAAAGATATACAGAAACCATCCAACAATTTTGTTCAGGTGCAACTAATCCATTTCCTAATTATTTTCATTCTTATTATGGAAAGTGTTTTTTTTTTTTTTTTTTTTTCTTTTTTTTTTTTTTAATTTGTGGTAGACTCATATCCACACAATTTAGTATTGTAATCACCACATGTTCTTCAATTACTGTGAAACTGATGTGTGATAAGATCATAAATCTCTTTTAAACCATGATTTATTTATCCTTCATCACAGGTTGCAGATTACATTCCTCAGCTGTCTAAATTTAGCCCGGATTTATGGGGTGTTTCAATTTGCACTGTAGATGGTCAAAGGTAATGTCTTCCTTTTCATTATCATTTTACTCTAAAACAAATGAAATACTGGTGAGAATAATGCAAATCCTAAAAGAAGCCAAACATTTTTTTTTTGGGGCCATGATTTTGTCACTGTTGCATTTTTCCAGATCCCAGAGATAAGAATTTGAGATAAGTAAAAATGAAACCACTTTTTTTTTCATGGAGACTGTGTGAGTCACAGCCTGCGGAGGTGTGGCTAGGGCTGCAATAACCAGATTATTTAGCTCCTAGAATACAGTGAATTGAGGAGAGTAGGAGAATGATCCATATACCAAAATTGATTTATTAACCCCTTAAGGACCAAACTTCTGGAATAAAAGGGAATTATGACGTGTCAGACATGTCATGTGTCCTTAAGGGGTTAAAGGACCACAAACCTGTATTCCTGACCTTAAGGACCAAACGTCTGGAATAAAAGAGAATCATGACATGTCACACATGTCATGAGTCCTTAAGGGGTTAAAGCCACCATTTAGATGGCTTGCACCACTTTTTGACCACTTTATAAAGGCTTACAACGTTCCTCATTTCCAGCTCTTCACAGGTCTGTAGTCGACCCGCATCGATCCACCTCTTTGGCTGACATAATCAGAATTGGCTGAGATTGCCAAAGAGGCGATCTCTATGAGGAAAGTTCAGCGTTTCCCATGTAGAGTGTGAGGATGCGATGCTGAACGGCAGTGCTGCAGCACTGCCCCAAGAATCCCCTCCAATGATAATCTGGGGATAATTTTATATATATATATTAAAATGATCGAAGTACTTTTATATGCACATACAAAAAACATTATTCTAAGTGCATTTTAATATTAATAAATATATATTTATATTAAAATACACATAGAATGACTATATATATATATATATATATATATATATATATATATATATATATATATATATATATATATATATATATATATATATATATAAATGAGAACAATAAAAATAAAAATATACACTGGTTTAAATGTTGTTCTAGCTGTATTTTAAAATTAATATACATATATATTAAATTCAAAATATATTTAGAATGATAATTATGTAAAAAATATTCTACAAATATATGTAATTTTATTAATTGCAATCTGAGGGACCTGCCCGACAACCCAGGCAAAAAGTCCAGAGAATTTGGCTCGCAAACCCTATTTTTTTTTTTTTTTATTATTCTTTATTTTCGTTTTGGTGCATCAAATCACATTTTCATATATTCGTGACAAAGATCTTTCTGTGAGACCTATGCACCTTTTGGGTCAAGCAATATCAATTCAGGTATAACAGTAACAATTGAACAACATGTAGCGATAAGAACAGTGGTATGTTTTCCTGTGTTCTGTTGGGTGTCCATTAAGGTACAGCGTGCTTTTGCTATATGTGTGTGCGATCTTTTTGGAGGAGTTGGCACTTTGCGTGAGTGTGTGGTGCTGGGGATGTTCATGAGGAAACCGGTATGTGGTGTATTCTTGTTTTGTAGGTTAGCCCCGTGTGCAGAGTAGCATGAGTGCCTATATGCCTTAGTAGTGCGGCGCTTTTTGTGCAAACCCTATATTTAATCCTGTAACTTTCCATGACACCATAAAACCTGTACATGGGGGGTACTGTTTTACTCGGGAGACTTTGCTGAACAAGTTACATATTACATAGTTACATAGCTGAAAAGAGACTTGCGTCCATCAAGTTCAGCCTTCCTCACATTTGTTTTTTTTTTGCCGTTGATCCAAAAGAAGGACCCCAATTTTGCAACAACCTAGGAAAAAAATTCCTTCTTGACCCCAGAATGGCAGTCCGATTTATCCTTGGATTAAGCAGTTATTACCCTAAATTGAAAGATTATATCCTTGAATATTCTGTTTTTGCAAGTATGCATCTAGTAGCTGTCCTGGTGTCCTATGTAAAGTCCGGTTTGTGAATAGATTTCCACACAATGGTTTGTATTGGACCCGGATATATTTGTATAATCTTATCATATCCCCTCTCAGGCGACGTTTTTCTAAACTAAATAGGTTTAAATTTGTTAACCTTTCTTCATAGCTGATATGTTCCATTCCTTTTATTAATTTTGTAGCCCGCCTCTGCACTTTTTCTAGTGCCATAATATCCTTCTTTGGAACAGGTGCCCAAAATGGCACAGCATATTCAATATGTGGTCTTACCAGTGATTTATAAAGAGGCAAAATTATATTCTCGTCCCGAGAATGAATGCCCTTTTCAATGCATGACAATACCTTACTGGCGTTGGCCACTGCTGAGTTTGTTGTCTATAACAATTCCCAAGTCCTTTTCGTGTGTTGTTATCCCTAATTTGCTTCCATTAAGGGTATACGTTGCTTGTGTTTTCTTTACTCCAAAGTGCATAACTTTGCATTTTTCAATATTAAATTTCATCTGCCATTTGAGTGCCCAGTCCTCCAGTCTATCTAAATCCCTAGCATAGGAACTATCAGTCAAAGTGCAAACTCTGACCAGTAGTAAAAAAGGGGGTTACAGGGGTAGTATAGGGCTTAACCCTGAATATATGACTATCGAAACAGAGGGAGTGAGAAGAGTTCCCCGTAGAAACGGGGTCCTTAATCTCACTACCGCTACCCCCAGTCTTAGTATCAAAGCAGTAAGAACAAAGAAAATAACAAAAACTTTAATAGAACAACTTTAAGAAAAAACCATAATATCAAAAAACGCACCACCTATTAAATCACCCCACTCCGTGAGGGTTAAAAACAAGATGATATGATGCGACTGTAGATGTAAACTGGCGAACCAGTGTGGCTGGGTACCTATTGGAATGCAAGTAGCAACAGCAATCACAAAGAGTACTAGTGTATCAAGTTTCTAGACAAAATATAGTTTGTGAAGATACATAGTTGCTAATCTAGCTTCCCTTGGAACCTCAGCCTACCTGTCACTGATTAATGCCAGGAAACAGCGCCAAAGCCGGGGGATTCCCCCAATTGCAGTGTTCCTAGGAACAGCTGAAGTCTAGTTAAATCTATATAATAGCTTCCGATAATCCTAAGGTGTACTTAACTTTAGTCCAATATCAAAATACCTGGTATATCCAGTGCACCAAAAGGAAGTAAATCGAAAGGAAAGTAAGATCAAACAGTATATACAGAGAAAACAAAGTAATGAAAGGGGCTGAGTCTAAACAGAGTTAAGCAAAAAATACAGTTACCATTGCTGCTCCTAACTCAGAGTAATCCCTCTAGTCTGTACCTAGGGCTGTGAGGTTTTCCCTCAAGTTGTCAAAGCAGTCAGCATCAAAAGTATATCAGTGTGTCCAGTCATGTGGAACAAACTGCCCAACGCGCGTTTCGGCGGTCTCACCGCCTTTCTCAAGGGCAAATAGTGGTACATAATGAGCCTCCCTTTACCTTGTTTATATACCCAACCATCTACTAATCCAGTAGAAGGTGGGGTTTCAAATTGCCCGCCAGCCGAATCCAATGATTACCGCTGGTGGTATTGTGCGCATGTCCCTTTCCCCGGCGCATGCGCGGGAACTTCTCCCCCTTCATAGGTATAGAGCCTCCACCCGCGCATGCGTCAAAACTCAGTCTTCGGGCCAGGCAGAATGCCCGCTTGTGGACATGCGTATGTCGGTTACTAGATATCGGCGCATGCGCACAGACTATGTATATGTCAGTCTGTTCGCGCATGCGCCAGAACTCAGGATTGGGCGATACGTTCACGGCAGTACGCCGTCAAGTATTGGCGCATGCGTGCGGACTTAGTGCTTATAAGTATTTACTCTTGCGCATGCGTCTGGACTTAGTCACCAAACCAGGCGGTCCACCTGGCGAGGATGGTAAAAGTAGTGGATGATGGATCAGCTGCCTACCAAGGTAGCCCCTAACGATTTCAGCAAAGTCTGAAATCTAAGAGAGCCCAGAGAATGTTACCTTAAGCAGTATTGAGGGCCCCGGAGTATAGGCATATATTACCCACATCGGGATAACGTGTCTGCTACTGGGCAGCTATGGTTAGTCTCTGTCGTGGTACGATAGGGGTTTACACATCTCAACCCATATCCCCAAATTTATTTAGAAAGGGGGAGGGTGGATGTTATAAGGTGACTAGTAAGTCCGAGTATCATATAGTTCGGTATCTAGTGGGGGCAAACATTTAAGAGAGGCATAATTCGTAATAAGTGACATATTATGTATCAATAGGAGAAAAGAAAATTAAAGATCCATTCAAATGTTATGAACTAAGTTGATTATACATAATGGTACCCCACCCTGTGGCTCATACAGCTGCGGTAGATGTGTCGCTTGTCGATACATCTCCAAAGGCTCAAAGACCGTAACTGATAGCACAGGTGAAAACACCGTAAAGATAAAAGATTTCTTTAATTGTAACACCAAGGGACTAGTATATCTTTTATCCTGCGCCTGTGGACAGAAATATGTAGGCAAGACCTTCAGGGCCTTCAAAGCGAGAATTATGGAGCATATAAGGTCTCCGAGGAACCGTTTAGATACACCAATATCTAGACATTTAAAGGAACACCATCACGGTGACTCTAATAACCTCAGATTCTGCGGCCTTGAATTGGTGAAAAGGAACCAAAGACGCGGTGATTTCGACAGAATCCTAAGACAGAGAGAATCCAAATGGATTTATCAGTTAAAGACACTCCAACCGAGAGGTCTAAATGAGGGCTTCTCTTTTGCCCCATTCATCTGACTTGTCTATAATCATTTTTACGATCTATATTTGTATTGTTTTGATATGGACTATATAGTTAGCTTTTTTTGTTTATTTGTTTATTTATTTATTTTTTGAACCATGCCTTTCTTGTTTTATTAACCACTCTTTCATTATGTATAATCAACTTAGTTCATAACATTTGAATGGATCTTTAATTTTCTTTTCTCCTATTGATACATAATATGTCACTTATTACGAATTATGCCTCTCTTAAATGTTTGCCCCCACTAGATACCGAACTATATGATACTCGGACTTACTAGTCACCTTATAACATCCACCCTCCCCCTTTCTAAATAAATTTGGGATATGGGTTGAGATGTGTAAACCCCTATCGTACCACGACAGAGACTAACCATAGCTGCCCAGTAGCAGACACGTTATCCCGATGTGGGTAATATATGCCTATACTCCGGGGCCCTCAATACTGCTTAAGGTAACATTCTCTGGGCTCTCTTAGATTTCAGACTTTGCTGAAATCGTTAGGGGCTACCTTGGTAGGCAGCTGATCTATCATCCACTACTTTTACCATCCTCGCCAGGTGGACCGCCTGGTTTGGTGACTAAGTCCAGACGCATGCGCAAGAGTAAATACTTATAAGCACTAAGTCCGCACGCATGCGCCAATACTTGACGGCGTACTGCCGTGAGCGTATCGCCCAATCCTGAGTTCTGGCGCATGCGCGAACAGACTGACATATACATAGTCTGTGCGCATGCGCCGATATCTAGTAACCGACATACGCATGTCCACAAGCGGGCATTCTGCCTGGCCCGAAGACTGAGTTTTGACGCATGCGTGGGTGGAGGCTCTATACCTATGAAGGGGGAGAAGTTCCCGCGCATGCGCCGGGGAAAGGGACATGCGCACAATACCACCAGCGGTAATCATTGGATTCGGCTGGCGGGCAATTTGAAACCCCACCTTCTACTGGATTAGTAGATGGTTGGGTATATAAACAAGGTAAAGGGAGGCTCATTATGTACCACTATTTGCCCTTGAGAAAGGCGGTGAGACCGCCGAAACGCGCGTTGGGCAGTTTGTTCCACATGACTGGACACACTGATATACTTTTGATGCTGACTGCTTTGACAACTTGAGGGAAAACCTCACAGCCCTAGGTACAGACTAGAGGGATTACTCTGAGTTAGGAGCAGCAATGGTAACTGTATTTTTTGCTTAACTCTGTTTAGACTCAGCCCCTTTCATTACTTTGTTTTCTCTGTATATACTGTTTGATCTTACTTTCCTTTCGATTTACTTCCTTTTGGTGCACTGGATATACCAGGTATTTTGATATTGGACTAAAGTTAAGTACACCTTAGGATTATCGGAAGCTATTATATAGATTTAACTAGACTTCAGCTGTTCCTAGGAACACTACAATTGGGGGAATCCCCCGGCTTTGGCGCTGTTTCCTGGCATTAATCAGTGACAGGTAGGCTGAGGTTCCAAGGGAAGCTAGATTAGCAACTATGTATCTTCACAAACTATATTTTGTCTAGAAACTTGATACACTAGTACTCTTTGTGATTGCTGTTGCTACTTGCATTCCAATAGGTACCCAGCCACACTGGTTCGCCAGTTTACATCTACAGTCGCATCATATCATCTTGTTTTTAACCCTCACGGAGTGGGGTGATTTAATAGGTGGTGCGTTTTTTGATATTATGGTTTTTTCTTAAAGTTCTATTAAAGTTTTTGTTATTTTCTTTGTTCTTACTGCTTTGATACTAAGACTGGGGGTAGCGGTAGTGAGATTAAGGACCCCGTTTCTACGGGGAACTCTTCTCACTCCCTCTGTTTCGACTATCTAAATCCCTCTTCAGCAAAGTAATATCTTGCTCACATTGTAAAATAATACAAAGTTTTGTGTCATCTGCAAACACTGAAACATGACTTTCAATGCTGTCTTCAAGATCATTTATAAACATGTTAAATAGAAGGGGTCCCAGAACCGATTTCCTTGAGTTTGAACACTAATCTATTGTGAGTAGTGTTTAAAAACAGTAAAACATATCAGAACGTCAATGTGTATAAACTGAAAAATGTTACGTGTTGTATTTGGCCCTGTAACTTTCCAAAACATCGTAAAACCTATACATGGGGCTACTGTCTTACTCGTGAGACATCGCTGCATATAAATATATGTACTTTATTGCAGTCACAGCTAACCTTATTATTACATTCACAGTTAAAATGCCATCCGGAACTAAAAAAACAAACACATTTTCTTAATTTATCACATTCTTTTTAATTATTTTTTTTACATTTTATTCATATTAAATTCTGTTTAATATATAAATATTTGATGTAACATGAAAGCCCTATTTTTATTGAAGAAAATGATATATACTACGTGTGAGTGCATTTAATATGAAAGAGGTGAATTACGGTTGAACAGACATATAGCGCTCCAGGTTTTGTTTACGTTTTGTTTTGATCACAACTTGTACAATTGGCTCTATCCTTTAAGGGCTTAATGTAAACCCTTTCTTTTCTTTGAAAAGACAGTGTTTACATTTTTTAAAAAAAACCTGCAAGGACGGACTATACCTGTGGTAGTTGTTCTGGTGACTATAGTGTCCCTTTAAGCTAAAGTTGTGTTGGTGCTTAGTGTCACTTTTAATAATAGTTACGATTTAGTGGTGCCAGGGGTGTACCTAGAGCATTTGGCACCCAGGGCGGATCCTGTGTTTGGCACTCCCACCCTACCTGAACACAATGCTTTCCTCGGCTGTTCCCACCTCCTATAACCTCCGATCCAGTACCAACACTTTACTTAGTCTCCATACAAATAGAAAGCAGCCCAATCCTCCTTCTCCTACAGAGCACCGCAATTGTGGAACGACCTCCCGCACAATTTAAAATCTTCCCTAAGCCTAAAGTCTTTTAAGAGATCCCTCTCTACATACCTCAAAACAGAATGCACCTGTCATGGTTGATTATATAGTTCCTACCTGTTCTATGTTAAGTTTTGTATATATTGTGTATTAATATTGTTTTTGTTTTTTATTGTACCCTAATTGTAACAATGCAATGTTTTGTGGACCTAGGACATACTTGAAAACTAGAGAAATCTCAATGTATCTTTCCTGGTAAAATATTTTATAAATTAATAAATAAATAATGGACTGAAAAATAAAAATCAGTTTAGTAGATTCTGGGAAAGCTTGTAAACTGGATCATTTTTGCAGATGCTAGCTGAGTGTTCACTCCTTTAGGTGTTTTAACAGTCCACATGAAATTTCAATCTTGGCATACCAAGTGGTA
Source organism: Pelobates fuscus (assembly GCF_036172605.1). NCBI lineage: Eukaryota > Metazoa > Chordata > Amphibia > Anura > Pelobatidae > Pelobates > Pelobates fuscus. The sequence continues at coordinate 91,968,442 of NC_086324.1, forward strand.
ACAAGAAAATAAAGTACGTATTCAGTTGTCTGACTGTAGAGTTCTAGATTGTTTTTCATAACTTGGCTGATTTGTATTTTTGTAGGCATTCTGTGGGTGATACCAAAGTACCATTTTGTCTCCAGTCTTGTGTGAAACCCCTGAAGTATGCCATTGCTGTAAATGATCTTAGTACGGAGTACGTCCACAGATATGTTGGAAAAGAACCCAGTGGGTTACGTTTCAACAAGCTATTTCTAAATGAAGATGGTAAGTTTACTAAATGTCAAGTCCATTTAAACTATTTTCAGTCTTTGTGAGAAATGAGATAAGGAAATTGTCAATAGTGGTTAGCTCATTTAGATTTTCTGTGTCGCAGAAACACTTATGTCTTTCTATAAATTATCATGAATCCTTTTTTGAGTGTATTTTTCCAAATATAAACGTAGAAGCCAAGAAATTGAGAGTGATTATTCCATGCTTGAAAATTTAATTTCATCCTCATTTAATAATTTGATTTAGTCACCATAACAGGAATTGTAGAATGGTTAATTGACCATTTTTTGACATGAATATCATAACGGGGGAAAATAAAATACAACTTTTCCAGTGCAGTTGTTTAAAAATATTTTATCAAATTAGTATTCAAAAGTAAAGCCATGTCCTAGCTTAAATTCAAATTCGACAACTTATTTCTGTTATCAGAACACAGATAACATATGACCCAGTTTATACATTCTGTGTTTAAAATAGCTCTGTATATTTGCTTGGTCTCGCAAGCTAATATTTGTTCAAGAAATGATTTCTTAAAAAGGAACTGCCACTTCCTAGGGCTTTTAATATAATATTGATTTATCCCTTTATTTAGCAAATGTGAATTAGTGAGGTGTGAAAAATAAAATGAAATGTAGAATCCGGGCCTCTTTTTTTATACAACTCTGTGCGTGTATCTTAGCTCCCTTTTAATCATTGTAATAAGCACTCTTATTTGCACCTGATCCTGTGCATAGAAAAAATACAAGGAGCAAAAAAGGAGAAATGAAACACGGTTTCTATTTCTCCTTTTCATTTGCAATGCTTGACCAGCATTTGCCTTGTCAGAACTATTATGATGCCATTCTCTTTAAAAGGACACTAGTCACCAGAACAACTACAACTTATTGTATTTGTTCTGGTGACTATAATCATTCCCTTCAGGCTTTTTGCCGTAAACACGGTCTTTTCAGAGAAAATGCAGTGTTTACATTACAGCCTAGGGATACCTCCACTGGCTACTCCTTAGATGGCTACTAGAGGTGCTTCCTGGAGCAGTGCTGCACAGTGTGACTGACATTCAGTGTCTCCTCCCTCTGCATGGAGGCATTGATTTAATGTATCTCTATGGGGAGATGGTGATTGGCCAGGGATGTGTTTGACTGATGCTGGCTCTGCCCCTGATCTGCCTCCTTGGCAAGCTCAGACAATCCAATGTGAAAGCATTGTGATTGGCTCAGAACCCTTTTTTTTATGTCAGTCATGCAGGCAGATCCGGGGCAGAGCCAGCAGCAGCAGACTTGAATACACGTACGATTTTACTATATTTAGGGGGGCCAGGTGTTTTCAACACTACAGGGTCAGGAGTACATATCTGTGTTCCTGACCTACCGTGTTCCTTTAATATACATTTAAAAGAAAACCGCAGAATTTCAAGAAATTCAATTAAAGGGAACCTATAGTCCGGAAAAAAAATAAGCTTGTTTGGGGGGGATACTATAGATTATAACACCATGGCCACTGTCCAACCCCTCTTGATATGAGCTTAAAATTATTAATTATTTAAGACGAGCTTAAAATTATTCCCCTCACTTCCATCGCCAAGCCTCCTTCGCTCTGCATTTGAAGACGTAAGCATACATGATGATGTCTTCTATGATCCCATCCAGCATTGGTTGACAAGATAGCCATACACCAAACTTTATTAGTAGCATTTGATTGCAGGACCAAGTTTGACACTGTTCTTTGGGCAGAAATGCCTCTAGTGGCTGTCAGGAAGACAGCCACTATAGCTGTGTGTAACACTGCAATGTAATTGCCGTTTCTATAAAAAGGCAATCTTTAAGATTGCAGAATTAAAATGACAGGACCACTGCACCTAGACCACTTAATTAAAATGAAGTGGTTTTAGTGATGATAGCTGTCCTATAACAATGACCAAATGTAAAAACAAAAAAAACACCCAGCCATGCTTTGTATGTAACACTAAGAGGCAGGTTCATGCTGAACTGATTAATTGCGATAAAACTATTTCAGACTTTTTTTTTTGTATACTCATTGTATAGAACAGCAAAAACTGGCTCTAACAGAAAAAAAAGAGGGGAAGGCCCCAGTGCACAACTCGACAAGAAGACAAATACATTAGTGTGTAATTTGAAAAACAGATGCCTCGTCGGTCCTCAACTGGATGCTTCATAAATAGGACCCATAAAACACTAGTCTCAATGTCAACAGTGAAGACAACTCCAGGGTGTTGGCCTTCCTGGCTGAGTAGCAAAAGAAAAGGCCAAATCTCAGAATGGCCAGTAAAAAAGAAAAGGGACACAATAGTCACCTGAACACCTTTAGCTTAATGAAGCAGTTTTAGTGTATAGAACATGCCCCTGCAGCCTCACTGCTCAATCCTCTGCCATTTAGGAGTTAAATCCCTTTGTTTATGAACCCTAGTCACACCTCCCTGCATGTGACTTGCACAGCCTTCCATAAACACTTCCTGTAAAGAGATCCCTATTTAGGCTTTCTTTATTGCGAGCTCTGTTTAATTATGATTTTCTTATCCCCTGCTATGTTAATAGCTTGCTAGACCCTGCAAGAGCCTCGTGTATGTGATTAAAGTTCAATTTAGAGACTGAGATACAATTATTTAAGGTAAATTACTTCTGTTTGAAAGTGAAACCATTTTTTTTTTTTTTCATGCAGGCTCTGTCAATCATAGCAAGGAGAGGTGTGGCTAGGGCTGCATAAACAGAAACAAAGTGATTTAACTCCTAAATGACAGTGAATTGAGCAGTGAAATTGCAGGGGAATGATCTATACACTAAAACGGCTTTATTTAGCTAAAGTAATTTAGGTGACTATAGTGTTCCTTTAAGATGGGCACAAGAACACAAACTGGACAGTTGAAGATTGTAAAATAAGTTGTATGGATGGATGTATAAGACCTCAAAAGGGATATTGAAGAAGGAAGGCTATCACTCCGTTTTGCAACACCATGTCCTACCCTGTGAACGGTGCTTGATTGGAGCCCATTTCCTCCTACAACAGGACAATGACCCAAAGCATAGCTCCAAACCGTGCAAGATTATTATTATTTTTTTTAGGAAAAAAGCAGTCTGGTTGTATTCTGTCTTCAATGAAGTGGCCAGCACAGTCAAAAGATCTCAAGCCTATTGAGTTGCTGTAGTAGAAACATCATGAAACCTAAGAATTGCTCATCAAGCCAATCCACTTGTGAGCGGTGCTTCAGGAAGCATGGGCTGAAACCTCTTCAAATTACCTCAACTAATTGTCCATTATAATGCCAAAGATCTATAAGACTATAATTACTGTACATGGTGGATTATTTGACAAAATCAAAGTTCACTGACAATAAATGGCCTATTTAAGACTGCCCTGTCAGTGAACCTGTGCACTCTTAACAATCTGACACAAGCCTGTCATGCTTCTGTGCCTTGCATGTTTCTACTATATCTTTTTTCAGGTCTCAGAATCTCCAGATCAATTCAGAACTGATTTTCCACTTACCTCTCTGGGGATTCCTTAACAGTCTACAAACTGGGTCCTTATACTCACCTTGTTTCCTGCATTTCTCGATTGGAGTTTAAATCTTTCCAAATCAACTGCTGAAAGCTAAATGACCTCTCCTTCTTGCACTCCACAAGCTAATTAACAAGTCTCTATACCGTCATTCCTCGAAAATAAGACTGGATCTTATATTAATTCCCCCCCCCCCCCCCCCCCAATAAACGCACTAGGGCTTATTTTCTGGGAAAAAACAGTAGCAAGCATCTGCTAGAAAGCAGGTGTATGTTCGGGTGGATTCCCCCGGACATAAACCAGTTCACTAGGGCATGGAATGCCGTGAATCTGTGTTCGGGGAAAATTCCCAGAACATAGATTAGTGAACTAGCAACTAGGGCCTTTTTTCAGGGTAGGGCTTATATTACGAGCATCCCCCCAAAATAAGCTAGGGATTATTTTCGGGGGATGTCTTATAAGCTAGGGCTTATTTTCAGGAGTTGTCTTATTTTCGAGGAAACAGGGTATTTGTTCTTTCCATGTGGGAAAGATTTTTTCCAGTAAAAATCTCTGCAATTTGATATACTATTTTTCTGCTTAATCTGTAAGGAACAGGAGTGATTATGATGTATAATTTCACTTAAAATTTTATTATTTATAACCTTGTCAATGACTTTATATCCTTTTGAAACTCATATATGTTTTCAAGGAAAATTACATTTCTGAGTGACCCACATTTTAGAACTCCTGTATATTTCATGAGAAATTGTTATGCAGGAATAATTCTATTAAAGATAAGAGCTACAAAAACAGTTGTATTCAGGTTCTACAAAATAAAAAACCTCGACAGAGGCAAACTACTGCACTACACCTAAACTAGAGATCTCCATGTTATCAGTTATTTTAACACAGATTCATTGCATTGTCTTTCAGAGAAACCCCATAACCCAATGGTGAATGCTGGTGCTATTGTTATCACTTCTTTAATAAAGGTGCGTTCAGTTTTAAAATAATTAAATATTTATTTGTGTTTTTTCTTCTTTTTCCATTTTAGTTGATGACTATTTCTGCTTGTATGAATGTAAATAATGTTCGTTTAATGATCATGTAAGCCTATTGATGAATACCTACGTGTGCAGCTAATATTGCTGGTCTGGAAAATCTGTCATTCTTTTCAGCATCCTTTGTACCGTTGGACATTTAACTATCAAGTTTTGGCAGCTGTATGTCTTTATACAGACCTATGAAAGGGAATCCCTCTTCTTGATGATGTGTAGAGGATAAAAATACACCAACATTGCAGCTGTAACTTGACTAAAAAAAATATTTCTAATATCTGTTTTAGCATTGTGACATCACTCTGCGGGTACCTATCCAAATAATTATTTGAAGTAGTTATATTGCGAATAGTGTTTATGGTTCATTTTGCTGAATAGAGACGGACAATTTAGAAAAGCGGAAAAAAAAATGTTTATGCACTACATCCAAGATTAAAGGGCTCATCCATGCATCATAAACACTACAGTAGACTGTACTGCCAGGAGTACCCTGAGAATGGGGCAAACCGTTGGTAACAATTTGCCCACTTACCTGATCCTGTTGGGTTCCTGTCTCTTGCTGACTGTGACCTGCATCTGGCTTCTGCAGAGTTGCAGAAGCTGGATGCAAATTCTGCTGGCCATACATTGACTAACAGCGTTGGCTGACTCCTCTAATCCAATGAAGGAAACTCTGTGTGTACAAATATGCATAGAGTTGTCATTACCAAGCCCAGAACTTTTGTTCCCGGGCTGGCTAATGATGCCAGAAGCGGAGATGCACAAAGGTGTTGAACACTGCACATGCATTTCATAGTGAAACACTGCATATGCAGGTGCCAGGCACCATAACCACTTCAAATCACTGACGTAGTCATGGTGTTTGGATTAACACTGACTGTCTTCTCGTGATGCCCTTTAGAATGTAATAGAGTACCTTTTTGCTCTGATCCATGATCGCTTTGTTTACATTACTGAAAATATATGGACATTTATTTAAATAATATTTCTTAACATGATTTTACTTGACTACTTGATTTTTAGTTTTTGTTTTTTATTCTCCCAAGCCTTCACAAAAGCCCAATTTTGCTAGGAAAAATTTCATTTTATTTCAATTGCTTTTGTACACTGCATTAAAACATATTCATTTAAAGATTACAAACCTCTGTGCACCAGTCTTTTAAACTGGAGTCTTCATTCACTCACATTGGACTTTTTAAACAGCCCAGCAATTTGTGAATAGTGTTTTCCATGATGCTTAACTAAACTCAAGGCTGGTTGAAAACATTAAAACAAAAGCAAAATCTGAGATCTTACTAATGTAATGAATTTTAACATGGGGGTTTAGTTTATTTTCATTCTAATTTAAATTCACTATTTTGAAGCAGTGATTTACCATTCTCTATTCATTTTAATGCTTCTAACATTAAGGGATTCTCCTATTTCTTTTGGTCCCTTATAGAGGGACTTTTCTTGTTTATATAGGCTCAAGTCTGTCTTAAAAAGGGGAAATAATTTGGTCTCTTGAAAACAACATATGATACCAGCAATGATATTTATTTCACTTTTTAATATATATATAAACAACTGTACCTTGCTCTCAGACTCCAATTTCCAAGACCGGGTGCAGTACCAGAGCTCCAAACATCCAAATAGCTGTAATAGAAGGCTGCACTCACGGATTCCATAAAATATAACTTTTAATCAGTCTTGATTATAATCCTGATGAAAGTCCTCAAGTAGGACTGAAACGTTGATTCTTTTAACAAGACTGATTAAAAGTTATATTTTATGGAATCCGTGAGTGCAGCCTTCTATTACAGATAAATATATATATATATATATATATATATATATATATATATATATATATATATATATATATATATATGTGTATGTATGTACAGGTCTGGAAAATAGCCAGGTAACTGGCAAGGCTCCTAGTCTACCCAGTGTCAAGCTTCACTAATTTTACTGTATACAAATGTTATTTTTACTTTATGAAATAACTCATGACTAGGTACTAGTTTGTAAACCTAGCCACCACTCTGGAATGGAACAAAATCGATGATTTAAAACCTAAAGCTTTTAAATTTTGTATTCCATGCTTACATGTTTTATGTATATGTGATGGACTATGTTATGTGAGAAAAAAAAAGCCAAACTTTTTTAAACATTGTAATAACACATGTTTTTCCCTGGAACCTAAAGGATTACTTAATGTTGCATTTAAAAGGATTGTGTGTGGTTTAAATGTTGTTGCATATTTTACAGCATTAGGATCTGTGGGATACTGTAATTTGACAACTGCAACAATTCAGTGACGTTGGTAATTTCTTCATTTTATTTTTGTTTGATTTTTGTCATTGAACAAATCTTTTTAAGGGTTTTCTTTTTGGTTTTGAATATTATCTTAGTCTTCTTGTACATTAACTCGGAATGACTGTTTTGTGAATGCAATGCTCTTATTACTAGTCTACCAAGCAAGTCACCTTGTTTTTTAACCCCCCCTCCCCTTTCTACACCCTCCTCCCCATGTGTATGTAATCTCTGTTTAACATAGCAATGTCAGGCTTCCAGAGATCTATTAATGCCCACTATGACATCTCTTGCATTGATGAAATTCTGTGAATTAGATTTTCAGATTATCTCTAAATCCCTTCATCCAGGGTGAAATCTGGATGGGATTATTTATCCATTTCCATTAACCATGCAATGTATTTAACACTGCAAAACTGAGTGTTCGAATGTATTTGCAAATGTATACCCAGCATTGTTACAGTTTGTGTACTGATTTTATGAAGTTATATTTATAAATCTTATCTGTGTGCCTAGTCATATAACAGAATTAGGAAATAAGTCCTATTCTTTGAGGATGTACATTATTCAGTCATGTGCAATATGAATAACTGGCTTTGATATCATGCAGTGTGGTCAGAACAATGATCACACAATGTATGTATGCCAGTCTGTGTGAGAGCTTGATCTATGCTAGATATTGTGCTACAGTTGCCTTTGCATGGAAAGAATAGATACCAGTATGGACCTTCAGGGTAAAAAAATAGATTTGAAGAATTACCTATATAGTTTACCCATATATAATTTAGCCCATGAGCCTTGCTCTCAGATTGATATCCAATTTGTTTATATGTAAATATTTACGTAGTCCTTCATTGAGAGAGATGAAACTGTCTCACATAGTATTGAAGGAGTTATTTTACCCTTTCATATTCATCCTATAACTACTTTCTGTATCTGTAGCGGAGCCCATGAGTATGAATGTGGTACGAATAGCTATGTACTAGATAAAGACATTAAAATTCCACACTGAGTAATCTCTCCTAGCAATGAGCAATAGGTAAAACATCAACAGTTTGTGATACAAAACAAAATGAAGTCTGTTAAATCAGAACCCACCCCTATTCAACTCTAGAAGAAAGATGACTTCCTTTTCAGTGGGGTTTTGAGCTATAGGAATATTTTCACCTCGTATGCAGTCATTACTTCCCCGATCTTGGCATTTTAGTCCAGTATAGCTGAGAATTAATAAACACCCCTTCAGCCCAGATATGTGTGTCACTCACTTAGATTGTATTAGCCAATACAGATTCCTTCAGTATTAATCCCCGCGTCTTAACTGTCCTTACTACAAAGAATATTTTCCTTTGTCACAGATGAAAACCTCTTTCTTCTATTCTTCAAGGATAACCGGGTCATCTGTACAAGCCTGTGGGTTGAAAGGTCCCACTGTGCGGTACCACTGTTCACTTCGAATGTTTTTTAAATAATCATGTTTCCTTGTAAGTGTTTTCTAATATAAACAAAAACTTGTGTATATATATTTATATTCTTTTATCTAAAAAAAAAAAAACTTACAATTTTAAATAGTATTTATAATCTCTGAAGCAGTGATGGCCTAGATTGGAGCCCCAAATATTTGTAAAGCACCTAACCAAGATGCCCAATTAGTGCTTGGTCTTCCCATGTTCACAAATATATGAAATATATAAAAAGTTTTATCCATCACTGTCTTACAGCATACCAAAAAAAGTTGTATTGGCCCATTATAGAACGTACGCCACCCTGGACCAATATTACCTTAAGTATATACAGGCATGTTATATAATATTCCTATTAAAAAAAAAAGTGTGCATTTCACATAAATCTTTCATGTTCTTTACAAGATGTGATTAAATGCTTTCTTCACTGTCTGTCTTTTCATGTTCTAAACTGGTTTTAGGCATGAAATATTCATCTAGTTTTAACTTTATTTTAATTTTTTATTTGTTTTATGATGTAACCCTTAATATAACCATTTACCACCTTCAAATGTCTACTTTTTGATTTCTCATTATGTACTCTACTAGTACCTCTTTGGCTGATTTTAGACTTTTGAGTGCGTACCTACAATACATAATCTTACACTGTAAATTAAGCATTCTCTTTAAAAAGGATGGCTTTCCAGGAAAAATGCCTTTTGTGGCTTCAACTTTTTTTTTTCTTCTTCATATCTACATTTGTTCCATTACATTATATTTTAACATAAGAAAATTGCATAATATTTATCATTATTAAATCTTGAAATTGGCTGTATTCATAACCAGCCTAGACCAGCTAAAGTATCTCACATACTACATGATCAACGGTGTATATAGATTTTTATTTATTTATTTTGCTTTGTGGTTCTATATTTAACTTTTGATTGAGTACTGCAAACAATTAAAAGGATACTCTAAGCACCAAAACAATTTTAGCTTAATGAAGCCGTTTTAGTGTATGCAGTCTCATTGGTCATTTTTGTGACATTTAAAAGTTCACTTATTTTTATGCTGCCCTAGCCAACACTTTCTCTGACTTTCTCTTTTCTCTTTCACTTTCTCTGACTGTTTTGGCAGATAATTGAACAGTGAGAGTGCTTGGGCATGATCTATACAGTAAAATCACTTCATTAAGCTAATGTTCCTCTGGTGCTTAATGCCCCATTGATGTAAAATTGTAAACAAAAGATATTCCTTATTTATTTTATTTTTTATTTTTTGCAAATCGTTCCTCCTGTCCCAGGAGTAAAAATACCAAGGATGAGATTTACTTCTCGTATTTGAATATATATATATGTAATTTTATAATTATGTTGTATAACCTGATGTGAAGCTACATGCATCTCTGTAAGAGTACTGGAACAGACCAGTAACACATTTTAGAGCAAGCATGATAACTTAGCTCTGCATTAAAAAAAAAGTTAAAAATCTATTTTATATTCACAACCTTACCTGTTGAAGACCAGGGATGGTCATAAATGGAATCGAGCCCTTTAAAGTCCATAACCGTTTTGCAAACTGAATGCCCCACTTTTTATAACCTTATACAAGGAAATAACCATTCCTTTCTTTGTTTGATAAAATACCTAGTACATACCGTTATTCTGGAGATTGCTCTTGGCAGGCCCACTCAGGTTTAAATCTTGTATTTTATTGTTTTATGGCAGTTCATATGGAAAGTAATATGCAGTGACACATATATACACATGTCGCTGTGTTGCTCATAGTAAATTAACATTAACCGTTTTTAGTGTCTAACTTCATTTCCCATCTTACTGTTGAACTATTAATAACATGCCCACTACTATATCTGACATTCATTTCATTTTAATCGTGGTGCGTGCTTTATAACACCTTGCGTTGCCACTATCTGTAGTGTAAAACATGATCGCCATCTGTTCCTACCTATACATTTTACACATCTTTTGCATTTGACACAACATCTTGATAAGTAATCAAACGCTGAATTAATTTAAAATGCCTTGTGATTTTATTTTATTTTGTTTTTTTTTTCTTTTGTACGTATATAGAAAATATATATTATTAAAGTGGTTCAACCTTAATCAGTGTTGTAGGTTTTGTGAGGGTGGAGGGTTGGTTTATCCTCTATATAACCGTTATTTTATACTTACATATATATTTGTTTTGCAGCAAGGATCAAGCAATGCTGAAAAATTTGACTATGTAAGTAAAATTCCAGATTTTTGTCTAACAAAAAAAAATCAAATAAAAGATCTCTGCCAAATCGTGTGTTCCTTCGTTTTCCTGTTGCTTCATGGTTTGTCCAGTATCTACAAGTTTACACTGGCTTAAGGTTTATGGTGGAGAAAGTCATGGAAAGTTTTTTGCAAGAGACTCTGTAACGCAGTGGTAGTCAACCTTTTTCTAACTACCGCCCACTAATGCATCTTTTTGGTTGAAAAAATTTCCTTACCGCCCACCAGTTTTCGCGCAAGTGCGGAATATTTTTTTCGAAAGGAGGGTGTTTTAAAAAAAATAAATGTACGTACATGTATCTTTTTATTTGCAATTAATGCATGTTTATAATGTTTTTAACTTTATAAAAAGTTTAATGAGAAAACAATAAAGTAAATTGAAATTACCTTTACTAGTGATTAATGAGATCCTTGAGGTTGTAAGGAACAAACGAAGGTCTCCTCTTTCGGTGATATTCAGACGACTTCTCTGTTTGCGCATAATATGATTTCTCATCTGTGCGTCAGCTCCCCTCTTCTCCCTCCTCAATTCCCCTCCCCACCTTTTTTCCCCCCTTTTTTTAACCTTCCTTATAGCAATGCCCAGTAGGAAAGCTGAGCTAGGTATCCCACTATAACAGACTGGCACACATACATACAGACATACAGACACACATACAGACATACAGACACACATACAGACATGCACACACACACACACACACACACACACAAAGACATACATACAAAGACACATACACATACAGACAGACACAAGAAACAGACACACATACATACACACATATATACAGACAGACACACACACGACACATACATACACACATATATACAGACAGACACACACACACGACACATACAAAGACATACATACAAAGACACACACACACAAAGACATACATACAAAGACACACACACACAAAGACATACATACAAAGACACAAACAAGACACACACACAAAGACAAGACACATGTATACAGACATACACACACACACACGACACATACATAAGACACACATACAGACACACACACACAAGACATACATACAAACACAAGACACATGTATACAGACATACACACAAGACACATACATAAGACAAACATACAGACACACACAAGACATACATACAAACACAAGACACATGTATACAGACATACACACAAGACACATACATAAGACACACATACAGACACACACACAAGACATACATACAAAGACAAGACACATGTATACAGACATACACACAAGACACATACATAAGACACACATACAGACACACACACAAGACATACATACAAAGACAAGACACATGTATACAGACATACACACACACACACACACACACGACACATACATAAGACACACATACAGACACACACACAAGACATACATACAAACACAAGACACATGTATACAGACATACATACATAAGACACACATACAGACACACACACAAGACATACATACAAACACAAGACACATGTATACAGACATACACACAAGACACATACATAAGACACACATACAGACACACACACACACACAAGACACACATACAGACACACACACACAAGACATACATACAAACACAAGACACATGTATACAGACATACACACAAGACATACATACAAAGACAAGACACACATATATACAGACATACACACACAAGACACTTACATAAGACACACACAAGACACTTACATAAGACACACACAAGACATACATACAGACACACACAAGACATACATACAAAGACACATACACAAACAAACACACATTATATTTAAGTCACCCTCCTGTTTCCTACCTTTAAGGTGCAGGAGGGTGACTTTCCCTGGGGTCCAGTGGTGGCTCAGGTGCATGGGAGTCAGAGTTCCCACTCTGACTCCCTCCTCCTCCTTCCTCCCGCGCGGCTCTCTGTATGCTGGGAGGAGTGACCGGGGAATCACTTCCTCCCAGCAGATTTGATGTCATCACAGGGGGCCCGGTCGCGCTGTTAAAGCGCCCAGCGCTGACCAGGCCCCCTCACAATCCACATCCATCGGGTGGCCCTGACAGCATGGGCCACCCGATGGACCCCTCCATATGCGGCCCCGGCGGTTTGCCGCCGGGGCCGCAAGTGGTGATGGCGGTACCCAGTCACAGCGGTACCGCCGGCTCGCGCCCGCCCGCCTGCCCAATTTATAAAAAAAAAAATTGAAAATCCCTACCGCCCACCTGGAATCCTGAAACGCCCACTAGTGGGCGGTAGGGACCAGGTTGACGACCCATGCTGTAACGTGTAACTCCCGAGCTCTGCATGATTGAACTTTATTGAATGCCAGAGTTCCTTTGAAGCTTTGTTTTTTGTAGTGTCGATGACGATTAAAAGAACAGTTATTAATATTTTCGTTTTATCGAAAGTAAAAGATAAAACATAACAAAGCCTCTGTGTGTATTGATCTGCAGTGCATATATATGTAAATTATGTTCTGTGTGTCTCCTGGCTTGCCCAGCCCTGTGGGAGGGATGCAGTCTTCAAGTTCACAAGGGCCTCGTATCTGCCAAGATTATGCCCAACTTGAATGCGTGAAACAAACTGAGTTTTTTGAGATGCCGTTCACTTGCACGTAGCTTCTGAATTTGTGAATGCGCATTAGCTTTTGGTTAGATGCATGAACTTTTCTTGTGATAGCAATGCTTCTGTCCAAAGCAGCTTTATAGGTGCCCCCTATAGAGACAAGTAAAAGCAAGGAGAAACACTGAAATATGGTATATAGCTATATGTGTGCATTACAAAAATTTATCCACAGAGAATAGAATACTGGCAGGCTTTTATTGTAAATATTTTTTATTTTTTTTAATAGTGTTTAATCTTTATATGGACGACACCCTGCAACATGTGAAATGTAAAGGTGCTCAGTTCCAACTTCATGGTGTAAACCGTTCTTAATTGCTTAAAGGACCACTCTAGTGCCAGGAAAACATACTCGTTTTCCTGGCACTAGAGTGCCCTGAGGGTGCCCCCACCCTCAGGGTCCCCCTCCCACCCGGCTCTGGAAAGGGGAAAAGGGTTAAAACTTACCTTTTTCCAGCGCTGGGTGGGGAGCTCTCCTCTCCGCCCCGTCGGCTGAATGCGCACGCGCGGCAAGAGCTGCGCACGCATTCAGCCGGTCGCATAGGAAAGCATTTACAATGCTTTCCTATGGACGCTTGCGTGCTCTCACTGTGATTTTCACAGTGAGAATCACACAAGCGCCTCTAGCGGCTGTCAATGAGACAGCCACTAGAGGATTTGGGGGAAGGCTTAACCAATTAATAAACATAGCAGTTTCTCTGAAACTGCTATGTTTATAAAAAATTGGGTTAACCCTAGCTGGACCTGGCACCCAGACCACTTCATTAAGCTGAAGTGGTCTGGGTGCCTAGAGTGGTCCTTTAATGATCAGATTCCTTGCTTTAAAAAAACATTTAAAAGGAACACTGACATCTTGTCTCTTCTAAGTCTATATTAGTTCTTTAAAGATCTGTAAATATGTATTAGTGTATGGCAATGTAACCACAATACACATCATGTCCTTCTGTTTCATTTAAAATAAAATGTTTTTGTGACGAGGGAGCATATATACATAAAAAAACAACTAAAAATACGACAATTATTTTTGGTAGTTAAGGTTAGCGCTATGCCAACACGTACGGTCACTTACTTCCCCACATTACTCATATTACACCCCACTCCCCCATTACTAATTTTCACTTAAATTCCAACCCACCCAAGAGATATATTAAGACAAAATAGAGATTACTTTGCCTCTGTATTTTTCCTATGCCTGAAAATTCTAGACACTGGGCGGAGCTACTGCCACCTAGAAGTGTCTATCCAGTGATGGCTGCAGGTAAATTGCTTTATGTATGGAGGATCCTGCAATCCTCTCAATGCTGTACTAGCGATGCCAGCTTCTGGTGTGGAAGCGCCAGGAGGTGAAAGAGACCTGCTGGAGAAATATGGCTGCACCTTTCCCAAACATACATATATATATGGAAAAGAATGGAGTTAACTACCAAAAATAATTGTCGTATTTTTATTTTATTTTTATTTTTTTTATTAAGTTGTACTGGATGTGTAAAAATTATTGTAAGCAAAAATATGGTCTTGTCTCACCCACACCCCACAGTCTAAGCCATTGCTCAAATTTTGCAGATTCCAAATGGTAACAGTAATTATTTTATTGTTGTGTCCTAACAGTGAGATTGTATAATACGGTACTTATGTGTGTTTTGTTTTGTTGTTTTTTCCCCTTTATAGGTGATGCAGTTCCTTAACAAGATGGCTGGAAATGAATATGTTGGGTTTAGTAATGCCACGTGAGTTCTTTCTGGTTCATAAACGGATAACGGTCTCTGCTTATTCCAGAGCAATGTAAAATGGGTCATAATACATACAAAACGATTAAGATTAATTACAAATTTTAACCAGATACCCTAACTATAAAAAGACCTGCCTTATTATAAAAATAAAAGCAAAACATTTGAATGTCTTTCTAGAGGGATTGGTGAGGGGAGAACATTTCTAAATGTTGTAAATTTCAGGCTTCTAGACTGTATACAGGTTGTGGTTCCCTTTGCAAAACAATATTTGCATCTCTATAGCAGAGAAAGTGAACATGGTATTTCCATATGAAAACACAGCACTTTGATAACTTGTATGTAAATAAAGTCCAGTAAAGGAAAAAACAAAAATTAAATCACCAAAGATTAAAGTGACTCTTGAGCCCTGTCCTATCATTTCTTTTGCACATGATTTATACTTGGCGTTAATCTTGTGTTTTTTCCCCTTTTCAAAAAATACACCCATATCAGATTGTTCTTGGCTGTGTTTGTTATTTTTGCTAAACAGGATGAAAATTAGTTTGTTCCTTTTCAACAATGTGTATCATATGACCCAAGTTTCTAATCATGTGATCTATTGGTTTTAAATCTAGAAAAGCTGTGTTTGTAAAAGCAAAGTCTTGTGGAGCAGTTACCATGGAAAAGAATGGAGTTCTGGTTGTGCCACATTTAGCACTTTGCCCAAAACTTGCTGTTAATACATGTTGTCCATTCATTTTAATTTCATGAAAGGTCTGTCAAAAAACGTGCTTGTGAATATACACAGTTTAAAAACATATTCAAAATATAAAATTGTAATTTATTAAAGTGACTTTTAATCAATGTAAATGTAGACTCCTTGTTAAAGGATCACTATAGTCACCCAGACCACTTTAGCTCAATGAAGTGGTCTGGGTGCCAGGTCCCCCAAGTTTTAACCCTGCAGCTGTAAACATAGCTGTTTCAGAGAAACTGCTATGTTTACATTGCAGGGTTAATCCAGCCTCTAGTGGCTGTCTTTCTGACAGCCGCTAGAGGTGCTTCGACGACGCTCAATGCAAAAATCACATTGAGCACGCAGAATGCTTTCCTATTGGCGGTTTGAATGCGCATGTGCATTCAGCTGCACTCTGGAGCTGACGTCGGAGGGGTAGGAGAGGTTTCCAGCGCCGAGGGAGCCCTGTGCTGGATTAAGGTAAGTGGCTGAAGGGGGGCTCTGAGGGTGGGGAAAGGACTATATAGCACTATAGTGGTCCTTTAAGATTATTCATTTTTCTTTTAGTATTCTTTTTATGCAGACTATATCTTAATATACCTCATGTAAGACAGGATTCCTTAGCATCTGTTCTTAACAGAAACTTCTACCTATTTGTTCTCATCATATCCTTAAAGGGACCTTCTGCTGCCCAAATAAGATAAGATAATCACTAGTAATAGTTTAGTAGATATACTAGACCAGGCTTCCCCAAATTCCAGCCCTCCAGATGTTGCTGAACTACAACTCCCATGATTTCAGCCTATTACATTCATAGAATTATGGGAGTTGTAGTGCAACAACATCTGGAGGGCCGGAGTTTGAGGAAGCCTGTACTAGACATTTAATTATACTTGTTTTAAATCTTTGTTGGTGGTATATCTAAAAACCGCTTGCAAAAGCTTCAGTTCTCTTGTCTGCAGTCTTTGCAAGCACTCTACTGCTTCCCCAACCCATACTTTCTATGGCTGCCCAATCACTGACTTTTCAATGCAGCTTAAAGGGACACTGTAGTGCCAGGAATACAAAGCTGTATTTATGGCAGTACCGATCCCTTTGCCTCCCCCCTCCCTCGCACATTCCTACCTTATCCCAGCGGCAACAAAGGTCCGTTATGATTCTGGAAGCGCCCCCCAGTGGCTGTCTGATAGCCGCTAAGGGCAGACTTAGAGCTGTAATGTAAACAGTGTAGTTCTCTGGAACTGCAATGTTTAAAGGACCACTATAGGCACCCAGACCACTTCGGCTCAATAAAGTGGTCTGGGTGCCAGGTCCATCTAGGGTTAACCCTGCCTGCTGTAAACATAGCAGTTTCAGCTCTTGCCGCACATGTGCATTCAACCCGATGACGTCAGAATCAGAAGGAGTCCCCAGCGCCGGACAAAGGTAAGAATTTAACCCCTTCCTACCCCTAGAGCCCGGCAGGAGGGGGGCCATGAGGGTGGGGGGGACCTATTAACACTATACTGCCAAGAAAACGAGTTAGTTTTCCTGGCACTATAGTGGTCCTTTAACATTGCAGCACTAGGTGCAAAAGGGAGACAGCACCCAGACCACTTCAATGTGCTGAAGTGGTCTGGGTGCCTACAGTGTCCCTTTAAAGAGGAGACTGTTCAGGTGCTCTATGCAATTGCATAGTTTGAGTTTAGCTGCACTGAGCTAAACCGGAAATAACGGAATCAGTAGCCAGGGGGGTGTAACAAGGTTATTTATTATTATTATTTTTTTTTTTTTTGCAAAAGTGCAGATTTCAACAAAAAATTTCACTTTTATAAATTAGAGAAAACACTTTATAATTACCTTTCTTTAATCGATTCCTCTTCTCCCTCTGTCAGGATCTGTTCATTTCTTCCTGTCTGCTCTAGTTTTTTTTAAAACATAAGACAAAGTAGGGACTACTTTGTCTTATGGAGGTTTCCTACGTTTGACCAGTGGAGGAGCGAAGTGTGCTTCGTTTCCAGTGATCTAAGCAATTTTCCCACAGTTGTCACCTTTGATCCGTGATCTTGCGATGCTTCCTGTCAGTATTCTCGAACGTCCTGTCACTTAGACAAAATGCTGGCGAAACTACCGAATTTTGCCCCTAACAGAATAAGACCAGTCATTCGTGTTAGGATGCAATTCGGGATTTTGTTCGGATCGGAATTGAATTTGAATGAATGAAGCTCCGATCCTATTCGTGCATTTTGCAGCTGCTTAGTAGATGGCTCCCTAACTACCTAAAGGCTGAAAGACCTAAATTTGTCTTTCAGACAAATTTACTAATACTAAGTAAAGATTACTTGGTGTTAGTAAATTTTGCCCCTACTCGCTATACCAGGGGTAGGGGCATGTATAGTAACAGTGAGCAGTAACCAGTGACTTCTCACTGTAAAAAAAAAAACCCTAGTGTCCCCCTTCCAGCGAATGAGGGGCTATAAACTTAGCGGGGGACCTATTGCCCCCCACCACACATGAGGCAGGTGGGGGCTCTAATTTTTAATAAGGGGGACGGACCTATTGTGCCCCCATCCCGGGCCCACCCATGAGCAGCACGTTGGGGCCCTAAATTACAATAAAGAGGGGGGGGACCTATTGTCCTCCCCCGGGGCCCTAAATGGGATGGTACCTATTGCCCCTCCCCCCCACCCCCAGTCCCCACCCCTGATGGGCCTGAAAATCCATGCAACCTTTGGGGTTAAACTGTTTGAGAACAGTTGAACCCCTTAGGGTAAGAGCACCTCCTGGCACCATAACTTCATCTAGATTATGTTGTTATGGTGACGGGTGTGTTCATTTAATATGAAAGTGGCTACTAGGTGAGAGAGAAACTTTAGCTTGCTTGTATTTAGAAGTAATTTGTATTGATATTGTTCATCTAATCCTCAATTTCAATCTCTATGGCCATTTGTTGCATGGGTATTTTAACTGGAATAAGTGGCATCTGTTCCTGTTTTTATATAGCCTTGTCAACAAACCACTCATTCAGTCATTTTATGTGCTAAAGTTGTGTAAATTGGGCATTTTGAAAAGCTCAAACACAAGTTATTTAGATGGTGTGCATCCTTATGAGCAGATTATCGATTTCAACATGTTGGCATAGCACCCAGAACTGTGGATTTTCATTTGTGTATCTAGGACTTCTTATAGTAGTAAAAATTACTCAGTGCAATTATTTCCTTTTTATTATTAATGAAGTACGTTTTCAAAAGTCAGATTTTCATGTGTGTTCACCTTAATTTTTTTTCAGATTTCAGTCTGAGAGAGAAAGTGGAGACCGCAATTTTGCCATTGGATATTACCTAAAAGAGAAAAAGGTTTTCAATCCCTTTTTTTTTTTCTAACTTTAATTATAAATATGCAATATTTATTTGAGCTTGTTGCATATGTTTAATGCATTTATTTAATTTAATTCAGATTGTGCATGTGACCTGTTTCTACTACATATGTGACATACTTTCGAACACATTGATATATTTTTTTTTCCCCCTTTCACTTTCCAGTTTAATATGTAAATCTTGAAGAGACACTATAGTCACCAAAACAACTTTAGCGTAATGAAACCGTTTTGGTGTATAGATCATGTCCCTGCAGTCTCACTGCTCAATTCTCTGCCATTTAGGAGTTAAATTACTTTGTTTATGAACCCTAGTCACACCTCCCTGCATGTGACTTTCACAGCCTTCCGAAACACTTCCGGTAAAGAGACATTTAAAGTTTATCCTTCCTTTATTGCAAGTTCTTTTTAATTTAGATTTTCTTTTCCCCTGCTATGTTAATAGCTTGCTAGACCCTGCAAGAGCCTCCTGTATGTGATTAAAGTGCAATTTAGAGAAGAGATACAATTGTTTAAAGTAAATTACATCTGATTAAAAGTGAAACCAGTTGTTTTTTTCATGTGTCCATCAGAGTCGGGGGGGGGGGGGGGGGGGAGATGACAAGAGCTGCATAAACAGAAACAAAGTGATTTAACTCCTAAATGGCAGTGAATTGAGCAGTGAAACCTGAGAAGCATGATCTATACACTAGAACTACTTCATTAAAGGGACACTATAGTCACCAGAACAACTACAGCTTAATGTAGTTGTTCTGGTGAGTATAATAGCTCCCTTCAGGCATTTTCATGTAAACACTGCCTTTTCAGGAAAAAGGCAGTGTTTACATTGCCCCTAGGGACACCTCCACTCCTTAGATGGCCACTGGAGGGGCTTCCTGGCTCAGGGCTGCACAGTAAGGAGCTCTGCCGTTCAGCGTCCCCACGCTGTGCATGGAGACGCAGAATTTTCTTCAGAGATGCATTGATTCAATGCATCTCTATGAGGATCTCTATGGCATTTGGCCCTGCCCCTGTGCTGATTTTAGCCAATCCAATGCTTTCCCTGTTGGAAAGCATTGGATTGGCTAAAAATCTGCCATTTCGATGATGTTAATGCGCTGGAAATAAGGTGAGTTTAAACTTTTTATAGGGGGTCTAATGGGGGGCAAGTCACCTAAATGGTGGGTTTAGCACTATAGGGTCAGGAGAACATGTTTGTGTTCCTGACCCTATAGTGATCCTTTAAGCTAAAGTTGTTTAGGTGACTATAGTGTTCATTTAAGCAGTTCATTTTAAAACAATATTTATTATTACAATAGTTGTAAGTAAATGGTTTGTATTATGCAAATGTAGATGGAAACGTCATAGAAGTAATTCTTACAATCTAATTATTTATTTTTTACTACAGTGTTTCCCTGAGCATACAGATATGGTTGGAACATTAGACTTTTATTTCCAGGTAATTTGTGCACCCCATATTATAAAATTAGTTTTTTGTGCTTTTTTTTTCTTTGATTTTTTTTTTCTTTTCTCTTTTTTTCGATTTGAAATAATTTTCTGTCTAAAGAGTGTTTTATTTCAAGAAAAGTATTTTGTGTTTATTTTGTTTTGTTTTTTTTTATTCTTTTTTTATTTTGTGTTTATTAAAAACAAAAAAGTCAGAATTGATGAATCTCCTATTACCTGCCTGAATCTCATGAGCAAGCTAGTTCTAGAACACTGCACAATGATTGTTTCTGGGCTAAAACTATTTTCATAATTGTCAATTTCAAAACTCTGTCTTTGAAGTCTATTTCCTTGTGCTTATTCATACCTTTTTCAAGTATCCCATTGCTACATTTTCCACTTTTAGTTCCTTTTACTGCAATATTCTACAATTAATACAATAGAGAATTAATATTCTTAAAGGAAAACTCCAAGCACCATGATGGTGTAACAAGTAAAGTTGTACAAACATGGTTTTACTTACAGGGGGTGGTTGTGGAGGGACGCCAGGACACTCCTGGCACCATAACCATTCACTGTAGTGATTATGGTGCTTGGCATCTTTCTAAAGCAGTGTGTTAGACATACCTGGTATTGACCTGCAAATGATGGCTTTTTAAACATGATGGTGAGCTTCAACATAACAATACATTTCACTTTATCCTGCAAATAAATGTTAAGCACATGTTAAAGGTTTATACCATAAGTTGTGAATGAACAAGATAATTAAAAAATGTAGACTAAAATAATAAAGGTCTCAATTTTTGCTACTAAATCAAGACTGACACTGCGTTTTTTCAACAGAATCTTTATTAAACAAAAAACAGACTTGCTTCAGATTGCATGCAAATCTGTGAAAATATGACATGATCAAAAATATCAGATAAAGTATTGACTGATTTATGCTATAATTTTTAAAATATGTGGCAAAAGTCAGTTTCAGACTGATTCCGCCTGCCACATCTTGCCATATTGCAGAAGCTTTTACTCATTGTGTTTGAAGGGAACAGTCCTCTTCTTACTCAATATATGTGTATGCAAACTTTATTTCCCACATGCAAGATCATCTATGTAGGATCCCAATTGGACCTTCCAGGATATTCCATTCAGCTACTTTCTGAACTCTAATGCATGTGCAAGATATGATATGGTCCCTGGTAAGAAAGATGCCAAAAGCAGAAAAGAGTTGAACTGGAAAATGACAATGCCTAGAAGACAACTTCGTTGTGGCTCTTCCTTGAGGCACCACCATGCCGCCTTGGAGGAATAATTCCCTTCTACACACCCATGCACATTTTGTTGATTAGGGAACAGCAATACTGTTGACACCATGGCCCAAACACATTTTTATGAATAAACTGACTTGATACATGAAAGTATATTTGATGTACGATAATATTAGCATGTTGTTATTAATTAGAAAAGAACACCCAGAATCCTGACCATGTGTTTTCATTATCCCTTTTTGTTAAGTTGTGCTCCATTGAAGTGACCTGCGAATCTGCCAGTGTCATGGCTGCAACATTGGCCAATGGTGGATTCTGTCCAATAACTGGCGAGCGGATTCTCAGCCCAGAAGCTGTCAGAAACACATTAAGCTTAATGCACTCCTGTGGAATGTATGATTTCTCAGGACAGTTTGCATTTCACGTAAGAGACTTTCACAATATTGTATTGTCTGTATTAATAGCTTAAAGTAATTTGTTTTCTGTTTTAAACTCCATTTAGACAGTCTTGTCCATATCTAAAACCAGTACAAATTTTTCTCAACTTTTTGTGCTTCAGGTTGTGCTTTTACTTTAGGAGCTTGCAATACATAAAGTATGTACAAAGAAAGGGGGCCTGTGGATGCATTTCATTCTGACTGTTCTGGAAGAATGTAACCAGTTTAGTGAACAGGTTTTTTTTTTTTTTAATTTGCAGGGAGTTTTAAGTTTTCTTATTCAAGTATTCTTATTAGTGCGATCAAAAACTTTTCTAGTTATGTAATCACTTAAAGACTTTGAATATGTGGAAACGATAAAAGGTGGGGGGGTGGGGGGGGGAGGTGATACTAATATTGCACACCTGCACAAGGATGAACATAGGACATTGATGTATTGATTCTAATTTATTGATTCTAAATTGTTAAAAATGTGAATATTATTGGTTGCAGGTTGGCCTACCATCTAAATCTGGTGTGTCTGGTGGCATCCTCCTGGTAGTTCCCAATGTCATGGGTATAATGTGTTGGTCTCCTCCACTGGACAAGCTGGGAAACAGTGTTCGCGGAATTCAGTTCTGTCAGGTATATAAAAAGATTCACCTTAGGCTTACATCCAACTTACATAGGTCTGTCCTTTATCCAGATAATGAATATAATGCAGACTGGTATTGCTGTTTGAATGACCAGTTCAACATCTGGATATAAAGCAATGTACCATAAAACTCTGAAAGGATGGTTTCTTATTTTTGTCTATCCTCCTAATAGAAGACATTTTGTGTTTATTTACAGGATTTGGTATCGCTCTGCAATTTTCACAACTATGATAACCTAAGGCACTTTGCAAAGAAACTTGATCCCCGACGTGAAGGAGGCGATCAGCGGGTAAGTTCAGTTCTTTAATCTGGACCTGAGTTCTGTTCTTTGTTGATGCTTTCCGGCTATCGTTTAGCACTTATTAGACCAGAAAATCAGATAGTTAAGTTCGCTGACATATATCCATATATATGTCATATGTTTCTCCATATATATGTCATAAAGCAATAGAAGAGCATTTATTTCCTTAGGTTAAAAAAGTTTACTAAATTCATACATTCATTTTATCATGGTCTCCAGTGCAAACATAATGAGACTTTGTTTCTACTTGTGGTTGTCTGTCTAGTAGGCTCTTCTGATGTTTAAATAATCTATATTTCTATTGCTAAAATGTTGCTTCAATTTAGCATCCATTGCTTTTGATTGCACTGTGCATAGATTTGCCATTAATATCTATAATTTATTTTGTCCTGAATACTAATTCAGAGTGGTTTTCAGTAGATATACAGAAAACTCAAAACTTGGCATAATTCTAATATTCTTTTGATTACATCTCTGTGATGCTTGAATTGGTTAAATGCACATTAGGCTACTAAAAACCATGCACTGTAATTCAGCCATTACTGCAAGCTGATGGTCATGCTTTAATATGAAAACTGTTATTTTCCTAGAGATGTTATAAATCACTTTACTTCCATTCTTACAAAACGTGCTTGTCCAAAGTTCTCTGTAACAACATGCTGCATTTATTCTTTGCTTGGCATTAATGTAAAGGCAAATCCTTAAACTTTAATGCTTTTCAATAACCCAACTAAGTGCCTGTGGGATTTGATAGTCTGTGCTTCGCCAGCACCTTGATGCCTTGGTGTATAGAGTCTTTCTTGATCACTAACGAGTTATGTATGTTGCTTGAAGAACCAGCTTTCGCATGGACCAATGGACTACGAACAACTGCAGCAGGAGCTTGCATTAAAAGACACAGTTTGGAAAAAAGTGTCACCCGAATCCACAGAGGACACGTCCACCACCGTAGTGTATAGAATGGAAGGCCTGGGAGACCGAAACTAAAGACAGTGGCTCTAGTTTCGTATTGCTGTTTATTGTATGCTCATACCTAAGGTTTCTTTATGAAACTACTTGTAACAAGTATTTATTTTATGTTTTCTGTCGGTCCATATGTCAGTGCTAGTCTCAATGTGTAGCTATGCTGTGCAGCCCAAACTAGGGTAAGCTTATACACTCTTTAAGCTATTGGTCAGTTGTTTTACTTGTATGGTGTGCTTTTAAACACTAGAGTTCAGAAATAATTTGCGTATATATGTTCTGTTCCTTATTGACTTGCTCACTTTTTCCACATGATAGGCATGTGTTTGTTACCAGCTGACTTGAAGGAATGTACTTTAGATCATTTGAAGAACTGTGTTAACCAGCCTGTTTTAAGTGACCCTGCTAAATAAGACCACAGCAGTATTTTACTGCTCTAAAAGGCAGTGTAAACTTGTACAAGACTTCAAAGTAAGACCGTGTCATACTGCGCTCTAGAGAAACAAACTATGCAGACTTTGTCTTATGGGTTGCTCTTGGTCTGTTTCTCCTTAATTATCTGCCGGCTAGATGCTGGCAAACTAGGAATTATGGGAATCTAATTCAGTAGCAGGTAAAGGTCTGTTTTTCCATTGCCATCCTTCGTTCAGGAGCCAACATGCATTCTACTTGTTGAGATTCCTAAATTGAGATTTTGCACAAAATAAATGCCCACAGTCTTTTGAAAGGGGCAGTAGGATCACTATATAGATTTCGGTGTTCAGTAATACATTTCAGGGTGTTCTCTATACATTTAGCATTAAAGAAATGTTATTGCAGTATAGTACATCTTATGTGATAGACTATTGGTATTTGTTTCCAATTGGGTGCACCATAAGTGAACACACCCACTGTTGGCGAGGCTTGTTTTGCAGGATTGTTGCTTTCATACTGCTTCTTGAAATTATCTCTGCGTCGTTAGAGCAGCATTGCTGATCTGCTGGGTCTGTCTCCCCTCAGTTCTTTAGCTTTTATTCCTGTTTTTGTTTGTTTTTTGATCAGCAGGTTAGTATGAATGAGTATGTGCTGTGTGACTATATTGAATGGCCCAGATCACAAACAAATGCATGACATTTAGAGGTTAAAGTATTGTCTTGGCATTTGGGAACCTCCAAATATAAAATAAACACATCATTTTAAATGTGATTAATCCTTTTCAAACCCAAGTAAGTACTAATAGATTATGAAAAGTGATGCTACACTGTTATTCTGAAGCCCCTCACCACAGAATCTATGGATGCAAAATGTTCTTATTTTGACACAGCCATTGGCTTTTATCATCCCATGTATATTTAACAGGATGATGAGAGCAATACATGAGCTTCTTGGTTTTGTAGGCAACATTTTGCAATTTAACTACATGTGCATAAGCAATGTAATATTATCAGTCTGTCTGTGTTTATATTCCCTCAGAAAGTGTAAGTTGCTCTTGTAGGGTAATATCTTTGATGGAGAGCCAGAGTACCGCTTGTAAAAGGGTTCTCCTGCTCTCCCTGCCACTTAATTGTAAATATACACCCCTATGCTGACAAATGATTGACAGGTGATAGAGGGATTACATTTTGTAATGGCTGGAAAATAAAACACTATCTATATATTGTGCTAAACATGGCTGTCCCTCTATTTTGGCCTTGTTTTTGATATAAAGCTATATAGACCTCAAACATTATGGAATGGCTACCACCAAATAATAATCACTATACACTAATACCTTGAGTGCAGCCTTATTCAAGTTATTGTGAGATAGCAGGAGGTTCCCTTACTGTGGCACCCAAGCATACTTCTACTTACTAGTGAAACATCATAATTTGAGTTTATTACTGCTGTCAAAGTGTGGTCCATTAAGGTTTAAGTCTGTAACTTTGCAACAGAATAATACAAACACATGATTAATGTTAGATTCACTAACATCAGTATTTTATGCCATCATTATTCTGCAGTCCTGTACAACTGACTAACAAAGCATACATGGAAAAATTGGTGACTAAAATGTTTTTGACATACAAAGGCTCTGCGCAGTCAAGCATCATGAAATAAGCCTGTGTAGTAACCATTTTAGAAAACACGTGGTGGTTTATTTAGTAAACTCCAAAAGAACTGGAAATCAAACGGCAATAGCATAGCTGTGACTATAGCTGTTTAGGATTTGATGTCTATGTTTTGCCATTTAAAAAAAAAATTAATTCGCTACAATTTGTAGTTAGTGAATGCGCTGCAAAATATTGCTATGAAAGGACTGACTGTATGATTGGAGAATTGTATTATATTCCACAGAATCTTCATCATTTTTAACATTTTGTAGCTTATCTGCTATTCATCTTTGCTACACAATGCAACACCTTCACAATTTTCTATAATCTCCTATTAACTTGTGTACAAAGGTTGGCTGCAAGCGACCTACACCTTTAATTGTATTTTTTTTAAGTTCTGGGAATTCTATTTGCATATAGCTTACCTTGTAGTTTATTTATTACTTTAGATTTATGGAAAGGTCTTTATTTCATGAAATTTACTCTCGTATACTTACAGACAGACCCTGTCAGATGAAAAACACAAATATATCTGGTGCAGGTGGTTGCAGGTGTATCTGCCTGCCAACAATACTACACAACTATCTGAAGCTAAACTATCCTTCCACATCTTACAGTTAATTTCTTTTATGGATTTAATATTGCTCCTGTACTAGGTTATTATCACCAAGCGAGTGCATGGTCAAGCCATTCTCCTTTATTTGTGTTGTTATGGAGAATATAGCCACTTTGAGATTTCAATTACATCTCAAAAGGAAAAAATCGAGATTCTAATAATTCAAATTAATGTCTTAATAAATTAGTTCTATGAAATGTATAGGAGGGTTTGTCAGGAAAATACCAAATCTGAGATTTCTCTTTTATTGCTAGTAATACATTTACAGGCTGTTTGAATGAGCACGAATAAATCCAAACGATTTATTCATATATACAATGTACACCGCTATAATGGAACAAATACCAGATTTATTTTGTGTGTACTGTTCTAGAAATTAAAGTTGTTGCACAACTGAATTCAGTACATGCACATATTAATCCATCTATATTCAAACATTCTGCACTAAATGTCATGAAAATTGTCTCTGTCTGTCCTTTTAGTGGGAATAAGGAGTGTCTGGTGGATGTAATGTTGTAAATAGTCTCATGGTTACTTACAATAATTTGAAGTCACTGAATGTAACTTGTAAATATATTCAAGAGAACCTTTAAAGAACCAGACTGTTTATGCTTTGCAGTCAAAATTTATTTACCCTTATTTTCAAGAATTTCACATTTTGTTTTTCCCCTTGTTTCTTTCATTTGTGTTTGTACATTTTTATTTGAAATGTTAACCTTTATAAAACTAGTGTGTTTTGTTTTTTCATCAGTGTGTGTAAATCCTCAGTGTGTGTAAATGTATATATCTAGATATCGGTTAATATAGGTCCCCGTCCCACAGTCTTTGCCCTCTACATTATTAAAGCAGTCCTACAAACACATTTTTACTATTTATTTAGCAAAGTGTATTTTTCTTTTAAGTTTACAATGACAGATTCTTGGTTTTAATACATTATTTTATTATTGGAATCTTTGTCAGTAATAATTCAACTTTGCATTTTAGTAAGCCCCACAAGTTTGAAATTGCAAACACTTTTTAACAGTTTGAAACAAGTCTTAAGTGCCTTGACATTTTGAGTGATGGATATATATATATGTTTACACACACTTTCATTTCTAGCACACTGTATCTCTGCAACAATATTTATCTTTTTTGCATTTCCATGTATTTTATTTATCCACATGCTTTTTATTTTTTATTTTTTTGTATTGTTCAATAAATATGTTTAAAAATCACCCTGTTGCATTTTTTTTTATTTATTCCACATCATACAACATCTTTTCCAGATGGTTTTGTGGTTGCGGAAGAACTTGTATATTAGAGCAAAGCGTAGAGGTTCATTCACTATACTGCAGTGAAATTAACTCAATTGTAAAATATCTGCTAACTGCATTATAGTCAGGTTGGATATTCAATTCTGTGTCTTAATTAATAAATGCCATCAAATTATTTGGGGAATTGTATGATTTTTGACATTCCTCATGTTTTACAACTATTGTAAGACTACATACCAACAATGTGCTGTAAACATTTGTGCAGGTTCAGCAAATTGCTAATACTGAATTTAAACATGGTTATTCACTAAAGTCCAAATAGCTCTGATCTGAATTATTAAAAAATAATCTTTCACTATCTGGGTCATTAAGATTTAAACATACAGGACCAGTGCACCATTGAGATTAGATGACACGGCCTGTGTGATTCACGTAGTCCTTCAAGTTAAATAGCGCTGGTGTTCAACCTGTCACATTTTCACAACTGAAAATCATGAATATGATTAAATTAAAAAATTGCTGTTCTTATTTTGAGTAGGACACTTAAAACGTACGATAAACTATATTCTATAACTTTCAAGGTTAGTAGTCAAATGTAACCTCTTAATGACCAGTGATATTTTATACTGTCTTCAAACATTGGTCATTACTGACTACCTATGCCAGTATAGCATGTCCTACTTATTTAGCATTTGCACATCCATGCAGACCTGGCATGTCATGGGATGTATCATTTTTGATATAGAATCTGTTAAAAGATTGTCTTTATGACTGGATGATTCCATCATTGGATCTTAAAGCGTTTATATTAGGGAGTTGAAAAATCTTGGGGGATATGTTCTATAACTGCTAAAAATTTGTTTGCCTTTCGGTGTCTTACACGTTTACAGTTTAATTTATTTTCCAAATTAGAACAGAGTTAAATAAAATCTCGATAAAGACCAACTGTTTATTTCTAGTGTTCCATAAACACCAGACATTAATTCTAAAAGTATCTTTTTTTTTAACATTTTTCATTGTGTTTGTGTTTTTTCATTTGACAGCTTTTCTCAAAATATTGTATCACAGTCATTGCTATTGAAATATTAACTGCTTTAAATTGGTAAGCTGGATACCACCATATATAAAAACCACAAAATGTGAAAATCTGTGTAAATGTTAGTGTAAAAGAGCCACTTGCCAATCTTGTTGGTCATTCATTGGCTGATAATGTCAGGTGAGCACTCTCAACCAGTAAATTAAAGCCTGTGCACTGAATTATTATTATTTTTATATTGCGCCAACAAATTCCATAGCGCTTAACAATGGGTGGACTAACAAACATGTAATTGTAACCAGACAAGTTGGACCATAGGAACAGAGGGGTTGAGGTGAGCTTACATGCTAGAGGGAGTGGGGTAAAGTGACAAAGGTAAGCATAGTATTATAGAAGTAGATTAGTAGAAGACTGAAGACTTAGTGTTTTGTTTTTTTGTTTGTTAAATTACAGTTGTAGGAGATGAATCAGTTGGGAACCATTAACAGTTAAAATTTTGTGAAGAAGTGAGTTTTTAATGATTTTTTTGAAGGAGTGGAAACTGGGTGAACGTCTAACAGAGAAGGTAAGGGAGTTCCATTACTAGCCTAGAACTCTCTTTCTGGGCTTCTTGCACCACAAACACTTCAAAACACTGAAGTTGTCCTCGTGCTGGGAGTAACCCGTTAATCAATGACACGTTGCAATTGGTATCTGGGTAGATATTTGGAAGGATTTGTCTCTAGTATGAAAACCCTATGCTGTCAGCACTAACTATATTTGTAAAAAAATACATGCTTTGGGTATAAAGGAACACTAATGACAAGCGTCTACTTCACACAATCATTTTTGAAGAGATATATTAGTAAAACATGCAAATTCCCAATTTGTGTAGAAAGTTAAATGTTGCTAACCTATCAATCCTAGACCTATTCTTTTCTGTGGAAGCAATGTAATATCTGGAAAATCTTGCGAACACAAATATTTTAACTGCATAATGCAGAATTGGGGTGAAATTTGGGTGACGAGGAAAAGCAACTTTTGTCAAACTTCCAGAAAACCGTCTGACAGGAGCTGGGATAACTGCAACCTTGGCCTCCTTGTACCATAACCACTATAGTATATCTAATATTGATTTGGGGAAATGTAGTATAGATATAATTATAAAAGGTTTTTTTTGTTTTATTTAACTTGAATAATTTTCTTGCTCAACTGTTTATTTGCATATCAATTCAGCACATTTCCTGTTGAGCAATATCTATATATTTTTCAGATTTCAGAACATGTTTACTTTCCTCATTTGTACTCAAAAACCACAATTAATATGAGCAAATATAGTTCAGAAATATGTTTCAACAGGAAAAAATAGCTAATGAAAAATCCCAACTTCCTTCCTTTTTTACATTTTTTTTTTTTTAAATGAGTCATGTATTGGCTTCCCTTGCTAAGCCATTGTCTGCTTGCAGATGACACGGCCATTATAATTGGCTTTGTTTTTCTGAATAGATGTAGTCGTGTTATTGTAAGACTATGCTGATGTGAGAGCTCTGTTTTATTGGATTCTGTGCAGTACTTATGGCTAGTGTGTCTGGATGCATGCCTAATACTCTTCCATGTGTCTTGACACAATCTGTTGCTAGATTACTAAAACAAACATCAAGCTTTAGAACATGCCAGACGCTGATACTAACATTGTCCTGTTGAAGGGTCAGTAATATATGAATAGCTCATTTATAAAACTGCACACTATAAAATGCAAATATTTGTATAAAATGGGACACATTGTTTTGCCCATAAACTGATGTTTGTAAGAAAACTAAAGTATAATGTACACACTAAAAAGGGGAATACTTCCTGCATCCAAAATTATGCAAACACCTCTTTTCCAAAATAATAAAATGCAAAGAAACTCATTTTAAAGAGTACTTTTTGTGCAAATCTGGACACATTACATTGTCAGCCTTGAGCTTTGCCTTTTCTATAAAGTAACCTGGGCAAACAGGAGCCTAATTTTGTGCTATGAAATGTTGGGAAATATTTAACCTAGCACGTAAATGGTTCAAATGTAGAGGAAGGGGCTGATAAACCTATTTCAAATCTCAATGAAAACCCTTGGTATAGGTGCCAACAGTCCTGAATTGGTAAGGAGAGTCCTGTATTTTGGGACTGTCCCAGCAAAAATTGGTCCTATGACTCAATTCCACTTTTTAGAATCTGCCTGCAGCTTTTATAATGCAGAAGGGGACTGGGCACTAGGACCATGCAGTGCTCCACGCATTGCATGCCTTGAAGGGGCAGTCTCTTGGTTAGCCTGGCCACCCTCTTTGATCGCCATACTTCCTCTTGCACAGTGCACTGTGCAACCTGGTCTGTTACCTGCCCACTTCCATCCCAGGAGATCGGCCAGGAACATTAGCAGATATGCCTTGGTTGGTCCTCCAAGCAGGGGTTTCTGGGAATTGTATTCTAGTTTTCATTTTGTTTTTAACTCTGAACTTTAACGCTTTGTTTTGCTTTCTGATGCAATGTGCTGCTCTGTTATTGGATGCTGTAGATTTGAAGGAGGGAACAGAAATGGAACTAGATACAGAAATCAGGATATATTTAGAAATGGGGCATTGTTACTGAGAAAGCAGGAATACAACACAATATACTGCTAATATGGGCATGAAGTTTACATGCAAAAATATGCTAATGATGTAGCCCAAAACTATAAAATGTGTAAAAGTTAACCTATTCAACCACCAGCTCTAATTGTGGCCACCATATTCACACACAATAACTCCCACAACCCACCATATAAGACTCCAGACAATCAATATGTATTTCCCCAAAAATGTTTCCACTAGTCACTGCCAAATGGCGAACACTATAGGCAATACTCTCCTTGTCCAGTTTAGACTGACACATTTTCCTGACAATTAACCCTATCCCTGCCCAAATTAGATTTTGCCACATCTGTCTTCTTTTGAACCCTCCCTATGCTAAATTTGCACATTTGCCTGCAAATTAACACCTCCTCTGCCAAATAGATTGCCATATTCACAAAGTGCTGGACCCTGTCACATTTCTGTCCTCATTGCTTGGCACTCCTCTTCCAGCCCTGACTGAACAGAACCAAATGGTGGCTCAGTAGAGTACTTGGCAGAGACACAACACACACAATGTAGGTTAGATATTAATAATGAAAACACCATGCATTCTGGAGTAAGAGCAGGTAGGGCTATGGAGGTATTAATGACTTCAGATTCCGTTGCTCCTTGCTGCTCATCAGTCATTGCTTGATATAAAGAAACCTGAGTGTGCTTTTAACTCATGGTGGGCTCCTGATGGGCCCCGGTGCCATTGCACCTGCTGCACTTCCAGTAGTTATGCCCCGGCCTCCCTTAGCTGGATCCAGTTCCACTTTATATCCTTCCTTAATGTTCTTTCTGTAGCAGAGGTAAGGTTTTAGAGGTAGAACTAGCTGTGCACAAACTTTGCTCAGGCAGATTTTTGTTTCCATTGACAGAAATGCTCGCTGCTTACACCTTTAGATTGAATGCTCAACCACATTTAACAGCAGCAGGACTATAACCCCCCTCCAGCAAAGAAATCACATACCCTACTGAGCGCAATGGAAAGGACAAACAGATGTCACATGTTGTTCACATAGTTAATTTGTTCTGCTTACAAAGCCCGAACTAACAGGCAGGTAGAAACCTCCCACAGCCAAGTCAGATGGGCAATCTTTTTTTCAGTGGCCAGGTGCCGTAGATTAAAGGGGCAGTGTAAGCACCATAATCACTATGGAGCAGGTAGCTCCTTGCACCATTGTGAATGTTCGGATAACCACAACCAGCATTCACTTTCTTATCTGACTGGGAGCAATGATATTTACTACAGGGAGGGTTTGGTCAGATGAAGGTGATTGAGATTCGGCTATTTTTGATAGGCATTTAAAGTTGGCAGAGGTGGAAAGGGAGTACATTACAGTTGGCTTTTCATCACTTTTTCAGAATGTCCATCTTGAAAGGGACATTGTCACTCAATTCTAACAGAAAATGCACATTGCACTTTTTTTTTTTTTTAAACCACTGCAGCATCACTATTTCTGCCTGATTATAGTCCGGAAGGGTGCAAACAAAGATATTGGCACAAAGTGGTGTTAATGCTGAAAAGTGGCAGATTCCCTTTAAAATCATTGATGGAGTTGTGCTAATTTTATATTTGGGATCCCTGTGTCTCCTGACTCAATAATAGACTGGATATGTCCAGTCCCATGGATGCATAGGGCCACCAGGTGCCTAATTCATCTGGCCCTAAAACATAAACCCTACCCTTAAATTGTTCCAAGGAACACCCTGTCCCTTGGTTTGAAAGTGTTAACCTGCTACCTCCTTCATCCTGTCATCTTGATTTTTAAGTGACCCCAAGCCAGTAAAATGAAATGGTAAACTATTTCCTGTACTCAAAGAGAAAACTGAGGCATTAGATTAAGTATACATCTTCAGTAAGCATACTTAATTTCATCAGGTTATTTTAAATCCGTGTCCATGTATGGACTAGATCTGGAGCATTTTATCTAATTTCCAGTAAACTTAAAATAACACTTAGGGAGCATAACCACTTCATCTTCACCTGGCATCTTACTGTCCAATTTCAAACAGTTTAACAAGAAGTGTCCTCTGGCACTAATCAGCTGCCTCTCATTTGGACTGCAGAAGCATTATTTTAAGAGGCTATGGGGCAGCACTGAAGGTTGCCCATCACCAGCAAGTTTACGTAATGCTTCTGCATTAGTGCTCCATTGAAAACTATTACATTGGAAGGTATGATGACTCAAGGGAACTCCAGGCACCACCACCACTTCTTTTAGATGAAATGGTAATGGCACCTGAAGTGTTTCCTTAATTATAGATACTATATTGCCCAGTACGTGTATGGTGACATTGAGGCATGCCTGAACAACATATTTGAGCGTTTGTATTCATCTTTTCCATCTGAAGCAGTATTTACCTTGTTAATATTTGGTGATTAATGAAAGAAAACCATAAAATTAATTATTGAGCATTTTTTGCATTCTGGTTATTTTTGCTATTATTTTTATTATTATTTTGAGCTATGGTTAGTTGGTTAAAACACTCCTTCCTAACTATCCTGCAGCCAAAGGTTCAAAAACTGGTACTTGGACTGTGCAGAACAGCGGTTTGTGATTTAAATAAGTTAACTATTACTATATCCCAATTATCTGATGCCACCTAGAGTTTAGCAAAATATTGCACTGGTAAATTTCCATAAAATTAGAACACAAGTATTTTAGATAATGATGATTAGTTTCTTCTGAACTTGTAATTATCATAAAACTGTGCGTGTAAAATTATGCTCATGAGTTATTGTTCTATCTGATTTCAAAACATGAAAATTGCAGAATTATCAATGACATGGTTATAATGGATATAAGAAAATATGGTGAAAATTAATACCGACGAATATCTTTATTTTTTTTAATTTAAAATTTCTGATTCACTGGTCATTAATTCACTGTAAACATTATAATACAGGGCAAAATATATCTGTATGCAGTAGAATCAAAGACCTCTGTTCAATAGAAGATGTTTTAAGAGAGACTTTTTTTTTATTTATTTTTTTAACAACCATGATTTTTTAAATACAACAGTAAAATGACTGCTCTAACGCACTATCTATTTTAAACAGGCCGATATTGCTAACAAGATTATTAAAGACGAATGCTGAAAATATACTTGTTTTCACTTTCATTCTGTGTGCTGAATCCATTATGAGTATTACTATGTGAGATCTCATTATTTGCTCATACTAATTACACATTGATACAAATGTTTATCAGACTAAAACAAGGACACTAAATGGTTGGAAAGTGGTCCAGTATATGTGTTTTTCATAAAATGTATTTTAAAAGACCCTCCTAAAGAACATCCTATAATCTTGGATTCTATGTAGTGAATCTCATATCTGGCATTCTGTGGGTTACAATCTAGTGTACATTTTCCTTCTAGCTGTTACAACCTAGGGAGAGAGGAGGGCTGCAATAACAGTGCAGAAAATAAAGCAGTTCTAATTTTAAATTTTACATATCACAGGGTACAAAAATGCAGTACTTGTTTCTTCTGGTACTAATTTACGATTCCAATAAGCACTGATCGTTTTATTCTTAATTGTTTACTGCTGTGTATCGCAATAAAAGCTCAAAGCGGTACTGTCATCCCCCTTTCCCCCACCGAAAACTGATTGGTTTTACATAAAGATAAAATCTTTATGAAATATTCATAATGATAGTGTTGGAATTTCACTGAAATTACATCTCTGTTAAGAGATCTACTGTGTCTCAGTAAGAGATCTACTGTGTCTTAGTATTTTTCCTCCACCTGACCTTGTCGGAGCTGCAATTGAGAAGTGTCAATCCTCCCAGCTCTTACCAGTAATGGCTGCAGGCAGGGAATTGGCTTTGTCTATGCGGATCCTGTAGTCTTGTGAAATCCTTCATAGTCCATAGACCGCAGTGTTTAATCTCACATGTGCAAGAGTTCAGCTGTGATGTCAGCTGGGAGAAGATGTCACAGCGTCTGCGAGGGACAGGTTCTGGTACGTAACATTCACCTTTCCCTGTCCCCCCTCGACTGAACCCCCAGCAGTGATGTTGCTTTAACGTAATATTTTTAATATCAATTTCATGCTAGTAATCTAATTTTTGTTTGACCTAAACAGTCAAACTGAAATATAGCACATCTCCATACGTAGAGGAAAAATCTGAAACAACTTCTCATTTATCTCTAGCCGTTATGTGTTTAATTCTGTTTATACCATTTCATTAACTTTTAAGATATTTCATATAAAGATGTCAGGGCCCCCTATACTCCATTTTTGTTTATGTAAACATGAATTAAATTATTTGGAAATCAACATCAATTAAAAGGCTTCAATAGAGAAGATAGTTAGACCGAACTGCTGTTAAATTGTACCTACTGTATTGTTTTATTTGTTCAATAATTATTTCCCCAAGGGCAAGCATGGCTAATGAAACAGACTACTTATTCCTGGGATACATCAATATGAATTAAATCTGAGAAGGAAGCATGCCCTTCTGAATTAATAATGCTGTCTACAATAATATTAGGAAACTGAAACAATAGTTGGTTGAAGGGATTGTCACTCTTCAATGTTTTCATTACCTACATCTGTGTTTATACAATTTGGACTTAAAATATTTAATAAGTAGCACATAACTACAATCTTGGTGACAAAGAACAACACATTTTGAATAAATAAGCGGTTATAAAGGTACGACAATAATGAGACACTATGAACATGTAGTACACTAGTGAGCAATATTTCATCTAGTGACTTGCGCACACACTCCACTGTCAGATAATAACCCACAAACATGTGCGTTACTATAGATAACAGCAGGGCAGGATTTCCCATTAGGCAGAGTAGGCACCCTGTCCACTAGAGGTACCTGCTTTGCCTGTTAAAACCCTCCTCCATACTAACTGTCCTGTGTCTGCTTGCTGCAAGACTCTGGGATCTCTGCATTCA
This sequence comes from Pelobates fuscus, assembly GCF_036172605.1. Classification (NCBI taxonomy): domain Eukaryota; kingdom Metazoa; phylum Chordata; class Amphibia; order Anura; family Pelobatidae; genus Pelobates; species Pelobates fuscus. The sequence goes on from NC_086324.1 coordinate 92,005,222, forward strand.
GCCTGAGGAGCCTGATTTTTGCCACCTCAGACTGAACACAACAAACTGCAGGAGTGGGGCGGGGTAGACTGGCAAGAATCAGGGAGAAAACTCAGAAATAAAAGGTACACACACAACTAGTCAGCCAAAAATTAAACAAAACTAAAAATGAGGAGTAAGGAAATGGGGTCACCCATTTTTATAGTGACTGCTTAGTCTATCAATTATATATGGATATCAGCGTTGGAATAACAGCCAGTGCCCTGCAGTGGGGCCTGCATGGTTTGTGGTCACATTGGGTGGCCCATACACTTAGGGCCACCCAGTCAGGCACTGTGACCATTTAAGAGTACGACCAGGCCCTTGTAGTAACTGCAATGCCTTGAAGAAGGCGACTGGCATCCACTTCCTCCAGGCATCAAGCCATAGAGAATGCGGGAGGAAGGGAGGAGGCACAGTCAGCAAGAGAGAGTGAGCATCTGCAAACTCACCTGTAGCGGAGCTCTCTGTATCCTGGTTGGGTACCTCACCAAGGACCACTTCCTACCTGGAACAGGGGAAAACCTCAGCGCTTCTACCCCAGTTAACGTGGCTTGACTGGGGTCATCCTGGAGCTCTCCGTCCTGGACCAAGATAGGGGACTAACTCTATTCCCTCCCAGGGAGTGGACGACACACAGTCCTGGGAGCTCTAGTCCTTACAAGGTCTTTCCCGCCAAATCCTTCACGAGCTGGAACAAGATGCTGAACAGTGATTAGCCCTTTCCCCCTCCCAGTAACTAGACGACACATAGTTCTGGGAGTACAACTGATTTTAAAGAGCCCTTTTATGCACAGACCCCAACAGGATGTCTCCATTGTATTCAACACAAGCCCCTCCCAGGAATCTCTGGGCCAGGGAGATAATTGCGTTAAAGACTGGTAAGCTAATTATCTCCCAGGAACAGAGAGCCAAACAGAAAAATATAAAACCAAATTATTACCCCAAAACATAATGAAAACATAAATCCCACAAATAATAATAATAATCTATAAATAGCCCTGATCTGAGCGCCCAGGTTCTCCAAATATTGCTCAGATCCATGCAGTGTAGGGGAAACGCCACAGTGTTAAAGTTCTGACCGGCTGCAGACGTGGTCCTACGCCTAAAATTGTTCCAGGGCGTTTGGTTACATAGCCTAAAAGACACTTGCGTCCATCAAGTTCAGCCTTCCTCACATTTGTTTTTTGCTGTTGATCGAAAAGAAGGCAAAAAGACCCAGTTTGAAGCACTTCCAATTTTGCAACAAACTAGGAAAAAAAATCCTTCTTGAACCCAGAATGGCAGATTTTAACTTGGATCAAGCAGCTATTACTCTACATTGAAAAATTATATCCGTGAATATTCTGTTTTTGCAAGTATGCATCTAGTTGCTGTTTGAACATCTGTATGGACTCTGATAAAACCACTTCTTCAGGCAGATAATTCCACATCCTTATTGTTCTTACAGTAAAAAAAATTTCCTTTGCCTTAGACAAAATCTTCTTTCTTCAAGTCTAAATGCATGACCTTGTGTCCTATGTAAAGTCCGGTTTGTGAATAGATTTCCACACAATGGTTTGGATTGGCCCCGAATATATTTGTATAATGTTATTGTAAAGGATCCTGCTATCCGTGCAGCGCTGATCCTTGTAGCGTCTCCCGAAATCCAAGCTGAAAAGAGTGAAGTAGTGATTATAGCTCCCAATTCCCCAAACATGAGTCGAGACTTCATGAAGGGGTAAAACGAATGTGTTTATTGATGGCCAAACTCTGCCCTTTTATGATGGTCTTCCAGCAAGGACACTCCCACATGGGACCTTGTGGAAGACTGAAACAGAATATACAGAACCAATCACTGTACTTTACAAATATTACACACACCCACAGGAAGAGTGTAACCCCTCCTCTCTATCCTGGAGATAATTAACTTACCCCTCCTCTCTATCCTGGAGATAATTAACTTAAGTGGTTGCAGAGAACCTAATTATGTCCGGGCAGAGAGAAACATGTGCTTTTTACCTTTTAACAAAACTGTATTAAAATCAATAACTCATGTTTCGCTGAACGAAGTCTCCATGTTCCACACACCCCCAGATAGCTTGGATCTGAGCGCATATTATAGGCGAATAGCGCTCAGATCCCAGCAACACAGTTCTCAAAAACGTCGACTGAAGTTTGGCTTTCACTGGCTGTTCGCGTGTTTGTAGCCGACAGCATTATCCTGGCTGTACTGGAAGTTAAACTGCACGAACCAACATACGAATGCAGCAGGGGAAATGTAAAATCCAAGCAACTAAGGCAAACGGTGTGATCCAGGGACAAAGGGCTCTGTCCCAAATGCCTTAAGACTATATAACTTAAAGGGCCAGCATCCCAGGGTAAGAGGCTAACAATCCGGCTCCTCCAAGCGATAGGGGGGTAGGGCAGTTTGTTACATGCAGACCCAGTGACAAAAGCCATTTTGTCACAGTTATCATTTGTATGGTGCTTTTTCCGGTCAACTTTCAGGAGCTTCTGCGGCTGCAATACGGGGTGCTCTATCTTGCTCTTAGGTAGGGTTTGGCAGATTTCAAAGTGGTTCAAAACCACAAACCAAGTTGTCCAGGAATCGCACGGTCACCTCGTGCTGAAAACAGTTCCATAAAATTTGCGGCTAGGTACCGATGAGGACTATTCGTTGGTTTGAATCATGCGAACGGACGCCATAGAGAGAGTGGTCGGTTCCATTCGCATTAAGGGAAAGTGCCGAACAAGGGGCACCTAGGGAAAGCTACTAATGGCGGCTGGGCAGGGTAACTCCCAAACAGTATCCCAGACCTGGACCATAGTGAGTGGGCAGGAAACCGACTTTCACACTCCTCCAAGAGTCCGTGGGAAGGAGCGTTTGTCACACAACCCCCACATCAGCCAGCAGCACCCCAAGTAACTCACCCTCCTCCAGACAAAAGGTATGCTAACAGGAGGATGACTGCAAATATAAAAATGTATGTGTGTACATGTCAGTGTGTGTTTGTATTTGTAGCTGGGTCTAGCTGAGTGTGTATCTGTGTGTCTAGGTTTGTGCATATGTCATTGTGTTTGTGTATATGTGTGTTAATATGTATGTATTTACACACATCCCAGCAAACACCAACACAACATGCAAATACACTCCTGCAAACACAAACATTACATACACACACACACACGTAAATTCAAACTCCAAAATTATATACAAATGCACCCCTTCACTCAAACACCAATACTATACACAAATGTACATCAGCATTTAAAAGACACTACATCCAAACACACCCCTACACATAAATACAAACATTACATACAAACACACCCCTGTATCAAAACGCTATAATTATATACAAACACCAACTATACTCACAAAAGCACACTTCCTTTCAAATGCCAACACACAAGTACACCACTGCAGACAGTACATACAATTACAACCCTACATGCACACACATACTCTGTATAAAAACATGCTTACATTCAAACACACAAACACTGCTCACAAATACACTACTACAAGGATGGGCAAATGGTAGATCCCTGTACATCTTTTCGCCACTCTTGCGCTAGAGGGGGCCAAAAAAAAATTGCACCAGGGCTCTCTCTTTTAGTTCTGCCACTGACTTATATATATTTATATAAACCGTGTTTAAAGACAAAAATAGAGCATGTAAGAAAGATAACGTAATTGGGATTGATCCCTATGGCAGACACAATCTATTAAAGAGTTGTCATATTTAATAAACTAAAAACTCCGTATAAATAGAGGTATATTATCTAAGTGTTGATCACATTCCCTCCTTCCTTGAATCAATGCTTTCCTATGATGTTTTTCAACAAACTGTATGTCCTTGTGCAAAGCGTAAGGACATCCAGCTACGTCAAACTCTGAAAATGCAGGATGTACCTCTAGTATATGTCTGGTGGACAGAGGCACTAGAGACAGTCCTAAGTCTGCAATGTTTTCCATTGCAGGATTAAGAGGCACAGGGACACTGCACATAGTCCACTTCAATTAGATGAAAAGGTCTGGGTGCCTATAGTGTCCCTTTAACACTCTATTAATATATACTGGTCGGTCTCTCTCTCTCTCTCTCTCTCTCTCTCTCTCTCTCTCTCTCAAGGAAGGTTATGTGCATTTCATTTCATGAATTCTTTCTAATGCTTAGTCTACCTTTTGAAACCATTTCAAACTTGTTGTATGGTAACATTTCAAACTTGTTGTATGGTGCTTCCCTCTCTGAGATCAAAAGGAGCCACCCGTACATGAACACTACATATATTTTGTTGATTGGAAAGTAACAGAGCAACTGGCAACTTTATAGCTCTTAACATTGGGTGTATAGCTGTACACATACACACCCTGTGTGACCAAAAGTAATACAGTGGAAGATTGAGAAAGAAAGATTATACAATATTCCCCTACTTTTACTATCTCCCAAATCCATTCTAAATGCTTAAAAGAGCACTATAGGATCAGGAACACAAACATGTATTCCTGACCCTATAGGGTTAAAACCACCATCTAGCCCCCCTGGGCCCTTCATGCCTCTAAAAATAAAGTAAAATCTTACTTGAAGTCAAGCCTGCAGCTGTATAGTTTGTCCCTGTTCCCTTTAGACCTGCCTGCTGACATCATCAGAAGTGGTAGCCTGATCCAGTCACAGTGCTTCCCCATTGTATTGGCTGAGACTAACAAAGAGGCAGATCGGGGCAGAGCCAGCATGATTCAAACACAGCCCTGGCCAATCAGCATCTCCTCATAGAAATGAATTGAATCAATGGATCTCTATGAGGAAAGTTCAGTGTCTGCATGCAGAGGGAGGAGACACTGAATGTTTGGATGCATTTTAGGCAGCCATGACCCAGGAATGATCTTCATTAAGTCAAAGTTGTTTTGGTGACTACAGGTATCCTTTAAGAATGACATGTCTACAGTTTACATACAAGTGTGATCCTGAAACCCACTGCTAACAAGCAACTGATTTCTGACAAAGTATGGAAGGTTTTCCATATCAGGAAAGATTATATCTGTGATAGAAATATATTTAATTTATTATTAACTGTGCTTTGCTTTTCCCAGTAAATGCTTGTATTTTTATAACTTACATTCTTACAAACCTGTCACTTCTGTTGATGATTGCAGAACTAGAAGTAATGTTGCACATGCCCAAAGCACTTTAGCATGCTGAAAAGAGTATGCCTTTTTTCATTTTGCAAAAAGTCCATATTTCAATAGAAATTGACACTTTTATAAATTAAACAGGTTACATCCCCCTTGGCTTTCAAGCAGACATGTTCTGTTACTTCCTGCTTTGGTTAACTCTGTGGAGATAAACTTAAAGGACCACTATAGGCACCCAGACCACTTCAGCTCAATGCAGGGGTCTGGGTGCCAGGTCCATCTAGGGTTAGCCCTGCAGCTGTAAACATAGCAGTTTCATAGAAACTGCTATGTTTACATTAGGTTTAATCTAGCCTCTAGTGGCTGTCTCATTGACAGCCGCTAGAGGCGCTTCCGCGATTCTCACTGTGATTTTTACAGTGAGAAGACGCCAACGTCCGTAGGAAAGCATTGAATTGAGAAATGCTTTCCTATGGACTGATTGAATGCGCGCGCTGCTCTTGTCACGCATGCGCATTTGGCGGATGACGTCGGAAGAGGGAGGAGAGTCCCAAGCGCCAAGTGAGCCTGGCGCTGGAGAAAGGTAAGAATTTAACCCATTAAAGTGAGGTTAGAAGGTGAAAGTTTGCAAATGCAGCAGACAAAAGATCTGCTGACTTTTGTAAGCTGTTTTATCTATAACCCCAATGTAAATACGTACATTTAAATGCATGCAAGTTTTCATCTTTGGTATATCTATTAAACAGTGATTTTTATTTATTTTGTATTTGGGCAGTGGAGTGTCCCTTTAACCCACAAGCAATGATTTAAAATATTGTTTCTTGTGTTGCACAACACCTTTTAAACACGTGTGTTTTCTTCACAGGTGAAATCCGTGATAAACCTTTTGTTTGCTGCTTTTACAGGAGACGTATCTGCCCTCAGAAGGTAATTCTATGTATTATTCAGTAGTCTTTAATTAATGCTTAATTTTTCTCAGAAGTCTTGTTCCAGAATAATTCAGTATTGAATTTGGTGTCAAATTACACCTGACCAAAAATACAGGAACATGAGTCTGAAGTCATTGACGAACTGACAGAAAACACATTGGTAAAATTATCCATTAGATAAGACAAAGAAAAAGGGGGATGGGATTTCTCTTGTTGTCAAGGGAGATGTTGCTTGGAGGATGATGTTAAATCCACAGTATCGGGTTGCTCTCTGTCCATGTTCTGTAGTTCATCTTTTTGTGTCCTACGTAATTTCTTTGTTTGCGTTCCACTCTACAAGCAATTCTGTATGCCTTAAAGTGAACCTGTCATGGTACACATTTAAAGCAAAGGCCCTGTCTGTCAATCAATCCTTGGCTTTAGACCTTTCTAAACTGATGGAATACAGTTCCGGACTGGGCATTTAAAGGCAGGGCATAGCTGATTTGGAAATTTTTCTCCAACTCTGCTGTAGCCGCAGCTTTGAAACGAAGGCTTAATTTTGCAATTCAGATTTCTGTTTGCTACAATTCGGTGCTTAGTCCTTAACACTGTGTGTGAATAAATGCTGTGGGGCTCATTAATTAAATATTCACTGTGCGTGAGTGCATAACAAAGGTCAACCGTAATAAAACTTTGATTAAATTTACCTATCCCCCATTAAATCCCTACATTATGAGATGGGAGTACACTTCTCTCTAGATAGGCGGTATAGGTTTTTTTCTGTATGAGCTCACCATACAGAAAAAAAAACATGCCTCATCATCTCATTATGCACATACCCCTCGAGGCGTCCCTAAGGGCTTCACTTTAATCCTATTGGCTTATTTTGTTGGTGCTCTGACTCATGATGTCTCCGGGGCCCCACTGGCTCTCAGACACATTGCTAATTAGAAAGCAAGGTATAAATATGGGGACCACAGACTCATAAGCTTGATGCTTCTGACAAAGCTGTATTTGTACATTAAAATGTGCGTTGTTCTCGATTCCTTCCTTTTCACTTCATTCACGATGGTGGTACCCCTTCCAAGGATACTATTATTTTCTCTTCTTGGGGGTGTTCTCATGTATTATTTTTGTATTATATTTATATTTTATATTGTCATTCTTTATTTTTGCTTGTGCAGAAAAGTACAAATGAGCAAGTGATGCCACAACAGCATTTACCAGCTCTACAAAAAACGGCATAGTGTAACATCAGCATTGCAAGCTTAGAAGGTGCACAATTTGATGAAAATGAATAAACAAACTTAACAAGAAAACATATGTCATAGCTCCACAACAAGATTAATAAAGCTGCAAGGTGTGCCTTTATGGAACTAAAAACTGAGGGTAACATTGACTGGCTTAAGGCCTGTCCCTGCAGAGTGTACCAGTAGTTTAGTTAAGCTAGTCAAAAAAATAGAAAAATGGTTCAGGCACTCCAAGATCCAAAAATGGCAAATTTATTGAAGCCCAAAGTATCACAACATTTCGACCTTGCAGTCTTTGTCAAGCTTGACTTGTTACTTTGGGCTTCAATAAGTTTGCCATTTCTGGATCTTGGAGTGCCTGAACCCTTTTTGTATTTTATGCTATTGCCAATGGAACCTGGTGCTTGGTTTGGGTTTGGTTGCACCCTGGCTCAGATTGATGGGATTGAGCGCAGTTCCTTATGTTTGTTGGAAATAGTTAAGCTAGTCAGTCATGTCTAAAATCAAGTTGTCAAAGACTGTGCTAGAGTGAGGTAATGAATTAGACATGGAGACTGGTTTATTTAAAGGGACACAATAGTCACCCAGAGACCACTTTAGCTCAATGAAGTGGTCTGGGTGCCAGGTCCCTCAGGTTTTAACCCTTCACATGTAAACATAGCAGTTTCAGAGAAACTTCTATGTTTATTTAGCAGGGTTAATCCAACCTCTAGTGGCTGTCTTCCTGACAGCCGCTAGAGGCGCTTCTGCGACGCTGGATGCGAAATTCGCATCCAGCGTGCAGAATGTCCACAGGAAAGTGTTGAGAAATGCTTTCCTATGGACTGTTAGAATGCGTGCTCGGCTCTTGCCGTGCATGCGCAGCTGACGTCGGCCGGGGAGGAGAGGTCACCAGCGCAGAGGGAGCTCGGAGCTGGATAAAGGTAAGTGGCTGAAGGTGTTTTATCCCCTTCAGCACCACAGGAGGGGGACCCTGAGGGTGAGGGTCCCCCAAGGATGACATAGTGTCAGGAAAACGGGTTTATTTTCCTGACACTATAGTGATCCTTTAAACAAAGAGTGTAGTCGAGCTGAACTGATAAGTGGTAACCACAGTAACCATTCTATACACAGATTAAAATAAGAGAAAGCATGATACAAGTGTGGTGTCTACTAGAGTGTGGGCTTGGGGCCTAGATAGTAGACTGTCATGCTGTGGAGAGTAAAAGATTACCTTATCCCTATGAGCGATAAGCTCAGGGAGCCCCAGGAGGACTGCAGCAAACTTATACGGAGGTGAGGTGTCCCTCCAATTCCAGACCTTGTGAGTAGACAATAATTTCTGTCCATGGCTTAGGTGCCTCCTGGAGCCGAACTCCTTCCCTATCTGGGGCTTACAGAAGGTTTTTTTGCATCCGATGCTTTATATAGCTGGTAGTCTTCAATTTTCGTAGACTGAGGTGCAGGATCGAACCCCAGGTGGCTCTAAGCCTGGGTGGGTTGTCAGGATGAGGTACAGGCTGATGATAGGGTCATAACCCGGTAGGGCCCTTTCTGTCTCCGCTGCATGCTTTTCTGGACAGTCCTGTTGCATATTGGCGGTGCCACCGCTTGTTGCCTCTCCAGTGCCGCCCAGAAGCGTGCAAAGATTTACTCGAGGCGTAAAAGGGATCTTTCGATATGAAGCTGTATGCCACAAGGCTGCAGCAGGTCCTGTGCCACCCAAGTGTCGATGTCTGCGATCTTGAGAAGCATGGCTGTGTCAGGAGGGAACGGCAGGTGAGTGGTGCTCAGTTTGCTGTAATAGTCAGTCCCTTGGCCACCAGGATAACCCCCGCTGGTACATGGGGGGGTTTGAAGTAGCGCTCTGCTCACGTCAAGCTGAGGAAGTTGGCTGCCTTTCCCCAGCTCAGCAGCATATAGGCCACACTGCTCCACTGCGGTCTGCCAGTGGTCAAGGTAGGCAAATGAGGTATCAAAATGTCAGTTAGAGTCTCCCATTTATTGGTATTGGTAGCGTAGATTGCTGCTCAATAGCCAGCTACATCCCCGGAGAAATGGCCCAGGGAACAATAGCTTGCAGAGCTTTCTTGTAAGCTTGTATGTCAGGCTCTGCCCCGCTCTCATGTATTTTTATGAGTAGACAGTTGTTTTTTTCTCAGTATTTTTATACACATATTATACACTCTTTTTTTGTAAAATTAGTATAAATACATTTTCTTGTGTTTTTTTTTATTTTTTTATTTTCGACTATATTTGTTGCTATAATAAAGATTTATCATCTTCTCAACTTCTCTTCATGGTTCTCACTAGACTTTTGGCTGACGTGAATTGCTTCTGTTCCTGTGGTTATGCATTTATGGTTACCCCCTTCTTAAGTTAAGATTTTCATGACCTTCACTTTGCACTTTTTTGTGCTTGCATTTTCGTTTCTGTTTGAAAGGGTAACTTGCTCTCACCTCAATTAAAGTCACTAAAGTGTTTGTTGGGGTAAGGACGTCTTCCTTAGGGCATGTGTGCACAGCATTAATTTCATAATGCAAGCCCCACCATGATGCCTGTGCTTACTGCATCATGAAGGTCACAACGCTTAGGACAGGACACTTTTAATTAACTACTAGTTTGTACATATAATTACATGACATTACAGACAATGCCTCTTAACTGTTTTTAAAACTGTTAACACAGCATTTTCAATGTTCAATCAGATAATGCCAACTTTGTGAAACAAAAAAGTTAATGTTTTTTTTTTTTTTTTATAAAATACTGGTTAATGTGTTAAGTGTGGTTAAATACTGATTAAGTGTACAAAAACTGCTAAACATTACAATAGTTTCCTGAAGTCATAGTTCTTACAAACAGGAAGTTGTAACTATATTACAGTTTATTAAGTACATTTTCCTTTTTATACCAATAAGTATACAATCATGGGTTTAATGAACCACTGGATCCATATTGCTTAGATCTCTCCAAACCTTTTCATCCAAACTCTGCCTTGTGTGCCAGTCTCGTTATTTTAATTCCCTTGTAATCTTGTGCTTTCTAGGTTTGCCCTGTCAGCAATGGATATGGAACAACGTGACTATGATTCTCGCACAGCTTTGCACGTAGCATCAGCAGAAGGTATTTGGTCTACTTCTCACAATAACACCCCCTTTAATCAGTGAATATAAACATCTCTCCAATCCTCTGGATTAGTTTTCCACCAATGCCCTGTCCACTAAAAAATATGTATTTTCTCCTTCTTTTTTAATGTGATCTTAATGTTGGTGTGATTGTCTTTCTGTCATAAAAAACAAAATGTACTTTCTGGTACTAATCTCACTTCCATTCTGCACTTTTTACGTCCTAAGAAATTAAAAGCCTAGTCTTTAAACACCATATACCATCATATATTGTCCTCATTGTGTAGCATCAGTGTGAATCAGTGAGAAATTGTAACGGTAAATATTTTGCGAATACATCCATCCATATGGCCTTTATAGTCCAAATTAATATGAAATAGACACTCCTCAAACAATAAAAAAGATACAGCTAGGATCATCTGAATTTTGAAGAAATTATAGTATTCGGCCTGCTTATTCTTGAGTTTACAAGGAGAGATTGATACATCACCTACTTGTCTAGATTAGGGTTATTCTATATTGCATATGACATACGCTAACAATATGAGTACAGAATCTGTAGTATGACATTGTTTTTGCCTCTAAATATTTATTTACTACTTCTACTAGCACATACCAGTTTGACAGGTTAGGGAAATTCCTTGTTATTATTAAAGTACCAAAATGTCATCATGTAGGGGTTGACATGCTGGGCCTATATATTCAAGCAAAGAACATGATTATCATTTGAGAGCTCCTGTTACAAATTAAAACACATTTGGTGATGATTCTGGGGCTTTGTCATTAAAGTGGCTTTGTCATTCTGAGGTCCTTGCATATATTCCAAAGAACCCAGATGGTGTGTATGTCATTTGCAGTGAGGTGGTCATGGTGTGCAGGAAAAGGTGACTTTTCTACTGAATGTGTCCCTTGCAGCGGTGGGATCCTCTTCAGCTTCTTTGGTGGTGTCCTCTTCAGCTCCTGGCACTTCATCTGCAATGAGCCAATGTCAGTGATGAACTCTCTCTTATGTGCGAGAGTACAACAACACTAATGTCTATGAAATATCCCTCAGGAGCTTCCATAGACAGATCCCTTTTAACCCTCAGCCATCACTAGTTCCAAAGTTGGACAGCGGTAGTTCCAACTTTTTGTCAATCATTGGAAAAATACTTAAGATGAAGTAGTCCCTACTTTAACCTATGATATATTTTTTATTGGGTTGTAGTTTAAGTAAAATTCTAACAGTCTTTATGAGCATTTCATAAATATTTTATCTCTATGAAATGCTTACTTGGACAAAAGGGGGGAGGTGGGGTGTGGGTTGACAGCTGCTTTAAACTTAAATGCAGTGAAATGAAAACCTGATTGTAAAATTCAGGCTACAATATATAAGTGTTGACTATAGCTGGTTTGATCATTTTTGTTTAAAATAACAAAAACCCCAGCTTTGTCCAATGCACTGCATTGTTATAGATAAATAATCTTCTCTGAAGAACATATTCTGTACAATGTTCTATTCCAAGCTGCCTGTCAATGGGAAGCTTCCCTTCACTTTAAAGATGTATTTATTTATTAATATTTAAAGCCCTCCTTACCCTCACCGGCCCATGGCTTGCGCGTGCCACCTGAGCCAATGAAATGGTCCAGGGACGTGGCATGACATCGATGTCGGCAGGGAGCACTTGCTCCCAGCACTGGATTCAACGTAAGGGTTTTTTTGTTTTGTTTTTTGTTTAACTAAAAAAAAAAAAAGACAACTTTGATCCCAGTGATTCACTAATACTTACAGAACAAAATAAGAATTGGTGAATAGTAGGCTGCAGTAACCCCATAAGCTCCAATTACAAAGCATTTCAATTATCTTGTTACTAGAATTCAGTCTGGAGGCAGGTGTTTTTACCCATTTATTTTCATTGCTTTGATATAATAGCAAGTGTGGGTATTGTCATTTTTAATCACGCTTGTATCTGTAATCAGTTCATTGATTAGCTTGCATTCCAGTTCTCTGCACATTTTTTAATCAATATTGTTATCCCTATATACATCAATTTAAGGTCACGTGGAAGTTGTGCGCTTTCTGATTGAAGCTTGCAAAGTAAACCCTTTTCCAAAAGATCGGTAAGTGCTGATAAATAATGTGATTTTTTGTGCTTATTTCTTAATATTCTTATTTTTAAGCAAGACGCATTGCACTGTCTGCATTATTTATCTTATAACGCATCACAACAAAATCTCCAGTAATCCAAGTAGTGCTACCTGCCTTGCATCTTCAACTTTCCCTAGGGACTTTGGTCCTCATTCCATCTGGCTTTGCTCTAGTAGAGAATTAATGCATTGTGGAATGTCTTACCCAGCATCTGTTCCTCCACCACAATGGAGAAAACACCACTGGGACATAGATTTGCTATTTACTAGGCAGCAAGGAAAACTACATTGGTTTCCCCAATAATCCCCAATGTATGATGGAGAAAGATGTTATGGCAAGTGGTGGGTTCCTCTATCCCCATGTTACACTGCTGACAATCAGTTTGTGCACTTTTATTTTATACATTTTTTCTTTAGTCATCCCTATTGATTTTTCTTTTAATTTGCCTCCATTGCCTTCCTCTCCTCTAGTTACATGCTAGGTATTTCTACAGATCATATTAACACGTTAATATATTCCCTGAACACCAAAGGAGTGGTTTTAAGAGGCTTTTGTTTTAAAAGGCTAGACCTCCTCTCTAGTGTCACCCACAAGCCCCCGGAAAGGAAGTCTTTACTTATTGTTACTTCAATATTTGTTATTTTATTTAAATTTTAAGAGATTGTAGTTAGTCCATAACCAGTAGTCTTGGTTTTTTTTGGGGGGGGGGGGGTGTTACTATGCAGAACGATAACAACTTTATCTAATTTTGACTTCGCCTAATGCAGAGGTTTCATTTGCAATACACAGTAGCTTGTTATATATCATAGCATTGCTGGCCTGTGCAATTTCTCTAGATACTGCTTTTTATCATCTTTTGAGGTAGAGAAGGATTAAGATTCCTTCTCTCTTAGTATAAAGATAGTTAATGAGTCAAAGGTATCTTTATGGCAACTGGTCCCCTGTTTAATTTTCAGGGCCTTAGGAGGGCCACTTGAGGATGCCATATGGCCAATCAAAGCTTGGCCAGGTATCTTTATGGCAACTGGTCCCCTGTTTAATTTTCAGGGCCTTAGGAGGGCCACTTGAGGATGCCATATGGCCAATCCGGCTATGCAGGGAATTGCTAAGCTGATTGTTTTGAAATGTGTGCTTAATTCCATAGACTAATCTGGTGAAAAGACTTTATACATAGAAATGCTCATTTGAGTGGAGTCATATGTTTAAAGACGGTACATGAAATGTAACCTTTCCCAAACTGCCATTCTATGCCTATTAATACATAAGGAAAACAATAAACATTTTCACCCTTTTTTTTTTTTCTTTTTTTAAATAACACAAACCGAATACGGCAGCAGGCACACCTCAATTTAAAAAATAGGACCAGCATGCCAAGAGACTTCAAGATTTTGTTTTGGCACATTACTATTAAAAGGTTGACTATCCCTGGTCTAGAGCATAGCCATATACTTTATGCTATAGCTATATATGAATTTGTTTAAGATTATTTAAGGGAAGGTAGCAGGAACCACAGAGAATATCTCCATACAACTTGATTCTGGTGACCTAGGGCAGTATTATTATAATTAATGAGTTGGGAACAAATCTCTCCAGGGATCTGAACAAGACCTGAACTATCTTCGCAATCCTAGCTGAGCTACACTGTGCAAGACTAAATTGTGAAGGAAAATAATAGAAAATTAGAGATTGATTTGATTTAGATGAGTTTGGGTTCTTAACTTCCACCGTCCCTGAGGAGTTAGGGCTGACGTAAACGGGTCAAATCTGTTATTCTTATTGCTTGACACCATTTTTTTATGACTTTAAAATTATTTGACTAAAATGTATTAAATAATGAGTGCCAAAACTAAAAGAAGAGAAATTGCAAGTGTACAGCAATCAAATCTAATTAAACAAATATAACATCTGTAAGATGTGCAAGCCAGCATTCCCTTCAGTTAGTCCTTTATTTCCCAAATTATAGGAATAGAACATATAACATTCTATACGTATTACAAGAATGTCAGGTTAAAAACAAGCTGGTCAACCATTTGGTTTTCATTGCAGGTGGAATAATACTCCAATGGATGAAGCTATGCACTTTGGACACCATGATGTGGTTAAAATACTCCAAGAATACCAAAACACGTATAAACCCCTGGAGGAACCAAATAGTGAGAAAGAAGATCAAACCGTTCAGAAGAATCTGGATGGGTTGTTATAACCTCCATCTACACAAACATCAAGTACATTGACACTTGTATGCGTCATAGATAAACTGATAAAAGAGTGTGTATTTTTATCTTATATTGATGTCTATTTTAAACAAAATATGTATGTTTCAGTGTTACTTTTCATGTTGGATGCTCAGGATGAAAATGGAAGAAAAGCAACAAAGGCAAAGCCTCTCTTCTTTAACCCCATGCACTGATGGAGAGAACTGCGGGGACTCTCTTGTGACAAAGGGTTAATGAGTTTTATGCTGCATACATCTGCCCAAATTTATTACACAGTTCTTCTAGAATTTTAGACATTGTGACATTGAGATGACATTGAGATGAATCTCCTAGGAAACACTAGATCATACAGTTTGTGGTAGGTCTGTGGCCATAGCGTGCTCTTTTAGAACAAATGGTGATATGCTTACCGTGTTTGAACCCAGTCTGCAGTGTTTGTCTGTATGTATGTATCTGTTAACCAGTCTTGGGGGAAGTCTATTTTTGGCTGCGTATAAAAAATTTCCTGCTACTAAATTTGGATCCAGAAATAAGAAATCTTTAAATGAATGCAATGGAGCATTCAATTGTAACCAACTAAGGCCTTGATTCTAGCCGATCACGTATATTGGCTCCCAGTAAGCTATTTTACAGTTCGGATCTATTTATTTACAGCTATGAAATGCTTATCAGGAGCCAATACATTTCTATTCAAATATCTTTTGAAATAATATTTTACATTTAAAATATTAAATTCCATTTTTTTAAGGCCATAATACTCGGTAAATGGCCTCATCGAATGCAACAACTAAAGGTTGTTGATAAATGCTTTTTTGACTATTTGCCCATTGGCAGAACTAGCAGTCAGCAGGCAAATAGTGAAGAAAAAAAAAATCATATGGGGGGGTTCAATATTGGTAGGGGCATGTCTACTATACAGTGCCTGCTCATTGTCCCCACCTATGGCCAATGGTTGGGGGCTTCTAAAAAAAAACAAAAAACTAGAAGGTAGGGCATCCTAGCTAATACACTATGAGGACTTAGTCAACAGGTGGGGGTTCTAATTGAATTTAACATATTGGCTCTCAATCATCATCTATTAATAAAATATAAGTGGAGGCTGAACATGCCTATCCCCTAAAAATTGTGCCCAACCCCAGCTTGGCTAGGGATCACCAAGCCCCAGGCCACCTCCCCCCAACAAAAATTCTGTCTCACCACGAATAGTAAAGGGGGCCCAGTAAATCTAGAAACCTGTAAAAAAAAAAAAATTAAAAAAAATATATATATATATATACTTAACTTAAAAAAAAAGTGTCCCAATGGTACTATTGCAATTTTTAAAAAATATAAAATCAGATTTGTAAAATAAAGCTGAAAAATAACAACCTTGTAATGCTATAAAAACAATTAATTCAAACCTATTGAGAGCTCTACGAAGACTAACCTTCTATGGTGGGAAAAGCCCTTATAAGAGCTTTCCCACATTCTGCTGCAATCTCAGTCGGAGCACTCTGACAGGCAACTCGAACTTCTCAAGACTTGAAATAGCTACTCTGTCGTTAGCCATATATCTGGTTCAAATTTCTAACAAAATGTTTTTTAAAAGGCACAAAAACAGTTGATAATTATTGACTGCTTTTTGCCAATAGATTTAAATTGAGATGTAATGTAAATATAAGTTTACAAGATTTTTTGTGTGGAAGAATTGAATAATTATAATAAGTCCTGGAGTAAGTAACATTGAGCTGGACAACAGTAATATTTTATATGTATTTGATGGCTGTAATTTCACTAAGTCCCGGCAGTGAGAACCATTCAGTTGGGTAATAGTAACATTTATTTATCAGCTGCTAAATGTTCTAAGCCCCAGGGTGTGCGCTATGTACTTTTGAGTCCCTTTGGGGAGAAAATCATATGAATACATTATTATTCATTTTCATTAGTTTATATAATCGCTTTCTGCATTCCAAAACCCTTAAAGCCTGTTACAATAGATCCCCACAGGGTTTTCACCTCCCAGTCTAATATGTAAACAAGCACAAATGTAATTCGTTTCTGTCTTTGACACAGACACACTTGTGCACAAATAGGTATCCTTATCTGACATAGAGATATACAGCTTCCATGACCTTTAACTAGTCTGTGCTCAAATTAAGCAACAGTCATCTGCCACCCCAAAATAACATGTAAGAGTTCTGTGATGTTAGTTTATAGAAAGTGGTTACATCCCCATTGGCTTGTGATTTCTAGTGTATATTAAGGCTGCAATCTGTTTTCGAACGTGCTTGTGTGCAGGACAATTGTATTTAACTAGATTTGTTGAGTGTTTATATAATGTGAATATATCACTTGAGTATATAATTGAACAAATGTGAATGTAATTAGTGACAGTATGTATTTTTTAGGGTTTATGTACAGTAGCTAGTCACTTTTTTTCTTTTCTTTTCTTTTCTTTTTTTTTTAAACCAATGCAATACAAAATTAATTAAATGAGATGCGCAGTGAATTTACTGTAATTAATATACCGGTACACACTTTACCTAGTCATGACAGATCTATAATATTTTAATTTATAAAGATTAGTAGGTGTATATGCAAAGTGGGATGAGAATTGTCTTTAGGCACTTTGTTCGGCAAACCATCTAAGTTCCTCCAAAGAAACAACTTCTGTTGAATTTCCAAAGAACTAAATACATCAGAATTGCTGTAGTGTTTTTAGTTGGATTGAATTATTCAAATCTTTTCACAGTGCTACTTTGCCATATTTTGTGATTGTTATCTGACTTATATATTTGCAAATCTGTAAACATAATGCTGGCGAATGAGAGGTTTTATTTACAAAACTGAAATGTAATGAATGGAAAACAAAACTTTAAACCACGTATTCTGAATGCTCCTACTCTGCTTTAGCCCCAGCCTGGCTACTTTAGATCGAAATTTGCAATTCAGTTTTCAGTTCACCACTAAGACAACATTTATTATATGAACCTCATGTAGGAAGCTGTAGATGGCAAGATAATTTAGATCAGTGGTTCCCAAACCAGTCCTCATGCACCCACCAACAATCCAGGATTTACGTAGTTCCCTTTTTTATTGTAATGGGGATACTGACAAAACCTGGACTCGTGCTGGGCCGTGTGGACTGGTTTGGGGACCACTTATTTAGATGATATGGTGTAAGATGTATTCCTGTACTCACACTAAAAGGCCTACATACCAGAGCAAAGGTGGCCAGAAAAAAAGATCCCAGCTGATCTAGAACTACAAATCCCAGGTTTGCCGACCTTAAAATTAGATCAACATTGCAGTACTATATTGTTCCAACTCTTACATTAGAAGGAAAAAAATTGACCGAACAACAACAAAAATTAAAACTAGCCATCTCTGTTTACCAGTTCCTTGATTTACAGGACAGATCTTTCTTTAGTGACTTGGTCTCTTCTCAAATGTGGTTAACCTCTCGATGCCTCACAGCAAAGCATTACTAATGTGTATCATATTGTGCTTAGTGCGTGATATTGTGATATCTGCTTGCGAATACAAGGTGCCTACAATGTGGGAATTTGCATTTTGATTTATCGGCATCCTTCATCAAACCAACACTCACGGTTTCATACTTTTTCCTAGCAGGATTAGATTTCTCTGGCATCAAGCACAGCACAACTACTTTAACTAAATGAATTCAACCTTAAAGTATGGCATGTCCAAATGCCCTGATGTGCCTGGTAGACAAATGTGTTTGTTCTACTAGCTATGCAGGGGTAGGCAACCTTTGACACTCCAGATGTTGTGGACTAGAGCTCCCGTGATGGTTTGTTATCAATATGATTGTAAGACCATTATAGGAGCTGTAGTCCACAATACCAGGAGTACAGAAGATTATCTACCCACTGTACTCGGAGATGGGAAAAGCAGGCTAGCAGAAGCAATAGGTAAAAGAGAATGTTGCAGATATCATGTCTGACTTGTTATTTTCCCAAGTCCCTACCTTACTAAGAGTATTGATTTTGCACGAAATTGCAGGATTATTTCTTCTTGATTTTTTTTTTTTTTTAGGTCTTTATTAGGTGTTGATGTGTCAGACTTAAGAGGAAAAAATAAGAGGTGAGCACAGGAACGGAGAGAGAAAAGCCAGAAATATCTGCCACAAAAGGCACAATAAGGCCTAAGGTCAAGTTTGGCAGAGAAATTCTAAAGTGGTAGCAGTAGTAACTTTAAATCTAGTAAATCTGCCTTAAAACAAAGGGAGATAGCAGCAACTGTCTGTATTCGGTCTAATTCAAAAGAGGTACAGCTATGAATTTAGTAGCAACACATTTACTTAATGCCAGAGATACTTGAAAAATAACCAAAGTAGAAGTTTTTTTAAAATGAACACATGGTTCTGATTTCTGAGTGTACCAGTATTTTCACATTTCAAGTTTAAATAATTTTATGATAAATTACTTATTTTGCTGATGTATATTCAACACTGCGCCCACATCTCCTTGTTGATGGCTTTGTGTTCCTCCAAATATAACATTAATATATACACCAGTAAAAAGGGAAAGTAAACTGCACAAGTTAATTTATTCAGATAATGGTACTCTTTAATGCACTATAGACAAATATATCTCAAAGAGGTGCCGAGAACTGGGAACATTTATTAAATATAAAAACATTACCAGCAAGTGTGCTGTGATGTTTATTATTGCACTATTTATTTATTTAAAGGGCCTGTTTATTAATTTGACGTGATAAACGCCTGTAGTTGCACACCAGCCCACAGAATAAAACAGTCCTATTTGTAGCAACTCATTGTGACAAAGAATAAAACGTCAAGTAATTTGGCAATCACTTGGGCCGCTTTGATTATTTAAAAATGCACGCCTCGAATGTCTTTAGACTATAGATTGATCGTTACTATAAATGTTTGTGATAAAGATCATTTTATAAAAATATCCCTGATCCATAAAAGGCAGTGGTGCTCAAATACTGTGTAATGAATAAAAGGTTTCAGAAGGAGGCCTTTAATATTCATAATATATCTTCCATAATACTTTTCGATACAGCTTATTTCTAACACCTTCATATTGTCAATTTCATGTCAGTCATCATCGTGTGCCAAGCCATGTGACATCTTTAATCTTTAGGGTTATTAATTAACCTGTCTGGCAGATCTCTAAACATCGGCATATTTATATTTGTTTTGGTGTGAACGGTACAATTGGACAGACTATGTATATCCCTGAGATGCAATAAAATTATAATGAGGGTTATTTAGCCCAGGAATGCTTTTAGATAAGGATATTGTTCAACTGTCGCATTTTTAACCTCAGCACCAACGTAGTCTTCAAATATATTCGTAAACATGTTAAGTTCCGTTTTTTTATTGCATTTTACTAGTGTTCACGCTGCTCTTTAATTCTGAGATCTATAGCCATGTGAGATTATTAGGTCCTATACACTAGAGTAGACCATTTGTAATATACCTGACAAACACATTTGGTTATGTCTACAAATAATTGTATATTATTATATAGAGTTGCGTTGAATATATTCCCCCACGCTATTGAAAAAATGGCTTGTGTAGGATGACATGTTTGAAGATTCACATCTTGGGATTTCATTTAGAATTATTTAGAATTGCTGTAATCAAAGGCGAGAAATTTTGTGCCCACATTAGTTCTTCATACAAATCTTTTGTTTTTGTTTTTTTTCTGTGTCAAATTTGTTTCCTTAAAATAATCTAATGAGCACTGCTTCTGTCTGGTGATATTTTATAGTCTAACTAAATTATGTCTCAAAAGGCACCACTTATCACATGGCAAAATTGTAGCTATTCAAAGAGATGTGTTGGAAAATAGTTTTCGTGTTTCCTATTGACATGTTGTGTGTTCTTGAAAAGCATTGTTTTAATACCAAGCAATTTGTGATGTTAAACTGTACTGTCAGCAATTGCATCACTGGCTGAAAGCGTAGACCGTGATGAATGTATATCTGCTCAACTTCCATTCTAAGTGAAATGCAAGGGGAACTGAGCGATGACAATGCAAGGTTTTAGTTTATTTCAATCTAGTGTTCTGTTTTACGCAATAAAGATATGAAAATGAAAATGTGATTTGTGATTTTCTTCCTCTGTGTACTCAAATGGTTAATAGTTGTTTTTTTTTAAATCTGTTTATTGAGGAGTATGCATATTCATCAATAGTAACAAAGCAAGACACGCAGGTCTAGGTATGTGAGTAAAACAATATAAATAAAGCATAAGTATGTTATAACTAAGCTGTCGTTAACATATTGTTCGCGATAGAGATTACACTTATCAACAGGGTAACTAGACCCATCCGTCCGTTAGTTTAATTTCAGCAGGGTATCGCAGATAAACGTGGGTAACCTTATATACCAGACTACACCATTTGTTATATTCGTGGTTTGTGATTAATGCACATAGAAGAAGTATGTCTGGAGTTACATCCGCCATTACATACATTCCGATATATGAAGTTGTTGTAGAAAACGCCCATATACATTTCCCGTCCCATAGGTGAGGTATTTGTTATGAGGCGGGTTAGCATTAATTATACCTGTGCATAACTCTAATTACGGTGACTGTAGCAACATGCTACGTGATGGATACCCCTAACACCATGCTAATGTGGGAGTCGGAACTAGCATCCAACCTGAGCCCCGCACCTGACACATCGATTTTCCCCTCGACCGTGACTCTCGGTTGAGCTCGTACGGCGTCCATGTGTCCCTGTACCCGAAGGAAGGCGCTTGGGACTTCCCCCTCCTGTGTATCATGAGAGAAGTGTCCAAATGCTGTGTGATGAGGGTGCTGCTCCTGTACAAGGATGAACTGAGTCATGTGTCTGTCCGGTCTGGGGTGTTTGTCATGTGAGGTATAGTCCCGCTACTCGTCAGGTATCCATCTCACCTGATATCCAGGTGCCTCGTATCTACAATGAAATGTCCTTATGTGTATCATGTTATATCAGCGGGTGTAAGTTCCAGTCCTCCCTGTTACTCTCCCGGTGTAATGTGTTATTTGTTGTCTCACAATAAACTCTTAGTAGACCCATCCGGTCCCGAGCCCGGGCCCCCACCCGCTGACGAGAGGAGTAAGGGAATGGCGAAAAGCAAGGGGTAAAGGGTAAGCAAGTTACACAGGGTGTGATCCCTCAGGCCTTGTTCGCGCTGGGCCGTGCCCCCGCCGCTGGTCCCGGTGTATTGCCATCACCGCGGTAGCGTGAGATGTACAAGAACCACGGCGACCACATCTCTGTGTGCCTGGTTTCCCGGCCTGTTAAAGTAGCGTATGCTGCTTCTGCTCCTTGGATCTCTTCCACCCTATGGATCCATTCTTTTTTGGTAGGTATGTCAGTTTGTTTCCAATGAGCTGGGATGTTGGCTTTGGCGGCATTAAGCAAGTGCCGCAGTATCGATTTCTTATACGATGATATAGATAATGACGTGTGTAGTAATGCCAATTCCGCGTTCCAGTCCGGGAGGTCCCCCAGGATAAGTATGATTGTTTCCCTGATCATTTCCCAGTATGGGGTAATGGCTCCGCATTCCCACCAGATGTGTAGTACCGTTCCGCGTGTCTCCTGACACCTCCAGCACACCGGGGGTATTGAAGAGAATATAGGATGTAGTAAGGCAGGTGTCCTATACCAGAGCGAGAGTAGTTTATAGTTCATTTCTTGATCGTAAGAACTCATCGAACTCTTATGCTGCCAGAGCAATGCCGTATCCCATTGCTGTATCGAAAGGGATTTTCCTAGTTGATGATTCAGCAAAGGGAATCAGGTTTATGAACCTTTTAAATTACACCTTTATGTCACAGTTGGTTCAAGCAATGTTAATCTTTTGACGAACATTCAAGTAAGGAAGCATTCGGGAAATAGTGACCACAATTTGGTATCTTTTGAAGTAAACTCAAAAAAGGAAATGCACATGAGCAATACCGAAACATATTTTAAAATGGGCAATTTCAATAAGATGAGAGCAGATTTACAACTCATTGACTGGCATAAACTCTATAGTGAAAAAGCACTCACGGGAAATAGAATATCTTCAAAACAAATATTAGAAATGTACACTTCTTAGTATATAACACTGGGTAATAAATATTAAAAAAAACACATTGAAACCAATGTGGCTAAGTGGAAAGGTAAGCCAAGAAATTAAAAATATGAAAAGGTTATTTAAATTAGAGGTATCCTATAAGATATTAGGAACCCACAATGCATGCAAAAAGGTGTTAGGTGGGCTGAACTAGAAAATGAGAAAGTGATAGCCAAAGAGCAAAACCAACTCACCAAAAAAATTAAATACCGGTACTTAAATTCTTACGAATAAAATATAATTGTAGGTACAGTAAAGACAAAGATGGGTGTGTTAATTAATGAAGACTAGGAAAAGGCAGAATTTTTAAATAACTATTTTTCCTCAGTATATATTAAGGAGGAACCTATGGCAAGATAAATGCAAATGATTGCTGCAAAAAAAAAAAAAGAAAGATTGTGGTTGGATGATTTAAGACAAGGTGCTACAGCAACTAAAGAACATTAAAGGGATTCTATAGTGCCAGGAAGGCAGATGTGGCTCCTTTATTTAAAAAAATGGTTCAAAACCTTTGCCTGGAAATTATAGACCTGTGAGCTTAATTTATGTGGCTGGGAATGTACTTGAAGGGTTATTAAGGAATAATTTTCAGGAAACCATTGGAAAGAACATTGTTACTAGCAAAAATCAGCATGGTTTTATGAAACATATCATACTGACGTAATTGCGTTCTATGAAGAAGTTAGTAGAAGTATAGATCAGGGTGTTGCAGTGAATGTGATCTAATTGGATTTTGCCAAGACAGTGTGTTCAATCTAAAAGAAATTGATCTAGATTAAAATTATTGTTATTGGGTAGAAAATCGGCTTAAATAGAACAGAGAGTTGCCATTAATGGTAAATTTTCAAGCTGGACTAAACTTGTAAGTTGTGCTCCGGTACATCTTCTATTCAAAATATTTATAAAATGATCTTGAAATAGGCACTGAAAGTTATGTTTCAATGTTACAATATGAGCAGGATATTACTTTGCTGCAGAGTTTTGGGTCCTGCAGAGGAATTTAGCTTGTGGGTGACTGGGCACTCAAATGGCAGATCAAATTTAATGTAGAGAAATGCAAAGTTATGCACGTCAGGGTAAAGACTGCACAAGCAACTTACATCCTACATGATAACAAATTAGAGTTAACAATATAAAAACAGTTGCTCAGGCCAGTAAGGTATTGTCATGTGTAAAAATGGATATCACTTCTTGTGATGAAAAATATAATTTTGTCTCTTTATAAATTAATGATAGGATCACCTTGCTGTGCAAATTTGGGCACCTGGTCTAAAGAAGGATATTATTGCACTAGAAAAAGTGCATGCGGTGGGCTACAAAATTAATAAAAGGAATAGAACGTTTTACTTATAAAGTAAAGTTAACAAATTTAAATCTCTTTAGTTTGGGAAAAACAGCGCCTCAAAGGGAATATGATAACATTATACAAATATACTTAAGACCAATACAAACTATTTTCTGGAAATCTACTCATAAACAGGACTATACATAGGACACACATTTAGACTGGAAGAACAGCTTCTTGATCCAAGGAGAGGTATTATTGCCATTCTGGGCTTGAGAAGACATTTTTTTTCTAGTTTGTTACAAAAATCAATGAAAGATCAGCCTTTCTGCAAGCTTTGGACTTATCGACAGTGCGTATCCAAGACTGGTATGGTCCGATCTTATCAACGCAGGCACCATTCCTTCCACAAAGGCCACGCTGGCAATATGTTCCCATGAAGAGGAGAAATGAACCAGGATAGGCAGTTTCGAATCCATCATCCCCGAGAGGGAAAGCAGTTAACCGTTAAGGGACTGAGTCTACATAACAGAGACTGCCTCACGTCCACGTGGAAGGAAATTTTTCCGCAACAGACAGCATATGGGGAACCTCTTTTTACTATACCCCTTCTACACTTTCCCTCTCATTAATCTCTAAAGAGCTGTCACATTTTGTCTAATTTATCGAACATATCTGTATATTTCTCATGTGCTGTACCTACATAGTACTACCTATTTTGAGGTACATTGTTAACCAGACATGGTTGCCAAACACCATATCCATTATTTCAGTAACTACCATGGTGGGAAGCCCCAGCCTACCCAGTATACTTTATTTTCTTTGCAAATGCATACCACCCCCCTCCTCTAGACCACTTGGGTTGCACCAAGTGAGGTACTGCCCACACTGACTAGCGATTTTTGCAGCTATTTCTATAGTCCAGTACTCCCTGAACCGTCCAAAATTCCTAACTGACTGTTGATTAACCCTATATGTATAGCCTACTGTATCATTATTGCTACTCGAATTGTTACCCAACTTATCATACTGATACATTCAATTGGAGGGGGGAGTGTATCTTACTCAGTTTCTACAACAGAACCCTTAGTTTTTATAATACAATGCCTATGGTTTCTTACACTCCTCCTGGCATGACTACCTTTGCGGTGACACGAAGGATCCCTACTGGTCAATTAACACAATCTAGGGACAGACACTGACAATCTACTGCCAGGGGAGTGTATACACGTCTTCCTTACACATCTGCATACGTCTTATTCATTTTTATTTTTTTATTATAAGCAATAGGCATATTCCATGGGCCTGGAGCTACAGCTCCATAAACCCCTGCGTTAATTCTGCCCTGCTCCTAAACCTATATTCAACACGAATGTTATGATTGGTAATTGTGAAAGGGACTAATACAACATGGCAACGTTTGTAAACCTGTATCTTCCAAATAGGCGCTAGTGTAAACCCTAAGACAATGTCTGCAATCTATTGACAATTTTTCAGAAGGGATCCTTATTCTAGGAGAGGACCTAAACATCTCTTTGGATTCTACACTTGACACTACATGTGGCACACACACATTTCAAACATTGTCAAAGGATGAATCACTTACTGGATACATCACAACTCTATGATTGTTGGCGCATCACACATCCACACATTAGAGACTATTTGTTTTATTCCCCTGCAACTGGCACATATTCCAGGATAGATTTATTATTTTTACCTCAGTTTCTCCATTTTATCCAATTGTGCACATATAGTCCGATCACTTTGTCGGACCATGCGCCCCTGTCTCTTGCCATCCAAATACCGTCTGTTCCGATCAAATCTTTCCAATGGAAATTGAACGACCTATTCTTAAACGACCTTGAAATAATATCCCAAATTAAACTCTCCCTAGAAACTACTTTACACAAAACAGCTCACCATCTATAACGCCCCCCACAACTTGGAAAGCACACAAATGCGTAATTAGGGGTCTCTTCATAGCTATATTATCGAAATGGAAAAAAAATCTGTGAGGACCAAATTAAATCCATGACCATTGAGATTAGGCAACTGGAGACATCCCACAAACACGAAGGCTCCCTATAAATTTTTTGTAAATAAATTATCAATGCTGACACAACTGCTAAATGTTAAAACCAAACGAAAGATGCTTCTTACCAAATTCTCTTACTACTCACAAGGGTCAAGTGTGGGCGTATGTGGGCTAATGCACTTAAACAAACTACCTTTATTGCCAAAACAAAGAAATCCTCCAGAGAAACAACTCAATTGCTACCAGGGATAATGGAAGTGTTTCATGACTTCTACTCTAAATTGTACAATTTAAGGGACTCCCCCTCCCCCGGGAAACGAAGCTTGGAGGACTTTCTCTCCATAAGAGTAAAACACACCACACCGGGCAATGTACTACACACTTTTGACACACCTATCGCAAAAGATTTATTCCAACTAGCAGTAAAGAGTATGCCCGTAGGAAAGAGCAAGGGCCCTGATGGCTATACTGTCAGTGTGACGAAGTGCCCTTCGCCACTTGTGCCTCCTGCCTTCCGACTATGGCAGGGACTACTGGCTAGCCTCCTGCCTTCCGACGGTTACACTTAATGGTTAACAGTATTGATAGAACATAAATAGGTTTGAGGTTACAAAACTTCTACCTCTGCTATCTATATTATTTTGCTCTCTTACCACGCACCATATGATACACCACTATATTTCAAAATCCTCCCTCTCCCCTCCTCCCCACCCCAGGGTGCAATTGGCCTATTTTCGGCCGTTTTTCTAAATTCTAATTGTCACATGGGTTAAGATTGGGTTGTGCACTGAGATTGTATAATATGGCTCTTACAAGCACCCA
Organism: Pelobates fuscus; assembly: GCF_036172605.1. Taxonomy (NCBI): domain Eukaryota; kingdom Metazoa; phylum Chordata; class Amphibia; order Anura; family Pelobatidae; genus Pelobates; species Pelobates fuscus. The sequence continues at coordinate 92,032,204 of NC_086324.1, forward strand.
ATGCTACAACTTTATAATCTATGACACTACTTGGAGCACTAGTGTAAGTGCTTTATACCACATGTGCTAATTCAACTAAGATAGAAATAATGTTTACTTATATTATATCTTATCAGCTAATTGATCTTTATTCGAGCGCCACTCTCGGATGGTTTCCAATTACTAAGTACCGATTAGACAGGATGGTACTATATAACCAAGACATGTAAGCAAACAAGACCACCCTTCAAATTTCGGTCCTCTACATATCTACACATTTATACATGCCCTCACAGATATATTACGTGTAACAATGTATCACTGGTGATGATTGTAAAGTCTCCGTAAAAGCTGTTGTATGCATATCCCAAATGTCGATAATCCTGAAAACTGTAACCAACTAACGCATACAAAATGTCCTATAACTTTTTAAAGGATCAATAAAAAAATAAATTAAAAAAATTAATGTCACTTGATGCATGGCAATCCTTTAATGACCCTGTCATGTACCATGTATAATGATTGACTGATCTTATTTTTCATTTGAGATAATGCTTGGTCATTTCAACAGTGTTTAACAACAAACTAATGTTTGAGCAGTGGGCACGGACGGTAAATTTCCAAAGTAATTAATGATGGCAGCAGGTAATAAGCTGACCCTGTGACTGATTCTATTTTATCTGAGTGGTACAATAAAGGTGATAAAGAGACCCGAAACAAGTGCACACAAACGTACTATAAAAAATTTAAATTTACTATACTATATCTTTGTACATCTTATGTTAATCAGTATTTATTTATTTATTAACATGGTTCTGTCACATTTCAGTATTTCATAAATTATTATTTTTTATTCTTTATTTTTGTTGTGCAAAATGTTTAACAACAGGCTTGCAAAGCCACAACAGCCCAAGCAAGCTTCATAATGTTATACAAGAGAATACGTAGGCATGGCATAAAGAATGATTGCACAAACTTTTGTAACTTAAACACAAGATATATATTCAGGCTAAGTATTAGCGTCTAAAAGGCAGACATGGGGAAAGCTTGCAGATTGTGTTTCAGACACATAGATAAGGAGAAAAACATGAGGGAGACAATAAGTACTGTCGCTAAATATTTAAGCACGGAGAGGTGAGTTTTTGACTGCATGACATTTTCGCTGCAAAAAAAACCCTCATTTACAAGTAAAAGTAAAGAAAACAGCATGTGAGAGAAAAGAATAAGATAGGCACATTGCATCTCAGCAGCTGCATGAAGGGTGATGTGAGGCAACTTGCTGCATACATGTCTGCTTGGTCAGCCGATTCCTTTGCATGGGCAGAATCCCGGATAGGCCCTTAGGGGATGAGGCACAGCCTTAGCTATCTTAACCCTCCAGCCCAAGCCATCAAAAAAGGCTGCCCCAACCAGCAGTGGTGTAGTGAAAGTCCCACGACTGTCCCCAGCACCCACCTCCTGTAACAAAGTGCAAGCGGTAGGCCTCCCGAAAATGTGGACGGTGCTCCGGTTCACTGACCGTCTTGGCTCCTTGCCCAGGTGAGTAGCTACCACACGAGCTACCACACTGCTGTTTCATCAGCGTGATTTGCAGGCTCTGGGAACTGATTATCGATCTTCTTCCAGAATGTGGCTCACAAGTAGTCAAATGCCTCCAGGATTGAAAGCTTTAGCTGCTTGGGCTGTTCTGCTTCATTGCCCACCGCCAACATAAAAGCTGCCACGTGGTTTTAGCTTTCTTCTTGTTCTGATGGAATCAGGTAAATAAATTAATTCGGTGGGGACCGGGATAACCTCCACTGGCCCACAGGGGGGGTTACGGGGCTGGGGATAAATGGGTATGCTCACTCAGGCCAAGTCAGGGAGATCAAGAGGAATAAAAAGAAGGGGAGATACAGCGCTAGCTCCAAAGGCAACATAATATGAGCTTAGTAGCGAGAAGCATGCAAATCCCATAGTATAAGCAGGGCTAGCATATAAACACATCTCATTTTGTGAATTATAGATAGGATAGTCAAGAAGCGTAGAACATAAGTAAATGCAAATACATTTTCCAAAGAGAGAGGTGACAAAAATATAGTGAAAAACTACTTCTAGTAGATGCAACATTAAACTTGTTAAATCAATTTTTAGTATGTGCAACATTAAACTTGGGCTGCAAAGATTACATTCTAGAAGAGTATGAACTACCAAAAATAATGGCTGGCTAAATTTTATATTGCCTACTGGGTAGTAATATGCAGGCATTCTATCTCACCACCATGCTAACTCAACCTACCCCCAATCAGTACCAGCAGCTGGGTAAGGCATTGAGCTTGTAACTTGTTGTGTTGGTAGAAAGAAACAGAAGACCAGTGCCAGGATCCACTTCTCGCAGGCACCCCTGACTTAATGGTCTGGTGTCGTGTAGCCCACAGCCCAGAAGTGTGAATTCGCTCAGTTGCTGAAGGGCAGTTTGACATTGGATGGTGTTCGTGGCCCACGGACCTGAACGAGTGGTGGCTGTTTCCTCCGCTGAACTGGACCCTGGAGATAGTGTATACCCCGTTGACCTAGTCCTTGGGTCTCCCAGAAGCAGGTGCATAGCTGATCGATCCTGGCCCCCAAACACCAAAGTTCAGAGGGTGTACTCAGGGTGCCTACTTTCAAGCACGGGATAGCGTCCACCATCTTGTAGTGAAGAGGGGGTAACAGCATGCAGTAAGCATTATGTCCCAAGAGACTATGAGCAAAATCGGTGGGGACTGGGATATCCAACACTGGCCTGAAGGGTAATCAAACCCTGTCTTCAGGCACTGACAACTGCACAAAAGTTCAAGCCCTGTCTTCTCAGGTTTAAACTTTTTTGTGATTAAACAAACAAAACAAAAAAACACCTTGTAGTCGAATTTTTATGCATATAAAGCTTACATTTTATTTAAATGAGATGCCCCATAGCAATGTATAAAGCATAAAAAACACAAAAAAACATTTGTGTTAACAGTATTAAAAATAAAGATACGCTTGAGAGAGAAAAAAAATTATTCTCTACCCACATATCTTTCATAATATTATATTTGCGGTGGTACATGTAAATTGATGGCTACACTGATAAATAAATAATCCTCACATTCTGCAGGACAGTGCTATGATGGACTCGAAGCAACAGGTTTAAAGGGACACTATAGGTACCCAGATCAATTAATCTCAATGAAGTGGTCTGGGTGCAGTGTCCATGTCCCCCTTAGCTCTGCAATATAAAACACTGTTGACATTGCAGTGCTAAGGCTGCCTCTAGTGGTTGTCTACCAAACAAATCATTAAAGCAGCACTCACCAAAATAAAAAAATAGCATTTCATAAACATAAAGTCTTTTTGAAATGATCAAGCCAATAGATATCATAAGACAAAGTATAGTCTACTCTGTCTTAAAGGACCACTATAGGCACCCAGCCCACTTCAGCTTAATGAAGTGGTCTGGGTGCCAGGTCCATCTAGGTTTAACCCTTTTTGCTGTAAACATAGCAGTTTAAGAGAAACTGCTATGTTTACATATGGGTTAATCGACAGCCGCTAGAGGCGCTTCTCACTGTGATTTTCACAGTGAGAAGACGCTAGCGTCCATAGGAAAGCATTACGAATGCTTTCCTATGAGACTGGCTGAATGCGTGCGCGGCTCCTGCCGCGCATGTGCAGTCAGCCAATGACGGAAGAAGAGGGAGGAGAGTCCCAGCGCCGAGGAAGCCCGGCGCTGGACAAGAGGTAAGAGATTAACCCCTTCCTCCCCCTTAAACGCCACGGGAGTGGGACCCTAAGGGTGGGGGCACCCTCAGGACACTATAGTGCCAGGAAAACGAGTTTGTTTTCCTTGAACTATAGTGGTCATTTAAGTTGGTAAAACTTGATAGAAGTTGAGCGACCATTGTCAAGTTTTGTCACTTCCCACAGCTGTTGCTTGCTACAGCTTCGTAAATAAGGCATTGTTTCGCTCATCGAAGTATATTATCTATGGTGGCTTTAGCGGCCTCACAGGATCATCTATAGACATCAGTGTTGTACTCTCACACATGAGCTAGAGAACCGCACTGACGTGTTCTCCTGGTGGATGAAGCACCAGCAGTTGCAGATCTAAGATGGTGGTGTCCAAGGACAACTGCATCAGGTAAGCATAATTCACCTATTCTGCACCCCAGGGCCAACAAACACCAAGAGGCAATGTCACCGTTGGGGGTCTTTGCAAAATATGCAAACACCCCAAAAGATGACAGAGCCACTTTGAATCTAAGAAAGTAATTGTGGTGTTCATTCTACTATTTTGCCAAAACGCACAAATAAAACAATACCCCAAATTATGGTTTCAATGGTCCTGTTAAAGTCTTGCAAACGTTAAGGATTTTAATTGTGATTGTAACGGTGGGATTGCAATCGCATTAACATCGCTAAAAGCATATCAGCTGTTAAAATGTTGATGAATATCAGAAATAAGATGGTGATTGCCCTAACAAAGTTGAAAATGGGGTTAATGGTATATAAAATATTTTACTCAAACTACTTTTTCTTTAAGCTTCACTTTCTATGGTCTGAGTATCAACCATATAGACTGGGTATACCAGCTGACTCACCACTTTGCTCATTGCATGCTGAAAACACAATTTTAAACATGTCGATGCAGCCAAAACAGACACCAAACGCTGGATATTGACGCTGCATCATGCAGACTTCTCAAACCATTCCCGATTAGGAACATTAGACATGAACACTAAGAAATGAAAGGCACAGTACCATGGTACTCCGATGCATTGTAATCCACACTATGGACTTTTCCCAATAAACAGGGAAATATTTTCCACGTGTTTAAAATGTATCTTTGAGGTTTTAAATGCATTTTTTAAAAAAAAAAACAGAACATGATACACTATTACAATTCCTTAAGTTCTTTGTTTGGTGTACAGATATTTAAGAGATTCAGGTACTGTTGTTAGCTGCTGTATGAAGACATCTGTTTGAAGAAAGGAAAAAAAAGGAAAAAAGTTATTGCTTCAACAAAAGGTAATATCTTCAAACACAACCAATGACTGCCATTTCTCTAAGTCCCTGACACACATCCCTTCCTTTCTCTGTGATCGTTTTGAGACCCCTTGGTATTCTCTTGTTCTCATTACAACTACCCTTTCTATCATCCAAATCTTAGTCTTCCCTCTACGAGATGCTACTATTGAGATACAACATACAGTGTACATATTAGCGTTCGTGTTATACAAGCTGTCACTTCTTTGCACATTCCATTTTTACGATGACAATAAAAGGAACCATCTCCTCCACCATCTAATAGAGGGGACCGTGACGCTAAGATTTTATTCTATGCTGGGGTAAACTGCGACCAGTACTCAGTCTATCACTGCCCTCCAGGCTGAACGGAATTGGCACTGATAAAGCAGAAGTGTAAACTTTGTCCTGTCTTCAGCAGCATTGGTAATGCAATCTCTTGGTGGTTTGTCAAAGGGACGCCAATTAGAGCCAAAAACTAGGAACCAGGCAAACATAGCAGCGCACACTTTACTTTACTACCACATATACCTACCACACAAACACATGGCAATTAAAATGGAGACGGAGAAATAGAAACAATGGGCAAATATCAAAATGCTTTTATACATAATTGTGCAAATATGACACGAGGAGTAATCCCGAATAAAATGTTCCTGCCAGTATTTTGCACTATTTTTCATAATATGACACTTTGATAAATTACCCCCAAATCTTTGTTTCTTCTCATCGAATGCAATATGTGCCATGGCTGTGCCTGGGCTGAACTGGATTATGTTTTACTTTGAAAATCATCTAAAAGTTGTTATTTATTTTTTAAGAGGACAAATAGACATGTTCCATTTCTCCTCTCCTACGTATACTTTCTTTATGCTTATGACAATGATTGACAACGAGCCAAGATGGAGTCACACACACAGGAAAAAGAGGTTTGGATTTCTGTTACATAGTAATCTATGTTGAAAATAGACTCAAGTCCATCATGTTCAACCTTTAACGATTAATTTTGTTTTTTCACACCTCACAAATACAGGGTTTTTTTTTACGTATAGTGAACAATAAGTGACAGTTCCACATTTAAATAAATATTTAGAGGAAAACAGAGCACTGGACAAAAAGGGTGTTATATTTTCAGATGTGAAAGTTCCTCTGTACTGTAATGTATAGTTAATTGAGTTCCAATTATTTATTGTGTGTTTTGCATCCTCCACACTTCAATGCCCATTTTCTCTCACACATTATATAAGCACAGCCTACGTAAGGAGTGAATTGGTGTTCAACTGTAAGTTTGAACTAGATGTGTAGATTTCAATTGAAACCACACAAATGGAACAAGGTGCCTTATGGAACATTTCACACATGCTGATTCATTTGAAAACCAAATATTTACAGCTATATATCTCTTGAAGTACTTTTTCCATATTACCCACCACTGTATCGATTTCAGCAGGGCCAACTAATTGTGCAAGGTCAGCGTACTCATCAGGTGACATTGGCAGAAGGAATTCAGCATTCTGGAGTCTGGATGGATGTCTACAAGCAGAAGGAAGATTTGATATTGGGGATAAAAAAAAACAACTACCGCTCCTCAAAAAAACAAAACATTTAGTAGTGCTTCCCATATTCTTGGCAAATCAAGAAAAACCTTGTGGACTATAGTTCACGTGAGAAATTGTGTGGTGTGTAGTGACTAAAGATCACCATCACTGCTATAATAATGTTCAGCCATTGCAAATACAGATTTATTTAAAAAAAACATTAAGGTACTCACACTTCAGACACTGAAATCAGTTCAGTTTTAATATATCCTGTTCCTTTAGGTCCATCAACGTCCATTGGTTCTGGTGCTGAAATAAGATACACACATACTCAACACAAAAACAAAACAAATCTGAAATACAAACAAACCCCTAAAAATAACCGGAGGTTTGTATTTTGGTGTGATTGCTCATGATATTTTCATTTATTTTGTTATACTGTTTTAGGCTATGAATTATTCAGAGACAAGAGTCCAATTATTGGAAATAAAACTAAACACAATGACTGTCTGGGAAATCAGAGACGTTGCTTATAAAGAAGGGTTGGACATGTAATCTCGGGGCAATTACTATGGAAACAAATTGGATTTGTTTGCAGGTTACTCAGTTCACAGAACTGTGTCCCAGAATTGTTGTACATACAAAACTCCCGTACATGATTAATCGATAGAGGGTGAACTGTAGTAAGTGAACTTTAAGGCCACAATAGCAAAACTCATAACACAATTGACTTGGTGAATTTTCCAATTTTGGCCTAAATGTTGAAATTCACTTTACATTCATTTTGGATTCCAGGCAGATCTCACTGTTAGTAAATAGCCTAGTCATCGAGATGACAGTTGTGTTAATTGGTAACAAAAGGAAAGAAGCAAAGCATTGTCAACATGAATATCAAATTGTGATTCTGATATGGTTTGGTTTGGCAATAGATAAGGAAGTTATCAACCTCATCTGAAAGTTTGAGAAATGGCTGCTTACACAAAACAAAACTAAAACCAATAAAAACATTATTTCGGTTTGTTTCATCATTTATTAGGAAGGCAGAGACTTCTCCTAAAAGTTTTCAAAAGACATTCCCCTTCTCCATCAATACATACAGTCCAGTTCTGAAAATAATGAAAATATATTTACTCTCTTTTGGCCTGGAGTAGTATTTCCCAAATGCATGGTCTTTTGGTGTGTTTGGATACAAGTAGCGCAGGGGGTTATCCGGAATATTTTCGGCAGCCATAACCTTATAGTTGCGGATAATGTCAGGGAATGTTACAGCAGACAGCTCTTTCTTTGTATACGGCTCCACTGAATGAAACTGGGGCTCTGCTGAAGAAAATACAATGAATAAATACAGATAAACTTACAACTTTGCATCAGAAACTGAATGGATCAAGATTTGGGTTTTTCAAGATCTTCAGAGAAAACTGTGAAAGACCCGTCTTTTCATGTGCTAACACGGTTTCCAAATGTGACCATAAAAGGTTACTCCGATCGCCACGAACACTTCAGGATTTTAAAGGTGGAAGAACCAGCCCAGAACTCTTCCGGCTGCTTATGTCCAAACTGTGCATAAACAAGTATGTCAGTTGTGGCATGGTTCCCCCCCCACCTTCATGCCAGCCTGCACCCACCTTCAGCCATGCCTCCATGACATACATCCACCAGCAGGGAAAACTTGGCCTTGGTGCTGGTGAGTTTTATTTATATATTTTTTTTAGAACACAAGGTACACAGGAACGGGACAGTGAGTTGTGCAGGGTTGGGCAATACGTAGTTGGTATAACTGTAATGAGTATTTCAGGGTAAGGAATATGGAATGGGGAACATTTATATGACATATTGATATTGTGAAATATAGAAAGTGATAGTATTTGTAGTGATATTGTGAAAACCGTCGATGGGGTCCAAGAAATAAAAGTAAGCAAATAAATTGCACAAACAAGAAAAAAAGGGGATTAGAGAGACATGATGTGTATTCTGAAGTCTGCTATTTGTTTGTGTGCCAAAGTAGCACTGACCAAAATAAAGGTCACAGATTTAACATCTAGTAGCTTTGCTACTGAAAAATTACGTTGACAGAAACAGTGGTCCGCAAGCAAGGACCAATGGACAGGATGTGCAGTAATGGTGGGAAGTAAAATATGATGGACCATCAGTCATTGTCCTAATATGCCCACTGATCTGTCACATTATGAAGTGTATTCCCAACACCATTAATCTGCAGGCAGTTACAAATTGTGAGGTAACAGTATGTGGACACTTAGCAGCTATATCCTGGCCCATTTCAGATAGTTATCTGTTCACTTTTAAGGACTAGGATTCTATTACATCCAGGAAATCTTATTTGTTTTCTTACCATTTTGGGATCTCTCAACCCAAGTGAAAGTGATGGCTCCTTCTTTACTGCTTTCACTAAATCTCAGAAGAAACGTCCCAGGTTCCTTCTCCTTCAGCAAGCCACGCTCTCTTTCTTTGCTAATGAAGCCCACAATGCATCTGTTTATAGTGACGGAAAATATGGCTTTAAGCAAAATTTTCTTCTTTCTAACACCCCATCATTGCAAGGATTCCCTGTTTTCCACTCATAAGCACATGCAGATTAAATGTAAAAACAGAGCCAGCCATACTCAGGTCTCCAATGTGACCATAACCTGTTCCAGTGCAGTGAATAGATGTCAGGCAACAAGTGATCTGTACCTTGGGACGCAAACGCGGCTAGTCCTAGAGATCTAAACCAAATTAAATAAAATAGAGAGTTCTGTGCCAGAGGAATCCCCTAACTCCCGCTACTTTTCAGTGGATGTCTAGAATTGCAACAAATGTACCACCACCACCTGCACAATAAGCATTATTGTGAGTTGTCAAGCTTAAATTTTTCCAGTTAGGAGAGCCTTTGACGTGTTTTGAAGTTTTATCGGGCTAAGCTTTTGAAAACCTGTGGTCCTTACATACCCCCAACTGTGCAGGTTTTCTGTACAGCCAACTGTTCTACTGCTAGGAGAGAATCTGCACTCTCATGGACATAAAATATTATGAGGAGCAAAACACAGTTAGCAAGAGTATTCTGAGAACAGACAGCAGCTGAAATAGCCTGCCCTTCGGTGGGTCCCCGCTCAGAACTCAAGTAAAATATTATGTCGAAAAGCCTGGAGTTTCAGCTAGACAGCTTATCTTTAGCACTCCAGTCAAATGGGTTATAACTCCCATCATGCTGGAACAGTTATGGTGGTAACTGAAGTCCTAAGGTTAAGCTTCCTTTGTTTCGTAACAGCAATTTTCTCTAAAAATACCATGAAAACTAGCATTACACTCTGTCATACATACCCATCATTCCATAGACATAACAGATGCTTTTTAATAAGCTCCAAGATGCCTTCAATCCAAAGCCAAAAGGGGAAAGTTTTCTCATTTAAGTTTTCCTGAAAGTATAAAAAAAACTAAACATTATTTTCTGTATTTTCATTAATACAGGTTTGCAATTGTTCTGCACAACATTAAAGTATTGTATTTATTCTGTGAATAAGTTGCCTGCTTTAAGAATAGGTAAACCTTTTTGGACTTCGTAAGCCTCCTGACACTCCTGCCTGACTTTCCAACTCACCAGTCATTGTGACTAGTGTGCGTCATGTGCCAATTTGCAAGGAATTGTCAGATGCTGTGTAAGTCATTAGAAGGCAGGGAGACTGTGCGTATTCCTGCCCTCTCCATCCCACTGCTCATGTAACAGGAGAAGGTTTGCAGTAACATCTTTTAAGACTGGCTGGTAGAGTAGGACTTGCACCACAAAAATCTGTCATGCCAAGAAAAAACAACTTTCAGCAATATCTGTCACTCACAATATCACCAACTCTGTCTTTACAAATAAATCAAATAAAAGACTATCAGACTTCTCTCCCCACCCAACAAAATCCTCGACAATCCCTGAGTGTTCACTATAGTGTTCACTATTCAGCTGGATTTGCAAAGTGCCCCCATTAGGGGTATAAGTACCCCCTTTACAGGGTATATACCTGGAAATAGAAGTTCAATTTGAAATTATTACATTAAAGAACACAGACCAGTTTATTTCTAATGCTACATAACAATCCAGTACTATGTTGTATAATAATTCATAATTAGTTTGATGATTCTCAATTTCTTTTTATCAAAAATATATTAATTATTATGAATCCAAAGTTAGTGTGAAACCTTAATATGGGGTTTATATGAATCAAAAGGGATAAAGCAACAAAAGGAAAAGGTGCATTATTATATAGGGTAGAAGCAGTGGTGTACACACAATCCATGGGGCCTCGGTGCGAAACTGATCCATGGGGATACCCCCCTCCCCCAGGGCCACAAAACATGGCGGCTGGTACAGGGTCGCAGGGGTCCGCAGGGCAGCCGGGCCCCCTGGAGTGACAGGTCCGGTTGCAGCTGCGACCCCTATATGTATGCCAGTGGGTAGAAAAGTACTAAGGGGTTAAAAGGTTGGTGCAGAGCATGACCTCAAAGCAGAGCAGTCGCAAGTTGCTGAAGCTCCTGCTCTCGGTGTCGGTTTTCATCGAATACCGACCAGACCAAGCATCTACCGACCCAAGGCCAACTACAGGGTGCCGAGGGACAACGCGCCGTACAAACTGATGCCAATCATGTGGCCTCTCCGGTCAGCTCCGTACACACGGCCTCTGCGGCCTACTAGCTTGGCCGCTGTGGGAAGAGACAGCCGCACTCCCACCGTGACAACAAGCGGAGATTCTCGATAAGGGCACCCCCATAAGGACCAGCAGGGGTTATCCCGGTCCCCACCGAACAGATCCACTCACTCACCGACTCCTCGCGCCCACAATATCCCACAACCAGAATGGCGGGGCTAGCCTCTACCTCGCCAGGCCTCACCTCGCCAGGCACCTACACGTGCAGACTCTGGCGGTGAGATAATAGAGTGCTCCCTCCGATGCCTAGACGCAATCTTCCAGCGATTCTGGGAACGGAAAAAACAGCGCCTGGCACCACAGCCACCAACACCTGGGCGGGAGGTGAAGAGGGCTGGTGATGAAGGGTCGAGTGCACCTCACTCAGGCGGATCCAGCTTGGTGCACACATCACCCAAGCTGCCTGCCTACTCAGGCTGGAGGCCACCCGGAGAAAGTCTCCACAGCATCGCCCACAACGCCGCAGGACCACCCATCGCAGGCGGCGGCAAAACATTGAGGCCCTCCGTAGCACCCGCAAAGGGAGAGACCCGGCCGCCCAGCATACCAGAGTCTGTGGACTACAAATGCAGCCCTTCCAACAGTCCTGGCGCTGGAGTGAGGACACTCGCAGCACACACGGCACCACGACTGTCTGGAACCCCCCACCCCCTTACTGTGACGATGCGGACCCCCCAGGGCCAAAGCACCTTCCTACCTTGTATGGGTATAGGATGAAAACAGACTAACTAGCACGCAGGACTGGCGTAATACCGCACCTTTCCGAGAACCCCCATATGACCCTGGAACGGTCCCAGTTGATGCCTCTAAGATACCTAGGTGTAACTCTTGAGTTTGCTTCAAAGCTGCTATGATGTGTCAGATCTGTGGCTTTGCTTGCTTGGCTAGCCTCTCAACCTGACTTGCCACTCTATTCTTATGCCCCCTAACAGGCTTGGCATGGACTGCACACTTATGCACGCTAAAGCAGTGTTCACTAATTGCAGTACCACACAGTCCCCCACTATAGGAACCTAGCCCTGCAAGCTAATCACAAAAGTTTAGCACTAACTAGCACACTGTTGGAACATGTATATATTTAGTTTTCCTACACTTCACATTGCACTAGGCCCACCTGAAAGCTCAGTCTTGGGGCTTAGTTAGCATGTTATAGCAATCCTATTTATTAAACTTACTCTCCCAGCAACAATCTACATAGTCGAAAACATTTAACACACAACTATTTAGCATGCTATAATTTGCAAGACTAGCTGTAGTGGCTATCTGGACTCGGATGTGTAACCTTTACTACTCAACTAAGTTAGGTTTTGCTTTATTGTTTTGCTTATACTTAAAAAGCATGTTTATCTCATACTTAATAACCTTGTGCCTATTATATTCAAAAATGAGGAACGACTATCTAGGAGATGTTGAACTACGCTGTGATATCCCTATCTTGTATACAATGCATGCATTTCCCCTTTCTTCATTCTGTGACAAAATGCCTTAATAAAAAAACAGATTGACAAAAAAAAGGTTGAAAAGGTTGATGCAGTACAGCACAGGTGACATTCGGGAGGGGAACACTGTGTTAACAGCAATATGCTATATCTATCACTAGTTGTGGTGAGTCAGAGTGAGACCGTAGCAGAGGCCAGGTACGCGTCTGGGCTCTCAATGAATGTCCGAGTGCAGCTGTGCTGTGAGTGGAGGGGGAGGGTACATATCCACGTACATTGCGCATAGCACGGGTCGATCTCCACTGACAGGCTGGGCAGGAAAACATGCAGAGCTAAGCCATGGTTTCCCTTAGCCTCGCTGCAACATGGGTAAATTATATGTAGGATGCACACAAGGTATAAAGCGTGTAGACACATAACGGGTGGGTACAAAACGTCTCAGTGAAAATGGCTGAGATTTAGACACCATATTGTAATATTGTAAAATGTCATGTTTACCTTGCAGAATTTAGTCCATGGGATAAGATCCTCAGCATTGTTTGCATTTGGACCTGGTTCAAGGAAAAGAAAAACAAGACTCAAATAAAGATTCTGTAAAGTAAAATAAAACATACATTGCTATTTTGAGGGGTCAAGTGTAAATTGATGAGAACGTCTACCCTTAAAGGGACACTGTAGGCACGACAATCATATTATCTCATTGAATTAGTATGGAGTCCACTGGCACTATTCAGTGCTAAAACGTTTTTGAGCAATCTGACATTAATGGGGGTTTCAGGACACACAGTCCAGCCCATAATGGAGGTATGGCTAAGGTAGAGATTACAACTTTCTTCTAGTCATGATGATTTATACCAGCAATGAGTGCTGTGATTGGCTGAGAGTGTCAGATGACTGCTTTCAGTCTAACACAGCCAAACAATGCTACTCAGGCTAATGCTTTTTATAGCCCAAGAAGCATAGAGGAGATGGTTTGCTGGGGACTCTGACATGCCAGGGAACTGCAGACACTATAACCACTTCAATGAGATGCAGCGGTTACAGTGTCCCTTTAATGTTTAGATCGTGAGATCGACTAAGCGACTAATCTTTGTCACTTTGGTTATATGTACATCTGTAGTGTATATAGTTGTGGTAGTATCCTCATCTTTGGCCAAGTGCTAATGGTTAATCACAGGCTTACGGCTTGTTCTATAACCAGAAAGCAAAGATAGATTTTTCAGTAAAATAAATGTTTTGTAGGTTTCTGTAGCAAATTCAACCCCCTTAGCCACACCTCCCCTTTTTACAAAAACTGAAAGGTAAACAGTGCAGCTCAGCCAACGATCAGTGTAAAGCATACTATATGGGTTAAAAGAGCTGCCGACTCTTTACCTGTATATTATATCACAACTGTGCTAAAAGGAAAGGAGACCAATCATAAGAGGACAGGGATCGGCTTCAGGCAGAGTCATGTTAGCAGCTCAGCTAACACTGATCTTGTGATAACCTAAGGAAGTTGCTTTATAAACTGAGTGTGTGTACTTATGGAGGCAGGTTTACAGTGCAGAAAGCTGCAAAATGCTCTTCTTTATTAGCAAAATCTAAAAAGATTTAAATGTGGAGAAAATACTGCATCGTATTTTAATCTTGTTTGATTGACAATAACAGTTTGGCTATGAATGAGGTCAAATGTGGGCTAGACATAAAACTAAGTATATGTTGTATTTTTCTACATTTTGAGACTGATTATCACAATATCGGATATCAGTCTACATCCATCTTCATAGGTGAAACTGATCTCTACAAATGAAAAGTACCATTTGAAGTGATTTTTTTTCTACTGCTGAAATATTTGTTTTAATGCATGTGATGTAAAATGGTGAGATGTAAAGTTATTCAAACCTCACTTTTCCACCAGAATTTATCTAAAATATGAGCAAATTTATAAGTGAAAAACATGACATGCCATCGCTAAACTTTAATGAACGACTCAAAGTAAAGATGGATCCCAATTAAAAGTGTTATATTGTGTTATATCAATGGGAAATACAAGAAAATGTGTCCTATGATCTTCCAAATATATGCAAAAGGCATATTTGCATCAAGTGATCGTGACTGTTCATCTTACCCAAGAGCTTTTCTCCCAGCATGCTCAGCTGGTCCGTATTGAGTCCTCTTTTGGTTACAGAAGAGAACTGCCAACCTATTACCTCAGCCAACTGTGACCAAGTGGGTGCAGGTGGGTTTAGGAAAAAGGAGAGGTTCTGAGGGAGAAATAATTGAAAAACAAAACGATTAACATGGAAACCTGGGCAAAAAATAAAAAATAAAAGTCTATTTCAAGTATGAAAATTCCTTAAAGGGTTTCTCTAACAGAGTTCTATGCTGCCAAAGTCACGTGTAAGGTAACTAGCCCCTGGAACAAAAAGTGCAAGCAAACTCCTTCCTCCATGACTATTTCAAAATGCAGAAGTGGTCATAAACATTGGAGAAACCCTTCATTAAAAATTACGAAAAATTACATTAAATCTGAGCTCTTCCTGCAACATGAAGCATATGCATTTTGACATGTCAACAGACCTTTACACACCACATTTAACCCATTAAGGATTAAACTTCTGGAATAAAAGGGAATAATGACATGTCATGTGTCCTTAAGGGGTTAAAAGGTTTCTCCAAGCTCCTGGGGGAAGGGTGTGGACTGTTCCGCCATTTGCTGTCTGGTGTCAGCGTGCTGTGTGTGCTGGCGTTTAATGCCAATTTTTCACAGAATTGACATTAGCCAGCCCGGACCTATGTTCTGGGTTGGCTAATGATGCTGCCAGAGGTAAAGTTACACCTCCAGCAGTTAAGGGGTTAATATCTGTACATGCATTGTTTCAAAGTGAAATTCTAACCTCAGCATTTTTTTTTTTATATATGCAGTAACGGAGAATAACATCACTGAAAAAGGATTGGATTGCAGGGAGAACTTAGCCTTGGCATGGGATCACATGCCAGCAAGGATTACTCAATATGACACAGTATTTTTTTTTTTTTTTTTAAATTCTTTATTTTTCTTGTGCATAGATTGACAACTAGCGTGTAGCGCCACAACAGCGTCTACAAGCAATTCCATAACATTGTACAGTGTGGCATTTTAGACGGCACATTTTTGTATTATATGAAGATAGCAAGCTCTTATACAACGCTTTCGTAATAAAACATGCTAAGCTAGACATGCATAAAACAGATCTGGTTATGAGATGCATATTATTGGTTAACTGCGCGTTTTTAACTATAATTATCGCTTAGCAAGCATAAAGTATAATAAGAAAATAAATTTTGCTTTTGTTAAATACGTTAAGGCAATATGCATAGGGATATACAGCCCCCTAGGTCAGATTGGGTTTGCCTGAGATCGCCTTTCAATATTGAACAGCCTATGTTCCTAGCCTATAGAAGGAGAGAATCACGTGGTTCTGTTCTCAGGATCACATATATGCAATTTTTAAATTAACAGGATAATTCAATCGCATATGAGTCATAATATGCAAGGGGAACATTTGCATTTAGAGGGAACTAAAAAGAAAAAAGACAAAGTAGAGGTGTGTTTTGCTATGGAGTGGTCGGCAGTTTACTCAGCCTGTGCCTGTAGAGGGGGGGACACTGTCCTTAGCCAGCTGGAAACAGGAGTCCATCTCGGTCACCCAACCCCTTCCCTGGAGGCTGGATATGTGTGCTGGGAGTGAGGGCAGGCGAGGTAGTCGGTGGTGAGAGCAGTCAGGAGGCTGGTGTTGCGTGCAGGAGCCCTGTTGCCATGCAGCGGTGAGGTGTTCTTCCCGCCAGCTTTCGGATCCGGTGCCCGTTTCATGGTGTCTCGCTTCGGTGATCCCGTTGTGGCCCTGCAGGTTCTTTTTAGGTGATGCAATATAGAATAGGGGATCATCTGCTAAATACAGATAAAATGGAGAGACATAGCGTTTAACTGTGTGGGATTAAGTGAGGTGTTAAAATTTACAATTGGCCACTCACAAATTATCAGATGTAAATCAGCCTTGAGTGAAATCTTTTTCTTCTGATTCTTCACACTCCCATCAGTCAGAGTATTTGCTCAAAAGAGAACGTATATGGAGAAAAATAAAGTGCAATTCCAGAGTAAAGTATAAAAAGAATTTAATAACTTACATATAAGTTAAAAGCATTGAATATATCACCACTGGGCGTCCTACGCGTTTCGTCCTAAGATGGGACTTCCTCAGGGACTTGGTGCATCAATCACAACAGAAAATGTGTATAAAAAACATACCCCCCCACCCGTTCTTATATATCCCCTCCCGGAGTTCATTATTCAATTATTCCCGGCCGGTGTTTTTTCTCCGTTCGGGCCGCACTTCCTGCTTGGACGCGATGACGTCATCACGTGCGCACGTCCCTTGCGTTCCAGACGTGCGTTCCAAATACCCGGAAATGGATGGCAGTTATGAATCTTCAGTTCTCCCGGAGATATATGGGCAAATCAAAACATATAAGGGGGAAGGAAGTTAAAAGAAGACTCTGGATAGCACATTTGTGGATAAAAATATCCATTATATTTCTACTGAAAGCTGAACAATTCATATGTATCAAAAATATATACATAAATATTATAAACTATGTTGTAGAAAATCATAATAAAAATTAAGAAAATAAAAAAATATATAAAAAAATATATTAAAAAAAATATAAAAATAAAAATACAGTAAAACAAGTATATACATCTGAATTATTACATTCAAAATGGAAATCTAAGGTGAAACTCCATATATTTACATCTTTCTTACATACTGATTTCTCATTTTGGGAGTGTGTATAGGACAGACAAATGAGGGTACATACAGCCCAATATTAACACGTCACTCTTCTACAATATATTGGTAATTAAGTGCATAAGGTGGAACCCATTTCTACATGTGTATTTGTTCGCACTCCTCCCACTCATCTCACTCTCTATGATGTCTCCACATTTTTCTATCTCTACGGGTTTTCCCATTAGGATTTTTCAAAAAGTTTTTAAAGTTTTTAACCCTTGCAATAACTGCAAAGCATGTAAAAATCAAAGATACATACAAAAGAGAGAATTTAGGAGCTCTACAACCGGAGAGAAATTTAAAATAAAATCTAACATTAATTGTAACACCAAGAATATAGTCTACATGCTTCAATGCCCATGTGGGAAACAATATGTGGGGAGAACCTGTAGAAAACTTAAAGAAAGAGTATTGGAACATCAAAATAATATTAGAAAAAAATCAACTAAACATATAGTACCTCTGCATTGTAATTTCTGCAACCAATTTGATTGGCAAAATTTTTCTTTCGTGGGCATTGAACATGTGGATCCCTACTGGAGGGGAGGAGATTTAACTAAAAAACTCTCACAGAGAGAAACATTCTGGATAAATAAACTAAAGACACTCCAACCTTGGGGTTTGAATTTGGATATTGACCTGTGGAGTTTTTTTGAAGATTAATTGTGGTTGTAAAAAAGTCTTGTACGGATGTCGCACTTCCTTTTCCTCATTTCATTTCTATGTAGTTTCCAATTTTCATATAAAGGCGCCATTAATGTATTTATTTCGAAAGATTATATATATATAAACCAGTCCTCTAGGGGTATTAATATCAAATATCAGCAGTATAAATAATATGGCCAATTATTCATATTGGTATTAAACATGGGGCCCCTTTAAAAAACGTTAAAAACTTTTTGAAAAATTCTAATGGGAAAACCCGTAGAGATAGAAAAATGTGGAGACATCATAGAGAGTGAGATGAGTGGGAGGAGTGCGAACAAATACACATGTAGAAATGGGTTCCACCTTATGCACTTAATTACCAATATATTGTAGAAGAGTGACGTGTTAATATTGGGCTGTATGTACCCTCATTTGTCTGTCCTATACACACTCCCAAAATGAGAAATCAGTATGTAAGAAAGATGTAAATATATGGAGTTTCACCTTAGATTTCCATTTTGAATGTAATAATTCAGATGTATATACTTGTTTTACTGTATTTTTATTTTTATATATTTTTTTATTTTCTTCATTTTTATTATGATTTTCTACAACATAGTTTATAATATTTATGTATATATTTTTGATACATATGAATTGTTCAGCTTTCAGTAGAAATATAATGGATATTTTTATCCACAAATGTGCTATCCAGAGTCTTCTTTTAACTTCCTTCCCCCTTATATGTTTTGATTTGCCCATATATCTCCGGGAGAACTGAAGATTCATAACTGCCATCCATTTCCGGGTATTTGGAACGCACGTCTGGAACGCAAGGGACGTGCGCACGTGATGACGTCATCGCGTCCAAGCAGGAAGTGCGGCCCGAACGGAGAAAAAACACCGGCCGGGAATAATTGAATAATGAACTCCGGGAGGGGATATATAAGAACGGGTGGGGGGGTATGTTTTTTATACACATTTTCTGTTGTGATTGATGCATCAAGTCCCTGAGGAAGTCCCATCTTAGGACGAAACGCGTAGGACGCCCAGTGGTGATATATTCAATGCTTTTAACTTATATGTAAGTTATTAAATTCTTTTTATACTTTACTCTGGAATTGCACTTTATTTTTCTCCATATACTTTCTCTTTTGAGCAAATACTCTGACTGATGGGAGTGTGAAGAATCAGAAGAAAAAGATTTCACTCAAGGCTGATTTACATCTGATAATTTGTGAGTGGCCAATTGTAAATTTTAACACCTCACTTAATCCCACACAGTTAAACGCTATGTCTCTCCATTTTATCTGTATTTAGCAGATGATCCCCTATTCTATATTGCATTTGTATTGAAGACAAGAGGAAGTCTTTGGGGACTTTGTTCTGGAAACTTAACCCCACGAAGGGAAGTTTCATTTTGTTTATATACCATCACTGTTTTTTTCACTGGGGTTGTGTGCACATATTCTGTTTTGTTTGTATATATTTCTTTTTAGGTGATGGCAGGTAGTGCCCTCAGGTCTGTGGGTGGGTGCTTGGTGGCAGCCCCTGTTCCTCTGCTTGCGTGGCCCGCTTACCCTGGGCTTCACCCGTCTCCTCCGCCTTTCATCAGAGTATGTCTTATGAGCCTGCCGGCTGATCAAGCTTGGTGCGTAGTGGGGAGGGTGAGGTGGGTCAGGTGGCGGTTTCGCGGTTCGTGGTCTGCTCTCGAGCCTCTTCCAGAAGGCTGTGAATAGCCTATCAAGGCGGACCTCTAGCGGCTCCAGTTGGTCCCATGTGGTGGGGGTCCGTGTGGAGTCCGCCATCTTGTCCACTGCTGCGAGTCTCAGTCGTTTTCGGGTTACCCCGTCGTCGTTTGGCAGCAGGTATTGGGTAGCTGGGACCGGGATAACCCCCGCCGGTCCATAGGGGGGGGAACGTGGGCCCAGTCTCTTTCTGTACGCCGTCGCTGGCGGTGGGGGAGCGGCCGCCTCCTCCATGCCAGCCTTGCTTGTAGGCCTCGGGTTGCGGTGCTGGGTGTTCTGCAGTCGATGCCTGGTGTTTGGCACCAACTCGTAGCCCTTGTCAGCAGCTCTTTGTTGGTGGCCCATTGGACGAGTTTTGGGTCGTTTTGATGCTTTTTATACGGCAGATTTGGCGTTTGGAGCGGGAGCAGTACTGACCTGCATCCGCTCGGCTCTGCGTCCAGGCCCCGCCGACACAGTATTTTTAATAGGAACCCTTTAACATTTCTAATGTCAAAGTAAAACCACAGTTTTGTGAAACCAAAGACACTACAACTTTATGCCAGAATGAGAAGGTCCTGCCTGCCAGAGATTCCTTTTACAGTACAAGGTATCTGCTAAAAACATACAGGTTGATGCAGATCACATTTCTAACTTGCAATGAAAACAATTCACATGCATCAGATTTCCAAGGACACACACCAGAAGATGCTTTGTCTGTACATTTGACTTAAACTGACAAGAAACCCTTCCCAGCCGCAACTTTTCTCACTTGCTTGAAGGTGTGGTTTAGTGAGAAAAGATAAGGATAAGAGACATTTGTGAGAACTGCATATAAGACGAGAACTGGGCAGTGAACAGTGCTGTTACGTGCATGCTCACAGTTTATGTAGAACCTGGCTTCCACAGATCCAGGATATCAAATCCAGACGAGATTGCACATGTCCTTCAAAATGCCAATTATAGTGCTGCCAAGCAGGGGTGGAAATTTTTCAGCTTGTCTATTGAGCCTTCATCAAGGGCTAATAGAAGGGCCAAAACAATGCTTTAACCTTTAGCAATTAAACCTGCTCACGAACAAAACTTTAAGTGCACAGGCCTTTTTTTCTCCACAGATCAAGACTAACTAGCTGGGCATGAGCAAGTAGGCCGAATTGGCAAATAGTTTGTATTCATATGATTTCAACGGGAAGGGGGTGGAGTCATGGAAGGTGAAAACAAAGAAAACTACAACCACTTAAAAAAACGCAACTTTGCAGGAATGCTTCCTAATAATATACCTGCTGCAAAAAAAAATATGGTTATTAGATGCCCTTAGATTGACTGATTGGCTCTCGCCTCGTGGGTATCATATCATGGGACACACATTTTGTTTCAAGTTACAATTATATAAAAATAACTTCTCTTGCAAATAGGCCTACAAGCCGTTAGAGGGAATCCTTACCTGATATAGTTACTACTTTACATTATCCTGGCATTACTAATGAAATGAAATGTATGTGCGGTAAATGTCCCCATACCTTTGTCTCAGAGGTCAGCAAGTTGTACCACAATATAGAAGCCCATCCACTGGGTAACTGGCTGACATTGGAAATGACCACAATTGGAAGTGACACAGTCTGTCAGGAGACAAATAATGAAAATGTTAAAGGAACATTCCTAAATATTCTATAACAGTATATATATTTTATTTTTGAATTCTTTATTTTTTCCTGTGCACAAGATAATACAGAGGTTCACGATGCCACAACGGCAGTAGCAAACAGTGAAAACAATATATAGCATATATATGGCATGATAAAGTGGCACAGTTTTAAGGTGTATTAATACATAGGCTAGTCATGCTTGTTTAAGTTAAAGTCACAGAAGTAAAGATAGATGCAGATATTAAACAAGTAACGTTAGAGACCTCGCATAGTATATGTTTGCACGGTAACAAGATTAACACTATTATATATTTAGCATTAAAGATCAAAGCTTTGCTGCTGCAAGGTATGCCTAAGAGATAATTAAACATGCAGTAAGATGTTCTTAAAGGTATTATGCAAGCTAAGTTTGCCGCCCTGAGTGATTGTAGTGGTAGGTGCTAGTGTGGGGATGTTAGGGACATGTGGTGCAGTCTTAAGGTCTAGTTTTCCTGGCTGAGTGTGAGGTGATTGTGGGTCATCAAAGACTAAACCTTCATAACTAAATGCTACTTGTCGGGTTGTGCGGCATAAAGTGTGATGTGAGTATGACAAACTGCACTACATTAAGACTCGTTAGAGCTGTGACCCCTGGCCCCATGGATAATATTCAAGAGGTATCAAACAGTATATAAGGTACAACATACAACGTGGGACGGATCTGGCACATAGTGAAGAGAGTGAGGCCGGGAGGGCTAGTTATGTGTGAGTGTGAGTTATCGTGTAAAGGTCAACAGTTTTGTTCAGCCTCGAGCACTGGAACAATCAATGTAATAACCTGCACAGTAGACATAACGTGGCATATGAGCTGGCAACACATTTCTAAGTTCTATACAAGATAGTTGAGTCAGTGAGGGAAACATAACATTTCTTCTTATGTGCATTACACCCGTCTGGGTCATGTGTATCTATTGTAGAGGTAGGGTAGCTATCTCTTACATTGTGTTTCACCACGTTAAGACATGTAAAATCATAAAAAGGAACAACAAAAACTGAATAGAGAAAGAAAAAACAAGCGGGACAGGAACACATCCCAAAAGTCAAGTTACTCTGGTCACATGGCGGCCCCTAGGTTGTGGTAAGAGTATAGCTATATTGCCCACTGTAAATTTGGGGTTAACTGTACGGGGGCCATGAGTCCCATATAGTCTTGTCGTATTCACCCGTCAGCCAGTGTCCCGAATGGTCATCTCTCCGGGTCGTAGCCCGCTGGTCAGGCCTTCCCTCCGCAGAGCATCTCGGTCGGTTCACTCAGGTAGGGGTTACTGTCCGTGTATTGCGGGTAGCGCCTCTCGGGACAAAGGTTTCTGCGGTGGCCGGGTTCCACTCGTGTGGTTTGGAAGGAGCTCGGGACTGTTGTAGTGAGTCCGGTGGGAGGCCCAAAGCGGCAAGGTGCGTCTTCGCCTCCTGCAGGTCCGCTATAAGGTAGGTATTTTCACCCTGGGTCACCTGAAGTTTGTGCGGGGAGCGCCACTGGTATTTGATGGAATGTGCGCGGAGCAGAGTGGTGAAGGGCCGAAGAGTTGCGCGCCAGGCCACAGTCCCTCTAGAGAGATCTGCGTAAAGTGAGAGGGCCAGGTCTTCGAATGTGAGGGGTGAGTTACCTCTGGCGGCGGCCATTACAGCCATCTTGTCCTGACGCTTTTGGAATTTGATAATCAAGTCCCTGGGTGCCGTCTGGGGAGCCGTAGGCGGTTTCGGGATTCTGAACAGGCCGTCCAATACAACCCCTTTGGCCTGCTTAGGCGGTAGTAGTGTGCCAATTAGACGCCGTATAAAGTGGGGAAGTTCAGACTCTGGGACCGTCTCTTTAATGCCTCTAACCTTTATGTTTTGGGCTCGGCGCGAGTCTTCCAGTGCCGCCATAGTCTGTTCCATCCTCAGGTGCTGTAGTTGTAGCGTTTGCACCTCCTGCTGGAGCGTGGACATTTGTCTCGTGTGGTTGCGACAGTCTTGCTCCACAGTACTCACACGATGTGTCAGGCCCTGAATATCTTTTTTCATTGCAGCCATATCGCCCTGTATGTTTCTGCGGAGCTCCGCCAACAGCTCCCTCATCTCGGCCTTAGTTACCGGGGCAGTGTCCGGCTTTGCCTGAGGCTGTGTCAGGGTGTGCATTGCCGGTGGGCATAACTCCTCAGGCTCAGAGAGACCTTCGTCGGTGTCTACAAAGTCATCCATGTAGGCGTCTAAGTCAGGCTCCGGAGCGCCACATGCTCGCCGCCATAGATCCCCTATGCTGGTGCCCGGCCGGGGCGGGTCAGGTTTTGGCTTTTTATGTTTCCTGCCCATTGTTGTGCCGCCTGTTGCAGTATGTGGACTAGGGTAGCTTTTTTGGGGGGTAAAAAATTCGAGTTTCGCTTGATTTGGGCCTGTAAATCTCGGAGCTCTCCAGAGATGCGACCAGTCCATTCGGCTGTTGGCTCCGCCCCCCATATATTTTATTTTTAACTGACTTTAATTGCAGGCATCTACGTGACATTTTAATGTGAGACATACATTCTGCAAGCTCGTTATCAATTGGTTCCCAGTGCTGGATTGTAATTTATCTCGTGAACAAAAATGTATAGGTCCACAACAAAGAATACTAAAAATAAAACTAAGTATAATTGTATATATGGGCAGCTGTACACCACAGACGAGTGACTAAGATACAAAGAGTAAAATATAAAAATAAAGTGCAAGCGCTCCTCGTAACACAATATGTCCATAAGGTAATAGTTCAGGAAAATATGTATTGGTATAGTAAAAAAAATGTGAAATATAAAGATTCATATAATATAGTATCTAAAAACACCCCTGCTCAAAATAAATAAAAACACTTCAACCACAGATACAGATCTAACCATCCAAGGTCCTAATGCATAATTGTAATTTACCTCTTTGTGTTATTAAGCTTTGTTAGCTGAACACCAAATAGCTGTACCCAGTTTCAATATAATTAATCTAGGCAAGTCCTAGGTTCTGAGATAGTGTTTCCCAACCCAAGGAACCACTAGCAGCCCAGGATTTAGATATTTTCACTTCTATTCCAATACGCATACAGAAAAAAACCTGAATCATTGATTTGCCATGAGGACAGGGTTGGGAACCACTGTTCTAACAGACATAAAAAGTCTTCATTTCTATTTCTGTGACCTAAGTACCTAGAAGTTACATGAATGTCCAAGTCACACGTGCAAAGGATCCTTTTTTATTTTTGGTAGTCATGACTTACACGTTTACATATGTTCTAGGTACCTCCTTCTGACCAAGACAATAAGTGGCAACACTAATAAGCGGTATATAATACTCAACAGAAAGATAAGCTAGTCTGGAGAAACATGTGTTGTACAACATAAAGAGACTTTATCTTATTTAAAACAAGTAGAACGTATTTGGTGAAAAGTAAAAAAGTCCATGCGTTGCTTGATTTGAGAGTGAATCTGAACACGTGTGAAGATAATTTCATGAGCAATACCACCTACATTTACTCAAAGAATGGATTTAGGAACTACATATATTAAAACACATTAAGTTTGTAATATTTTTTTTACCATGACTGTAAAAAGACAACAGACCTACCTCAAGGTCCACTGTAAAGCCTGGCTGGCAAAGCTGTGTCTCAAAACTGAGAGAATGAAGTTCTTCAGTAACAATGAGGGGACCCTAAAACCATAAAAATATATTAACATATTTATTATATTTAATCAATGATTTAGAAAGCAAAATAAAAAATGCAACCAGTTTCAAAGTTTATGGTCTTTCTGGATTTAAAACAACCAATAAGAAATATTGTGAAATATGTATATTCCTTAAAATGCAACAGCATCGCCCCTGCTAAAACTGCAGACATAATGGCATAATGGCTTGTTTGTTACCCAAATCCTTAACTCAATGAAAGTTCAAATACATTTATAAGGCGTGAATTTTTATGGATGTTAAGAACAATTAAAAAGGAGACAAAACAAAAAAAAGGTCACGGACGCCCAATGGCCTAGAAAGATGGTTTCAAACACAACCCTCGAGGGTTTGGGTTTAAGCATTTAAACAGATTTTAAGCATTTCAAAGTTCCATTTAAATGAGGAAACTGACACAACCTGGCCCGTAGGTTGCCTTGAGTACAGTTGGAAACTTCTCATCTAAAATAAAGTCGAATGCCAATCTGGTTCATTAGTGACAACAGTAAGAAGCCTTGGTAGATGGGTCTTTTAGAAGCACTACTTATCAATTTTAGACAGAAAGGCTTAGCTCACTTACAACACATATTTATTTTCATGCCATGAGAAGGACCAATTAATGTAGTGTTTGCTAATCATGCCTGATTATTACAGAGATACATTTGCTGAGACAGAACACATTAGTGTAGAGATGCTACCATGGAACCAGACAGTAACAAGAGGATACCATATGTTACTGTGTACACCTACACACTGCTCATTTTACCTCATTAGTTCTGCTTCCAGCATTCTTCTGCTCCTTTAGTTGCTAAAAGGAAAATTTACAAAGTCAGTCCGTACCTGGTTTAATGATCTCAAAGTAACAGGTTACAGCATCTAATTACCGAACACAACAATCTCCACTACCTCAAAACCGTGTATTCACTTTACTGTGGGACTGTGAGCCAAAATATATCTCAAGCAAAAAAGCTAAAGTGAAATACATAGTCAAAACATACATGTGTGCACTAAACATAAAGGAAGACTCCAACCACCATAATCACTTCAGTGTAATGTAGCTGTTATGGTACCTTGTGTGCCTACGCTCCCTTCCAAGGTAAGCAGTCAAACCATTTGCTAACAGTTTGACAACTTACCTGGGGTCCGCAGGACAATCCTGGTACTATAATCACTACAGAGATACATGCACTTGGCTGTTTATTCAAAGCTCATTGAGAAGTTTTTGCAAGGCCACTTGCCCTGAGCTCCAGGAAGCCAGGTTACTTCCCAGCTGTCAATAAAATAATTCAAGATATCAATAGGATATAAATGACAAAAGTGCTGATTTTGAAAGAAAACTTCACTTTTATAAAGTAAGAGAGGGGACAACCTGTTTGGCCTGTTCTTTAACCACGATCTTCTGCCTGAATATTCTGTATCCTATCAATAATTGCTGGTAACTGACTCATGATAATTTGTAGAAATTTACCAGATGTCGGAATTCGGCTGCTAAGCTGCCATTATTAGACTCCTCCATATTCATTACTTTCGTGTTGGTTCCCAAGATGTTAAACTTGCGAAATCTGTAAACATATAAATAAAATAAAACCAACACAAATTATATTTTCCAAACGCCAGCTTAGTGTGCTATATTTCAGGACTTATGCTTTGGGGGATCTATTTTATGTAATTTACATACACAAAAAAGATGAATGTAGGTGCCAAGTTTACAAGTATTTCTACTACTATAAATGTGCACCTTTGTTGGTACACACGCACATACATTCACACATATCCATTTTAATATAAAGAGCCACAATCACTGGTTTAGTTTCTAGACATTACAATTTAAGGTCAAATGTAAATATAGACACATTTCAGCATTACATTTACTTTTAAAGGTCAAAAATTCTTCTGAGCGTCTAGTTTATGAAAATGAGATATGACATTAAACAAAAAGAGGGAGAAATAAGGTATTCAGGATTGAGTTTGTGAAGTTTACAGTGTGTATTGTTGACAAGAATAGCCAAATTGGAATAAAAGTCTCCAAGTTGGCTAAAGCGCCTGCCATTAATACATCAGTTAGAAAATAATTATTGAAAAAATAAACCTAAGCCTATTACAGAGAACATTCCAAGCATCATAATCGCTACAGTAGTGGTTATAGTGCCAGGGTATTTGTCAAAGCATGCTAATACAGTTTTACAGATTACAGTGGGATGGAGTATGGGGCTCTAGTGGTTATGGTTCTTGGAATGTCCAACAATAATAAAGTGCCATAGTCCTGTTGGGACTAGGAGAAATGTGTGATGCACTCCATAGGTGATTTTTGAAGACACCTGCTTCACTAAACTTTATGTTACGTGTATCAAGAAATCCTCAGAGTACACAGATACGTACCAGAGATTCACTTACCCTTTTACAGTATTCTTTTCATTTACATCTCTAACAGAGGAAAAGCAAGGGAAAAAAATAAATAAATATTTAATTACACTGTTAAACAGGTGTATAATAGTGCTGGTATCGTACAATCTGTGCACAATTTCCTAGAGGTCCATTTTTCTAATATGTATATGACGGTCATTAACTGCTCTCATGTCTCACTCTCTAATGCTAAATATTACTCTGAAAACCTAGAATCAATATCAGATTCCTGGACTGAATCTGTCTTAGAGGAGAACTGTCACTTCTTTGGAAATTACGTGATTGAATAAAACATTGTAAATAACCTATAACCTATGTTCATATGATGTTCTGTTTTCTTTTAAAATGTATATTAAAAAGGGACGCTATACTCATCCACACCACTTAAACCCAATGAAGTGGTCTGGGTGCAGGGGCATGTCCATTTAATCGTGCAATGTAAAGCATTTTAGTTGTTCTTTTTTAGAAACTGCAACATGTTTACATTGCAGGGTTAAGTCCACTTCAAGTATATATTAAGGAAGAACCCATGGCAATAGATGTGCAAATGATTGCTACTAAAAACTTGCAGAATAATTGTAATTGGTTAACTCAAGACAAGGTGCTGCCGCAACTAAAGAAAGTTAATATAAACAAAGCTCCAGGGCCTGACGGTATCCATCCACGAGTACTTAAGGAACGAAGTGTAGAAATAAGTGAACCTCTGTTTTTAATCTTTCAAGATTCTTTTCTTTCAGGAAGTGTGTTCCGGAGGATTGGAGGAAGGCAGACGTGGTTCCTATATTCAAAAAGGGTTCAAAATCATTGCCTGGAAATTATAGACCTGTGAGCTTAACTTCTGTGGCTGGTAAAATATCTGAAAGGTTATTAAGGGATAATATTCAAGAATTCCTTGAGAAGAACATGGTTATCAGCAGAAATCAGCACGGTTTTATGAAGCACAGGTCATGTCAAACTAACTTGATTGCGTTCTACGAAGAAGTAAGTAGAAGTATAGATCAGGGTGTTGCAGTGCATGTGATCTATTTGGATTTTGCCAAGGCATTTGATACAGTTCCACACAATAGATTAGAGTTCAAACTCAAGGAAATCGGTCTAGATGAAAATGCTTGTTCTTGGGTAGAACATTGGCTTAAAAACAGAGTACAAAGAGTTGTCATTAATGGTAAATTTTCAAGCTGGACAGAGGTGGCAAGTGGTGTCCCTCAGGGGTCTGTTCTGGGACCCCTTCTATTTAACATGTTTATAAATGATCTTGAAGACAGCATTGAAAGTCATGTTTCAGTGTTTGCAGATGACACAAAACTTTGTAAAATAATACAATGTGAGCAAGATATTATTTTGCTGCAGAGGGATTTAGAAAGACTGGGGGACTGGGCACTCAAATGGCAGATGAAATTTAATGTTGAAAAATGCAAAGTTATGCACTTCGGCGTAAAGAATACACAAGCAACGTATACCCTTAATGGAAGCTAATTAGGGATAAAAACACACGAAAAGGACTTGGGAATTGTTATAGACAACAAACTATGCAACAATGTGCAATGTCAATCAGCAGTGGCCAAGGCCAGTAAGGTATTGTCATGCATGAAAAAGGGCATCATTCTCGGGACGAGAATATCATTTTGCCTCTTTATAAATCACTGGTTACGCCACATATTGAATGTGCTGTGCAATTTTAGGCACCTGTTCTAAAGAAGGATATTATGGCACTAGAAAAAGTGCAGAGGCGGGCTACAAAATTAATAAAAGGAATGGAGCATATCAGCTATGAAGTAAGGTTAACAAATTTAAACCTATTTAGTTTAGAAAAACGTTGCCTGAGAGGGGATATGATAACATTATACAAATATATTCGGGGCCAATACAATCCATTGTGTGGAAATCTATTCACAAACCGGACTTTACATAGGACACGAGGCCATGCGTTTATACTGGAAGAAAGAAAATTTCGTCTAAGGCAAAGGAAAGGTTTTTTTTACTGTTAGAACAATCAGGATGTGGAATTCTCTGCCTGAAGAAGTGGTTTTATCAGAGTCCATACAGATGTTCAAACAGCTACCAGATGCATACTTGCAAAAACAGAATATTCAAGGATATAATCTTCCAATGTAGGGTAATAACTGCTTGATCCAAGGATAAATCTGACTGCCATTCTGGGGTCAAGAAGGAAATTTTTTCCTAGCTTGTTGCAAAATTGTGCTTCAAACTGGGGTTATTTTTGCCTTCTTTTGGATCAACAGCAAAAAACAAATGTGAGGAAGGCTGAACTTGATGGACGCAAGTCTCTTTTCAGCTATGTAACTATGTAATAAGTGGTTGTCATAGTGAATATGCAGGAGCCAATAGGAAAGTATTCAATCAAATTCTTTCCCATAGGGAAACTTGAAAGCACATGAGGTCCCTAAAGCTCATCAATGAGGAGCATTGGATTGGACCAGCATGGAGAAGACCACAATGACGTTGAGGGAGGTGGAACGGTGAGTAGCAACGAGGGAGTATTGACTTTGGAGAAAAGTGAGGAAAAATATTTATTTTATTCATTTTTTAAAGCAAACAGGGTGGGGCGGAAACACCTGTATTTAACTCAGAACAGGGGCATTATAGTGTTTGTATTCCCAACGCTGTACATCATAATCCAGTTTAGTCCAGGCACTGCCAGGGCATACAATGCAAATGAGGAGGAGAAGGGATGCATTATTTTGGTTTCTACTCTTCCACCATGTTCTAAAGGTGGAAAAAGGCAAAATTAATGTCAGTGACAGACAGGGAGTCAAGACGGAAGTGTAAAGTTCCAGGTTAAAAAAAAAGGTGACTTCTACATATTATTTTATTTTTCAGAGTTCAAAACAAAAACACATCTGTTAAATATAGGGAATAAGTAAAGATAATATTAAAGGCCTGGGAAGATTGGAGTTCCCAATCTGTGTGCTGAATCACCAGGAAAAGAACAAATAACATAAGTTTAGCATACATACATACTAAAAGAAGAAATTGATTGAGGACTCTGCTCTCGTTAGCCTAAATGTGGCAATGTTTTCTAATGATGAAGGAGAGGAATGGTGAAATTACATAGAATTACATTGACAGGTCTCCTCTTCCCCAGGTTAACGGAGTTCTTGGCGCAGTGTTGGGATGTTTGCTATGATCCACTGCTGATTTCTGGACGTGAGCTAAAGGGCCATAAAAAGACTACATTCCCTAAACATATAATACCGAGCGTGTGGACCCGCTAAACCATTTAGACCAAAAATAGGATTGCACACCAGTGAAAGATTTCTGATTAAGATTTAACATAATTTACCATGAACTTGTACTAAACAACATAAAACCATTTACTAAGCAGAGTAATACTTACTTATCAAATAAGGCTTTCACTTTTAACTGATAATTCAACTCCTGTAGTTTCACCAACAGCCTGAAAAAAAATTGATTGAGTAAATAATTTATCAACTACAGTTCATTGCTTTATCTTATCATCATCACCCCATCCAGTCATGAAACATTTAGTTACTAAACCTATGAACAGATTTATAGAATGGTGTCAGAGATATGAACCAATCATACATGCTTGAAATCCAGTCTGCCTAAAACACATGTATGTAATTAGCTGGTGATGCTAGATATCCAGTGAGACTCCTTGGGCAATATGAATAAATTGCAGTTATGAGGAAATGTTCTAAATGTACAGCAATCAGCAGAAATATTCCTTTAGTTTTCATGTCGATTACTGTATGGTTAGCGCTCAGGTTTAGGTATCCAGATTTCTATTTATATAGAAGGGTCAGTGTGTCACAAATGAGTATAAACATTACCTGAGTTTCACAGTAAACTGGACCCCTGTCTTCAAAACGAGTGGTCGCTGAGGGTGAGTTGGCATACATGGCTGTCTTTCCACTACAAAGGAACTACAGAGAAAACCAAAGGATTTCTTTACATATAATGTTTAACAACGTATAATAAACTGTAAGAGTTAGAAAACTTCAACAAATCTGACCACTGGAAAAACCCTCAACCTGAGGGACCGTTTCTGAGCTGTGGTACATTCACCAAAAATCAACAAGGTTGCAGAATAATAGTCAGAAATAGGTATACAGGTAAATCATATTCAACAAGCAGCTATCAGACCATCACATTTGGAGAAATAGCTGCATATTTTAAATAATTGTACTGTATAATAGCTAGAGCAGGTGTAAATAATTAGCTAAATTCACCACACTATGTGTAAAATAACTTGGTCAAACAAGTTGAAATGACCGGAGCAGGCATTCAGAGCATTTATGTTGGAATATCCCAAAAATAACTAAATAATAATACATAATTGTTGAATAAATCTGCATAAAACAGAATAAGACATAAAAAGATAGCAACCCCTGCATCAGCTCTTACTGTAAAACAATAAGATCCCTTAGCTGGTAGGATGCAATCCTCTCAGCCCCTGGGTCTTCATCCAATTCCCAGATCAGGGGGCAAGCATATATGTCCAAAGAGGGGGGATAACCAGAACTTTACCAGAGCATAAGCAACCCCAGGTCAGTAGATTGTCCGCTTCTCCCGCCCGCAGTGTTTTAAGATTCACAGCCAAAAGGACCTGAGCTAAGATTATGTTTGGACAAAGTCCCACCAAGAGGGTTCAGCAATGTCTGGATGTTGGGTTGCTTCAGCCAAAGATCGTAGGATTAATAAATGAAGGCTATTAAGCCATCAAAAGCTTGATATTAATGAAGAGTTCCTGCTAAACACATCCAGACACCCTGACAGTCAGAACCATAGCCCTCTGAGCAGGATTTTAACTGGAATATAAATCCCATCCCTTGTTCTCCTGAATCATCATGGAGATAAAAGGAGTATGTGGGAACACCATGGCTAAATGAGATAGGAGAAGTTAGAAGTTAACTGGAAATTAGAAGTTAACTGGAAAAATCTTATCTTCCCAAGTAATCTCAATTTCTAAATATATGTCTGGGGCTAAGCGAGCAAGAAGCTTAAAACACAAATAATAATAATAATAATATTAATAATAAAAAGGAGGATGACATTTGGCAAGTAGAACTGTTTAAACAATGAATTACAATCAGATCCACAGAGGCCAAGTGGTTAGCCTTACTGCCTATAGACTGGCATGATACATCAAGATGGGCTTTAATATGCTTGAAAATGTGTTTATTTATTCCCTATCTTGATCCATTATTCTATAAGAGCTTTAACATTATAAATATTTTTGGTGTGAGATGGAAAGAGCATCACTGCAGTTTAAAAAAAATATATATATATATATTTTATTTACACCTACCTCAGTAGCATACAATGTTGTGAGCCTAAACCTGTAAATACATTTTACTTAGTCTTTCGTACATTGAAGCTGGCATAGCTATATAACAATCTCCTAGCACTGCTGCTATTACTTCCTACACAATAGATCACCTTTCTATGAGCTGCTTGAAAAGACTCTGTGTCCTATCCTGAAGGGCTTGTTTGTTGTTTGAAATTGGATCATGTTCATACGTCAGCTTCTGTTCCAATTCCTCGAGTTTCTTCAGCTGTTGTCGGACCTGCTGTAGACTTGTGGCAATGTATGTAAACCTGTAAAAACAGCATCTGTTTTAAGATGTAAGCTTTACCTCGTAGTGAAGCGTTCCGTATCGTGTCAACTCAGAAAAGTGCATTCTCGTATGAAAGAAATTGTAAAGAAATACTGCAAGCACAATACCTACTACAGTTATAGTGCCGGGAGTGCCCCGTCTTTGTAAGGAGTCAAACCAGTTTTGAATGGTTTGACTTTTGACTTGGGGTCCACTAGTGTGCTGTAGTGGTTATGGTGCTTAATGTGTTGCTTTAAGGTAAGTTTGTTTTTAAAAGACATACAGACAGCGGCATACAGTTGTGGAGGTTAGTAGCCCTGGGGAATTCAGTGGTGTCATTAAATCTTTGACAAAACTATACAATACAGATACAAGGCCAGTAATGCAACGTTCCTCCCTGGGACGAGGGGAGGAACGCAATCAAACGCACCTGAAACCATTTACTACATGGAAGGACCTATAAATAGCGGACTGATGGCCAAACTTTTATCATACTGGAATGAGGAAGCCGTTCTTGGCTAACATTGTTATTATACTTAAATTTTGGTAGATTATATTTTTTTAATGTTATTATAAAATATATCATTTTAACTACCGTTTTGGCCATCAAATTCCTGAGCTGTTCCAAAAAGGGAGTGTGGTACTTATCCACACGGTGCCTATACACTGAGTCAATCCATAGGCTCTTGCTTTGTCAGTATTCGACTTATCTAGAGTGTAATTTTTCAGTTCATGTAATATTGGACTATTATATTCTTTTTTTTTTAGATATTGGGAAACTCCACAAATACATGAAAAAGGGAAAGGTCACCTGCAAGGACCCACTAAGCCTTGATTCCCAGAGCTAGGATGTAGCTCTGGAATATGTGAGTGTTCCATTGTCATTTATTCATTTTATATATATTTTCAGTAGTATTGCACTATTGTGCTAGTTTTTGTTTTAAAGGTACACATATTACAGATGCACATATAACACACAAGTAAAGCAAAGTTAAGTGTACAATAAATTTTATTGCACAGAGTGTTTCACTAGTTTTATAAGCTCTCCACTATTTCTCTGGTTTTGTGTTATGAAATCTTGTTTAAGATAACATTTCTTACATAAAGTTTGAATTTAGGTGGGTGGGAGAAATACAACGAGGATACAACAAACATGTTTAAGAGGAGAAGATATGTCATTCATACAATAGCCAGAAGAAGTTTGGTATTTAATGTTTACTCACTTCATGCAAAGGGTCAAGGCATACGTTTTCGGTAGTAGATCAGTTGGAGAATTCTAAATGCTTTATTAACACTTATGGTCTTTGAAGTTGGATGGTCATAAGCTGTATCTCTAGGCCCAAACAACATCACATTTTAACCTCCTCTCACTCATCATTATCCAGGTGGCAAGCCATGTATCACCACATATCCCCAGCCAGAGAGGGAATTACAGCATCCAAACCCACTTCCGAATGTGGTAAAGCTTACCAGTTCTGTAGTTGGTCTAGACACGCATTGGGGGGACCACCAATACACGCTATCTGTTGTCTGCGCTTCCAATCGACCAGCTCCTCAGTAATGAGAACTTTTTGAGTGTGCTCTACTGCATTTAAGAGTTCTGCCACTTGTTGGACAATAGCCTATAGGAAATAAAATGAATTAGCTCACAAGTTATTCACTTCAGTTGTTAAAGTTATTATTATTTTTTTTTACATTTTCCAATAACTACGGCATTTAGTCTTTAACCCCTTAAGGACACATGACATGTGTGACATGTCATGATTCCCGTTTATACCAGAAGTTTGGTCCTTAAGGGGTTAAACAATAAGTTCAGGTGTGCCGATTAAAACATTTGGTTTAAATTATGCCAAAGTCAGTGAACAAGCAAGGTTTAATTTCCTCCCACCCTCTCATGCCATAGTTCACATCAGATTAAAAGCACATTTATGAATTAACAGGTCTGATTATTCTTAAAACTAATGATAAATATTGGTATAATTTTAATTTATTGCATATATTTAAATATTTGAATGTTACTTGCTTGCCAACGCACTAAAATAGCCTAATTAGACAACTAGCTCAAGTCGAATATTCCTTCATGCCTGCACATCACTAAAAATGCATAGAGAGACAGCCACGCTTGAGTAACAAAACACAGCAGCAGGAACTGAACAGGGAAGTTAACATTTTACTCCAAAACAGCCAAAATGGAAAAATCTCCCTAAATCAGTATGTGACTCTCTGGTAAATTATAGGGTTGGGGGCATGTTATATCCTCGCTGCCTCCATCAACAGGTGGTTTGTGTGGTCTGCACTGTAAAGGAGTAGTAACAGCAAGAAGCAGCAACAGACACAGCTGTCTCACTAGCTGGCCATACAACCGAGACCTTAGGGCTAGCAACCGAATAATACCAAAAAATCACATGCAGAGTTTTTCAGAAGCCCACTCGGGCTCCAGACAAGGTCACTACCACTAATGACACACCTGCTCAGAGACAACTCAGTTGGTGACATAAGGCCACTGTGAGTGACATTTTATAGTATAGTCACACTCTTTGCATATACAGAGTTATGTCAGTAATGCATTTAGTCTAGGAGTTCACTTAAAATGAGCAGGGGATAATAAGGTAGGAATAGATAAATAAAAAGAGATGTACCTTTCTTTTTACACCCACTGAGAAGTACATATTCCTTAATATGATTTTTTCTTGCTTTAGTTCATTTTGCGCAAGACAGTTGTGTTCGTTCTCTGTAAAGTAAAGCATGGAATAAATTACCTGTACTGACTTGTTTTGTATACAGTTACACAGACTGAAATTGTTTTATTAAATTAAAAACAAGGCAAGCATTATGTTGATACTACCACCTAGTGGACACAGATATAATTACAAAGCCACATATTTGCCTAGCTATGATAAAATGAAGGGCTAGTTAACTCCTTCCTGCTATTGCTGTCCGAACTACAAATCTGATAATGCTTAGTCATCCTTTGCTGGTTAAAAGATGGATGAGAGTTATGTCAATTGTAATTAATGACCAAGTGTGACTGATGGGTGGGTATGTAGGGCAACATAAATATGGTATAAATGTCCACCTCAAACACACAAGTTAATTTACCATGAGAGGTGAGTAGAATATTGAATGATAAAAAACGTAGTAACTTAGTTCAAAGACAGCTCACTAGGGGAAAGAGGGAGGGAAAAAAATAAATAAACGCACCTCCAATGCAACTTTGTTTTTTGCCATTTTAACCTCATTTTCATATTTACGGAATAGACGTACATGGCTGCCTTTTTTTTTTTTACTGGCGTTAATAAATCTTTAGTTATAGAAATGGAATAGATAATGACGTGTTAAGGATTAAACCCAATATCTAGCCAATAAAAAAAATACAATGCTTCCTTGGAATTTCTCGAGACTCAACCGTCAGTCTCGTGGTTTAATATGTCTCAAGAACCCTTCAAAGGCATTTTCTCCCGAAATACACAATACATTGTATGTATCCTCTCCCTCACATATCTATATATACACACACACACACATACATATATACCTCTAATGTAGGGGTGCCCAAAATGGAGATCCTCAGATGTCTTAAAACTACAGATTCCATGATGCTTTACCATTGTAAATGCATTCTGAAGGCATGCAAAGCATCAAGGGAGTTTTTCTACAAATTCTGGGAATCTACATTTTGGGCACCCCTGCTATAATATATCCACTCAGTTAAAAGATCTCCCCATATGTTTTGGAAGAATGCTAGAATTTGTGCTAACTCATTAAGTGACTTACCTTGGTGGTACTAGAGTGGCAATGCTTACATTTGTAACCTGGCACCTTCCATATCTAAAGTGGGCTCAAGGAAACGCATGGCACCATAACCACTGCAGCTGGCTGTAATGATTATAGTGCTTGGAGCGTTCTTTTAATTTTGTCATTTTTACTGATGCACATTTGAAAGGATTCTCACCTCTGCTTTGCACAGTTTTGAATTTGAAGTCATATTCATCCTGTAGGTCTTCTAGACTCTTAACATCCTGCTCCACTTCCTGCGGGAAAATCAATCTGTACATTGAATTGTGTGGAATGAAACGCAATCTCTGGTTATGTTCTATGGATACAATATTAGCTTGAGCTTAATGCTAAACCCCATTATTAAATATTATCCTAAAGGGACATTCAAGGCAGTATACTTGCCTGCATGCAGAATGGTAGTAAGCATTGAACAAACCAGCCTCCAATAGTTTTTGCAAGGCAGTAAAATGTGTAAAAAAGTTATATTTAAATTAACTTTGGCCCTGCCTCTCAGGCATCACTTTTATTGTATCTAAGGCTGTATTGCGTGTACCCAGTAAAGTGTTACTTTATGGTAATTCAAACAGGGTTATTCAATAAAGTGTGAATTGTAGGAAATTCAAAGGGAGTTTCAAAATGAAGGCAAACTAGAGCCATAGCTGACTTGGAGAATGTTTCTAGTTTGCCTACGTTGGCCTTAACATTTGAAATTCACTTTTAAATCCTGCAGTTGTTCACTGAAATGAGAATTGTCTGGAATTCAAAGTGAATTTCACATTTAAGGCCAAAAATAGCCAAACTGAAAAGAGAGCTGGCTTGGAGTTTTGAATTTGAATATTGAATCCAAAATTGAAATTTACTTTGAGTTAGACTTGAATTACTGACAATTCATACATTTAAGAATGCTTTGCATTTCATTTAACAGAGTATAAGCACGTGAGTGTGTGTCCTTTAACATTTAAGTATTTGGGCACCACTGGTTAGAAAAGGAACTTTAATTGCTTAGTTTTAAAAGCCATTTGATTAGTCGTATAAAACAGGTTGGTCACTTTAAGACCACAGATACAATTTAAATATCTTACAAGGGCTCGGTTCTTCACATCTGTTACTTTTTTGTCCAATTCCTTCTGTTTGTCCAACATCACGGTTGTTTGGGTGCTGCCCACTTGATTCTGTTGAGGAATTATATGCAGGTTATCACACAAGACAATTATTCAACAAAGTCTATCAAGAATCAAACATTAAAACTTTATTAAATCACATGTTAAAACATACATGACCACTCATAGTCAAACAATACAAACAGTCTGATTTACTGTCAGAAAGAAAGACACCAAGACTCCGACTCAGACGCCATCAGACCATGCATACTGAGGACTAAGGTTTTCATTAATATTAAAGTCAAAAGCTCACATTTTTTTATGGAAGTTATACAACATATCAGCAGAACATCAAGAAATTGCTTGTTCTGAAAAAACAGCTGTTAAAGCTAAACTCATAAAGGCCAAAATAAATAGTGATGCATTGAGACATCTTTCCACCATATAAATACTCATGGGCCACTGAACATTCCTTAAAATTAGAAAAGTACCCAAAATTTTGCTAATAATTACTATCTGCAGTTGCACACATTAAAATTTTTTTTTTCCAAATCATAATATCTTATCAAGCATACAAACCTGCCTGGGGCCATCTAGTCTTTCACACAAATGACTACATAAATATTACGTGATATTAAAGATATCTTCGTCACTCTGTTGTGCTTCCCAACAGTTTTGTGTTTTTTTGGTATGTGCTGTAGCCTGCCTATGTCTCCATTTTGGAGTTATTCTATGTGGGTCTGTGACGACTTTACTGTCAGCACTGGAACAGCATATTATTTTTACCTAACTTAGTAAGTTCAGTATCCTGGAATCTATTCATTCATTCTGTCAATAAAGGACAAAAGATTAACCAGGTCTGAGCCTTGGGATTGTTTGAGTAAAACTGACCTTACTCTTTCTTTCCAGAAAGTTGCTTATCACAATAATAAGTCAGAATATTACCTATGACCCCACAGGGGTTAACGGGGCCCAAAGGGGTCTGCACATGGTCCACTGTTACCAATAGTAATGTAAAAGGGGACTTGTCATGCCCCAAGAGCATACATACTATCTACACATTGTGCTAGCAAATGAATACATTAGGAGAAAAGACTAATTTAATAAAGCCTTTTCACGCAACTGTTAGTCAGTGCCGAGGCATTAACTGACAAGGGAGAGCAGAAAATACCTCCCACAGGAGGTCCTCATGCTTTATGCATAGCAACTACAGTACATGCGCTGTGGTTGCTATGGAAATTCTCTAATTGGCACTTCAAGCACTTGCTAGAGAGTATAGGAATGGAGTGACATGACATCGCTTTGTTCAGATGCCGGCACTCTGGCAACAAAGCCAACTGCCGACGTTACTGAGGAGGGTCGCCCTACTTGGGGAAACGGTCCCAAGCAAGACAAATTAAGGAAGATAACAGGTGGAGCAGAGGAGAAGCAGAGGACGGCTTGGAGATGGGTGTTACATGAAGAGTAACTCCCACGAAGTGGCGCTGGAACAGAGGAAAGGTGTATAAATCAATATTTTACACGGAATACATCATGTATCTTTGTGATATATGGTGTATTCATTGCATATGGAAGCGATTTCGTGTAAGTTTATTTTTTCACAACAGATTCATCAATTGAATTCAAATTGCAAGCAGGGAAACCCAAAATATGCCAATTTGATATTTTCTGGAACAAACCTGGGTGTGTAACTGTGCATTAGCTAATATTTTACTTTCTTCTCTTAAACAGTTGTTTATAATCATGGCCATTTGCACAGGATCCTCCTGGAAGTGGTCCTACACAAAAACAAGATATAAAGCATTACTAAATGAAAAGTGCAAACGGCACTAAAATTAAACACTGCAATATCAAAAAATGTACAACAAATAATGTGTATAGTGTTCTCTTATCACAAATAACAGCAGTCCACCTAAATGGAGTTCCCACACCTAGTGAATAACAAGCAGATAAATAGAAACAAATGGTGAGCCGCGCTCAGTAATTAAAAAGGATTATACATACAATCAACGGAGGATAATTGTGAGTGGAATACTTACCTGTATAAAATTTTCATTTTATATTTTGACTAGGCCATTGGTTTTCCTATCTGTGCTTCCCTCCACATATATTACTGACTGCTGCTCAAGATATCTGACATCATATCCTTGGACGGGGATTGTTCCGTCCTGGTGTGCAATATTAGAGCTAATTGAAGCTCTGGAAAGTTTGAATGTTCTATTGGCACTGTCTTCATATATCTACTGCATTTCTTACAGTATTATACTATTGTACTTTTCTTTGTTAAAGATACGTCTCACAATTATCCTCCTCCGTTGATTGTATGTATAATCCTTTTTATTTACTAAGCGCGGCTCACCATTTGTTTGTATTGTTATTATTATTATTGCCATTTATATAGCGCCAACAGATTTCGTAGCACTTTACAATATTATAAGAGGGGGGATGTAACTATAAATAGGACAATTACAAGAAAACTTACAGGAACAAACGGGCTTACAGTCCATAGGAGATGAGGTATAAGACACGTTAGGACAGGAAATATCAAATAGGGTGGGAGTGAAGCAGAGCTGGAGGAGAGAGTAAAGCACTGTCCCATAGGAGGAAGCAGGAGAAAGGTATGTAAGGTAGAGGTTACTCTGGGAGGCCATAAGCTTTCCTAAAGAGATGGGTTTTAAGGCACTTCTTAAAGGATTGAAGACTAGAGGACAGTCTGATAGGGGTAGGTAGGCTATTCCATAGGAAAGAAGCCGCCCGCGAGAAGTACTGCAAGCATGAGTTGGCCGTATTTTGTAAATATCAAAAAATGTGTCTAAGATGAGAAAGGTTAAAAGAACATAAAACTATAGGGTCAGGAACACAAACATGTTTTTCTGACCATATAGTGTTAAAAACACCATATGTACACTGTTAACCATTAAGTGTTCTCACTTGTTTTATATACTTCTACTTTAACGATATAATTGTTCAAGCTAGTTAAAATTATAAAAATGTGTAAACTCTCATGCCACTGCCTAACGTATGTCAATATTGTCTCACGCTGTTGTGGCGTTTGTTCATATCTTGTACCCACCTGCACAACACAAAATAAAGAATTTAAAAAAAAAAAACACCATCTAGCGCCCATTGGCCTCGCCAAATATAGTAAACTCTTACCTTTATTCCAGTCTACTGCTGCTGGTTCTGCCCCTGATTTGCCTCCTTGGCTGACATCATTAGAAGTGGTGATCTGAGACAATCACATTTCACATAGGAAAGCATTAGACTGACTGAGATTGTAAAGGAGGCAGATGAGGGGCAGAGCCAGTATAAGCCAACACAGTCCTCGCCAACCAGCATCTCCTCATAGAAATGCATTGAATCAAGGCATCTCTATAAGGAAAGTTCAGCGTCTCCTTGCAGAGGATGGAGACACCGAATGCCTCAGGAAGCCCCTCTAGCAGCCATCTGAGGAGTGGCCAGTGAAGGCATCCCTAGTCAGTAATGTAAACACTGCATTTTCTCTGAAAACACAGTGTTTACTACAAAAAAACAGAAGGAAAGATTATACTCACCAGAACAAATAAGCTGTAGTTGTTCTGGTGACTATAGTGTCCCTTTAAGGAACAATGCTCTCACAACAAATTAATTAAATACACTTCAGTTTATTTAACACTAGCACTATTTGATTTGTCTCACATTTTAGAATTCGTGTAATACCCACCAATATTGGGGTACTGTGCAGTAGTAGTGGGCTTAACACGATATGGCCATTTGGTGGAACTGAATCCCCATATTTGTTTGCTGAGATTTGAAGTAGTCTTATAGAATTTAGAAATATATTTTATAGATGCGCTATTCCTTAATCTGTATTATGTATACATTTTGGTCACTACAGCAGCACCATGCCTGCAAGATACATGTTCTGGGAGCGCCCCCCAATTTACTTTTGTTTTTACTATAAGATATGAGAGAGAGAGACTCTTGTTAAATGTTATGTGACTCACCTAAGATTATTCACTAAATTACCAGTTGTTCAGAAATCAAAGCGAATTTCAACTTTTACCCAGGAATAGCCAAACTGAAAACTTAGAAGTGAGAATTCAAGGTGAATTCAACTTTTTAAATTCACTTTGAAATCACCTTGAATTCTCAATTTAGTGAATATCATTGTTGGGGTAAGTTTCAAAAATTCAACTATTTTGCCTACAATTTGAAATCCACTTTACATTCACTCTGAAATATTCATACTTTAGTAAATAATCCTGTGTGACGCCACCACAGAACTAAGCTTGAATCTTAAAAACAAAAAAGTGTATTTTAACCTGAGACAGCTTTACAATAAGCGCTGAACCTACAGGAATGCCACATAATGTCAGGTCTTGTTTAAAAACTGAGGTCATTGTTTTCTTGTCTATCAATGTGACTCTCTAGACATAACTTGGATCTTAAACCAAATACCTAATTGTTTATCACTCTTTAACATTTTTTTTATCAGAGAAAAAGAGAAAATTAATCCATACCTGCAAATTGCGTTTGCTCTTCCGGATATTGTGCTGCAGCAAGAAGTTGCTTTCCAGGGCAAATCTGCTATACTGGTCGTCCAGCTGAGACAGCAGCCCGTGCAACAATATGGTGGCCAACGAAACATTGTTTGAAGCATGGTCCCTGTCATGAAATGTGATGGTTATAATATAAGGAGATCTCAAACAAATATCAAAAAGTAGACAGCCAGGAAATGTATTAATTTCTACATATATTTTCAGATTTTGGTAACATATGGCACAATTATAAATTATTGTAACACTTTTTAATTTGCTGATACTCAGGCGTGTATCACATTGGAATGAAATCGGAATTGCTTAGCTACATGGACAACAGAAGCCCCTTCCAGTAAATTCTGGTTACAGGAGAGTTGACAACTGGTGCCCAGCAGACCCACAGGTAAGTTGTCAGACCTTTCTCAAACAGCGACTTACCCTGGAAGGGCTTTAGGGCACTCCAAGCACCATTCTGGTACCCGGAATGTTCCTTTAGGGGAAGCAAAAAGCTTTTCCATGCAAAAACAATTGGGGTTCCTGGATTTGCTTAGAGGTTAGTCATTCCCCAATTCAAGATGACATTGCTATGAAATTAAGAGATTGTGGGGGAAAATCGTGTGTAAGAGGTCTCCATTTCAAGTGTTACCAGCCTGGCCTGCCATTTTTTTTAGACAGGTGTACCCCACATCAGGGCTTGCTCACTTTGCTCAAAGTTTCCAATTTTGGTGCAAAGATTCTTTGGGTGCCATCTTTCCTGCTTATGCATAAATAAAATAAAATAAACCCTTCTCTCTTAATAGGTCATGGAACTGATAAAATGCAGACAAATACATAAAAGAAAAGAGACAATAACTTTTGCATATGATAATATGTCTATGACGAATAGCTAAAAAACAGCCACATAAAAAATAGAGTCCAGACCTTATTTGGATGCTCGGCGTCCCGAGTCAGCAAAGATGTATAATGCTGAAAAAAATATGTCAAATAACAGTCCTCTTTGTAATCCAGATGATGGCTGATATCAATGGGAGTCAGACCTCTCCAGACGCGTTTCTCCGCTTTTTCAATGGATCTAAATTAAACCATTTTCGAGCAGTTTAACAAAAAACTGAATGTTTCAGGAACCTTAAGCTCAGCCCCTCTGCTCTGTGGAGTCTTGCAATTGGGTGCCTTGTAGGTCCCTTTGAAATTAGAAGGAGAGAGTCGCATGGTGGCAGAGCTCTCCAAATGATTCATGGAATTTAGTATTAGCCGACTTTTGGGTGATTTTCTCGAAGGAAATAGTTCCGTTCCAGCTGATAGTTACTCTGTCACAACTAGGACCGACTCTTCATTCTTTAAAGGACCACTCTAGGCACCCAGACCACTTCAGCTTAATGAAGTGGTCTGGGTGCCAGGTCCAGCTAGCTTTTACCCTTTTTTTTTATAAACATAGCAGTTTCAGAGAAACTGCTATGTTTATTCTGAGGGTTAAGCCAGCCTCCAGAGCCTCTAGTGGCTGTCTCACTGACAGCCGCTAGAGGCGCTTGCGTGCTTCTCACTGTGAAAATCACAGTGAGAGCACGCAAGCGTCCATAGGAAAGCATTATGAATGCTTTCCTATGCGACCGGCTGAATGCGAGCGCGGCTCCTGCCGCGCATGCGCATTCAGCCGATGACGTCGCGAGGAAGAAGAGGAGGAGGAGTAGAGCTCCCCGCCCGGCGCTGGAGAAAGAGGTAAGTTTAACCCCTTCCTCCCCCCAGAGCCCGGCGGGAGTGGGTCCCTGAGAGTGGGGGCACCCTCAGGGCACTCTAGTGCCAGGAAAACGAGTATGTTTTCCTGGCACTAGAGTGGTCCTTTAATCCTGTGTTACCTAAAGCGGCCTGCTGGGCGGCTTGGAATGGCGGAAGCAGCATATTCCTTGTTCTGAGGTGTCCATGCTTGTATCTGGGCTCTGTTCCCCCATCACTGGTTCGGTGGGGGTAGATTCTACCTATACTGATCGATTCAGCCTCTCACATGGCACAGCACTTACCTGACAGTCCCAATATGGCCGCCATGCAAGACCATGCCATGTGGATTATTGACAATTTGCCATTACTTTATCTCAGTCTGAATAAGGAAAGGGTTGTCAAAACTCATTCAGCCATTAAAGGATAAATGGAAGTTTCTCATTAGAACCATATTAACTAGAGCATGATAGCAAGTTAATAAGATGTTGACATTTTAGGGGGGACTGCAGCATAATCCAAAGAAGAACAATTTGAGGCTGGTCAGGCTTC
The DNA here is from genome assembly GCF_036172605.1 of Pelobates fuscus. Taxonomy (NCBI): domain Eukaryota; kingdom Metazoa; phylum Chordata; class Amphibia; order Anura; family Pelobatidae; genus Pelobates; species Pelobates fuscus. The sequence continues at coordinate 92,077,048 of NC_086324.1, forward strand.
AGAGTCAAAGAAGTGAGGAGAAAATGTTTGATTCATAGATATGTAAAAAAAAAGTTCTTTCCCGGGCAAATTGTATTGAGAAACGCGATACGGAAAACAAGCAAGACTCTCTACATGAAGTAAACCACCCATGGTCATAAGGTCAACTTTCAGCCAGGCACGGAGACCCAGGTAATCCAAGTATGCAAAAAAAAAAAGTAGGAACCAAAGCAGATTGGTCTATGATGTTGCAGAGTAGTACACAATAGTTATGAAATAGTGTAGGAGTGAACATTTTGCAGACGACATCCTACTGGCACTGCAATATCCTCCCCAGCTATTATGTCCTTCCTAATTGCCTACCTATGGTAAAATTTCCTACTACAAAAAAAAAGTTACAAAGACAAAGGTTCTTCCATTGGGGCACAATATCCTCTTGACTGGCGTACCCAATACATTTATTACTTTTCAGTTAAGTTAACACCACATCCGCACTCCCACATTTGTCAAACCCCGGATATTTACTCACTGAACTGAAGGCATTACAAACAGAAAGGGCTTCCCATGAAAGGCATACACCCGATCAAAATGAGCATTCTCTTCTTAATACTGTAAATGTTCCAAACACTTCCTACTATATTGCCCCAAAACTCTTAAGGCTTCCAACGAATGAACAATTCACACATCTGAGAAAAAAATGTTCTTACCAGTCCTGTGCCTCCAACCACTGAGCTAGGTACTGTCGGATCTCCATTGGAAAGCTGTCATCATAAAGCTGGTGGACCTGTTCCAGGAATTTGGAGTCAATCTGTTGCAGTTCATACCACTGAGCCATCCTAAATCACCAAAGCAGAAATGTGGTAACGACTCATAATCAGCACAGTAATTGGCATATACTAAGCAAAAAAACAGTAGTTTTTAGTAGATGAATGATATATTATAGTTAGTGATTTCATTCTGAATTATAGCTATTTAGCAAAAGTCTATACGGACTGACCCTGATCATGCTGCTTTGTCCCTGATTATGAATTTAGGTATATGTTATTTTTATGTTTATTTGTTATTTTATTGTTGGGTCCCTGTAGAAGTCCTGTATGGGAAGAAACATGTAGGACCAGTTTGTTGATGTTTTTTTTTTATCTTATTTAATTGTATATTTTATACATTTTATTTTATTGAATTGTCAAAATAAAAGCAGTGTTTGGTGAATACTACCCTGAGTCCTGTAGAAAGTCCAAAGCCAGGAGCACATTAACAGATTGGATAGCCCCTCAGATACCCAAGGGAAGGCAGCCTAAGGCGACACTATGCATAGCCATCTTGTAATTGCATCTCAATTTGTGAGGGTATTATTATATTACACTATACTATCATTTCTTTTTTTTCTACAGCTGTATCTCCTATATTTTGTGTATCTTGGCTATTTCATAATGGGGTATATTCTGGAATATATACCCTGGGAAGCTGCATCCTAAATATACTTGCAAGATAAGTGTATTTTTTCCCCCACACCTAGGTGAGGTTTTGGGTTGCTCTGCATATATATACACATGTAATATGCTATTAAAAAAACATGTCATTTTTTCACTTAGTAGATAAAGTGTGCGTATTACTACACAGTGAATGGTGGTGGACTGGAATCCTTATTACAAATATTAATTATGCCCAAAATAGCATAGATGAAAATGTTCTATAATTCATTTATTTCCCAGACTAGTATTTTGTCCTAAATTATGCAACTCAGTTTTGACTCATCACAATTCAGAGTTTAGAATATAAATTCAAGGAAAGATTCCCAAGAGATTTTTAAAAAAAATAATGAACGCTGCTTGGTGTTTAATACACTTAGCAGTGAACTGAAGCTGAATTTGCAAAATAAAAATAAATCAAGGGGCGGAGCTTGAACTCGGAGCTGAGCGGACGTGTGCTGTATGAGCTCCCGACAGATGGACCGGCTTTTTGGGAAAGAAAACCCAGAAATCTCGCAGTGACTGATGCCACACTGGGCTAAATCGACTGGGCATACGGCGACAAACCGGCAGATACCTTTCCCAAAAGCCTACGGTACCGTAAACCGCGGCTGCACGTTGAGGCCTGCAGACGGCTAGGAGAGGGAAGGGCGGCCGACTTCCCTGCCGACTGGTGCGTCCAGCAGACCCACTCTACTCCTACCCCCCCCCCCCCCCCCCCCCCCGGACCGCTGGGGGTCATCCCGGTCCCCGCTGGCCGGCACCCCGGAGTCTCTCTGGAAACAGAGTCACCGCACGCGGAGGAGCCGCGCCCATGATGGCGGCCCAGCGGCAAACCACAGCAATGGACACAAGCGCCAAGCCAGGCACTTGGCCCCTGGAGGCTTTTGATCAGCAGTGTAAGAGCTTCTGGACGATACTCTGCAACCAGGGCCTAACCCGCAGACAAGCAGTGAAAGCGGTGGCTACCTGGATCCGCCCAGTAACCCGGCGCCGCTACTATGGGCCCCTACCTCAAATCTACAAAACAGCCACCCAGCAATGCAGAAAACAGCGACCGACAAGGCAGGCAGGGGAGCCGCATGGCACTAATGCCGACACTCGATCCCACAGGAGCTGGAGCGTCAGGCTAGCCCAACAAACATGTACCTCACATGACGCCAGAACCTGGGACCAACATGGCGCACCCCCACACTCTACAGCCTGGAGACGGGAATCGGAGGAACCAAAGAAGCTGAAACGACACACTCCAAACCCCCTCCGACTACCCCACACAATCTCCACTCCCCCCTCAGCCATGCTGCTGGACTTTCCCACAATACAAGTGACCATACGACGGCACACCCCAAGGAGCGCCGTAATGGCCAACCCACAACACAGAACCTACAAACTCCGTGGTCACAAGGGAGGCACCCTGGAGCTGCGACCTAACGAACAGACTAGCAGGGAGGTACTATGGCTTAGTAGCCAGTCAGTTGACCTGTGAAACCTGTTGTAGACAAGCCCCCTCAATCTAGGGGTCCGAGACTCTTAAGCTGGATATATATGCATTGTTTGACTCAGTAAACGAGGCAGCATGGAGCCTAGACATGTCTCATTTAGAATTCTATTGTTACATAATACTTGACAGGCCCCATAGGAAGTCTAGCATATTATAACCTTCACTAATTGCTATACCAAACCTTGTGTGATTTTTCTATACGTAATTTAATCAGAGACCGCTTAAGTCACGCTAAATTACGCTTGCTTCATGCTAACATATGCCTGTTTTGTTTTATCTGACCAACTCCTGATCTTATCATAGGGGAGACGGCAACTTAACGGCTTTATCGGCGAAGATCACGCTCTAAGTGCCCAACCACATATGCCGATGTACTCAGTGTTAAGCACCGATTATCTTGTTTTGTTTTATCTTCTTTTAATTAATCATATTTTGACAACTTAACCATTTAGGCAAGCATGAGATTCAAAGTGAAAGCTGTCTTCCCTACTTACCATATTTCTAAGCCTAACCTCGTTTTATACACGTTCGACCTAGCTTGCTTCAAATGTATACACTAATGTTTATATTAGTCGGTAATCATATAGGCTTTTCGTGCAAAGCTGTTTTTTTTTTTTCTCTCTAATAATGTAAACTGTGCACTGACTCTCATGTCACGCTCTTGTTACACAATTAGCATGTACTTAATTGAACAGCCTTGTTTATATTATGATTGTACAGTTCAGGTTTTTCCTTCTTTGTCACTCCTCTGAAAACTCTTACTAACTCACTTATACTAAACGAGAACATAAACTGTTAAAATATAGATCTCATTAACTTAAAAATTTGTGCTATTTTACATGCCATGATGATGTCTTTCTCTACTGTCATTATTGTACTTGCCCATGCTGTCGTGGCTTTACAAGCTCTTTTGTTATAACATGCACAACAAAAATAAAGAATTTAAAATAAAAAAATAAAAAAAAATATATATAAAAATAAAAAAGCTTTTTTGGGGGGGAGTGGGGTTTTTCCAGATTGGATTTTAATATTTTTTATTCAACATTTACATTTTTTACCATGGCCATGTTTGCCATACCAAAATCCATTTTGGCTCAAATTGAAATTAATTTTGAGAATAATCGTGTTTCTTTCTTTTTTCCCCACTAAACAGTGAATTGAAAAAACACGATTTAGGCTAAATTAGCCACGTTGGAAAAACAGATGAACTGGATACTTGATTCATTGCTGATAACTTATCCTAAATTTTACAATTTGGTTTCCAATTAACCACAATTCACTGTTTTGCGACGTACATTCTTTTACTTCAACTTGATAAAGCAACACAATTATTAAATAGTATTTTTTCACAATTCTTCTTCCCTTGGTAAAAGAGCTTTACAATAGGAAGGAAAGGATATCAACATTGAAATGTAGAAAAACCATAAATTGATAACTCTCATTTTTACAGTTTATCTGCAGCTTTCTCACATTCAAATGCTCAGTTTGACAAGAGAGGTACACCAAATATTAGACAATAATGCTCACAATCTCATGTCAGCCATAATGACCATAATGCTAATAAGGGTGTTTGTGAAGCACTTTGCCACCAAAACATCACAGTAGGGGATGCTAATGCAGTCTACAATTACCGTGCCAGTTTGTGCCCCATTGGGCACCCACTGGGCATATTAATATGCACACTACAAACAAGAATTAAACATACATTTTCCTTTTTTTTTTTTTTTTTTTTAATTAAACATACATTTGTTTGGCAGTGTAACTGTAGAGGTGACATTCTGCTACTGTACTAAGTCATTCACAAAAGTTTAAAAAAAAATAACAATTCCAAATTTTAGGTCAAAATTAAAACTTAGCTGACTTCAATAGTAGAAACTTTTAGGTTAAAGTAGCCGTGCTGTGACAGTAAGTGACTAGGGTAAAAGGTCAAAATCAGTCATTTTGGCCTACATTTTTCAGTTCAAATCTCAAGTTTACACAAACCGATGTTTAGTGAATAAACACCCTTTGGGTTAACTTTAAATGCCCAACTATTCATGCTTTAGTAATTCACTCTGCATGTGCCCATTATTGTATAAATAGCCAGAAATGACACATATAAAATACCATATAAAGATGTGGAGATTGAATGCACCTTATATGTTTCTGTGTATTTCATCACACACTGTACAAGCAGAACATGACAATACCCCCCAGCTCACCTGGTATATGAATTGCTGGCTGTGCTGTACCAGGGTACTGCAGGGTTAATCAATCGTTAGAATCCTGATATAATCAGTAGGTTGGCAAGTCTCTTCCTGGGTATATATACTCAGTGACGAAACCGAAAGTAAGCAGCAAAGTACCGGCCCCTCTTGCAGCCAATCATTGCTCGAAAAGAGAGAAGTCAGTCAAACATAGGATACACTACACGCTACAGTATTCTGTTCAGGCTATTCCAGACAGCGTTTCTCCTCCCTCTGCTGTAATACAGTTGTTTATAAAGATATACAATTTCTCATGCTCTTATAGTCTGTTTCCAATGGTCTATTCTACCACTGTTAAATATAGTTTATTTTTAACAATAATTACCTTAGAAAATCGTTATTCATGTCACAGAACACGAACATTGGGAGTGTGCATTAGGTACCCAGAGCGGAACAAAGAATTAGTATTGAATGAATTGAATTAGTATTATATGAAACTGATGCAATAATGTGTTAATGTACAGAGACCACGATCTTTAAAATATGTTGTTTATTATGTGTGTAGCTCAGTACAATTCATACCTCTGCTTAGCCTAGTGTAAAAATGTAATTAGCAGAAATATGACTTAAACAAAGGCAACAGATGACAATACAGTCTCTTGTATTCTAAAAATCAATGTGCACAGAAATGTGCAACAAATAATACATGCATAAGTCTAACCTTGGATATCTGTGAAGTGATTCTCCATTTGTCTACTAATATTTGGACAAACTGAAACCATTTACAGGTTTATTCACTACAGTGAGAATTGTTGGGGAATAGACTTGTGCACCGCAGGTAAATTTGGTTCTGTTGGAACCATTTTTCACAAAAATTAAACTCAGTTCAGGACCTCAGACATTCATTAATGTGATGAATCGTCTGAATATCGTCCATGAAAAATATTCTGGAGAATGATTCTGTCGAACAAAAAAAGGCACGTAAACGGCTACTATAAAATATATTCATAATTTAAAAATGATGTATAGATTTTGCAGTGCAATGATAAGCAGATCAAGTGAAAAATGTAAGCAAAGGAGGAAAAACAATTAAATAAATCAATATTTATATATATTAAATATTTAGAATTGTGATTAAAAATATTCAACACCCATTGAAAATTCGGTTTACATTAAACGTTTACAGACTATCATCTATTTGCAATGAATGAACAACGCAAACAAAAGCAATTGAAATAACACAACGAATGCTTCAAGTGGTTTCCCCAAATTCAACTGAAAACGCAACTTATAATGACTTCTACAGTCTCAAAATTATTCAACCCTTTCACGGTAAACATATTTAGTGCATAGTAGAGCACCCTTAGCTGTTGGAAATGAGATGCATAGCCAGGCACAAGCTTCTGGAAGTGTTCCTGAGGAATCTTAGCCAATTGTTCATGAGCAATGGCCGCCAATTTAGCAATATTCTTGGGTTTGCGTGCTGCAACCTCCTGCATCAAATCCCACCAGAGATTTTCTATGGCGTTCAAGTCAGGTGACTGTGATGGCCACTGTAGAATTTCCCAGAACTTCTTCTGCAGCCAAGCCTTGGTGAATATGCTTGGGATCATTGTCTTGATGAAAAGTCCAATCAGGGCCGGCCTTTAGGCGCCATGTGTGAAAAATCTTCACAGCGCCCCCCACCCTTCATCTATCTATCTATAGTGTGTGTATAGAGGTGTAGTGTTTGTATAGGGGATTTATTAAATTAACAATGATTTAAAAACATATATTCATTCCTCCTTTCCTGTTGCTACCTTGTTCGGAGAGAGGCATGCGGATTTCTTGTGTTTCACTGTATTGGGATTCTGATCTGCCCCTCCACTGGGTGCAGACCATGTGTAACTGTGTTGCGCGCTCAGGCACGTGTCAGAGCTTTCCTGTGGTAATCTGCGGCAATGCTCGTATTGGCCTGAGCTAGAAAGACAGCTACTTGTGTTCTGCAGCCAACAGAAGTGCAGGCAAGAGGTGCCAGGCTGCTTCCTCAGCATTACAGAGGGGCAAATTCTGTGTGTTTCCTTATTTATCTTGACCTCTTTGGAATAATAACTTATAGTAATGCGCTGTTTATCCATTTATCACTGAGCTCCACAGCAACAATAAACACTCATAGTACTATGTGGTGTGTGCCAGTTTATCACAGAACTCCACAACAATAAAACTCACAGTAATATGGAGCTGTGTGACATGCTCATACACTACACAACAATACAACTCCCAGTAATTGTGACTATTAGTGTATCCCAGAGCTACCTAACTATAAAACACAGAGTAATGTGCATTTTGTATACCAGAGCTCCACTGTAATACATCTCACTATAATATGATGTAATGTGTGTGTTGTCTGTGTATGTGATAGGTGTGATGACTGTGTGTGATATGTATGTTAATGTGTTAGCTGTGTCTGATATTTATAATGGGTGTATTAACTGTGTGTGTGATATTTGTGCTGGGTTTAATGGCTGTGTGTATTTAATTCAGATACAAATATGCATGTAGGTCCATGTGTAAATGCAGGTGTCCCATACACATTCACATGCACATGCACATAGTCCCAATGTATGATGCACAGTCATACATATATACTGCCAAATACAGTAACATGCACACAGTCACAAGCAGATGGTCACATACACAACCACACACAGGTACATGCAGTCACACACATACACAGTTACAGGCAGACAGACATACTCACACACAGTTACAGGCAGACAGTCAGTCACACACACAGAGTTACAGGCAGTCACACACACACACACAGTTGCAGGCAGTCACACACACACACACACAGTTGCAGGCACACAATGGCAAACACACACAGGTACAGGCAAATAATGACAAACACACTCAGGTACTGTCAGTATATTTATACTGTCAGACATTTTGTGTTAAGACATAAATTAAAAGTGTATACTGTAAGTCACCATCAGAACAGAGGAAACTCCATTTTGTAACAGAATACAGAGACAGACACATTTTTACTTCTCTTTGTAATTCTATTCTTTCAAGCCTGAAGCTAAGGAATGCGACTTACATAAACATTAGAGATAAAACCTGAGATAAGGCATGATGTCTACCGTAAAAGGGGGGATTTTGAAAAAGACCCTTAGGGGTTGAAACGTCGATTTTGTTCACCGATGTATTGAAGATTTTGTTCACTTGAATAAACCTGTTTCCACTTTATTGAAGACCTGTGAGTGCACCCCTGACTTTATGTTTCTATATTTTGAACGCGGGTAGCACCTAGGCAAGATATATCTTTTTGTCACAGTAAGGAGAGTGCCAAGCTGTTCTATATTATATATATATATATATAAATATATATATATATATATATATATATATATATATATATATATATATATATATATATACACTATCCACATACAACTAACTATAATTATATTAATCATATATGAATAGTACTATGTTAATAATATAGAATATTCATGGATATAATATCAATGAAGAAATGTAATATTATTTACTAACAATAGTGGAATATGTGTAATAGACATGTATAAATCACATTACGATGTGCTACACAGTTTCACACAAGAAAACCAGACACAGGATTACCAATGACAGAAAACACTAAGTAATTAATTTTACTTTAAAAAAAAAAAATTAAAAAAAAAAATGGAATCTTATAAAGTTCCATTGTATAGAGAGGTGAAGAAGAGTTTAGGATGTGTCAGAAATCTAACATATGGCGAAAACTGCAGACACAAGTCTGGCTGAAATGAACCAAAATGCTTTGAAGAGTGACATGTCAAGCGCATCACGAAATACAGTTAACCCATTATACAAAAAGGTAAATGGACCCCCTGGCAAGAATTTTCTGTGATGTAATTGCGCCATCTACTGACCAAAATCTCGATGATAGGCTGTATGGAAGACACACCCATCATTCCCTATTGGTCACTATCAACTAGTGATGTATAGAGAGCTTCTCCTTAAAAAGTTAAGGACAAGGAGAGGAAGACACTCGAGGGACTCAGACTCACACTCAGAGACACTCAGACACAATCTCACTCCGAAAATGGACTCACATTTAACATCTAAGAGCTAACATCTGGAGCCAAAGCTGGACACACCTAATGTTTTGTATCTTTTCCCAACTAACACTTAACTTCGAAATTCTTTAAAATTCAGAACTCTGAAAACTTTCCTATTTCCCACAATTCTCATCATACTCGCATTCACCATTTATTGGATACATATCTAAGCCTGAAAAAGAGAAATTCTACTAAGAGCTGGTAATTATAGCTGGTAATTTAAATTAATTGATTTTACTAAAAGGCAGATTATACTTGGATAAAAGCTGGTGATTCCAACATTAAGGAGTCATGATTCGTTAATAATATATAGAATTTGTAATTCCATTCCTGCAAGTGGACCAATGAACTCTATATTATTTTTAACTTTAAAAATAGAATACCAGGCAATTATCCAGATATATTAGCTTACGTAATTTAGAAGTAGTAAATCTTAATTAGCAAAGTTAAAATTCTGCAAACGTAAAATCTGGTTAGAATTATTCTTATTGGATGGACATCTGAATGGTCAATGATCTAGTATGAGAAATATTGTATTTGCCTGTCGTTGCAATATAAAAGGATATCTTGCCTATAAGAATTGTAGTCAGCAGTCAATTAGTTAAAGGACCACTATAGGCACCCAGACCACTTCAGCTCAATGAAGTGGTTTGGGTGCCAGGTCCATCTAGGGATAACCTTGCAGCTGTAAATATGGCAGAAAAACTGCTATGTTTACAATAGTATTAATCCAGCCTCAAGTGGCTGTCTCATTGACAGCCGGTAGAGGCGCTTCCGCGCTTCTTACTGTGAAAATCAAGTTGAGAAGACGCTGCCGTCCATAGGAAAGCATTAAGAAATGGTTTCCTATGGACTGACTGAATGCGCGTGTGGCTCTTGCCGCGCATGCGCATTTGCCGCTGACATTGAAAGAGGGAGGTGATTTCCCCAGCGCCGAGGGAACCCGGCGCTGGAGAAAGGTAAGTGATTAACCCCTTAAGCCCTCTTCATCCCAGCGAGAGTGGGACCCTGAGGGTGGGGGGGACCTAAAGACCCTATAGTGCCAGGAAAACAAGTTTGTTTTCCTGACACTATAGTGGTCCTTTAATTCAGTCTGATTTGACTGTCAGCTAAAGTTTTTATTGCTTTACGCTCTGCTGCTGTGAGACTTGTTCTGTGTTAAGAAAGTTTTAGTAACCTGATTTCAAAGTGAAGTGTCCTGTTGTAAATAGTGATGTACCGAACTGTTCGCTGGCGAATAGTTCCTGGCGAACATAGCGTGTTCACCTTCGCTGCCACGGGCAAACACATGGTGGTTCGATCCACCCCCTATTCGTCATCATTGAGCAAACTTTGACACTGTGCCTCACGGTCAGAAGACACATTCCAGCAAATTAGCAGCAGACCCTTCCTTCCACACCCTCCCACCTCCCTCCCAGCATCCATTTTAGATTAATTCTGAAGCTGCATGCTTAGTGAGAGGAGGGAAAGTGTAGCTGCTGTTCATTAGATAGGGAAATTGATAGCTAGGCTAGGGTATTAAGTGTCCACTACAGTCCTGAAGGACTCATCTGATCTCTGCTGTAAGGACAGCACCCCAAAAAGCCCTTTTTAGGGCTAGAACATCAGTCTGCTTTTTTTTTTTTTTTCTGTGTAATGTAATTGCAGTGGCCTGCCTGCCAGCTTCTGTGTCAGGCTCACAGTGCATACTGTGCCCATTTGCCCAGTGCCACCACTCATATCTGGTGTCACAATAGCTTAAGCTTGACATTTAAAAATACTTTTTTTTCCCACTGTAATAGATTGAATAGCAGTTAGTTGCCTGCCAGCTTCTGTGTCAGTCTCACAGTGGATACTGTGCCCATTTGCCCAGTGCCACCACTCATATCTGGTGTCACAATAGCTTAAGCTTGACATTTAAAAAGACATTTTTTTTCCCACTGTAATAGATTTGTGATGTAATTCCAGTAAAATACAAGTTTAGCAGGCTAAGATTGCCACAAGGCATATGTATGTATATGTGTTTGTAGTATCAGCTAGTTAATTACACGTAGCTAAGATACTGTCATCACTGTACTGACCAGGTGCAGGAATGTAAGAACTGGAATTACGCGTCCCTCTCCTTTGTATCAGATGAGCCACGTGGTTAGACCGGATGGATGAGTTTAGACTCTATTCATTAAATAGGTTAAGGGTATGTGTGGGTGTAGTTAATTGTGGGAGGAGCTACAGTGCTATATAAGGAATGTACTCTATGTATTCAGTACTCAGACTTTGCTGTATTTTGGTGACGCTAGTCCCTCTGAGTCCCGATCGGTGATCCAATAAAGAATCTCTTCCTTCCTGAAGAAACCTGTGTCCATCTCTCTGTGCTTGGCTTCCGTCAGTTTCTCCGGTATCATTTGGTGCGTTGGCCGGGAAGCTCATCGTTCAACGGTAGCTGAGAGGCAGAGGCGTGAGACGGTCTATCTTTGCCCACGTTCTCTACGGCTGCACCCCTGAACTTCTGCGTGGACCTCCCTTCGTCTCGGCGCCACTGGTCTGTTGTCCAGGAGATCATCGGCCTCTACGTGAGAAGTGCTGGGGTGTCCCCGTCGATGAGTGTGAACTCAGGTTCAGGAACGAGGAGGTAAGATAACTGCTGTTTTAGACGGCAGGACCCGCTAGGGGTATACCGATTGTGCGGTAGGCCCAAAGGGGTTTTTGAATCTGTATCTGCCCCCTCTGTCGGAGGGAAGGAGCGAAGGCGCACCGCTCGATCGAACGCTCTTTAGTCAGACCGTTTGATTTGGTTAGTCAGGCGGGGTCCTGGTGTAAGATAGCCCTAGCCGGACACCGGTGTCTTGTCTAGACTAGCGTTCTAGGGTGTATATTACGTTCGCTAGGTCGGAGGGACCGGGAGACTAAGCGGCGCCTGTGTAAATTCGGTTCGCTAGTTCTCATCCTATCTGGGCTAAGTGGGAAGGCGTGTAAATTTGGAACCCACTAGACTTTTGATAGTACGACTAAGAGGCGCCTGTGTAAATTCGGATCTCTAGCTCGTTGTATAGTGCGACTAAGAGGCGCCTGTGTAAATTCGGTTCTCTAGCTCGCTATGTATATGTGGTGATTGGGCAGTGTGGCTAACCAAAACGGGTGTATATAGTTTTAGGTAGTCCATTCAAGGTACTGGCCAATAGTTTAGTTGGGAATTGTAAATGTGTTAACGATTGTTTTAGTAAAGTGTATATCTTGTTAGATAGCGCGAGCTCAGCCGTCTAGCGAGAGTGTTAATAGTGTGTTGCTGTATTATAGTGCACGGTACCATAACCCTGTATATTTACTGACATTATATAATAAGTACTAATCATTGTCGTCCATTGCATGTTTAACACCATAACCACTAATAATTGTATTGTGACCTTAACTTGTGCTTTGACCTATGCTAACCGTACTGTAACCGCTATTTGTAAAAGACGATGTTACTGGGGTGTGTTATAGACGGGTAATTCGTATATAGAGAATTATAGCGTGGGTGACTGTATAGTTACGCCAAAGGGCATAATATTGATTATATAGTGACTGGTGTAACAGCTGTGTGTGTACGGGAATTCCCTGAGTGTTTATTGTTATTGTGTACGTTTCACTTGGTAACCGTACCACGTGGTGCTGTTGCCAGAGGAAACGGGTGTGACTGTTGAATAGTACGCGTGTATAGTATTCGTTGTCGACGACGTTCCATTGTTAAGTATGGGTGCGTCGCAGTCAACGATTCCGGATCCCTTAGGATGTATGGTTAAGAATTTTAAAAAGGGATTCAAAGTTTGTGATTTTGGGGTTAAGATGTCCCCTGTACGTTTGGTCACTTTGTGCACTAGGGAGTGGCCTACTTTGGTTGCGGCATGGCCGCCACGTGGCAGTTTGGATCCAACTCTGGTACAGCGCTTACACGTGGCTGTATCGGGTAGGCCTGAACTTTACGGCCAGTTTCCTTATATTGACTGTTGGAGACAGGCCGTAAATGACTCGCCAAAATGGCTCCAGACATGCCACGAGGAGCAGTGTCGCCTCATGGTAGCTAGGACTTGCTCGTCCACTAGGACTGGTGTTAGGCCCATTTTGGACACGCCCCCTGAGTCCGAGATCCCTTTGCCGCCCCCTTACTTTCCGTTAAGAAGAAGTGACGCAAACGCAGGAAGTCCTGCACCCCTCCCCTCATTACCCTCATCCACTTCCGCTTCCTCCTCCAGTACAGGATCCACCCCCCCTCGTACTAAATCTCCCCTTCCGGAACCAGAATCCACCCCCATTAGAAACGAATATCCTGATTTGGCGCCACTTCAGACTTCCGGTCAAGCTTCATCTAGCTCGGCTCGAAGTGTTTTATTTACGACCTTTTCCCAAAACCGACCTCCCACATCCCCATACCCTATCTCTCCCCGACCGGAACCCATGACTGACGCCTCTCTACGTAGCCCCATCCAAACCCGACAGTTGACTGGTGCCCAACAATTAAAGCACTATCAGATGCCTCTTCGTCTGAATCCCGGGTCAGCTTATATCGATGCCGCAGGTCAAATGGCACACGCTGACCCTGTCTTCGTATATGTCCCTTTCACCACTACCGACCTTTTAAACTGGAAGACCCATAATTCCTCGTATACTGAGAAACCACAAGCCATGACTGATCTGTTCACCTCAATAGTACAGACGCATAATCCGACATGGGCTGATTGCCAGCAGTTACTAATGACTTTATTTAACAATGAGGAAAGGACAAGAATAAATCAAGCAGCCATTAAAGCATTAGAGGATAGAGCCCGTGCTTTGAACCAAGCCAATCCAGCAGCATGGGCCGCGACACACTATCCCAACACCGATCCCGATTGGAACGTAAATGGTGCTGATATGGTTCAACTCAGAGCCTATAGAGACGCTATAATTGCTGGCATGAAAGCCGGAGGAAAGAAAGCCATTAACATGTCGAAGACAGTTGAGGTGATCCAGAAAAGCGATGAAGCGCCCAGTGTCTTTTATGACCGATTATTGGAGGCGTACCGCTTGTACACCCCCTTTAATCCGGAAGACGCAGACAATTCCCGAATGGTGAACTCCGCCTTTGTCAGCCAAGCTTACGGAGATATTAAGCGCAAGCTACAAAAGTTAGAAGGGTTTGCAGGTATGTCAATCTCCCAACTAATGGAGGTAGCTAATAAGGTCTATATGAATAGGGAAACAGAAAGCAAGAAAGAGGAGGAGCGCAAGATGCGTAAAAAGGCTGATATGCTAGCGGTAGCGATCGCAGGCGTAGATAAACGGGGCCCAGATAGAGGCAATAATAGATGGAGTAGGGAGCCTTTGAGTAGGGATCAGTGTGCGTATTGCAAGGAAGAAGGGCATTGGAGGAACGAATGTCCGCAAAGAGAGCAGTACGAGAGAGACCAACCCAGGGCAGGCTACGGAAACTTTAGAGGCAGAGCGAGAGGTAGAGGAGGCCCCGGAGGGAGTAATGGTTATAGAGGGAGTAATGGGAACAGAGGAAGTGTTAGGGAAGACAGGTATATTCCAGCAGCGCAAAGGTCCCGCGATAGAGAAGGTAGGGACTTTGTAGGATTGGCTGACACGGTCATGGAGGACTATTGATACCGACCGGGCTCCATCCCCCTTGGTCGAGCGGAGCCTATGGTCGATGTATCAATAGGGGGGAAAAGGAGTGCGTTCATGATCGACACTGGTGCTGAACATTCAGTGGTGACTAATCTAGTTGCTCCTCCATCTGGAAGGACTATTACTGTGATAGGAGCAACTGGAAGAAGTGCTGAAAAACCGGTTCTTAAAAGTCATACATTGGGAGGCCACGTAGTAAAACACCAATTCCTTTATATGCCTGAATGTCCAGTCCAATTGCTGGGACGTGATATGCTATCCAAATTACAAGCGCAGATTACGTTCCTACCAGATGGAACAACATCTTTAAAGTTTAATGGACCTTCAGGTATTATGACTTTATCCGTACCAAAGGAAGAAGAGTGGCGACTTTATACAGTGTTGACTAGCCAAAACCCTAGGAGTGATGAGACATTGTTTAACATACCAGGAGTTTGGGCAGAGAACAACCCACCAGGACTGGCCCGCAATATTCCACCAATAAAAATTGAACTGAAACATGGGGTTTATCCAGTGAGCCTAAGACAATATCACATTCCGCAGAAGGCTAAGAAGAACATCCAATCCTATCTGGATAAGTTCATACGGTATGGTATCCTAAAATTCTGTACTTCCCCCTGGAACACCCCATTGCTGCCTGTTCAAAAGCCCGGCACAGATGAGTATCGACCTGTACAGGACTTAAGAGCAGTCAATGATGCGGTTGTTAGCATACATCCAGTTGTACCCAATCCATATAACCTGCTTGCTTTAATTCCGGGCGGGGCTACTTACTTCACAGTCTTAGATCTCAAAGATGCCTTCTTTTGCCTCCGAATTGCCGCAGAAAGCCAATGTATTTTCGCTTTCCAATGGGAGAACGCTGTAACGGGCTCAAAACGCCAAATGACTTGGACAAGACTGCCCCAAGGGTTTAAAAATTCACCTACCCTATTTGGTTCAGCCCTAAGTCAAGATCTATTGGATTTCGAGTCCATCCCAGGAGAGTGTGTATTGTTACAATATGTAGATGACTTGTTGATAGCAGCAGTTACAAAAGAAATCTGTCAGCAAGCAACGCACGATCTACTACACATTCTCTGGAAGGCAGGATACAAGGTGTCTAGAAAGAAGGCTCAGTTGTGTTTGCCAACTGTCAAGTATCTGGGGTTCCATATCTCTGAAGGTCAAAGAATTATGGGGCCAGAGAGAAAAGAGGCTGTCTGCCAAATACCAATACCCAAGAATAGAAGACAAGTGCGAGAATTCTTGGGGGCAGCAGGCTTCTGTAGGATATGGATTCCCAGCTATGCGATACTGGCAAAACCTCTGTACGCAGCTATCAAAGGTACAGAGCACGACCCCTTCTTATGGACCCAAGAACAGCAAACGGCATTTGAAGATGTGAAGAAGGCTTTGATGAGTGCCCCAGCATTAGGTCTACCTGATCACACACGACCATTCTACTTATATGTACACGAGCAAAGAAGAATGGCTGTGGGAGTATTGACACAGTACTTGGGATCATGGCAAAGACCTGTTGCCTACATGTCTAAGCAACTGGATGCAGTGGCCAGCGGACTTCCACCTTGTCTAAGAGCCGTAGCTGCAGCCGCCCTGCTAGTAGCTGAAGCCGATAAACTCACTCTGGGTCAAGAACTTTATGTACGAGTCCCACATGCAGTACAGACGTTGTTGGATTACAAAGGAAATCATTGGTTTAGTAACAGCCGTATGACCAAGTATCAAGCAATGTTGTGTGAAAACCCAAGAGTGCATTTAGAGACTGTAAACACCTTAAATCCAGCTACCCTTTTGCCGCAACCTACTGAAAGTCAACATGATTGTTTGGAAGTAATGGATGAAGTATTTTCAAGTAGACCAGATCTTCGTGATTTTCCCATCCAGAACCCCGATGTTCAATATTACACCGACGGCAGTAGTTATGTGAAAGAAGGGATCCGCTATGCAGGATATGCAGTGACAACAATAGACAAGGTGATAGAAGCTCGGCCACTGGCGAAAGGAACATCAGCACAAAAGGCAGAATTAATAGCACTAACACGAGCGTTACAATTGGCTGAAGGTTTAAGAGTAAATATCTATACGGACTCTAAGTATGCGTTTTTAACCACTCATGCCCACGGAGCTTTGTATAAAGAAAGAGGACTACTGAATTCAGAAGGCAAAGAAATCAAGTACGCAGCTGAAATCCTACAACTATTGGAAGCAGTGTGGGAGCCGAAAGAAGTCGGTATCATACATTGTCGAGCGCATCTGAGAGGAGATGGTGATGTAACCAAGGGAAATCGGATGGCAGATAGTGCAGCTAAGCGTGCTGCTGAATCAGGAAGACAGGAGTATGTGGGGCATATAGCTGCTCTTATACCAACTCCACTGTCCCAATGGACTCCAGTTTATACAGCTCAAGAAGAGGAGTGGTTAAAGACTGAACCGGGAAAGTATTTGGAGAACAAGTGGTATCAGCTAGAAGATGGAAGAATAGTCATACCAGCATCACTAGCGGTAGAAATTGTCCAAAATTATCACAACGGGACACATTCTGGGAGAGACAGTACTGAAGAATCTCTCAGGAAACATTTCTACATACCAAGATTGTCCAACTTGACTCAGGCCATTGTACGCAGATGTGTAACGTGTGCTAAGAATAATGCAAGACAAGGACCAGTAAAGCCACCAGGAGTCCAGTTTATGGGGGGACTCCCCATGTCCGATCTACAAATAGACTTTACAGTAATGCCTAAATCGGGTGGACATCGTTACCTGTTGGTAATTGTGTGCACCTATTCAGGCTGGGTAGAAGCATGTCCTACTCGTACAGAGAAAGCAGGAGAAGTTGTAAGATTCCTGCTACGAGAAATAATACCCCGATATGGACTACCCTGTTCTATAGGATCGGACAATGGTCCAGCTTTTGTTCACCAGTGCCTACAACAACTGACTCATATGCTTGGTATAAAGTGGAGGCTTCATACTGCATATAGACCCCAGAGTTCTGGTAAGGTAGAGAGAATGAATAGAACTATAAAGAACCAGTTGGCTAAAATGTGTCAGGAAACCCAACTTAAGTGGAACGTTCTCTTACCCATAGCTTTATTGCGAATCCGCAGTACCCCTACCAGAAGGATGGGCCTCTCTCCTTTTGAAATCATGTATGGGCGACCACCTCCCGTACTTGGTAACTTAAGGGGGGACTTGAGTCAGTTGGGAGAAGGAATTACCCGGCAGCAGGTTGTAGAGTTGGGTAAGACTATGGAGGAGGTACAGAAATGGGTACAAGATAGATTACCGGTGAATATTTATCCCCCTGTTCATAGTTACCATCCAGGAGACCAAGTGTGGATTAAAGAGTGGAATACTGTACCGTTAGGGCCCAAGTGGAGAGGTCCTTATGTTGTTCTTTTGTCTACCCCTACAGCAATAAAAGTAGCAGAAGTGACTCCGTGGATACATCACTCCAGGGTTAAACCAGCAGCAGTCGATTCTTGGCAAGTTACAGCAGATCCAGAGAATCCCTGCAAGATCCGGTTAAAACGCACTACTCAGTCGGAGTAACGAGGAATTATTGTGGATTACAAATTTTATTGTTACAGGTGTGAGTGAGAAGGCCATAATAAAGCCTGTCCGCTTACCATCACATAGTGTATAAGCCAGGAAAGTCTCGAAGGGACACCTGTGAAGATGAGCAGAACTCCATTCCCTGCAGCCCCTCACATCCTGGAAGCTGAGGTTCCATCGCACGGACGAAGACTGAGGATGACGGCGAAAGATGTGCTTTTGATTGTGTTTATTTATATGTGTTTTTATATTCAGGAAGGTAGAGGTACCGACACTCCTAGCTGTGAGGTATGCATTAAGACTACGAGAACAGGTAACCATATTTCCCAAACCCTAATTTGGCATTCACAATACGAATGTAAAGGAGATGTATCGAGATGTAGATACTTAAATATAGATTATAGTGTGTGCCATTTAGGAGTAGGAGAACCTAAGTGCTTCAGTCCGGAGTATCAGCCTCGTACAATTTGGTTGACTCTCAGGAATGGAGATCCTCAGGGGACCCTAATTAATAAAACGGTGTTAGAATCCGTACATTCTTCGGGTGTTCTGCTATTTGATGCGTGTAAAGCGATATCGAGTGGTAGAAAGCCGTGGAATGTATGTGGGGATCTTAGATGGGAGAGGACGTATGGGTCTAACGATAAATATATTTGTCCCAGTAGCAAAAATAAATATGTAAGTCCTAGATGCCCAAATAAAGACTATAACTTTTGCCCATATTGGTCTTGTGTGGGGTGGGCGACTTGGGGACAGACAGTAGATAAAGACATGATAGTGACTAAGTTGCCGACTAGCCCTTATTGTAAGTCTATGGAATGCAACCCAGTCCATATACTTATTAATAACCCCGACAAGTTCCTAGATAAGTATGGAAATTTATTTGGGTTTCAGATATACGGGACGGGTTTAGATCCTGGGACATTATTGTTTATAGGAATAGAGACTGATACGGTATCCTCCCAGACTCATCAAGTATACCATTCCTTTTATGAAGAGATGAGTATAGATAATAAGATCCCCCATAACGCTAAAAACCTGTTCATTGACCTAGCTGAAAGTATTGCCGGTAGTCTTAATGTTACCAACTGCTATGTGTGTGGAGGTACTAACATGGGAGACCAATGGCCTTGGGAAGCAAAGGAGGTAATGTCCGGTTCTGAGGCAGTTGACCAACTAATATCTACACAAGCCGATTATCATTTGAGTGTTAGAGGTAAATCTGAGTGGAGATTAAAGACCTCCATCATAGGTTATGTTTGCATAGCAAGGAAAGGAATAATGTATAATACTTCTGTAGGAGAATTAACTTGTCTAGGGCAAAAAGCTTATGATGATGATACAAAGAATACAACTTGGTGGTCGGCTTCAAATGTCTCAGAACCATCAAACCCGTTTGCTAGATACGCCAATTTAAAGGATGTGTGGTTTGATCTATCCATCACATCTACCTGGAGAGCCCCAGCAAATTTGTACTGGATCTGTGGTAAGAAAGCCTATTCGGAGTTGCCACAGGACTGGGAAGGGGCATGTGTGTTGGGTATGCTCAAACCATCCTTCTTCTTGTTACCGATTGAAACAGGTGAGACTTTAGGTGTTAAAGTGTATGATGTGAATCATAGGAAGAAAAGGGGACCCATAGAGATAGGCGCCTGGGAAGATGATGAATGGCCTCCCCAGCGTATCATAGATTATTATGGGCCAGCCACGTGGGCTGAGGATGGTACCTTTGGTTATAGAACCCCAATTTATATGCTCAACCGTATTATAAGATTACAGGCGGTGGTTGAGATTATCACTAATGAAACATCACAAGCGCTCAATCTTCTAGCGAAGCATAACACCAGGATGAGGACAGCAGTCTACCAAAATAGATTAGCCTTGGATTACCTTTTGGCAGTAGAGGGAGGTGTATGTGGGAAGTTTAACCTGAGCAATTGCTGTCTTCAAATAGATGACGAAGGGCAAGCAATAGCTGAGCTTACTAGCCATATGGTAAAACTAGCGCATGTGCCTACTCAGGTATGGAAAGGGTACAATCCAAGTAGTTGGTTTGGTAGCTGGTATGAGTGGTTTGGAGGGCTTAAGGCAGTGGTAGGTGGAGTCCTACTGATTTTACTGTTGTGTCTACTCCTACCGTGTCTTATACCCTTAGTAGTTAGGTCTGTGCAAAGCCTGATAGGAAGTATAGCAGAGAGGAAGGCTGCTGCACAGATAATGGCGATATATAAGTATAAGGCTCTAGATCAGGGAGAACCAATGCAAGAAGATGAATGTTGAAGATTCACATCATAAGATAAGTCTGGTCTGGTTCATGGTAACCTGAGGTATATGCAAACCAAGGTTAAGTGATGCCTCAAGTAATTGTGAAATATCAGAGGCATCAAAGGGGGGAATGTGATGTAATTCCAGTAAAATACAAGTTTAGCAGGCTAAGATTGCCACAAGGCATATGTATGTATATGTGTTTGTAGTATCAGCTAGTTAATTACACGTAGCTAAGATACTGTCATCACTGTACTGACCAGGTGCAGGAATGTAAGAACTGGAATTACGCGTCCCTCTCCTTTGTATCAGATGAGCCACGTGGTTAGACCGGATGGATGAGTTTAGACTCTATTCATTAAATAGGTTAAGGGTATGTGTGGGTGTAGTTAATTGTGGGAGGAGCTACAGTGCTATATAAGGAATGTACTCTATGTATTCAGTACTCAGACTTTGCTGTATTTTGGTGACGCTAGTCCCTCTGAGTCCCGATCGGTGATCCAATAAAGAATCTCTTCCTTCCTGAAGAAACCTGTGTCCATCTCTCTGTGCTTGGCTTCCGTCAGTTTCTCCGGTATCAGATTGAATAGCAGTTAGTTGCCTGCCAGCTTCTGTGTCAGGCTCACAGTGGATACTTTGCCCATTTGCCCAGTGCCACCACTCATATCTGGTGTCACAATAGCTTAAGCTTGACATTTAAAAATAAACATTTTTTTTCACTGTAATAGATTGAATAGCAGTTAGTTGTCTGCAAGCGTCTGGGTGTCAGGCCTTCAGCGTGTACTCTGCCAACCTCAGCAAGTGTAATTTGCCACTCATATCTGGTGTCTGTATAGCGTGCTTTTACAAAGAAAAAAAGTTTTTCAGTGTAAGCTAATAGCAGTCAGTGTCCTTAAAGCGGGTGTCAGGCCTTCAGCGTGTGCTCTGCCAACCTCAGCAAGTGTAATTTGCCACTCATATCTGGTGTCTGTATAGCGTGCTTTTACAAAGAAAAAAAGTTTTTCAGTGTTAGCTAATAGCAGTCAGTGTCCTTAAAGTGGGTGTCAGGCCTTCAGCGTGTGCTCTGCCAACCTCAGCAAGTGTAATTTGCCACTCATATCTGGTGTCTGTATAGCGTGCTTTTACAAAGAAAAAAGTTTTTCAGTGTAAACTAATAGCAGTCAGTGTCCTTAAAGCGGGTGTCAGGCCTTCAGCGTGTACGCTGCAGACCTCTGCCAGTGCACATTGCCACTCATATCTGGTGTCACAATAGCGTGCATTTAAAACCAAAAAACTTTTTTCACTGTTATAGATTGAATAGCAGTTAGTTGTCTTCAAGCGGGTGTGTCAGGCCTACAGCGTGTACTCTGCAGACCTCTGCCATTGCACATTGCCACTCATATCTGGTGTCACAATAGCGTGCATTTAAAACCAAAAAACTTTTTTCACTGTTATAGATTGAATAGCAGTTAGTTGTCTTCAAGCGGGTGTGTCAGGCCTACAGCATGTACTCTGCAGACCTCTGCCAGTGCACATTGCCACTCATATCTGGTGTCACAATAGCGTGCATTTAAAACCAAAAAACTTTTTTCACTGTTATAGATTGAATAGCAGTTAGTTGTCTTCAAGCGGGTGTGTCAGGCCTACAGCGTGTACTCTGCAGACCTCTGCCAGTGCACATTGCCACTCATATCTGGTATCACAATAGCGTGCATTTAAAACCCAAAAACTTTTTTCACTGTTATAGATTGAATAGCAGTTAGTTGTCTGCAAGGGTCAGAAACTCACCCCCTTGCCCGGCGCCTGACACCTGGCTTGTCTGAACTATTAGCCCGCCAGCTTTTACCATACAAGCTGGTGGAATCTGAGGCGTTCAAAAAATTTGTAGCTATTGGGACACCGCAGTGGAAGGTACCCGGCCAAAATTTCTTTGCACAAAAGGCAATCCCCAACCTGTACTCGACTGTGCAAAAGGAAGTAATGGCATGTCTGGCACACAGTGTTGGGGCAAGGGTCCATCTGACCACTGATACCTGGTCTGCAAAGCATGGTCAGGGCAGGTATATCACCCACACTGCACATTGGGTAAACCTGCTGACGGCTGCCAAGCACGGAATACGTGGCTCTGCAGAGGAGTTGGTGACACAGCCACGACTTGCAGGCAGGCCTGCTGCCACCTCCTCTACTCCTCCTACAACATCCTTTTCCATAACCTCCTCGGCTGAGTCCTCTTCTGCTGCTGCGTCTTGCTCCACATCAACGGCATCCCCCCAGCTCCCAGGTACTATTCCACATCCCTATTCTGCTCTGTGTCAGTTTGTATCAGGGATCCTTAGGATAGGTGTCAATCCATACCTGCCAAGTGACCCTATGTAGGGGCTTTGAGGATAGGTGTCAATCCATATCTTCCAAGTGACCCTATGTAGGGGTAACAGTCTCTATTCTGTTCTGTGTCAGTGTGTATCATGGTCTCTGAGGACAGGTGTCAATCCATACCTGCCAAGTGACCCAACAGTCTCGTTGTCAGTGTGTTCTCAGTGTGTATCAGGGATCCTTAGGATAGGTGTAAATGCATATCTGCCAAGTGACCCTATGTAGGGGGAACAGTCGCTATTCTGCTCTGTGTCAGTGTGTATCAGGAGCTCTGAGGACAGGTGTCAATCCATACCTGCCAAGTGACCCTATGTAGGGGGAACAGTCCCTATTCTGCTCTGTGACAGTGTGTATCAGGGGCTTTGAGGACAGGTGTCAATCCATATCTGCCAATTGACCCTATGTAGGGGTAACAGTCTCTGCTCTGTGTCAGTGTGTATCATGGTCTCTGAGGACAGGTGTCAATCCATACCTGCCAAGTGACCCTATGTAGGGGTAACAGTCTCTATTCTGCTCTGTGTCAGTGTGTATTATGGTCTCTGAGGACAGGTGTCAATCCATACCTGCCAAGTGACCCTATGTAGGGGAAACAGTCCCTATTCTGCTCTGTGTCAGTGTGTATCAGGGGCTTTGAGGACAGGTGTCAATCCATACCTGCCAAGTGACCCTATGTAGGGGGAACAGTCTCTATTCTGCTCTGTGTCAGTGTGTATCATGGTCTCTGAGGACAGGTGTCAATCCATACCTGCCAAGTGACCCTATGTAGGGGTAACAGTCTCTATTCTGCTCTGTGTCAGTGTGTATTATGGTCTCTGAGGACAGGTGTCAATCCATACCTGCCAAGTGACCCTATGTAGGGGTAACAGTCTCTATTCTGCTCTGTGTCAGTGTGTATCATGGTCTCTGAGTACAGGTGTCAATCCATACCTGCCAAGTGACCCTATGTAGGGGGAACAGTCTCTATTCTGCTCTTTGTCAGTGTGTATCAGGGATCCTTAGGATAGGTGTCAATCCATATCTGCCAAGTGACCCTATGTAGGGGCTTTGAGGATAGGTGTCAATCCATATCTTCCAAGTGACCCTATGTAGGGGTAACAGTCTCTATTCTGTTCTGTGTCAGTGTGTATCATGGTCTCTGAGGACAGGTGTCAATCCATACCTGCCAAGTGACCCTATGTAGGGGGAACAGTCTCGTTGTCAGTGTGTTCTCAGTGTGTATCAGGGATCCTTAGGATAGGTGTAAATGCATATCTGCCAAGTGACCCTATGTAGGGGAACAGTCGCTATTCTGCTCTGTGTCAGTGTGTATCAGGAGCTCTGAGGACAGGTGTCAATCCATACCTGCCAAGTGACCCTATGTAGGGGGAACAGTCCCTATTCTGCTCTGTGACAGTGTGTATCAGGGGCTTTGAGGACAGGTGTCAATCCATATCTGCCAAGTGACCCTATGTAGGGGTAACAGTCTCTGCTCTGTGTCAGTGTGTATCATGGTCTCTGAGGACAGGTGTCAATCCATACCTGCCAAGTGACCCTATGTAGGGGTAACAGTCTCTATTCTGCTCTGTGTCAGTGTGTATTATGGTCTCTGAGGACAGGTGTCAATCCATACCTGCCAAGTGACCCTATGTAGGGGTAACAGTCTCTATTCTGCTCTGTGTCAGTGTGTATCATGGTCTCTGAGGACAGGTGTTAATCCATACCTGCCAAGTGACCCTATGTAGGGGGAACAGTCTCTATTCTGCTCTTTGTCAGTGTGTATCAGGGATCCTTAGGATAGGTGTCAATCCATATCTGCCAAGTGACCTTATGTAGGGGGAACAGTCCCTATTCTGCTCTGTGTCAGTGTGTATCAGGGGCTTTGAGGACAGGTGTCAATCTATATCTGCCAAGTGACCCTATGTAGGGGGAGCAGTCTCTATTCTGCTCTGTGTCAGTGTGTATCAGGGGCTTTGAGGACAGGTGTCAATCCATATTTGCCAAGTGACCCTATGTAGGGGGAACAGTCTCTATTCTGCTCTGTGTCAGTGTGTATCATGGTCTCTGAGGACAGGTGTCAATCCATACCTGCCAAGTGACCCTATGTAGGGGGAACAGTTCCTATTCTGCTCTGTGTCAGTGTGTATCATGGTCTCTGAGGACAGGTGTCAATCCATACCTGCCAAGTGACCCTATGTAGGGGGAACAGTCCCTATTCTGCTCTGTGTCAGTGCGTATCAGGGGCTTTGAGGACAGGTGTCAATCCATATCTGCCAAGTGACCCTATGTAGGGGGAACAGTCCCTATTCTACTCTGTGTGAGGAGGAGGAACGGGAAATGAGTAGCTCGGCATCCAACCTTGTGCAAATGGGGTCTTTCATGCTGTCGTGCCTGTTGAGGGACCCTCGTATAAAAAGGCTGAAGGAGAACGACCTGTGCTGGGTGTCCACGCTACTAGACCCCCGGTATAAGCAGACAGTGGCGGAAATGTTACCGAATTACAAGTCGGAAAGGATGCAGCATTTGCAAAATAAATTAAAAAGTATGCTTTACACAGCCTATAAGGGTGATGTCACAGCACAACGGGAATCTAACAGGGGAAGAGGTGAAAGTCATCCTCCTCCTCCCACGACCACGCCATATCTGCCAAGTGA
The DNA here is from genome assembly GCF_036172605.1 of Pelobates fuscus. Lineage (NCBI taxonomy): Eukaryota > Metazoa > Chordata > Amphibia > Anura > Pelobatidae > Pelobates > Pelobates fuscus. The sequence continues at coordinate 92,102,716 of NC_086324.1, forward strand.
CCCTATGTAGGGGGAACAGTCCCTATTCTGCTCTGTGTCAGTGTGTATCAGGGTCCCTGAGGACAGGTGTCAATCAATATCTGGCAAGTGACCCTATGTAGGGGTAACAGTCTCTATTCTGCTCTGTGTCAGTGTGTATCATGGTCTCTGAGGACAGGTGTCAATCCATACCTGCCAAGTGACCCTATGTAGGGGGAACAGTCTCTATTCTGCTCTTTGTCAGTGTGTATCAGGGGCTTTGAGGACGGGTGTCAATCCATATCTGCCAAGTGACCCTGTGTAGGGCGAACAGTCTCTATTCTGCTCTGTGTCAGTGTGTATTAGGGGCTTTGAGGACAGGTGTCAATCCATATCTGCCAAGTGACCCTATGTAGGGGTAACAGTCTCTATTCTGCTCTGTGTCAGTGTGTATTATGGTCTCTGAGGACAGGTGTCAATCCATACCTGCCAAGTGACCCTATGTAGGGGTAACAGTCCCTATTCTGCTCTGTGTCAGTGTGTATCAGGGGCTTTGAGGACAGGTGTCAATCCATATCTGCCAAGTGACCATATGTAGGGGGAACAGTCACTATTCTGCTCTGTGTGAGGAGGAGGAACGGGAAATGAGTAGCTCGGCATCCAACCTTGTGCAAATGGGGTCTTTCATGCTGTCATGCCTGTTGAGGGACCCTCGTATAAAAAGGCTGAAGGAGAATGACCTGTGCTGGGTGTTCACGCTACTAGACCCCCGGTATAAGCAGACAGTGGCGGAAATGTTACCAAATTACAACAAGTCGGAAAGGATGCAGCATTTGCGAAATAAATAAAAAAGTATGCTTTACACAGCGTATAAGGGTGATGTCACAGCACAACGGGAATCTAACAGGGGAAGTGGTGAAAGTCCTCCTCCTCCTCCCACGACCACGCCATATCTGCCAAGTGACCCTATGTAGGGGGAACAGTCCCTATTCTGCTCTGTGTCAGTGTGTATCAGGGTCCCTGAGGACAGGTGTCAATCAATATCTGGCAAGTGACCCTATGTAGGGGGTAACAGTCTCTATTCTGCTCTGTGTCAGTGTGTATCATGGTCTCTGAGGACAGGTGTCAATCCATACCTGCCAAGTGACCCTATATAGGGAGAACAGTCCCTATTCTGCTCTGTGTCAGTGTGTATCATGGTCTCTGAGGACAGGTGTCAATCCATACCTTCCAAGTGACCCTATGTAGGGGGAACAGTCCCTATTCTGCTCTGTGTCAGTGTGTATCAGGGGCTTTGAGGACAGGTGTCAATCCATATCTGCCAAGTGACCCTATGTAGGGGGAACAGTCCCTATTCTGCTCTGTGTGAGGAGGAGGAACGGGAAATGAGTAGCTCGGCATCCAACCTTGTGCAAATGGGGTCTTTCATGCTGTCGTGCCTGTTGAGGGCCCCTCGTATAAAAAGGCTGAAGGAGAACGGCCTTTGCTGGGTGTCCACGCTACTAGACCCCCGGTATAAGCAGACAGTGGCGGAAATGTTACCGAATTACAACAAGTCGGAAAGGATGCAGCATTTGCAAAATAAATTAAAAAGTATGCTTTACACAGCGTATAAGGGTGATGTCACAGCACAACGGGAATCTAACAGGGGAAGAGGTGAAAGTCATCCTCCTCCTCCCACGACCACGCCATATCTGCCAAGTGACCCTATGTAGGGGGAACAGTCTCTATTCTGCTCTGTGTCAGTGTGTATCATGGTCTCTGAGGACAGGTGTCAATCCATACCTGCCAAATGACCCTATGTAGGGGGAACAGTCCCTATTCTGCTCTGTGTCAGTGTGTATCAGGGTCTCGGAGGACAGGTGTCAATCCATTTGTCAAGGTGTCAATATGTCATATGTCAGGTGTCAATCCATATCCATTGTGATTTAGGAATGTTAGGTGATTTCTGCCCTTTATGTATTAAAACCAGACTCTGCATCAACTGTGTAATTTTACATGGGAATTTTGCCATGGATCCCCCTCCGGCATGCCACAGTCCAGGTGTTAGTCCCCTTGAAACAACTTTTCCATCACTTTTGTGGCCAGAAACAGTCCCTGTGGGTTTTAAAATTCGCCTGCCCATTGTAGTCAATGGCGGTTCGCCCGGTTCGCGAACGTTTGCGGAATTTCCCGTTCGCCAACCGAAAATGTTGTGTTCGCGACATCACTATTTATGGGGTTATTGCATATTTGGGGTCCCTGTGATATGTTTTATAAAACTGTATTTCTCTGCCTGTGATAATTATATTACCAATTGTGTTCAGTAATCATATCACAGGCAGCGGGGATGATTTTGTGTGGGAGTGTCTGTGTGTATTGTACGGATTGATTGATTGTATTTCAAAACCCTGTGGGCAGTACTATGTTTGTGGATTGTGAATAAAAGAGACTGTATGTGCCAGTACTGTCAGTTCTGCTTGACCCTCAAAACAAAGTGTTGTGTCGTTATTGGGGGAATTGGATTGTATGCTGATTGCCAGGAGTGTAAGCTGATTGTATGCTTTTCCTGTTCAACTGCTGTTGAGAGCATTCGTATGCTTCTCCGGTTCGGTGGTTGTGGTGTCTGCTGCAGTGCTTGGAGTCCTCAGGAAGCGCTAGGAGCATCGTAGGAGCAACAGAGTTACCCAGTCAGGGTGCCAGGTGATTCGTTACAGTCACCATCGCCTGGAGTTTCATACAGACACTTTATGTAGTTGGACAGAGCCTTCGGACCTGTTGGCTGGATGCAGGATCCCTCTAGCCCTGGGATAAATCAAGAGAGCTAGGCCTGAGACCAGCAAGTACCTTGTAAAGGAAATAGAAATAACATTGCACATAGAGGTGGATACCTGCCTGTAAGAGAATGCAGCGGAATAGGCAGAGGGGACCATTCCTGCCTGGAAGAAGGGCTGCAGAAGAATAGGCAGAGGTGATGATCCCTGCTTGGAAGAAGGGTTGCAGCTGAGCATGAAAAGGGGGCAATACCTGCCTAAAAGGATAGCTGCAGACTGGTCGGTGAAGAGCTCCTGAGAAACCCAAGTCAAATTTTGGCGACTGTGAGCTCCATCACAAAATGCATCCATGCACACATACTGCCTAATACCTACATCAATACACACATACTGCCTAATCATAGGCGTGCGCAGCCTATTGCATTAGGGTGTGCACCCTAAAGCACAAGCACACGCCGCATATATATGTGTATATATATATATATATATATATATATATACACACATACAAATACATACACACATACACACACTGCTGTGTGTGTGTGTGTGTGCTGTTAGTGTGCTGTGTGTGTGTGTGTGTGTGCTGTTAGTGTGATGTGTGTGTGACGGTGCTGGTAGTGTGCTATGTGGGTGAGGGTGTTTGTGTGTGCGCGCTTGTGAGGGTGCTGTTAATGTACTGTGTGTGAGGGTGCTGTTTGTGTGTGTGTGTGCGCTTGTGAGGGTGCTGTTAATGTACTGTGTGTGAGGGTACTGGTAGTGTGCTGTGTGTGTGTTTGTTAGGGTCCTGTTTGTGTTTGTGAGGGTACTGTTAGTGTGCTGTGTGTGTGAGGGTGCTGTTAGTGTGCTGTGTGTGTGTGAGGGTGCTGTGTGTGGGTGCTGTATGTGTGTTGGTGCTGTGTATGTCTGTGGGTGCTGTATGTGTGTTGGTTCTGTGTATGTCTGTGGGTGCTGTATGTGTGTGGGTGCTGTATGTGTGTGGGTGCTGTGTATGTCTGTGGGTGCTGTATGTCTGTGGGTGCTGTGTATGTCTGTGGGTGCTGTGTATGTCTGTGGGTGCTGTGTATGTCTGTGGGTGCTGTATGTCTGTGGGTGCTGTATGTCTGTGGGTGCTGTATGTCTGTGGGTGCTGTATGTCTGTGGGTGCTGTATGTCTGTGGGTGCTGTGTATGTCTGTGGGTGCTGTGTATGTCTGTGGGTGCTGTATGTGTGTGGGTGCTGTGTATGTCTGTGGGTGCTGTATGTCTGTGGGTGCTGTATGTCTGTGGGTGCTGTGTATGTCTGTGGGTGCTGTATGTCTGTGGGTGCTGTATGTCTGTGGGTGCTGTATGTCTGTGGGTGCTGTATGTCTGTGGGTGCTGTATGTCTGTGGGTGCTGTGTATGTCTGTGGGTGCTGTGTATGTCTGTGGGTGCTGTGTATGTCTGTGGGTGCTGTATGTCTGTGGGTGCTGTGTATGTCTGTGGGTGCTGTGTATGTCTGTGGGTGCTGTGTATGTCTGTGGGTGTTGCATGTGTGTGGGTGCTGTGTATGTCTGTGGGTGCTGTATGTGTGTGTGTGCTGTATGTGTGTGGGTGATTGTGGGGGTGGAGGTGGGGGTACATTACTTGCTATCCCCCCTCCCTTCTTACCTTTTGTAGGGAGGGGGATCCTTGTTGCTGCTGATTCCATCCCTGGTGGTCCAGTGGAGAGTGAACTCTAGCCCCTCTGGGGCTAGAGTTCACTCTCGCGAGATTTGAGCGTTGCCGCGGCAACGCTCATATCTCGCGAGAGGAACCCGGCAGAGCTGCCGGCAATAGCTCCGCCGGGTCCTCTCCTGCCTCCCTCCCTGCATGTGGGTCAGTGAGGAGGGAGGCTGAGAGCAGAGCCGGCGCTCGGATAGCGCCGGCTCTGCATGAGCCGACAGGGGAGATCCTGAGATCTCCCCTGCCGGTCTCAATATACATAGGCGTGCCGCGGGATTAGGGTGTGCCCAGGCACACCCGGCACACCCCGTGCGCACGCCTATGTGCCTAATACATCCATCCATACACATACTGCCTAATACCGACATTCATACACACATACTGACTAATGTATACATTTTACATTAAATACATACCGGTACTTTATCACTGTGATAAATGATGTATTCAATGCATTTGGTGAATTTAATGTATAATAACGGTGGGATTTCAGTTATGTTACAGTAAACTTGCCGGGTAGGTTCAGTTTAAGCAAAACATTTTTTCAATATAATATAAAGCTATATTAATATTGTAACGGATCACCTGGCACCCCGACTTGGTACCTCCGTTAATGGATGCTCCTAGTGCTTCCTGAGGACTCCAAGCACTCTGGCAGACACCACAATCACCGAATCCGAGAAACCTTTAAAATTCTCCCAAGCATATGAATGCTGTAGACCATTGAATAGGAACCATACGAATAGGCTTGTACTCCTAGCAGTCAACTGGAACAGCATGCAATAAATCCTTCCCCCCAATAATGAGACGACACATCACTTTGAGGGTAAAACAGGAACTCTGGACTGGCTCATCCAGCCTGGCTTTTATTACAATAATCCACATACAGGCCACACCCAGGGGGAGGCATAAAATAACCAATCACATACATGGTTCAGCCCACACATCCCCTCCCCTCAGATAACATTAAACCCAATTATCCGGTACACTTTTCCAGCCAAGTTCTGGATGTACCCCAAAAACAGTGGGTACACCTTTAAATCCAGCATCACTGGATAGCCCTTATTCAGGGGGACAACATATCCAAAATTCAAGTCATTCGGATGAACAGTTCGGGAGATATGAGGTTCCAAAGATTTGACCGACCGCATGGGTAAAGTATCCGAAAACTGTTCCATGCATTTTGGCCCTGCGGTCGGTCACAAACAAGGGAATGAAAACAGGCGAATTGCCTGTGTTATAGAGCCTGGAGAGGGTTTGAATGAATTCCCTTGTTTGTGGGGTTCTTTCTACCGAACGGCGGGTCATTCGGTAGTTTCTATACAAATTTCTGGAAGTATGGAGGTCTCAGCGGTGTTTGCCTAGTCAAGTGTCCGATTTTAGTTCCAGACACTCGACGGCAAAACACCGCTGTTCGGTAGTTTAAGATGGCCGCCGCCACGTGTTTGTTTCCCGAATGGCGGCCACCCAGAGGACAAAGAATACATTACACTGATTGCCAATTACCCGTTTGCAACATTGTTGCAAACTGTAATTGGAGGCACACTTATTCCTAGGTGGTCTGGTTGTTCGGTAGTTTCACTCAATATAATGAATGGAGTGATTCTACCGAACAATCAGTGAATGCTGCATACATATCCCAGGTTAAACTCAACACATAAATACATATGTAATATTAAAGGCAGTATACTGGAATATGCTCCACAGTCTTAAAGGGACAGTAGTCCCAAAAGTCCCAATATGTCCATCGCTGATTTTAAAGGGCCAGTAGCAGCAATATAAAGTACAATATGCCCCAAATAACCCAGGGGCCATAGTCAGCAGGTAGGAGGCTAGCAAACAGGCTTCTCCAGGGCCCAGTGGCGAGGTTGGTTTCGCCACATTTCTCCCCTTTTCCAAACAGACTAACAGGGTACCTGACCTCTTGCCGGTCAGTGCCCTTGTTAGTCCAGCAGTCCACCCACAAAACAGAAACAGCAGTACAGCCCACCCACAATAAATGGTTACTACACCTGAGTAAGAAAAAAACTTGTGCCGGTCCAGGTGCCTCACCATGGCTGTGTGGGGGACTGGTAGGCTGTTTTGGTGGGTTGCTGAGTGGGCAGAGCCCAGCGGTACTCTGCCCTGGTGCCAGCACTACCCCGGGAGTAGTCTGGTTGGAGCCTTGCTGGAGACCGACTGTCTCCTCTTTAGATGCACAGCTCTGCTGCCAGAGGGGGAGACCGACTGTCTCCCCTTGAGTTACAGCGCTCTGCTGCTGGAGACCGACTGTCTCCCCTTGAGTTACACAGCTCTGCTGCTGGAGACCGACTGTCTCCCCTTTAGTTACACAGCTCTGCTGCTGGAGACAGACTGTCTCCCCTTTGGCTAAACAGCCCTGTTGTGGGGGGGCAGGACCGACCGTCCCTACCCCCTGTGCTGGAAGTGCAGAGACCACGGTCCCATCTGCACAGGTGTGGGGCTTACAGTCTCCCCCTGGTACATTAAGCTGCCGCTGGGGAGAGGTGGTAACCAGCTCCTCTCCCATTAGAACACTCTGCCCATCGATGATCCGCCGCTGGGGAGAGGTGGTAACAATCTCCTCTCCCATTAGAACACTCTGCCCATTGATGATCTGCCGCTGGGGAGAGGAGGTAACAATCTCCTCTCCCATGCCTACTTTCAGTCTTTGTGGAGGGAGACCGACTGTCTCTCCTCCCAATTCAGTGTCCTGCTGCTGGGGAATAGAGACTGGGCTCTCTATTCCCAAACAATCACGCTGCTGCTGGGGGGTAGGACCAACTATCTCTGCCCCCTGTAACTCAGCCTGCCGCTGGGGAATGGGGACTGGGCTCCCAATTCCCTGCAATTCACACTGCCGCTGGGGAATGGAGACTGGGCTCCCAATTCCCAACAAATCACACTGCCGCTGTGGAGTGGAGACTGGGCTCCCAATTCCCAATAAATCACGCTGCTGCTGGGGGGTAGGACCCACTACCTCTGCCCCCTGTAACTCGAGCGCAGAGACCACGGTCCCATCTGCACTGGTGTGGGGCTTACTGTCTCCCCTTGGTGCGCTAAGCTGCCGCTGGGGAGAGGGGGTAACAAACTCCTCTCCCTTACACACTTTCAGCAGCTGGGGAGCAGGGCTGACCCTCTGTACTCCCTGTAGGCAGGGCGCAGAGACCACGGTCCCATCTGCGCTGGTGAGGGGTTTACTGTCTCCCCTTGGTGGGTTAGGTTGTCGGTGGGGAGAGGGGGTAACAAACTCCTCTCCCTTACACACCTTCAGCCGCTGGGGAGAGGGGATATCAGGCTCCTCTCCCTGCACAGTAGACTGCCGCTGGGGAGCAGGGCTGACCCTTTGTACTCCCTGTAGGCAGGGCGCAGAGACCACGGTCCCATCTGCGCTGGTGAGGGGTTTACTGTCTCCCCTTGGTGGGTTAGGTTGTCGGTGGGGAGAGGGGGTAACAAACTCCTCTCCCTTACACACCTTCAGCCGCTGGGGAGAGGGGATAACAGGTTCCTCCCCCTGAACCGTAGACTGCCGCTGGGGAGGAAGGACGACCCCTTCAGCTCTCTTTTTGTCTAAATCTGCTAGGCGCTGCAGGAAATCTGCCGTTGATTCCCTTATGAACTGCACAATTTTCTCAGAGGGGTTGGGTCCAAAGAAAGCCAGCCGTATGGCAATCTCTCTGTCCAACCGCTCCTGAGTGTAGCCAGGCGCCATGCTTGCTCTGCTACAGTTACTTCTTTTGTGGATAGGGACGCTGTACGGGTACTAGCGTTGTCCTCCCTTTGTAATCCAAACGACCTGTGTCTCCGAGCTGCTTTACCTCACACTAGGACGCCATCCCACCGCTTGCCACCAATGTAACGGATCACCTGGCACCCCGACTTGGTACCTCCGTTAATGGATGCTCCTAGTGCTTCCTGAGGACTCCAAGCACTCTGGCAGACACCACAATCACCGAATCCGAGAAACCTTTAAAATTCTCCCAAGCATATGAATGCTGTAGACCATTGAATAGGAACCATACGAATAGGCTTGTACTCCTAGCAGTCAACTGGAACAGCATGCAATAAATCCTTCCCCCCAATAATGAGACGACACATCACTTTGAGGGTAAAACAGGAACTCTGGACTGGCTCATCCAGCCTGGCTTTTATTACAATAATCCACATACAGGCCACACCCAGGGGGAGGCATAAAATAACCAATCACATACATGGTTCAGCCCACACATCCCCTCCCCTCAGATAACATTAAACCCAATTATCCGGTACACTTTTCCAGCCAAGTTCTGGATGTACCCCAAAAACAGTGGGTACACCTTTAAATCCAGCATCACTGGATAGCCCTTATTCAGGGGGACAACATATCCAAAATTCAAGTCATTCGGATGAACAGTTCGGGAGATATGAGGTTCCAAAGATTTGACCGACCGCATGGGTAAAGTATCCGAAAACAGTTCCATGCATTTTGGCCCTGCGGTCGGTCACAAACAAGGGAATGAAAACAGGCGAATTGCCTGTGTTATAGAGCCTGGAGAGGGTTTGAATGAATTCCCTTGTTTGTGGGGTTCTTTCTACCGAACGGCGGGTCATTCGGTAGTTTCTATACAAATTTCTGGAAGTATGGAGGTCTCAGCGGTGTTTGCCTAGTCAAGTATCCGATTTTAGTTCCAGACACTCGACGGCAAAACACCGCTGTTCGGTAGTTTAAGATGGCCGCCGCCACGTGTTTGTTTCCCGAATGGCGGCCACCCAGAGGACAAAGAATACATTACACTGATTGCCAATTACCCGTTTGCAACATTGTTGCAAACTGTAATTGGAGGCACACTTATTCCTGGGTGGTCTGGTTGTTCGGTAGTTTCACTCAATATAATGAATGGAGTGATTCTACCGAACAATCAGTGAATGCTGCATACATATCCCAGGTTAAACTCAACACATAAATACATATGTAATATTAAAGGCAGTATACTGGAATATGCTCCACAGTCTTAAAGGGACAGTAGTCCCAAAAGTCCCAATATGTCCATCGCTGATTTTAAAGGGCCAGTAGCAGCAATATAAAGTACAATATGCCCCAAATAACCCAGGGGCCATAGTCAGCAGGTAGGAGGCTAGCAAACAGGCTTCTCCAGGGCCCAGTGGCGAGGTTGGTTTCGCCACAAATATATATTATTAATATCATTTAATATATAATGATCTATTTACACGGTCATATACACTTACTGAAGCACACATAGTCTCACTGACATACATACACAATGTCACTTACACACTAACACACACATACTCTGACAAACACACTCACTGACACACACACAAATACACATACGCTTACTGACACATGTACACACCCACTCACAGACACACACTCCCTAACAGACACACACTCCCACACTGACAGACACAGGCTCACTCACCCACACTCACTGACAGACAGACACACCCACTAACAGACACACACACACACACCGATAAACTCACTGACAGACATACACACACACACACACACTCACTGATCGACATACACACACACACACTCACTTACAGACACACACTGACAGGCATACACAGACACTTACTGACAGACATACATACACACTCACTGACAGGCATACACACACACTCACTGACACAATTTAATTTTTTTGAGGCCCACCCAGCCTCCCTACCTTTGGGAGAGCTGGTGTGGGTCCTCTCCCTGGCGTCCTGTGTGGGGCAGCTTCTCACTCCTCCTGCCCGCTGTTTAGTGTCCTGGGGCCGGAATGACATCATATTCTTGCTTCCGGTATCACAGAGGACGTGCGAGGGAGGAGTGAGGAGCTGCAAGATCAGCCTCCCTCGACGCTTGCCTGCCTCAACCCCCCCACCCCCAACATTTATTAGCACAGTAGGCACCTGCCAACTTCGGGCACCGGCAGGATCAGTCCGGGGGGGTGGCTCAAGAGCCGCTCACCCAGCGCTCCGGCTACAGAGAGGGGTAGCCTACCAGCAGGTTGGCACCCCAGACGAATGCCTAATTTTCCTAGCAGTAGCGCCGTCCCTGCCTGGAACAAATCCCAACTGCTCATGGTAGACTAAGATCGAGAGATGTTGGTTTTAATGTGAGGTTAAATTTTCACATAAAATGTAATGTCTTCATCGAGCATGGATAATGGCCTAAAATTGCCATAGGTTGCAGATGGTTTTGGACAGTGTCACTATATGGGCTGCTAGCATTTCCTTAGGTATATGTCCAGAGTCTTTACATTTATTGAAAAGCTGAAAGGGCAGTAGGGCAGAGTAGAGAAAGTAATAGGTAGGGCCGCCATCAGGGGGTGACAACCATGATGGGCAGCCTGGGCACCAACGTGTAGCAGCGGAACTGCCGCCAGTGCAGTTGCACTGGGGCCCGCACCCTGATGAGGCCAATTGGATGGCCCAATCATTTAGGGCCATTAGATGGGCCCTTTATCTCCTGGGGGCCAGGTCAGCGCTGCGGCCGTATAATAGCGTGACCGGGCCCCTTTGAAAAAAAATGCAGCTGCAAGTAGCGCGGGAGGGAGGAGAGACAAGCTGCGAGGAGGGTAGAGCCAGCTGACTCCCATCAGCCACAGCACCTCCTGCAAAGAAAAGGTAAGAAACAGGAGGGTGGCTGAAAAAAGAGTTGTGTATGTGTATTTCAGTATGTATGTATTTCAGTATGTATGTATGTAATTATGTGTATGTATGTCTGTGTGTGTGTGTGTGTGTGTATGTCAGTAAGTATGTGTATATATTTCAGTATGTATGTATGTCAGTATGTATGTGTGTATGTATGTCAGTATGTATGTTATGTATGTATGGCAGTATGTATATGTATGTATGTCAGCATGTATGTATATGTATGTGTATGCATGTTAGTATGTATGTATATGTTTGTCAGTATGTATGTGTCAGTATGCATGTATGTCGCTATGTATGTGTGTGTATGTCAGTATGTATGTATGTATGTCCTTATGCATGTGTGTGTCTGTATGTATATTAGTATGTGTCTGTGTGTCACTATGTATGTCTGTGTGTCTGTGTATATCTGTGTCAGTATGTATGCCTGTATGTCTGTTTCAGTATGTTTGTCTGTTAGTATGTATGTGTCTGTGTCAGTATGTGTGTATTTTTGTGTGTGTGTGTATCTGTATCCTTGTTGTATCAGTGCGTGTGTTTGTGTCTGTGTATTCCTGTCGGCGGGTAGGGATTTGGAGGTGGGCCCCCTGGGGCCCAGACCATGAGCTGTGTTAGGGGACCAAAAATTTCTGATGGCGGCCCTGGTAATAGGGATTAGGGAAAGCTATCTGACACAGGGGCTTTGTGTTTTGTGGATTGTAGTTGGAGAGCTTGGAGTAGGCTTGTACTATCTTTTTAGTTAGGGTCTTGAGGGCTTATGCGTATTGTCCGCTTTCAGTTTGATAAGGCTATGCAGAAGATCATTAAGTTTTGCTGTGTTATTATGTTATTTTAAATACCTCTACCAAATTAAATGTCTGCAGATGACAGCTTTGTTAGCTTGGAAGGTCATAGAGAAAAAGTCCTCATCCTCACCGAAGAGTTAAGGTTGGAGTCGCATGGTCAAAGTGCCCATGATGACCTTTCCACCTTCAATGGGGACATGGGCATCAGACCTTGAGCAATGTAAGAAGCTTGCCTGGTTTGATGATTCACGTTTTCTTTTAGATCAGGTGGATAGCCGGGGGCATGTGCGTATTTTACCTGGGGAAGAAATGGCAACAAGATACACTATGGGACGATGGCAGACTGGATGAGGCAGTGTTATTCACTGAGCACTGTTCTGCTGGGAAACCTTGGCATGTATGTGGATGTGACTTTGATGCCTACCACCTACCTAGAAATTGTTGCACACCCCTTCATGACAATAGGGTTCTCTGTTTACAGGATAATTCACCCTGCCATAATGCAAACATTTTTCAGTAATTGTTTGAGGAACATGACAAAGAGTTCCCCTCTAGTGTTTCAGTGTAGTCTTTGCTGCCTTCCTAGTCCACATCCTCTTTTCCTGAATAACAGTCATGTGGATAAAGGAATTGGGAGAAATAGATTGAGACTAAGAGCAGGTTCAGTTCAGAGTTCCAATAATGTGCAAAAAGTAAAAAAAAATGTCCATATGTTCTGGACAGTGAGTATCAACAGGTGGGTTCTGCATCCACTGAAGACAAAGTACAACTGCAAAACTGAATGACTCAATTTAGTAAGTAAAAATTAAATATAATAAAGTAACTTTATTCCATCCAACTTGCATATAAAAGGTTAAACAAGCAGTGCATGGGGAGGGGGGTTCAGATAGAGATGCTTATGTGTTTCATGCTTCAAACTTCTTCAGTTTGGATGCAGAAATGCAGTTGTATTTGAGACAGTTTGAAAGATATTTTGTATTCATGTATTACTTGATACAAGGGCCTTCCTGCCATTAAAGTGATGGGAGTTGTTCCTCCAAGCATTTTGAGAGATCGTCCCTAAGGGCAGACCCACAACAGAATGCAGTTTGTTACTAAAATCATGCCAGTCTTTCTGCATTGCTTGATTAAAGGACCACTATAGTGCCAGGAAAACATACTCGTTTTCCTGGCACTATAGTGCCCTGAGGGTGCCCCCACCCTCAGGGTCCCCCTCCCGCCCGGCTCCGGAAAGGGGAAAAGGGGTAAAACTTACCTTTTTCCAGCGCTGGGCGGGGAGCTCTCCTCCTCCGTTCCGCCCCGTCGGCTGAATGCGCACGCACGGCAAGAGCTGCGCGCGTATTCAGCTGGTTGCATAGGAAAGCATTTACAATGCTTTCCTATGGACGCTTGCGTGCTCTCACTGTGATTTTCACAGTGAGAATCACGCAAGCGCCTCTAGTGGCTGTCAATGAGACAGCCACTAGAGGATTTGGGGGAAGGCTTAACCCATTAATAAACATAGCAGTTTCTCTGAAACTGCTATGTTTATAAAAAAAAAATCCGATCCTCCTCCGTTCCGCTGAAGTGGTCTGGGTGCCTAGAGTGGTCCTTTAAGTCCTTTATTATGTGCAAAGATCGGGCCTTCTTTTTTTTATTTTAGAAAAAGTACAATACAGTAGAAATTGTACTTTTCTAAATTACCCTTGTCAAACACCATTACCTGTCAGACAACCAGTCCTGTTACTTCCTGGTAAGAGGCAGACATTTCTCAGAGCACCTACTTTGTAAAGACTTCTCTTTGAGCTGCTTTGGGAAGTCTGTGATTGAAAAGCCACAGAAAGTCTGCACGGGGTTAGAACGGGAGGGTTTGCAAAGTTTGCAGACAAGAGATGTGCAGTTTTTGCAATCTGTTTTTAAATATACCTCTAATGTAAAATGTTTATAATTAAATGCATGTTTTTTTCATTAAGGGTATATCTACTGAACAGTGTTAAAATATATATATATATTATTTGGGCTGTGCTGTGTCGCTTTAACTTTTCTTTTTCTTTTAATTTAGCTTCTGGCATGGAATTGGAAACAACTTAAGAAGAAGTTTTTATTCTCTGCCATATTATCTATGGGAGATGATACAACTCTTGCCAATGGAAATCAGCCCCAATTCGGCTGGATGTACCAGAACAGCAGCAACTTATTGGAGAGGTTATGAGGGGGAAAAAGATAGGGGTTTTGTCAAGCCAAGTATCTTGGTTTTAGATACTCTAGAGCAGGGGTGCCCAAGAGATAGACCCCCAAATGTTGTAGAACTATAACTCCCATGATGATTTGCATGCTTTTGGAATTGATATGTATATCAAAAAATAAATAATTCATATATCACATAAACCGGGAATCCGCGAAACCGGAAGGGGGAAGTGGAACGCACACACGGTCCGGTGGAACGCAAGCCGAATGGACCCGCGGAAATATACACCGGCAATTTTGCACATCAGCTGTGTTTATTACTAGGTCCAATGAAGATCGATCTACTCCTCTGTCCACCAATGAAAGATTTTCGGAGTCTAGGCACACCTGATTGATCTTCAATCAACTCCTTCTAGATTATGCATTTAACGTGACTAGGAGGGGGGGGGGGGGGGGGTGATGTATATGCATGCTTGTTCCATGAACTACTATTGAATTTGTTTTTATCTCTGATGAAGTCCACTGTGTTGGACGAAACGCGTTAGATTTTATTCATTTGTTTTTACATATTATTTTTTTTTTATATATTCTATTAGGCAATTGTGCCTCAATACATTTCCTTTTCATACAATTTGGTTCCTGATTGCCTCCTGAGCCTTTTGAGTCTGCCTATTTATCCACCATCCTCCAGTGGAAGCGGTCCAACAACATGCCTTAGTGGATTTCAAGGTGCTTATTTCATTCTTATCTTGTGAGTGCAACCATTACTGCAGTGTGTCATTTATTTAACTGTACATCACTATGTGTTGTTTTTTTGTTTTTTTTAGCTCCTAGCTGTATCCCTTTTTCCACATTTCCATACATATGCTTTTGGAATTACCTTAGAATGGCAAAGCATCATGGAAGCCGTAGTTTTAAAACATCTGGGGTTCTACCTTTTGGGAATACCTGCTCTAGAGAGTGCTGTTTTTTATCAGACATGTCACACAGAAAGTTCCAGGTGAGGACGGTTTATTTGCTATAGTTGTTAAGGTGCTGAGACTTTAATTTTTTTTTCTATTCTTTATTTTTGTATTGCAGGGAAATACACACAGTTGAACACATGACATGACAGGAGGAGAGACATCATAAGTCACATTTAAAGGGGTATACAATATGTCATAGATGCTGCACTATTTTATATTAAGAACAAGAATCAAGAAAAAAAACAGGAAGGTTCCTAGATTCTCAGCAGGCTTGTAGCTTAAGGGTTTGCTGGTACCGCACAATTAGATATTGGATAAAGACCAGGTGAGATATACAGGTCTGAGGACAGAATATTCAGTAACAGCTTAAATTCTAGCCATGACGGTTCCTAAACAAATAAAGGTTTAAAGAACAAACAGGATACAAGGAACTGTGAGTCCTGCTAGGGTAAGTTGCTGAACATATAACCTCGGGGGTAAGATAAAGCAAAATAATACCACATCTCTACCATAAGGGATGGTACAATATCAAAATGAAAAAATAGCAGTTATCAAGGTACATATCATTTTAGTTAGAGAACAAGGCGCCTGTCACCGTCGGGTGGAAAGATAATTAAGCGTCAGTCCCTTAGATTAGATCAGCCAACTCCCTGAGGTGGTAAAGGTACTTCACAGCCAGAGAAGGTTATGCAGGGGATCCGGGTGCTCCTCCAGCCCTGAGCCTGCATGAGTGCCATCACAATTAAACCACTGACCGGGAGACTATTGCAGTCCGGGTCTAACCCCTTGTGACGGTAGTAGTTTATATCACCGTCCAGCATTCCCTTTTTCCCCATAAAAGAATATTCCCAATAATCCACAGGAATGAATATCTCTGGTAACACAAAATAATCCACACATGATCCAAGGCTTAATGCTGGAACAAGACTTTAAGCGGCACTGTTATGCTGAACTTACCTTTCCTCAATCTCTTCTTCTTCTCCCCCTCTATCAGGATCTGTTCTTCTTTTCTTCCTGTCTTCTTTAGTTTTCTTTAAAATCATAAGACAAAGTAGGGACTCTTTGTCTTATGGACGATTCCTCCGCTTGACCAGCTCTGACCAGCGGAGGAGCAAAGTGTGCTTCATTTCCGCTGGTCAGAGCAATTTTCCCATGATCCCTAGCTTTCCTCCCTGTTCCCACGATGCTTCCTGTCAGTATTGCTGAACGTCCTGTCACTTAGACTGTCAGGGTATTTATATCGGCAGACATTTTGTGCTATGATAGAAATTAAAAGTGTATATTCTGAGTCACTCTGAACAGAACAGACTCCATTTTGTTATTTTCAAGTTAACAAAGAGACACAAAATTTCTATCCTTTCTGTAAAACTAACCACTTTGCCAGAAGCATGATATATGACTGGATAAATCACGATCAGATTTCGATATTTAGAAATCTTAGTTAACTAAGAAGTATATGATTAAACATTTCATTCTGCAGATGGAAAAGATTAATTATGTATTTATGTGATTTATCACATGTTAGCATATCGTGATATTTATCCAGGTGTATTGATTTGCCCTAAAATAAGATAAAATATCTGTTTAGGCAAGTTAAAATTATGCTTATAGAACATGGTAGATTACTCTTATTGGATGGTTCCAGGAAATGACTAATGAGATGATTTAAATGTTATCTTATTTAAAATTACATGAGAATAGGTCTTAATTACCTAGGAGGTCTAGCCAGCATTGAAAGGGTTATTCTAACTGCTAGCTAAGTTTTATGGGCTTATGCAAGCTCTGTGTGTGTAAGTTTCACTGTTGTTTCTCTGTGAAGCCCATAATAAATCTTCTTGACAATTGGCTGTGTTAGCCAGTGAAATGTATTACCATATTGTATTGCATACCATGTTATACTAAATATTCATTGATTATTATCTTGCATGTTACATATTATTATTATTTAAATTGTCACAATAAATTGTATCTATTTTTATAACAAATTGTGATTTTATTTATATGGAATACATTTCACTTACACGATAACGATCTTTGGGATCTGAAAATTGAAATAGTGGGCAATTCTCAACTGTTTACTATTATTATCCCATAAATATCCCCACAATTGGAGGCACGGTGCTGAGATCGTTTAAGTTGAAATTATATTCCATATACAATAATATTGGTGTAATTCATGCAATATTAATCTTGATATAGAAAAGAGTTTTGTATTGAGATTAAATTAGTGTATAAAAAAAAGGCCAGCAATACATCTGTAACAGATAATACTGAAATAATTGAAGACCTAAGAAAAAATGCTCTAGTCCATATTCATAAACATATGAAAAATGATTCAACCTACGAGGTTTGGTTGAAAAGCATAGAATGGGAAGCTAAACACACCATTCTAAGTGATGAACACATAATAACATATCTTAAAGAAATTGCTGGACAAAAGAACATAGAAAGGAAAATGGCATTCATAATACAGTCTTGGCCTTTCTTTATGACAGCACTTCTTAAGGCGTTAGATGAAAACAAGTCACTGAATACCAAATTGGACACGTACAGTGAACAATTGGGCATTCAAGATGGGAAATACCAAGATTTACTTGCTGAGCATAAAACTTGTCAGGCTGATCATGAAAAAGAAATGAAAGCTTTGACGGATAAATATGCACAGGAAATAAATCAGCTTAAAAAGCAATTGGATGAGTATGAAAAGGAGAGTCAGAAATCAGACAGTGAAGTTAGCAGCCATCATTCTGTGCCAAAAAGTTGCGCAAAAAGGCAAGAAAAGACAATCTGTAAATCCCCTCCTTGTTATGATTTTCCCACACCAGACCAGGTTTTCATAAAACAGTCTCAAAGTAAAGACGTGAGTAATTTAAAAATATCGCCTGTGAAACAGAATTCTCCATCTCCTGGCATTGCCAAACAATCTTGGCAATCTTGGGCAGAACAGTTTGAAAAGACTGTCCTGGCCAAACTTGAGAGGGAGAGTCCAGTTCAAGGTGATAGGAATGAAAACAGACATGGTTCTGTACACTGGCAGGATTCTGATGCTGATCAGAATTGTGACAGTGAACGAGAAGCTCAGAGTGATGGGAGTGAAAGTGATTGCACTGTCCACTCTGAAGGCCATGTGACTGATATGCCATCTGCACTGTTGTACGGGTCTAATTCCTCTCCAGCAGCCAGATCGCATAGACATTTACACAGGGAAAGAAACAGAGATCGTAAATCAACGATGCCTGTTTATGAAACGCCAAAGGTTATTAAATTCCTTAGAGAGACTGTCCCACAATTTTCTAGAGGTTCAGGAAACATATCTGAACATCTGGAAAATTATGATAGAGCAATGAATTCATTGGGCATGTATGATGACATCCATAAGAAATGGTTCATCACGTGGACCTTTGATTCAATGTGCCGTGTTTATCTAGAAAGTCTTCAAGCTATACAGTTAATGTCCTGGTCCAAGATGAAATATGAAATAATCATGGAATATGGTAAGTATAAAACCATTGCTTCTGCAAAGAAAGCGCTTTATAACTTAAAGTGCCGTCCAGATCAAAGCCCCAGAGAATTTTTAATAATTCTTAAAAATGCATACTCCGTGGCCCAAAGAAAACCCAGGTATGAAAGCACAGACTTCAAAGATCTGTATTTTCATGCCATGCCGGTAAACATACAAATGAATCTCGCAAGAGATTACGATTGTAAGTTACTGTTAGAATGGCTAGTCAGTCAGTGCATGAAATTGTATACTATACACCATGCACATGACGAAAATCAGCCAAAGGTTAAGAAACCTGGTGATAAAATGGTGTCAGGGACTAAAATTCAGTAAGGTTTAGAAACCCAACAGAAAAAGAGGACCTATTCGAGGTTTGGAAAACACCAAAACCTCAGAAACAGGAAAACGCCAAAATTCCTCTGATAACTCTGAAAAATCCAATGCCAATGGGAATAAACGCCCCTGGGTTAATAAGAACCAAGGCAATTCCCAATGGAGAAGGAATCCTCAGGGAAATAGGAGGTATGGAAACAGAAACAACCCATCTGCTTCCAATAACTCCCAACAGTCTCAGCCATCCCAGCCAAATTCCAATGGTCAAAGACAAAACGGCAATGGGGGAAATAATTTGCGTCGTCAGGTTGGTCAATTGACAGACCAGATGGGGAAATTAATGGAGGAAATGACAAAGATTAACCAAGTCTTTGTTAACAATCCTTTTTTAGGGACAGCTCCAATTGCAGAGCCACCTGTGCAACTGTAGCAGCAACAGCAGGTGCCGCAGCAAATTTTGCTACAGTGACTAAACAGGCTAGGTTGTCAATAGATGTAATACCTAACCCTGTTTCCTTTCCAGGTACTAACAGTCAAATAAACGATAGTTGTGTTAGGAAACCTATTGCCTATCCCGTCACTTCACTTCCGGGTGAAGGAGGCGCAACGTGTTCCTCTGTTTTTTCATTTCAGCCAAAGGCTAAAATAGCCCCAGCAGCCACTAGTTTCCAGGATCCAGCCCTGAAAAGGTTGACTAATGAGATGCCGACCACTAGTTCCCGCTTGACAGTTCAAGATAATCCTAAAAAGGATGGGCCTGTGGGTAAGACTGAGCATTCCTCAGTACAGGTAGAAACTACTGCTGTGACCGGTAATGTATGGAAAACAAGTAATATGTTGACACATTCTAAATTCTTATGTGAATTAGAAGAACATGAAGGAAGGTACTACATGTCTGTAGAAATACAGGATTCGCTACCCCAGCCTATCAAAGGGTTAATAGATACTGGTTCACAAGCCACTATTTTATCCAATACCTACTTCCAGCAGGTAATGGACTTAGCAACGGATAAGCCGAAGCTAAGAGATTTCCCCAATGCTCTGTTGAGTGATGGAGGAAATGCACTTCATGTTATTGGCAATACCTGGTTAAAGTTTAAAATAGGTAACAAAACCTTTAGACACCCGGTGATAGTGGTAGATCTCCCCTATAACCGACTGATTCTGGGTATAGACATACTCAGAAGACTTAACACAATTATTGACTGTGTGAATGGAATTGTATGGTCACAAGCTAAGGTTCCTATAACCTATGAGAAATCACATCTACAATCTGATCGTAACTGCCATGTGATAGAAGAAAGACCTGACTCGATAGAGGTACATTTTAGGAATAGTCAGTCACCTGACGTGACTATCCTGCAGGTGAATGATGCAATCGTACCTGTAGATGAGCATTCCGTAAGAATTGCTCCAGAGAGGATCCAGAATCTCTCTCTGAAAGGTGATGTTTTAACCATTTCTCTCCACAGGGACTATGTTGAATCTGTCGATCTGGCAGGTCATGCTCAATTCCTTGCCAGAATTGAAAGGGTTAATAACAACTTATTCTTTCCTATTCAGATAAATGACTTAGGAAGAAATAGGAATGCAAAGCTGGACTTAAAGAGTGAGAACAGCTATATTAGCAGAAGTCTGTTAAAGCAGATCGCTAATCCTAAAATGATCAGGTACGCTTCCCCACATGACAGGTGGATCCAGAACCTGGATGGCGAATCAGAGAGTCACAATGTGATAGCAAAATGTTTACTATCTATTTCCATCGGAAATAAGACAGTTAAACATTTATTCCTAGGGATAGACGAACCTCGCTATCAGGTTTACGTTGGCAATGATGTCATACATCGCTTTGCCATACACCATGACTTGATTAATTCCAACTTGTGGACAAGGTTAAAAGGTAATCCTTATGGATACCTTCACGAGGAAACCGCCCTGAAATCAGGACAAATACTACCATATGCGGTAAGTATCCAAGTACCTGATGACATAACCATTCCACAAGGGACAAGTAACTTTCTTTTACCCCTACAGGTCAAGGAGGGTCAGAGATTAGAAAACTCTGATGCCCTAATCTGTTTATCCAACAAGATACAACAATTAGGGATGGTGGTAACGCATACACCAATGGTAAGTATTGGTAAGAATCCCACTTATATAATGGTAACAATGTTACACCCAATAGTGCTGCTTTACCAAAAGGAACATTATAAGGTCTAGCATTGGATGCTGAGTACTATACATTTGGTTTCCAAAACCAAATTATAGGCCTCATCCCTGAAGAATACTTAACTGAGGACGAAATTGTCGATCAAATATTCCATTCCTCCCCAGAAGGATTATTCACTATCCTATCTGTGTATCCCTTCAACGTCGAAGAAGGCTCGTGTAAAATCGAAGAAGCATCAATAACCTTCGATCATCCGCTCAATGAGCAGGAATCACAAGAGTATCACAACCAAAGAGAAAAGGTAAGTCAACACCAAACTGACCTAACTTCTAGGCTTGAAGAAGCTTATGAGATAGGCCAGCCTGAAATCTTTCCAGGATTTCAGGAAAGGCTAGAAGAGCAAATATCTTTAGCTGACGGATGCTCCAACGATGCTGAGCGACAACAGCTAAAGGAAATCCTTTTGGATGTCCAAGATATTTTTGCCAAAGATTCCTACGACTGTGGGTTAACTAACCTCCACGTAGCCAGAATACAAACTGATCCAAATTTACCACCTGTATTTATCAAACAATATAGACTCCCATTAGTGTCATATGATGGTTTCCAAGACATCATTCAGAATTTAAAGGAAAGGGGCATTATACTTCCAGTGCACAGTTCATATAATAATCCGATCTTGGGGATTCTGAAACCTAATGGACAATGGCGTTTATGCGCTGACTTACGACAGCTAAATAAACGCGTCTATATGTCTGGTTGGCCAGTGCCATACATAGACCAATGTTTGGTAGAAATGCAGGGATCCAAAATATTCACTGCCATTGACTGCGCAGGGATATTGGACTGTACCAGTCCATGATGAAGACCAATACAAATTGGCCTTCACATTTGGAAAGCAGCAGTATACCTGGACCCGTATGCCTTTCGGTTACATAAACTCTGGTCATGAATTCGCTGTGTTCATGCATAAAGCTATGCCTGACGCACTCGAGAGAGGAACGTTATCATATGTCGACGATGTCTTGCTGAAAAGCACTTCCTTTGATAAGCATGTCATAGAGATTAGACATGTTCTCACTCAGTTAAGAGAGGCAGGGATTAAACTGTCTTTACAAAAGGCGCAATGGTGTCGCACCCATGTCAATTTCCTCGGACATTGGGTAACTTCTGAAGGATTAAATCCCCAGAGGAAGAAGGTTGAAGCCGTAATAAAGGCTAAAACACCTTCAAACATCAGGGAATTAAGATCGTTCCTTGGTATGACTAACTACTCCCGTAAGTTTATAGATAACTTTGCAGAAATAACGAAACCACTCTTACACCTGCTTAAAAAGGAAGCTACCTGGAACTGGGGGGAGCCTCAGGACCAAGCGGTAAGTGAACTGAGGAGGAAGCTCACTCAGGCACCCTATATAGCATACCCAGAGGGGGGTAAACCCTTCTATCTGGAGACAGGTTATACCGATTTAAGCATCAGTGCTGTTCTGTATCAGAAGCAGGACAGTTTAAATAAAGTTATTGCATATGCTAGCAAGACTTTGTCACCTGTTGAAGTTAAATTCAACACGTGTGAGAAGGCGTTATTGTCGACTGTTTGGGCACTACAAAATTTTCGTAGCTATATCCAAGGTGAGAAAATAATTGTAGAAACAGCTCACCAACCTCTACAGTATCTGCAGAGTGAAAGAATTAGAGACGGTAATCTCTCTAACAGTCGGATTACTGCATGGACTCTATCCTTACAGGGATGGCCGTTAGAAGTCCGTTATAAACATAATAAGAGAAGCCCAGTTGCCCAAGGTTTAGCAGAATTACATGACTGTACTGCTCCATTTCTGGATGATAATGACACCGGAGATGACTTCCTAGAAGAGCAATTGCTATCCCCTTATAAAGTTTATGACGAGGAATACTGTCGACCACTACCGTGGGTATACATTGATGGTTGTTCATATCACCACGTCGCTGGTGCTGAACGGAAGTTAGTTGCAGGTATCGGAATCGCCTGGACAGGTGATTATCCCAATGTATCTATAGGATACAGTATTGGTCCCAAAAGCAGTCAGATAGCCGAACTCTGTGCAGTATATAAGACCATTCAAATGGCAATAGAATATAGTATCACAGAATTTGTTATCATAACTGATTCCAACTATGTTCGCAACAGTTTTGTCGAATATCTGCCTAGCTGGAAACGTAACCAAATGCTGAAAAGCAATAACAAACCTGTTAAACATGGGAAATTGTTTTGTAAAATTGATGAGTTGGTTAAGGAACATGGTTTAACCATATATTGGAAGAAAACCAAAGGCCATTCTAAAATAGAAGGTATTGACAAGGATGGTAATGACTTAGCCGATTTACTGGCAAAACAAGCAGCCATCAATGGTGAAACCCTAAACATTGATGATCTTATGGGTTAAATTCATGTTGAAGCCATAACTAGACGACAGGCTAGAGATAATGCCGACTTAAAAGTCGTGCAATGAAGTGAAGAAGCTCCTAGTGAGGACCTGATTACCAGTCAGAAGAACGATCCCTTCATAGGTATATTCTATAAACATATAGAAGACCCTACTGTCAATCCCATCACAGATGAGGATTGCAAAGATAATGAAGATTTACGAATCTTGATGAGATATAAAGTCCAATTTAGTATCATGGGCGTGTTGCTGGTCAGAACTTCTAAACATGGTATTCAACAATGGGTAGTCCCAACTGTATACCGAGGGTTAATGCTCCAACACGCACATGATGCACCTACATCTGGGCATCGTGGTGATTAGTGATGTACCGAACTGTTCGCTGGCGAATAGTTCCCAGCGAACATAGCGTGTTCGCGTTCGCCATGGCGGGTGAACTCATGCGCGGTTCGATCCGCCCCCTATTCGTCATCATTGAGTAAACTTTGACCCTGTGTCTCACGGTCAGCAGACACATTCCAGCAAATTAGCAGCAGACCCTCCCTTCCAGACCCTCCCACCTCCTGTACAGCATCCATTTTAGATTCATTCTGAAGCTGCATTCTTAGATAGAGGAGGGAAAGTGTAGCTGCTGCTCATTTGATAGGGAAATTGATAGCTAGGCTAGGATATTCAGTATCCACTACAGTCCTGAAGGACTCATCTGATCTCTGCTGTAAGAACATCAGTCTGCTTTTTTTTTTCTGTGTAATGTAATTGCAGTTGCCTGCCTGCCAGCTTCTGTGTCAGGCTCACAGTGGATACTGTGCCCACTTGCCCAGTGCCACCACTCATATCTGGTGTCACAATAGCTTAAGCTTGCATTTAAAAACAATTTTTTTTTTCACTATAATAGATTAATTAGAAGTTAGTTGTCTGCAAGCGTCTGTGTGTCAGGCCAACAGCGTGTACTCTGCCAGTGCACAGTGCCACTCATATCTGGTGGCACAATAGCGTGCATTTAAAAACAAAAAACTTTTTTCACTGTTATAGATTGAATAGCAGTTAGTTGTCTGCAAGCGTCTGTGTGTCAGGCCAACAGCGTGTACTCTGCCAGTGCACAGTGCCACTCATATCTGGTGGCACAATAGCGTGCATTTAAAAACAAAATACTTTTTTCACTGTTACAGATTGAATAGCAGTTAGTTGTCTGCAAGCGTCTGTGTGTCAGGCCAACAGCGTGTACTCTGCCAGTGCACAGTGCCACTCATATCTGGTGGCACAATAGCGTGCATTTAAAAACAAAAAACTTTTTTCACTGTTATAGATTGAATAGCAGTTAGTTGTCTGCAAGCGTCTGTGTGTCAGGCCAACAGCGTGTACTCTGCCAACCTCTGCCCGTGCACATTGCCACTCATATATGGTGTCACAAAAGCGTGCATTGAAAACCAAAAAACTTTTCTCACTGTTATAGATTGAATAGCAGTTAGTTGTCTTCAAGCGGGTGTGTCAGGCCTACAGCGTGTACTCTGCCAACCTCTGCCACTGCACAGTGCCACTCATATCTGGTCTCACAGTAGCTTGCACGCATAGTACCACTAATCTAAAAAAAAATGACAGGCAGAGGCAGGCCACCCCGCAGGGGCCATCGTGGTCGTGGTGCTGTGATTCCCTTTTGCCCTAGAATAATGCCCAGTTTTCAGAGGCCACGTACCCTGAACTTGAAAAGTTCTGAGGACATAGTTGACTGGCAAACACAGGACACCCAATCTTCTACAGCTTCCGCTCGGAACCTTGACGCACCATCCTTCTCCAGTTTAGCTTCGGGCACCTCTCAAGATACCACTCACCCGCCTGCCGCCACCACCAACACTAGCACCACAGCCGCTTCACTTGGTACGTCAGAGGAGTTATTTACACATCCGTTTGAAGAAATGAGTGATGCGCAACCATTATTGCCAGAGGATGTAGATAACAGGGATATGTCTCAGGCAGGCAGCATTACACACATGGACATACGGTGTGATGATGATGATGTTGTACCCGCTGCTGCTTCCTTTGCTGAGTTGTCAGATACAAGTGAAGCGGTTGATGATGACGATGCGTCCATGGATGTCACGTGGGTGCCCGCTCGGCAAGAAGAAGAACAGGGGGAAAGTTCAGATGGGGAGACAGAGAGGAGGAGGAGGAGACGAGTTGGAAGCAGGGGGAGGTCGTCGCAAAGAGCTAGTGGCACAGTCAGACATCATGCATCGGCACCCGGGGTCAGCCAGACAGCACGCCAATCAACGCATGCTGTGTCCACCACCAGAATGCCGTCATTGCAGAGCTCAGCAGTGTGGCATTTTTTTTGTGTGTCTGCCTCTGACAACAGCGATGCCATTTGCAACCTGTGCCAAAAGAAACTGAGTCGTGGGAAGTCCAACACCCACCTAGGTACAACTGCTTTGCGTAGGCACATGATCGCACATCACAAACGCCTATGGGATTAACACATGAGTACAAGCAGCACACAAACTAAAAGCCGCCATCCTCCTCCTGGTCCAGTATCTTCAGCCACGTCAACCACTGCTGTCCTCCTTGCCCCCTCTCAACCATTCGCCACTCCGTCTCTCGCCTTGAGCAGTTCCCGCTCATCTGCCCACAGTCAGGTGTCTGTCAAGGACATGTTTGAGCGTAAGAAGTCAATGTCAGAAAGTCACCCCCTTGCCCAGCGTCTGACAGCTGACTTGTCTGAACTATTAGCCCGCCAGCTTTTACCATACAAGCTGGTGGAGTCTGAGGCGTTCAAAAAATTTGTGGCTATTGGGATACCGCAGTGGAAGGTATCCGGACGAAATTTCTTTGCACAAAAGGCAATCCCCAACCTGTACTCGATTGTGCAAAAGGAAGTAATGGCATGTCTGGCACACAGTGTTGGGGCAAGGGTCCATCTGACCACTGATACCTGGTCTGCAAAGCATGGTCAGGGCAGGTATATCACCTACACTGCGCATTGGGTAAACCTGCTGACGGCTGCCAAGCATGGAATGCGTGGCTCTGCAGAGGAGTTGGTGACACCGCCACGACTTGCAGGCAGGCCTGCTGCCACCTCCTCTACTCCTCCTACTCCATCCTCTTGCATAACCTCCTCGGCTGAGTCCTCTTCTGCTGCTGCGTCTTGCTCCACATCAACGGCACCCCCCATCTCCCCAGGTACTATTCCACATCCCGGATACGGCAGTGTCATGCCGTCTTGGGTTTGACTTGCTTGAAAGCAGACAGTCACACCAGACAAGCACTCCTGTCCGCCCTGAACGCACAGGTGGAAAAGTGGCTGACTCCGCAGCAACTGGATATCGGCAAAGTGGTTTGTGACAACGGAACAAATTTGTTGGCGGCATTGAAGTTGGGCAAGTTGACACATGTGCCGTGCATGGCACATATGTGTAATCTGATCGTACAACGCTTTGTGCATAAGTACACAGGCTAACAGGACGTCCTGGAGCAGGCCAGGAAGGTGTGTGGCCATTTCAGGCGTTCCTACACGGCCATGGCGCACTTTGCAGATATCCAGCGGCGAAACAACATTCCAGTGAGGCGCTTGATTTGCGACAGCCCGACACGTTGCAATTCAACACTCCTAATGTTCGACCGCCTGCTCCAACAAGAAAAAGCCGTTAATGAATATTTGTATGACCGGGGTGCTAGGACAGCCTCTGGGGAGCTGGAATTTTTTTGCCACGTTACTGGACGCTCATGCGCAATGCCTGTAGGCTCATGCGTCCTTTTGAGGAGGTGACAAACCTAGTCAGTTGCACAAAAGGCACCATCAGCAACATCATACCATTTGTTTTCTTCCTGGAGCGTGCTCTGCGAAGAGTGCTGGATCAGGCCGTAGATGAGCGTGAAGAGGAAGAGTTGTGGTCACCATCACCACCAGAAACAGCCTTATCTGCGGCAATGCTGGAAGAGGATTGTGAGGAAGAGGAGTCAGAGGAGGAATGTGGCTTTGAGGAGGAGGAGGAAGACCAACCACAACAGGCATCCCAGGGGGCTCGTTGTCACCTATCTGGTACCCGTGGTGTTGTACGTGGCTGGGGGGAAGAACATACCTTCATTGAGATCACTGAGGAGGAGGAACGGGAAATGAGTAGCTCGGCATCCAACCTTGTGCAAATGGGGTCTTTCATGCTGTCGTGCCTGTTGAGGGACCCTCGTATAAAAAGGCTGAAGGAGAACGACCTGTACTGGGTGTCCACGCTACTAGACCCCCGGTATAAGCAGAAAGTGGCGGAAATGTTACCGAATTACAACAAGTCAGAAAGGATGCAGCATTTGCAAAATAAATTAAAAGTATGCTTTGCACAGCGTATAAGGGTGATGTCACAGCACAACGGGAATCTAACAGGGGAAGAGGTGAAAGTCATCCTCCTCCTCCCACGACCACGACGGCAAGGACAGGACGCTTTAAAGACGTGTTGTTGATGGAGGACATGCGGAGCTTTTTAAGTCCTACGCATCGCCACAGCCCTTCGGGATCCACCCTCAGAGAACGACTCGACCGACAGGTAGCAGACTACCTCGCCTTAACTGCAGATATCGACACTCTGAGGAGCGATGAACCCCTTGACTTCTGGGTGTGCAGGCTTGACCTGTGGCCTGAGCTATCCCAATTTGCGATAGAACTTCTGGCCTGCCCCGCTTCAAGTGTCCTGTCAGAAAGGACCTTCAGTGCAGCAGGAGGTATTGTCACTGAGAAGAGAAGTCGCCTAGGTCAAAAAAGTCTAGATTACCTCACCTTTATTAAGATGAATGAGGGATGGATCCCGAAGGGACTGACAGTGGGCGATACATTCGACTAAAAAAGGCCAGATGAGATGAGCTGCCTTGGGTTAAAAATAGTCCACACGCTGCTGTATTTTAGCTCTGAATGCCGGTTGACTTGCGTGACTTAACCGCCACCAACTAGGGTTCAAGCCGCAATGTTTTAGGGCACTTTCTGTCTGGGAAACAAACATCAATTTTTATGGTCGCTGCTACAGCAGCGGCTGCAACAATACCTAATTTTTCAGGCATGTGTACATGCCTAATTTTTTGGCCCTTTGGTGCTGCACTGTGGCTTCAAAAACCAAACCAAAAAAAAGGCAAATAACAGGGATTAAACTGATAGGAATAGTACTACTTAACACACCACTCCTATCTGGTGGCACATTAGATTGCATGCGCAGTGCCCCAAATTTGAAGTAGGAGGACCGACCAAGAATCTTTTTCCATCTCCCGGTTCCTAAAATCGATGCCATATACACGTCCCCTGATAGGGCGCCAGCTCGTTATTCTCGTGGGCACCAGCTCGTTATTCTCTTTTTCACTTCACTAGGGACACTTTACTGCACTATGGGCACTTAGACCCACTCTTTGTCTTGCACACTGTTATTCCTAGCCAGCATCTGTGATGGGAAATCAGGCAGTCATCTAAACGTTTAGATTGAGCTTTAGCTTAGAACACCCTTGAAGGTGTTTAAGGAGAGTAGGGCTAGTTTAGAGGATTCTTCTTAGACCTCTCTGAGTCTTTATAGCCCTTCTACCTATCCAGCATTTCTGGAAACTAGCTAAGAGCAAGGGTGGCTGTATGTCTGTGATACATTTAACTTTATATCACCTTATTAACACTTTATCACTCCGGTCTCCATACTCTCTGCCTATACCCATCTATTTAGAGGGAATTTCCTTGCCCCTGACAATATTATATAATAGGTAATAGTATTACCATTATTACACAATTAGGTCTCTGAGGACAGGTGTCAACCCATATCTGCCAAGTGACCCTTTGTAGGGGGAACAGTCTCTATTCTGCTCTGTGTCAGTGTGTATCATGATCTCTGAGGACAGGTGTCAATCCATATCTGTCAAGTGACCCTATGTAGGGGGAACAGCCTCTATTCTGCTCTGTGTCAGTGTGTATCATGGTCTCTGAGGACAGGTGTCAATCCATATCTGCCAAGTGACCCTATGTAGGGGGAACAGTCTCTATTCTGCTCTGTGTCAGTGTGTATCAGGGTCTCTGAGGACAGGTGTCAATCCATATCTGCCAAGTGACCCTATGTAGGGGGAACAGTCTCTGTTCTGCTCTGTGTCAGTGTGTATCATGGTCTCTGAGGACAGGTGTCAATCCATACCTGCCAAGTGACCCTATGTAGGGGGAACAGTCTCTATTCTGCTCTGTCTCAGTGTGTATCATGATCTCTGAGGACAGGTGTCAATCCATATCTGCCAAGTGACCCTATGTAGGGGGAACAGTCCCTATTCTTCTCTGTGTCAGTGTGTATCAGGGATCCTTAGGACAGGTGTCAATCCATATCTGCCAAGTTACCCTATGTAGGGGGAACAGTCTCTATTCTGCTCTGTGTCAGTGTGTATCATGGTCTCTGAGGACAGGTGTCAATCCATATCTGCCAAGTGACCCTATGTAGGGGAACAGTCTCTATTCTGCTCTGTGTCAGTGTGTATCATGGTCTCTGAGGACAGGTGTCAATCCATATCTGCCAAGTGACCCTATGTAGGGGAACAGTCTCTATTCTGCTCTGTGTCAGTGTGTATCAGGGTCTCTGAGGACAGGTGTCAATCCATATCTGCCAAGTGACCCTATGTAGGGGAACAGTCTCTATTCTGCTCTGTGTCAGTGTGTATCAGGGTCTCTGAGGACAGGTGTCAATCCATATCTGCCAAGTGACCCTATGTAGGGGGAACTGTCTCTATTCTGCTCTGTGTCAGTGTGTATCATGATCTCTGAGGACAGGTGTGAATCCATATCTGCCAACAGTCCCTATTCTGCTCTGTGTCAGTGTGTATCAGGGATCCTTAGGATATGTGTCAATCCATATCTGCCAAGTGACCCTATGTAGGGGGAATAGTCCCTATTCTGCTCTGTGTCAGTGTGTATCAGGGTCTCTGAGGACAGGTGTCAATCCATATGTCAAGGTGTCAATATGTCATATGTCAGGTGTCAATCCATATCCATTGTGATTTAGGAATGTTAGGTGATTTCTGCCCTTTATGGATTAAAACCAGACTCTGCATCAACTATGTAAATTTCCATGGGAGTTTTGCCATGGATCCCCCTCCGGCATGCCACAGTCCAGGTGTT
This sequence comes from Pelobates fuscus, assembly GCF_036172605.1. Taxonomy (NCBI): domain Eukaryota; kingdom Metazoa; phylum Chordata; class Amphibia; order Anura; family Pelobatidae; genus Pelobates; species Pelobates fuscus. The sequence continues at coordinate 92,133,202 of NC_086324.1, forward strand.
AGTCCCCTTGAAACAACTTTTCCATCACTTTTTGTGGCCAGAAAGAGTCCCTGTGGGTTTTAAAATTCGCCTGCCCATTGAAGTCAATGGCGGTTCGCCCGGTTCTCCGGTTCGCGAACGTTTGCGGAAGTTCCCGTTCGCCGTTCGCGAACCGAAAATTTTGTGTTCGCGACATCACTATTTAGGAAATAACCCTGTTTAAATTCTGAGAGTGATATCATATGACCCCAGACCTCTCATCCTGTCATAGCGATCTTATCCTACTCTTTCTAACAGTAGCCTGCACTCTCAGCAAAGTTTTTGTCCCTCTGGAGCAGAACCTAGGCATTAGTGGGATTTTAAATTTTTTTTTACATATACAACGGCTCATATTGTATGTCAGCGGGTTTTATTATTGAACAAAGAACTGACAAAACCAAACCACAAACTGTGCAATGACAAATGTCTATTTATACACGTTATTGCATATTCTCACTCTGCATTGCCATATATGGTAATGATTCCTAGTTTTACTAAGACAACTTTACTTACTGCATGTGGATATAAGGCCACATACATTATTTTTACATAATCAGTCGTAGGCAAATACCTTATGACCTTCTTGGAACCCATAACTCGACAAATCTGATAAATATCCCAGTGGTTCAGTCCAGGCCAGAATAGCTTTGCAATGAAGGGACACCAGCTCAAGCATAAATATAATTATTAATGGGATAAACCAGTATAAAGAAAAACCATTGTAAAGTACAGTGGGACCTCGGTTTACGAATTTAATGCGTTCTCCGGGACGTTTCTTATTGCGAAAAATTTGTAAACAGAAACACGGTTTCCTATAGGAATGCATTGAAAACCAATGAATCCGTTCTGGAGGTCAGAAAAAAGTCAAAATGAGCTGGCATGGAAACCAACCCACAACGCAGAACACACAATAAAAGTCATGCAAACGACGAAGCTCAGCTCCTTACCTTTCCACAGCTTGAGAAATGCACCAAAAAGTCCCAAAACAACTGCAAAACTTTCCAGAATGGCCCCAAAACTCGATGCAAAAGCCTCTCCAACACCTCCACACTCGACGCCACATGCTACCCACATGCTCCAGCATGCAGGGGGCGGTGCTATAAACCTCCTAGGTGCAATGCATCCTGGGGAAACATGCTTTGTATTGCGAAAAAGTTTGTAAAGCGAGGCATTATTTTCAATGGATTTTCATTTGTAAACCGAAAATTATGTTAACCGAGGCGTTTGTAAACCGAGGTCCCACTGTAATTTTATTTTTACTATATAATCTACATAAGATGCCTGCAAAATAAATATTACCAGCAAGCTATCATATTTCCTGAAACCAGACAACTAAGCTGTATTTCATTCAAGTCCAAATGAATGTTGTTGTTGGCTAAGTATAATTAGAGGAAAGTACCTAGTATATTTAGTATCCTCAGGATCATGCATGGGTTGATCCCCTTTCTGCTGTAAATATTTTAAAATTGAACTTCACCCAACATAAAATTAAACATGTCTCTAATTGTAACCAAAGATTCATCCATTGCAATCATTAGACACGCTAATTGATTACTGGGCAGTGTATTCTGTCTGTGTATGTAAGGTGTCACTATGGGTGTGTGTATGGGTCAGTCTGTGTGTGGGGGGTCAGTATGTGTGTGTGAATTGGGCAGTCTGTGTGTGTGGGGGCTTCTGCGCTTGTATTGGTTAGTCTCTGTGTTTTTGTGGGGGCTCAGTCTGTGTGTGTATGGCTCTGTCTGTGTGTGGGTGGGCAGTCTGTGTGTGTGCATAGGTCCGTCTGTGTGTGTGTGGGGGGTGGCGTCTGTGTGTGTGTATTGGTCCGTCTGTGTGTGTGTGGGGGGTGGCGTCTGTGTGTTTATGGGTTAGTCTGTGTGTCTGGGAACAGTCTGTGTGTGTGCATGGGCCAGTCTGTGTGGGGGGCAGTCCTTGTGTGTATTGGTCAGTCTGTGTGGGGGGGTACAGTCTGTGTGTGTGTATTGGTCAGTCTGTGTGTGTGTGGGGGGGGGCAGCCTGTGTATGGGTCAGTCTGTTGGGGGGGAAGTCTGTGTGTGTATATGGGTCACTCTGTGTGGGGGTCAGTCTGTGTGTGTATATGGGTCAGTCTGTGTTTGGGGGGGGGAGGTCAGTCTGTGGGTTTGTATGGGTCAGGCTGTGTAAGTGCCTGAGCTCCAAGAGAGATACCCCTCATCTTGTGACCTTCCCTGTACCCAATAGAAAGGCAGACTTCTCAACTACCACAGAGATGATTGTGCCACCCCCTCCCTGCAACGTAAGATCAGGGAAAGGTGAATATTTTTTTTTTAAACTCTTATTAAAGAACCCAGTACACCCTCACAGACAGAGAATCCCCCACATACAGTATACTCCCACCCACACAGAGTACACATTTACATACACACACAGTGCACCCTCATTCACTTCATCCAACACAACATCTCTTCACCCACATACACACTTCATCCCCACGTACATTCACCCCCACACACATATACATACATACTTAACCCCTTTACACACCGTATCATACACACATACACAGCCCATTACATACACACATACACTACTGTGAATAGCACATTTTCTCTCTCTTTGAATTACCTCTCTTCACCTTCTCTCTCTCTCCCCTCTCCCCACTATACACACCCTCTCTCTCTTACTCTCAGCTGACGATCAATGGAGTGGTAACTGTATCACGTGTCTATGTTTGTTTTACTATGTTAGTTTAGCCTACTTTCCATTCAGTCAATGACTAGTTTTAGTAACAACATATACTAGCCTATTTCAATTGTATATGTATTGTTTATTTGTTTAATTAGCCTCTCTTAATAAATATTATTGAATTGCCGAAAGCAAGGAGTGTGGACTCTGACTTTACACTCGGGTTTTAAGTTATTATTTTAAGTTATTATTTTTAGTTATTAATGTTATTATTAATTCCAAGTTTATTTCAACTTGTGAGTTAAACATTTATTACAGCTTGTCTCTACTGAGCTTGTGTGTTTGTCAGTGAGCTTGTCTGTAGTGAGCATATGTGTGTCAGTGAGCTTGTTTGTAGTGGTCTTGTGTGTGTATCAGTGAGCTTGTCTGTAGTGAGCTTGTGTGTCAGTGAGCTTGTCTGTAGTAAGCTTGTGTATATACGTGAGCTTGTTCACTCCCCACAGCGGCCGGCTTTAATGTTTCCTGCATGGCTTAACAAGGGCTGACAAATCCCAGGTGCCAGGGCGAAATTTCTAGTCACCATGGTGACCTGGCACCTGTGATTTGTCGAGCCCTGTGTATATATGTGTGTATATATATATATATATATATATATATATATATGAAAAAGCAATAAAGGGAGCACACTAGGTCTTGATTGTAGTGCAAAATTATTTATTGCATTCTCAATGAATACATAGCTGTGGTTTAAGCAAAAAAATCAACGTTTCGACCCTGCTGGGTCTTTATCACAGACTGTTCCCAGACACACAGACTAACCCATATTTTCACCTTCCATTTTTATTTTTTATTTTTTATTTTTATGTTTATTCTTATTACATTCTTTTGATTTTTTTCTTCTAGTACTGCTGACTATTCTTTTAAATTCCATATTAACCTTACCATATGTTATATGTAACAAGTATGTATCTAAGGGACTTACCCCAGGTGCGCAATTACCAAGCAATATATATGCATTTTTTCACATATTCAGTCTTAGTACTATCACTCAGCAGTAAGATTAACTTTTCACACACATATCATCCACATTTTAGCAGTCCTAGGACCTTCCCATTCTTATCACTTTAACATACCAGACACATCACTTCGATATTTATACACAAGTTTAATGTTTGCTGGTCTGCAAGTTTACATGCACTCTTCACTGTTCATTCATATTTTTCATACACATTTTTTATATGTATATACAATTATAGGTATATATGTGTTTGGTAGGTCTTTCGTTTCGATTTTAAGCGTTTTGGCACGTCCGCCGGAAACGCGTCCCGGTTGCCATGACAACACTAAGTGTCACAAAGAAATTTGGTCCTCGCTAGCTCTGGTACTTCGGGAGCAACCACCTGACATTGTGTATTGGTGTTGCCCCAGTAACGTACACAGCCTGACCAATTGACACGTCCTAGGGGGTCACATGACCGCAAACCCGGAAGTATGGTTGTCTGTGAAGGCGGTCTCGGCAGTTCCGGCGGCGAGCGCAAATGCAGTGCACCTGGTGGTAAGTACCCATTAGTAATAATTGTTTGTCCTATATAAGAGTGTTTTTAGTGTTTAGATATTTTGTGTCCTGATGAAAGCTCCTGTGAGGAGCTGAAACGTCGATTTTTTCTCTTCGAAATAAATGAAGATTTAAAGCATTTTTCAACCCTTGAGTGCCGGTAACTTTGTATCCTGTATATATATATATATATATATATATATATATATATATATAGTCAGGTAATGTGGCTGCACTCACGGATTTCCAATAAAAAATTACTTTTATTCCAGTTTCTTTAAAACAGATCAGATAGATATATATCTATAGCCATCTTTGGTTTCATTTATTTATATAAATATATATTTATATATATGAACTCAATATATGTATGAGCTGAAACTCAAAGATCTAAGACTTTTTCTATGTACACAAAAGGCCTATTTCTATCAAATATTGTTCCGGAATCTAAATCTGTGTTAGTGAGCAATTTTCCATTGCAGAGATATTTCATCCACCTCACAGGTGTGCAGTGGCGGATCCAGAGCCTGATCTCGGGAGGGGCACTTGTAGATTATTTAAATAAATAATCCAGACACAATAACCACTACAGTTCAGTGTAGTGGTTATTGTGCCAATAATGCCAAGACCCCTCCCAGAGTAAGTAGTCAAACTGTTTAAGAACTGTTTGACAACTTACCTGAGGTCCTCTGGGAAATGGGGCTGTAGTAGGGCAGATGAGCAGTGGTATGTGTGAGTGGTGCAATGTGTGAGGGGTGCAGTGTGTGTGTGTGTGAGGGGGACAGTGTATTAGCAGTGTGTGTGTGTGAAGGTTGCAGTGTGTACGTGAGGGCGGCAGTATATGTCAGGGGTGCAGTGTGTGTGTGGGTCAGTATGTGTGTGTGACAATTACAGTGTGTGTGTGTGTGTGTATTGCAGTGTATGTGTGGGGCAATGTGTTTATGGGGGGCAGTGTGTGTATGTGGGGGCAATGTGTGTGTATGGGGGGCAGTGTATGTGTATATGGGGGCAGTGTATATGGGGGCAATGTGTTTATGGGGGGCAGGGGCAATGTGTGTGTGTATGGGGGGCAGGGGCAATGTGTGTGTATATGGGGTGCAGGGGCAATGTGTGTGTGTATGGGGGGCAGGGGCAATGTGTGTGTGTATGGGGGGCAGGGGCAATGTGTGTGTGTATGGGGGGCAGGGGCAATGTGTGTGTATATGGGTGCAGGGGTAATGTGTGTGTATGGGGGGCAGGGGCAATGTGTGTATGGGGGGCAGGGGCAATGTGTGTGTGTATGGGGGCAGGGGCAATGTGTGTGTGTGTGTATGGGGGGCAATGTGTGTGTGTATGGGGGGGCAGGGGCAATGTGTGTGTGTATGGGGGGCAGGGGCAATGTGTGTGTGTATGGGGGGCAGGGGCAATGTGTGTGTGTATGGGGGGCAGGGGCAATAAGTGTGTATATGGGGTGCAGGGGCAATGTGTGTGTGTGTGGGGGCAGGGGCAATGTGTGTGTATGGGGGGCAGGGGCAATGTGTGTGTGTATGGGGGGCAATGTGTGTGTGTATGGGGGGGGCAGGGGCAATGTGTGTGTGTATGGGGGGCAGGGGCAATGTGTGTATGGGGGGCAGGGGCAATGTGTGTGTGTATGGGGGGCAGGGGCAATGTGTGTGTGTATGGGGGGCAGGGGCAATGTGTGTGTGTATGGGGGGCAGGGGCAATGTGTGTGTGTATGGGGGGCAGGGGCAATGTGTGTTTGTATGGGGGGCAATGTGTGTGTGTATGGGGGCAGGGGCAATGTGTGTGTATGGGGGGCAGGGGCAATGTGTGTGTGTATGGGGGGCAATGTGTGTGTGTGTATGGGGGCAGGGGCAATGTGTGTGTATGGGGGGCAGGGGCAATGTGTGTATGGGGGGCAGGGGCAATGTGTGTGTGTATGGGGGGCAATGTGTGTGTGTATGGGGGGGGGCAGGGGCAATGTGTGTGTGTATGGGGGGGCAGGGGCAATGTGTGTGTGTATGGGGGGCAATGTGTGTGTATGGGGGGGCAGGGGCAATGTGTGTGTGTATGGGGGGCAGGGGCAATATGTGTGTATGGGGGGCAGGGGCAATGTGTGTGTATGATAAGAAGGATAGGGGGGGGCTTTTTTTTTTTTTTTTTTTTAAATGTGTGTGTTTTTATTTTTTAAATTTAATTAAAATAAATATATACTTCATGTCCCCCCTCCCTTCTTACCTTTACTGGGAGGAGGGGGGACATTTCTTAGTCCCTGGTGGTCCAGTGGGGATTCCCGGGTGGTCCGGTGGTGGTGAGAAGAACTCTAGCCCGCGCTCCGGGGCTAGAGTTCACTCTCGAGAGATTTGGAGCGTTGCCGTGGTAACCGCGGCAACGCTCCAAATCTTGCGAGAGGAGGACCCGGAGGAGCTGCTGGTAACAGCTTCCGGGTCCTCTCTCCCTCCCCTGCCGGCTGTCAGTAATGTGCCTGCGGACCGGGGAGGGAGATCTCTGATCTCCCTCCCCGGTCCGCAGGCACAATGCAGGGCTGGCACTTGGACAATGCCAGCCCTGCGTTAGCCGGCAGGAGAGAATCTCGGGGGGGGCAATTGCCCCGTTGCCCCCCCCCTGGATCCGCCACTGCAGGTGTGGCATATCAAGATGCTGATTAGACAGCATGATTATTGAGAAGTTGTGCCTTAGGCTGGCCACAATAAAAGGCCACTCTAAAATGTGCAGTTTTACTGTATTGGTGGGTTCCTTTGGGGGGAGATTGCTTTTTCTTATATAAAATATTGGTCCTTTCAGAGTAAAATGTTTAATTATACAGTAAGCATACTCATATGCAGACACAGACAATCTCACTGACATTTCAATGACACACACAAGCTCATTGATACACAGCCTCATAGACAAACAATCTCACTGAAATACATCAGCTCATTGACATAAAAACACAAGCTCACTCACTAGCAGGCACACACGTTCAAGCAAGCTCACTCACTAGCAGACGCACACACACAGCTTAATGTAGTGGTACTGGTGTCTATAGCATGTCCCTACAGGCTTTTCAACGTAAACACTGACTTTTCAGAGAAAAGGCAGTGTTTACATTGCTTCAAAATGACACCGCTAATGACAATCACTCAGACGGTCACTAGAGGTGCTACCTGTGTCAGTGCACCTACATTCAGGGCCTGCACACTCTGTAGGTGCTGAACGTTCCCCATAGAGATACATTGATTCAATGCATCTCTGTGAGGAGATGCTGATTGGTGTAGCGTTTTGCAGCCAATCCTATGGCAAAAGCATTGGATTGGCTGAGATCATCAAGCTTGATGATCTCAGCCATAGAGGCAGGGCCAGTTGAGGGGAGACCAGCACGCTGCGTGGGGAAAAAAAAGGTGAGCAAAAACAATATTTTTAAACACACATATACACCATGACAGACACAGAAACACACATATACCATGATAGACACCATGACACAGACAGACACACACACCATGATACAGACAGACAGACACAAACACACACACCATACAGACAGACACCATGACACAGACAGACACACACACCATGACGGACAGACACACACCCCATGATGGACAGACACACACACCATGACGGAGAGACAGACACACCATGACACAGACAGACACACCATGACACAGACAGACACACACACACCATGACAGACAGACACACACCATGACAGACAGACACACACACACCATACAGACACCATAACACAGACAGACACACACACACCATACAGACACCATGACACAGACAGATAGACACACATACACCATACAGACAGAGACCATGACACAGACAGACACACACCATGACACAGACAGACACACACATCATGACACAGACAGACACACACACACACACACACCATAACAGACACACCATAACAGACAGACAAACTCACATTGACACACATTACTACTACCTGCCAGGGGGTCGTGCAGTGCAGATGGCTGTCTGTGCTGAAGGCTGCTGGGTCACCTGTGCTGGAGACCCTAGGGGGAGGTCTTCTGGAGGCCGCTGGGGGAGCTGCGCTGGCTCTGTTCTCCCGCTGCTGAATGAGACTGGGGCCCGAATATGACGTCATATTCCAGCCCCGGTCTCATTAAACTGCGTGCTGGGGAGCAGAGCCAGTGCAGCTCCCCCAGCGGCCACCAGAAGACCTCCCCCAGCGGCAGCCAGAAGACCTCCCCCAGCGGCCGCCAGCACAAGTCCCCCAGAGGCCGCCAGCAGACCTAGGTGTCTGCCCGGCCCCAGGTGCCGACGGCCCACCGGGAAATTTCCCGGTATCCCGGTGGGCCAGTCCGGCCCTGCCTCCATGCCTCACTTACCTGATCTGTAGGCTGTCTGGCTGCATGTGCTGTTCCTCTGTGGTTTCAGTCAGGAGAGAGAAGCTGGGATAATATGTAGCTTCCTATCCCTGTCTCTCTCCATACACAGCGCCATACACTACTGGTCGGCGCCGGTATTGCACTGTATTTTCACTCACACGAAAAATAGCAGAACACACTGAAAAACCCGGGGGGGGGGGGGGGGGGGGCAGTGACCCATGCCTGAGGCTGTAACTTTGCATGCTGTTAGACTCAGAAAAACAAGCAATCTGCTGACATCATCAGAAGTGGTAGCCTGATCCAATCACAATGCTTCCCCATAGGATTGGCTGAGACTGACAGAGAGGCAGATCAGGGACAGAGCCAGCACAATTCAAACACAGCCCTGGCCAGTCAGCATCTCTTCATAGAGATGAATTGAATCAATGAATCTCTATGAGGAAAGTTCAGTGTCTGCATACAGTAGGAGGAGATACTGAATGTTTGGATGCATTTTAGGCAGCCATGACCCAGGAATGATCTCTAACAGCTATCTGAAGGAGTGGCTAGTGAAGTCATGACTAGGCTGTAATGTAAACACTGCATTTTCTCTGAAAAGACAGTGTTTACAGCAAAAAGCCTGAAGGTAATGATTCTACTCACCAAAACAAATTCAATAAGCTGTAGTTGTTCTGGTGACTATAGTGTCCCTTTAATATAAACAAAGCTCAAGGATCTGACGGTATTTATCCATGAGTACTAAGTGTGGAAATAAGGGAACCTCTGTTTTTATTCTTTCAATATTTTTTTTCTTTCAGGAAGTGTACCGGAGGATTGGAGGAAAGCAGGTGTGGTTCCTATACTCAAAAAGGGTTAAAAATCCTTGCCTGGAAATTATAGATCTGTGAGCTTAACTTCTGTGACTGGGAAAGTATTTCAAAGGTTATTAAGGGATAACATTCAAGAATTCCTTGAGAAGAACATGGTTATCAGCAAAAATCAGCATGGTTTTATGAAGCACAGGTCATGTCAAACTTGATTGCATTCTACGAAGAAGTAAGTAGAAGTATTGATCAGGGTGTTGCAGTGGATGTGATCTATTTGGATTTTGCCAAGGTGTTTGATACAGTTCCACACAACAGATTAGTGTTCAAACTCAAAGAAAGTGGTCTAGATGAAAATTTTAGTTTTTGGATAGAACATTGGCTTAACAATAGAGTAGAGAGAGTTGCTATTAATGGTAAATTTTCAAGCTGGACAGAGGTGGCAAGTGGTGTCCCTCAGGGTTCTGTTCTGGGACCCTTTCTATTTAACCTGTTTATTAGACATGTGCAATTTGTTTTGTTCCGAATGTTAATTCCGACTAATTGCGGGCTATTCGGACATTCGGATACTTACGAATGTCCAAATAGCTGAATTGCCGAATTTCCAAAGTGCAGAAGTTCCGAAATTGCCGAAGTGCCGCAGTTCCGAAGTGCGAAGTTCAGAAGTTGCTGCAGTTCCGAAGTGTCGAAGTGCTGAAGTTAGTCGATTCACCCACCGACCATAAGCAAGTGCCAGAGTAGTCCACCCACAACAAACAGTTATTAGAGCAACCCACCCACAGCAAACAGTGACTGCACCTGGGTATTCCTCTGAGGTGATGGGGCAACACGCTGTGGGGACTTGAGGGCCAAGGCTGGAATGAGGGGGGTGCAGGCCAGCCCTGTAACAAGGGGATCAGTAGGGCAGAGGCCCTGATGCCAGCTCTTCCGCTGGTATAGCCTGCAGGACATCATGCTCTGGACAAGGGAGGGCAGAGGCCAACTGCATTCTGCCCAGCTGCCAGCTCTTCTACTGGGGTGCTTGGGACATAGTCCGGCTCAGTAGCCAGGGGAACGTGGGGGTTAACATCTCCTCTATTAACCCTGGGGCCAAGTTAGGAGTTAGCTGGGGAGGGGAGAATTGGCTTACCTCCTCCTCCTGATACTCCTGCGATGGTAGCTGGGGATCTGGACAGGCTGTCCAGCATCCCAGTGGGTCAGGCACAGAGACCACAGTCCCATCTGCGCCATGTGGAAAATTGGTGTCTTCCCTTGGTAGGGTAAGCTGCCGCTGTGCTCCTCTCCCTGAAACACATGCTGCCGCTGGAGAGGGAGACCGACTGTCTCCACTCCCATAACATTGTCCTGCTGCTGGGGAGAGAGACCAACTTCTTCTGCTCCCTGTAACTCGCACTGCCGCTGGGGAGGAAGGACGACACCTTTGGCTCCCTTGGACTCCCACTGCCCTGGTGGTACCTCCAAGGTATACTAGGACCGACTGGAGCTGAGTAGGTACTGGTAATCCTGCTCCAGTTCCCATTCCTGGATGGCCAATTCAAACAGGTCTTGCTCTAGGTCTTCATCCATAGGAAGATCTAGTATGGTTGCTCTGGGAATAGGTGATTCAAGCTCACGGGAGTATGCAGAGCATAGCAATCCCCAGTGTGATTATAACAGCTCCCTCCAATAACGAGATAAGGCTACGTTTTGAGGGATCAAGAAGAACTGTCTAAAACTTTATTTTACTTGGGACTAGCCCATATGGTCATTACATTAACATTGCTGTGAAAACTCAATAAAATTACAAACAGTCAAATCATAGCAGGCAACATACAGTGACTTATTATAACAAATGGCATATTTTTAAAGGGGTGGGGGAGACAATATTTAACAGAAAATATCTAACGTGCCTGCAGAATTAGCAATATGCAAATCTACCCAAATATGCAAATGAGCAGGCTGGAACGCAACCGGAGCCGCAGTGGAACGCACGCGGCTGGCAGCAAGTCTGTTTACAACACGAGGAGGTTCACACTCGATTTCATCCGGCCGGTGAGAGAGATTTTTACATCTTTTGGACCCTCAGAATTTAGACTTGGCAGCAGCTGCTCTTCATACTTGGGAACTTTATTGTCTTTTATATTAAGTGTGTAAGTTGTAGACAGTGTATTGTTGCAAATTAAATCTTTTACATTTTAAGCAATCTGTCGGCTGCACAATATAAATGACATAGCATTTTAAATTTCTACTATAGTGTGACAATATATTTCTCCCATTTATTCTACCTATTCCTTAGTGTATTGGTTTATGTATATAGCAGAACCTTTACTAGATTACTTTTACTCAGCTATTTTTTTATTTTTCTTGCCCCTATATGGGAAGTAAAGATACAAGTAGCTGATACATTTTCTACCTAATATTGCTACTTTGTGAAATCACATTGCAGTTACTGATATAAATACTATTATAACCGATTGTAGACATATTGTTCCCTACTGGGATCGAACCAAATCCGACATCCAACTGATCCTGGGGGATGACCTTGATTGGTCGGAAGAATTAGCTTTATTACACATCTCCCCACAACCGGTGTCCACCTACAAGAAGTCTATCATGCGCCACCTACTCAACGCAGCCAAATCGCTCATACCAGTATATTGGAAGAAAACAGGCATACCCACACGGGAGGAATGGATCCACAGAGTCGAGGACATCAGGACAGCCGAAGCTCTAAAAGCGGAACTGACGGGCAGGGAGACACAATTTGCTGAAGCCTGGTCACCGTGGTATACCTACCGTGCACGACCATAGGGGGGGTCCGGGAGGTAGACGGGCCGTGGGACAGTAACACGTCCGCAGCACTCACGATACACGCATTAAGCCCCGAGACCACTGTTTCACACCCACTCAATCAGACTGAGACGCTAACATACCACACATATGCCACAAAACGGTCGAGAGACGAACACATCCCTACCGACTGGACGAGCACATAAGCCTACACTCCCTACAGTGACAACCCTAGACTTCATTCTACCACAGCCACGGGAAGACTCTTAGAGATGGCAACCACGCCCCCGCAGAGACCACAACGAAGTGCACCCCGCACAGACACCACCGGGGACTCTACACCACTAATGGGACAACTTTGCGGTAGGGTCTTGGGATGTGTGCAGCAACCCCGAGACACCACAACATACACACGCCAGACTCTTACATCACCTCCTCCCAGAAAACCATGAACAAGTTAGGTCCACGATTACACTAAACCAGGCAAGTAACAGGCAAACTTCCTCACTCTCTACCCCCGTCATGCCGCAACACAACCATGGGAATCTAGTTAGAACATCTGCCTGGAAAACGACCACCCTTCCCGGCCATATAACTACTACCAAACTAGATACTGTAATAGGCTCCCTACGATTAACCACCTATGCCCACTTCAGGGTGGGAGACACAACTGTTCTAAGAGCGAAGCCAATACATAATGGTATGAAACGAGATAGGGGGACACTGACTACACAACGGCCTCGATCCGCACGGATCACCCCCCCCACTACTTTCCCTGTCCCTACACAAAACACCTAACAACACCCCAACACTACTCACTCCTCCACACGATCTCTAGGTAGATCGCCCTTCTCCTTCAAATTGATCTGTACGACATACCCTCATAGACGACGGTCTGGGAATGTACTGCGACCACGGAACCACACTTGTTGTATACCTATGACCGCTATTATGCTTACTTAATCCTAAAACACTCGGACGCTCTCGGTCCCAAAACATATTGACGCTCAGATCCTTTGAACTTCACCCTATAGAACAGGAACACTTTACACAATGTTATTGGTTAAGTAACAAAGCAATAGAACAAAACCTCGTTTACACCTGTACGTAACCATGTTATCTGTAAAAATATTAATCTACTGCATTATTTCACTAACTGTTTCTCGGGGGCCTGCGTGCTCACCATTATCCCTACTTTTCTATTAATAAAATCTTGATTTTCAAAAAAAAATAAAATACTATTATAACCGAGTCCTGCAACCACTATTGTTTATTCAATAGGCACCAAATCTTTAATTTTAATAATGACAGAAGGCGAGTATTTTGCATATCTCTCTTTTCTAACTCCATACAGCAGTAAAGAAACACATAGAAAAAAGAACAAATCACAGGAGACCAGGATGTACATAAGGCAATGTGACCTCATCATTTCCTCTTTCAGAAAGCGACAACAAGCAGAAGTAAATATATAGCAAACAATAAAACTAATAATAACTCCAAGTTCCCATGTGCGAAGGAGCAAACTTCCAAAGAATTCTATACGAACAACGAAAAAGAGTTCAAGGTTGAGACCAATCCGAAGGATAAAATCTCCAATAGTTTCACGTGAACTGCAAATTATCTACAGAGACAAATCATACTGAAAAGAGAATGTGTGACAGGTTTAGACACAGTCACGAACATGTAACTTTAGTTAACGTACCACCTAACATCCCACTGGAGAATATAGTAACTATAATCTGATAACTGAGTAATTGTTATGAGAACTCTAATGAGGATTCCATATTAATGGAAGTACGAACATATCATATAAGCACCAATGTGAGAGGCAAACCTACCTTAGCCCCTGATATCTGCAAAGCAAACGAATAGAAAGGGTGGGCAGCGAAGCGGGGGGGGGGGGGGGGGAAATACTCGCCTCCTGTCATTATTAAAATTAAGATTATTAGTACACTAAAGCTAGCGTAATCTTCAATTTTACCACATGACAGGAGGCTTCGTATTTTGCATTTTTAAAGCTGAAAAAAGAGTATAGAACTAAATAAGAGTCCTACGGTGTGCCGAGAGACCCAGTATTCGGCGTTGTGGGGAGGTCTTCCCCGTTGAGCGCCCACGTATACACCATCTAACGGGAAATTATACAAGACCAAGTCTGACCGTTTGTCAGCAGGATGTTTAGTCCTGTAGGGTGAAAGGAGAACGACCTCCACAACTCATAAGCTGGAGAGGTATGACATTGGGTAGTTGGTATCCTAGAGGATCCTAGTCCCTTGGAAGTCCTCAGGTAGTGATACGGGCTGCAGTTCCGTCTCCATCCTCACATAAGGGATCAAGATGCAGGACCGAACCAGACAGGCTGGGAATGTCCAGATGTAGGGGTAGGGTCATTGCATCCCTGGGATCCCAGATTCCCAAGAGGTCCCCAGCAGCCTGCGATCATCCGCTGACCTGCCAAGAAACCCCCAAAGCGGGTCCAGGTCCCCAGGTAGCCGACCCTCCCGGGATAGAAGATGTAAGTACCCTACGGCTCCGAGAGGAATTGACGGTCATGAATGTAGCAGGAGAAGATAATATCCAAATCAGTCGGCCCCTATGAGATGTGTCTCCCCCGGGAGACGGGTTGATCTTCTGTGAAAAAGACGGGGATCGAAGGAGCCTACCTGACGTTGTCAGATAAACGTGAGTTGGTCCATCCCGGTGGATGTTAAACCTGATCGCCTAATCTGTGGTTACCTGCAGTAGGGTGCAGCTGATCTAGTACTTCTTTATCAATCCATGTATTGTGAAGTATAGGACCAAGAAGAGGTTTCTTCAGGAAGGAAGAGATTCTTTATTGGATCACCGATCGGGACTCAGAGGGACTAATGTCACCAAAATACAGCAAGTTCTGAGCCCCGGACAATAGTGCAGGCTCCTTATATAGGCACATAACTCCTCCCATATTAAGCTCCACCCGCACAATCTCTTGACCAATCAATACAAATAAGAATTAACTTCCTGCTTGACCGCATGGCCTGTCCAGCACAATGGAGGAGGGGAATACTACATCCTGTATTCTTGCACATGCTCCGTACACTACTGATCGTATCTTGCCTCGTGCAACCAACTGATCGATACGTCAGCATATGCACGTACACATGCCACGTGGTAATCTCGGCCTACTAAATTTATTTTTACCGAGATTCCACCACATTCCCCCCTTTGATGCCTCTTGATATTTCACAATTACTTGAGGCATCACTTAACCTTAGTTTGCATACACCGCAAGTTACCTTGAACCAGACCAGACTTATCTTATGATGTGAATCTTCAACACTCATCTTCCTGCATTGGTTCTCCCTGATCTAGAGCCTTATATTTATAAATTGCCATTATCTGTGCAGCAGCCTTCCTCTCTGCTATATTTTCTATCAGGCTTTGCACAGACCTAACTACTAAGGGTATAAGACACGGCAGGAGTAGACACAACATTAAAATCAGTATTACTCCACCTACCACTGCCTTAAGCCCTCCAAACCACTCATACCAGCTACCAAACCAACTACTTGGATTATACCCTTTCCATACCTGAGTAGGCACATGCGCTAGTTTAACCATATGGCTAGTAAGCTCAGCTATTGCTTGCCCTTCGTCATCTATTTGAAGACAGACAATTGCTCAGGTTAAACTTCCCACATACACCTCCCTCTACTGCCAAAAGGTAATCCAAGGCTAATCTATTTTGGTAGACTGCTGTCCTCATCCTGGTATTATGCTTCGCTAGAAGATTGAGCGCTTGTGATGTCTCGTTAGTAATAATCTCAACCACCGCCTGTAATCGTATAATACGGTTGAGCATATAAATAGGGGTTCTATAACCAAATGTACCATCCTCTGCCCACGTGGCTGGCCCATAATAATCTATAATACGCTGGGAGGCCATTCATTATCTTCCCAGGCGCCTATCTCTATGGGTCCCCTTTTCTTCCTATGATTCACATCATACACTTTAACACCTAAAGTCTCACCTGTTTCAATAGGTAACAAGAAGAAGGATGGTTTGAGCATACCCAACACACATGCCCCTTCCCAGTCCTGTGGCAACTCCGAATAGGCTTTCTTACCACAGATCCAGTACAAATTTGCTGGGGCTCTCCAGGTAGATGTGATGGATAGATCAAACCACACATCCTTTAAATTGGCGTATCTAGCAAACGGGTTAGATGGTTCTGAGACATTTGAAGCCGACCACCAAGTTGTATTCTTTGTATCATCATCATAAGCTTTTTGCCCTAGACAAGTTAATTCTCCTACATAAGTATTATACATCATTCCTTTCCTTGCTATGCAAACATAACCTATGATGGAGGTCTTTAATCTCCACTCAGATTTACCTCTAACACTCATATGATAATCGGCTTGTGTAGATATTAATTGGTCAACTGCCTCAGAACCGGACATTACCTCCTTTGCTTCCCAAGGCCATTGGTCTCCCATGTTAGTACCTCCACACACATAGCAGTTGGTAACATTAAGACTACCGGTAATACTTTCAGCTAAATCAATGAACAGGTTTTTAGCATTATGGGGGATCTTATTATCTATGCTCATCTCTTCATAAAAGGAATGGTATACTTGATGAGTCTGGGAGGATACCGTATCAGTCTCTATCCCTATAAACAATACTGTCCCAGGATCTAAACCCGTCCCATATATTTGAAACCCAAATAAATTACCATACTTGTCTAAGAACTTGTCGGGGTTATTTATAAGTATATGGACTGGATTGCATTCCATAGACTTACAATATGGGCTGGTAGGCAACTTAGTCACTATCATGTCCTTGTCTACTGTCTGTCCCCAAGTTGCCCACCCCACACAAGACCAACATGGGCAAAAGTTATAATCTCTATTTGGGCATCTAGGACTCACATATTTATTTTTACTACTGGGACAAATATATTTATCGTTAGACCCATACGTCCTCTCCCATCTAAGATCCCCACATACATTCCACGGCTTTCTACCACTTGATATCGCCTTACACGCATCAAATAACAGAACACCCGAAGAATGTACGGATTCTAACACCGTCTTATTAATTAGGGTCCCCTGAGGATCTCCATTCCTGAGAGTCAACCAAATTGTACGAGGTTGATACTCCGGACTGAAGCACTTAGGTTCTCCTACTCCTAAATGGCACACACTATATTCTATATTTAGGTATCTACATCTTGATACATCTCCTTTACACTCGTATTGTGAATGCCAAATTAGGGTTTGGGAAATATGGTTACCTGTTCTTGTAGTCTTAATGCATACCTCACAGCTAGGAGTGTCGGTACCTCTACCTTCCTGAATATAAAAATACACATAAATAAACAATATCAAGAACACATTTTTCGTCGTCATCCTCAGTCTTCGTCCGTGCGAAGGCACCTCAGCTTCCAGGATGTAAGGGCTGCAGGGAATGGAGTTCTGCTCGTCTTCACAGGAGTCCCTTCGAGACTTTCCTGGCTTATACACTATACGTCGGTGAGCGGACAGGCTTTATTATGGCCTTCTCACTCACGTACCAAATCTCTGAAACAAATAAAATTTTGTAATCCACAAAGTTCCTCGTCACTCCGACTGAGTCGTGCGTTTTAACCGGATCTTGCAGGGATTCTCTGGATCTGCTGTAACTTGCCAAGAATCGACTGCTGCTGGTTTAACCCTGGAGTGATGTATCCACGGAGTCACTTCGGCTACTTTTATCGCTGTAGGGGTAGACAAAAGAACAACATAAGGACCTCTCCACTTGGGCCCTAACGGTACATTATTCCACTCTTTAATCCACACTTGGTCTCCTGGGTGGTAACTATAAACTGGGGGATAAATATTCACAGGTAATCTATCTTGTACCCATTTCTGTACCTCCTCCATAGTCTTACCCAACTCTACAACCTGCTGCCGGGTAATTCCTTCTCCCAACTGACTCAAGTCCCCCCTTAAGTTACCAAGTACGGGAGGTGGTCGCCCATACATGATTTCAAAAGGAGAGAGGCCCATCCTTCTGGTAGGGGTACTGCGGATTCGCAATAGAGCTATGGGTAAGAGAACGTTCCACTTAAGTTGGGTTTCCTGACACATTTTAGCCAACTGATTCTTAATAGTTCTATTCATTCTCTCTACCTTACCAGAATTCTGGGGTCTATATGCCGTATGAAGCCTCCACTTAATACCAAGCATATGAGTCAGTTGTTGTAGGCACTGATGAACAAAAGCTGGACCATTGTCCGATCCTATAGAGCAGGGTAGTCCATATCGGGGTATTATTTCTCGTAGCAGGAATCTCACAACTTCTCCTGCTTTCTCTGTACGAGTAGGACATGCTTCTACCCAGCCTGAATAGGTGCACACAATTACCAACAGGTAACGATGTCCACCCGATTTAGGCATCACTGTATAGTCTATTTGTAAATCGGACATGGGGAGTCCCCCCATCAACTGGACTCCTGGTGGCTTTACTGGTCCTTGTCTTGCATTATTTTTAGCACACGTTACACATCTTCGTACAATGGCCTGAGTCAAGTTGGACAATCTTGGTATGTAGAAATGTTTTCTGAGAGATTCCTCTGTGCTGTCTCTCCCAGAATGTGTCCCATTGTGATAGTTTTGGACAATTTCTACCGCTAGTGATGCTGGAATGACTATTCTTCCATCTTCTAACTGATACCATTTGTTCTCCAAATACTTTCCAGGTTCAGTCTTTAACCACTCCTCTTCTTGAGCTGTATAAACTGGAGTCCATTGAGACAGTGGAGTTGGTATAAGAGCAGCTATATGCCCCACATACTCCTGTCTTCCCGATTCAGCGGCACGCTTAGCTGCACTATCTGCCATCCGATTTCCTTTGGTTACATCACCATCTCCTCTCAGATGCGCTCGACAATGTATGATACCGACTTCTCTCGGCTCCCACACTGCTTCCAATAGTTGTAGGATTTCGGCTGCGTACTTGATGTCTTTGCCTTCTGAATTCAATAGTCCTCTTTCTTTATACAAAGCTCCGTGGGCATGAGTGGTTAAAAACGCATACTTGGAGTCCGTGTAGATGTTCACTCTTAAACCTTCAGCCAATTGTAACGCTCGTGTCAGTGCTATCAATTCTGCCTTTTGTGCTGATGTTCCTTTCGCCAGTGGCCGAGCTTCTATCACCTTGTCAATTGTTGTTACTGCATATCCTGCATAGCGGATCCCTTCTTTCACATAACTACTGCCGTCGGTGTAATATTGAACATCGGGGTTCTGGATGGGAAAATCACGAAGATCTGGTCTACTTGAAAATACTTCATCCATTACTTCCAAACAATCATGTTGACTTTCAGTAGGTTGTGGCAAAAGGGTAGCTGGATTTAAGGTGTTTACAGTCTCTAAATGCACTCTTGGGTTTTCACACAACATTGCTTGATACTTGGTCATACGGCTGTTACTAAACCAATGATTTCCTTTGTAATCCAACAACGTCTGTACTGCATGTGGGACTCGTACATAAAGTTCTTGACCCAGAGTGAGTTTATCGGCTTCAGCTACTAGCAGGGCGGCTGCAGCTACGGCTCTTAGACAAGGTGGAAGTCCGCTGGCCACTGCATCCAGTTGCTTAGACATGTAGGCAACAGGTCTTTGCCATGATCCCAAGTACTGTGTCAATACTCCCACAGCCATTCTTCTTTGCTCATGTACATACAGGTAGAATGGTCGTGTGTTATCAGGTAGACCTAATGCTGGGGCACTCATCAAAGCCTTCTTCACATCTTCAAATGCCGTTTGCTGTTCTTGAGTCCATAAGAAGGGGTCGTGCTCTGTACCTTTGATAGCTGCATACAGAGGTTTTGCCAGTATCGCGTAGCTGGGAATCCATATCCTACAGAAGCCTGCTGCCCCCAAGAATTCTTGCACTTGTCTTCTATTCTTGGGTATCGGTATTTGGCACACAGCTTCTTTTCTCTCTGGCCCCATAATTCTTTGACCTTCAGAGATATGGAATCCCAGATATTTGACAGTTGGCAAACACAACTGAGCCTTCTTTCTAGACACCTTGTATCCTGCCTTCCAGAGAATGTGTAGTAGATCGTGCGTCGCTTGCTGACATATTTCCTTTGTAACTGCTGCTATCAACAAGTCATCTACATACTGTAACAATACACACTCTCCTGGGATGGACTCGAAATCCAGTAGATCTTGACTTAGAGCTGAACCAAATAGGGTAGGTGAATTTTTAAACCCTTGGGGCAGTCATGTCCAGGTCATTTGGCGTTTTGAGCCCGTTATAGCATTTTCCCATTGGAAAGCGAAAATACATTGACTTTCTGCGGCAATTCGGAGGCAAAAGAAGGCATCTTTGAGGTCTAAGACTGTAAAGTAAGTAGCCCCGCCCGGAATTAAAGCAAGCAGGTTATATGGATTGGGTACAACTGGATGTATACTAACAACCGCATCATTGACTGCTCTCAAGTCCTGCACAGGTCGATACTCATCTGTACCGGGCTTTTGAACAGGCAGCAATGGGGTGTTCCAGGGGGAAGTACAGAATTTTAGGATACCATACCGTATGAACTTATCCAGATAAGATTGGATGTTCTTCTTAGCCTTCTGCGGGATGTGATATTGTCTTAGGCTCACTGGATAAACCCCAAGTTTTAGTTCGATTTTAATAGGTGGAATATTGCGGGCCAGTCCTGGTGGGTTGTTCTCTGCCCAAACTCCTGGTATGTTGAATAAGGATTCATCACTCCTAGGGTTTTGGCTAGTCAACGCTGTATAAAGTCGCCACTCTTCTTCCTTTGGTACGGATAATGTCATAATACCTGAAGGTCCATTAAACTTTAAGGATGTTGCTCCATTTGGTAGGAACGTAATCTGCGCTTGTAACTTAGATAGCATATCACGTCCCAGCAATTGGACTGGACATTCAGGCATATAAAGGAATTGATGTTTTACTACGTGGCCTCCCAATGTACAGAGTCGACTTTTAAGAACCGGTTTTTCAGCACTTCTTCCAGTTGCTCCTATTACAGTAATAGTCCTTCCAGATGGAGGAGCAACTAGATTAGTCACCACTGAATGTTCAGCACCAGTGTCGATCATGAACGCACTCCTTTTTCCCCCTATTGATACATCGACCATAGGCTCCGCTCGACCAAGGGGGATGGAGCCCGGTCGGTATCAATAGTCCTCCATGACTGTGTCAGCCAATCCTACAAAGTCCCTGCCTTCTCTATCGCGGGACCTTTGCGCTGCTGGAAAATACCTATCTTCCCTAACACTTCCTCTGTTCCCATTGCTCCCTCTATTACCATTGCTCCCTCCGGGGCCTCCTCTACCTCTCGCTCTGCCTCTAAAGTTTCCATAACCTGTCCTAGGTCTGTCTCTCTCATACTGTTCTCTTCGCGGACACTCATTTCTCCAATGCCCTTCTTCCCTACAGTATGCGCACTGATTTCTACTCAGAGGTTCCTCATTCCACTTACTATCGCCTCTATCTGGGCCCCGTCTATCTACGCCTGCGATCGCTACCGCTAACATATCTGCCTTTCTACGCATCTTGCGCTCTTCCTCTTTCTTACTTTCTGTTTCCCTGTTCATGTATACTTTATTCGCTACCTCCATTAGTTGGGTGATAGACATACCTGCAAACCCTTCTAACTTCTGTAGCTTGCGCTTAATATCTCCGTACGCTTGGCTGACAAAGGCGGAGTTCACCATTCGGGAATTATCTGCGTCTTCCGGATTAAAGGGGGTATACAAGCGGTATGCCTCCAATAATCGGTCATGAAAGACACTGGGCGCTTCATCACTTTTCTGAATCACCTCAACTGTCTTCGACATATTAATGGCTTTCTTTCCTCCAGCTTTCATGCCAGCAATTATAGTGTCTCTATAGGCTCTGAGTTGAACCATATCAGCACCATTTACATTCCAGTCGGGATCGGTGTTAGGATAATGTGTTGCGGCCCATGCTGCTGGATTGGCTTGATTCAAAGCACGGGCTCTATCCTCTAGCGCTTTAATGGCCGCTTGATTAATCCTTGTCCTTTCCTCATTATTGAACAAAGTCATTAATAACTGCTGGCAATCAGCCCATGTCGGGTTATGTGTCTGAACTATCGAGGTGAACAGATCAGTCATAGCTTGTGGTTTCTCAGTGTACGAGGAATTGTGGGTCTTCCAATTCAAGAGATCGGTAGTCGTGAACGGGACATATACGAAGACTGGGTCAGCATGTGCCATTTGACCTGCGGCATCGATATAGGCTGACCCGGGATTCAGACGAAGAGGCATCTGATAATGTTTTAATTGTTGGGTACCGGTCAGTTGTCGGGTTAGTATGGGGCTACGTAGAGGGGCGTCAGTTAGAGGTTCCGGTCGGGGGGTAATAAAGCATGAGGATGTGGGAGCTTGGTTTTGGAAAAAATTAGTAAATAATACACTTCGAGCCGAGCTAGAAGAAGCTTGACCGGAAGTCTGAAGTGGCGCCAAATCAGGATATTCAGATCTAATGGGGGTTGGTTCTGGTTCCGGAAGGGGAGATTTAGTACGAGAGGGGGTGGATTCTGTACTGGAGGAGGAAGCGGAAGTGGATGGGGGCAATGGGGGAAGGGGTGCAGGACTTCCTGCATTCGCGTCACTTCCTCTTAAAGGAAAGTAAGGGGGCGGCAAAGGGATCTCGGACTCAGGGGGCGTGTCCAAAATGGGCCTAACACCAGTCCTAGTGGATAAACAAGTCCTAGCCACCATGAGGCGACATTGCTCCTCGTGGCATGTCTGAATCCATTTTGGCGAGTCATTTACGGCCTGTCTCCAACAATCAATATAAGGAAACTGCCCGTAAAGTTCAGGCCTACCCGATACAGCCACGTGTAAGCGCTGTACCAGAGTTGGATCCAAACTGCCACGTGGCGGCCATGCCGCAACCAAAGTAGGCCACTCCCTAGTACACAAAGTGACTAAACGTACAGGAGACCTTTTAACCCCCAAATCACATGTTTTGAATCCCTTTTTAAAATTCTTCACCATACAACCTAAGGGATCCGGAATCGTTGACTCCGACGCGCCCATACTTATCAATGGAACGTCGTTGACAACGAATACTATGCACGCGTACTATTCAACAGTCACACCCGTTTCCTCTGGCAACAGCACCACGTGGTACGGTTACCAAGTGAAACGTACACAATAACACAATAAACACTCAGGGAATTCCCGTACACACACAGCTGTTACACCAGTCACTAGATAATCAATATTATGCCCTTTGGCGAAACTATACAGTCACCCACGCTATAATTCTCTATATATGAATTACCCGTCTATAACACACCCCAGTAACATCGTCTTTTACAAATAGCGGTTACAGTACGGTTAGCATAGGTCAAAGCACAAGTTAAGGTCACAATACAATTATTAGTGGTTATGGTGTTAAACATGCAATAGACGACAATGATTAGTACTTATATACAGTGTCAGTAAATATACAGGGTTATGGTACCGTGCACTATAATACAGCAACACACTATTAACACTCTCGCTAGACGGCTGAGCTCGCGCTATCTAACAAGATATACACTTTACTAAACAATCTTTAACACATTTACAATTCCCAACTAAACTATTGGCCAGTACCTTGAATGGACTACCTAAAACTATCTACATCCGTTTTGGTTAGCCACACTGCCCAAGCACCACATATAGCGAGCTAGAGGACCGAATTTACACAGACGCCTCTTAGTCGATTACTATCAAAAATCTAGTGGGTTCCAAATTTACACGCCTTCCCACTTAGCCAAGATAGGTTGAGAGCTAGCGAACCAAATTTACACAGACGCCGCTTAGTCTCCCGGTCCCTCCGACCTAGCGAACAAAATATACACCCTAGAACGCTAGTCTAGACAAGACACCGGTGTCCGGCTAGGGCTATTTACACCAGAACCCCGCCTGACTAACAAAATCAAACGGTCTGACTAAAGAGCGTTCGATCGAGCGGTGCGCCTTCGCTCCTTCCCTCCGACAGAGGGGGCAGATTCCATACACAATTCAAACCCCTTATGGGCCTACCGCACAATCGGTATACCCCTAGTGGGTCTGCCGTCTAAAACAGCAGTTGTCTTACCTCCTCGTTCCTGAACCTGAGTTCACACTCATCGACGGGGACACCCCAGCACTTCTTACGTAGAGGCCGATGATCTCCTGGACAACAGACCAGTGGCGCCGAGACGAAGGGAGGTCCACGCAGAAGTTCAGGGGTGCAGCCGTAGAGAACGTGGGCAAAGATAGACCGTCTCACGCCTCTGCCTCTCAGCTACCGTTGAACGATGAGCTTCCCGGCCAATGCACCAAATGATACCGGAGAAACTGAAGGAAGCAAAGCACAGAGAGATGGACACAGGTTTCTTCAGGAAGGAAGAGATTCTTTATTGGATCACCGATCGGGACTCAGAGGGACTAATGTCACCAAAATACAGCAAGTTCTGAGCCCCGGACAATAGTGCAGGCTCCTTATATAGGCACATAACTCCTCCCATATTAAGCTCCACCCGCACATTCTCTTGACCAATCAATACAAATAAGAATTAACTTCCTGCTTGACCGCATGGCCTGTCCAGCACAATGGAGGAGGGGAATACTACATCCTGTATTCTTGCACATGCTCCGTACACTACTGATCGTATCTTGCCTCGTGCAACCAACTGATCGATACGTCAGCATATGCACGTACACATGCCACGTGGTAATCTCGGCCTACTAAATTTATTTTTACCGAGATTCCACCACACCTCCAGACACTCTGTATTACTGCAGATACTCCCCCCAGACACTGACACAGAGCAGAATAGGGACTGTTCCCCCTACATAGGGTCACTTGGCAGATATGGATTGACACCTATCCTAAGGATCCCTGATCAGGGCCGGCGCGTCCATAAGGCGGCACAGGCGGCCGCCTTAGGGCGCCACAGAAGGGGGGCGCAAAAATCCAAATCTCTGGCACCTGGCCAGAGACTTGGATTTTTAAATATTTCTGACACCCTAAGCCCACAGCAGCCGCCCCTCACAACTCACACACTGCCGGTGTTTTGAAGGGCAGAACTGCTGCTACGGAGTCACACTATGGAAGCCTGGATGCTGCAGGGCCTCCCTGAGGCATTGTAACAGCCCTGCAGAGGTTTCATTGGCTGCTGTCTGCAAAGCTCCGCCCCCTTGCTCTGTATCAGCCCTCCCATAACATGATGTATGTCACCAGACCGCGAGGGAGTGGGAAACAAGCTCCCACTCTGAAGGCTGGCTCCAGCTCCTACAGGTAGGAGCTGCCACAACATATATACAGCCTGTTACAGTGAGGAGCACCATGGGGCAGAAAGGAATTAGTAGCTCTCAGCAACAGGAGCTCAGTGTGCATGAGGAGCTACAAGGTCTGATGGTGGATCACCCATGGTGTGTCTCCATGAGTGACTGTGAGTGAGTATCTGGTGTGTGAAAGTGATTGGGTATCAGGGTCTGTGAATGTGAGTGTGTTGTCTGTGTGTGTCAGAGTATAAATGTCTGACTGTGAGTGTGCATGCCCTGCATGCATAATTGTAAGTCTGTGTCTGTATGATTGTGTGCATCTATGAGTGTGACTGTAGGTGTATGCTGTGAGTGTGTATCACTGTAAATGTGTATGAGAATATTTCTGATTGTGATTTTATTTGACTGTAACTGAATGTGTTTGTATGTAATTGTTATGTATATCTCTGAGAATTTATGTTACTGTGTGACTGAGGGCAGTGTGTGTATGACTGTGTGCCCCTATCTGTGAGTGAGTGTTTTGTGACTGTTACACTGTAAGTGTGTAGAGCAGAAGTAGCTGTAAAAGCTTATAAAAGGGTGCACACAGGGAACCTGGAAGGGGTTAATTGACCTAATTGCTATGGGAAGCTAACCATGATGTGAATTGAGGAGAAAGGGGTACATTGCAGAGAAATATGGAATTTTAGTTTAGGAGGGTATAATTGCAAAGAAATAAGGACTTCCAATTTTTGGGAGGCATGGAGTAAACTGCAGGCCTATGTGATTATTAATATTGCTTAGGGAGGGGGTTAATTTTCAGGAGGCTGCCACCAGAAACTCCAGTTATTGAGCTAAGCCCAGCCATGTAGGACCTCACTTATTGGTTAAGAGTTTCAGCTAAGCGCTGTTAGCCAATGAGAGAGTTAATGCGTGGCTGGGCGTAGGTCAGTGGCACTAACCAGAGCTTTCTTGTAGGCATTTCCAGCAGCAGGGGAAGTGTTGCATGCCTATCAGTACCCAGGGAACCAGTGTGTGTGGGGAAGAGGGGGGGGCAGGGGGGGGGGGGGAGCGGCAAAATCAGTTTTTGCCTGTGCAGCCAAAAATCCTTGCACCGGCCCTGTCCCTGATACACACTGACACAGAGCAGAATAGGGACTGTTCCTCCTACATATGGTCACTTGGCAGATATGGATTGACACCTATCCTAAGGATCACTGATACACACTGACACAGAGCAGAATAGGGACTGTTCCCCCTACATAGGGTCACTTGGCAGATATGGATTGACACCTATCCTAAGGATCCCTGATACACACTGACACAGAGCAGAATAGGGACTGTTCCCCCTACATAGGGTCACTTGGCAGATATGGATTGACACCTATCCTAAGGATCCCTGATACACACTGACACAGAGCAGAATAGGAACTGTTCCCCCTACATAGGGTCACTTGGCAGATATGGATTGACACCTATCCTAAGGATCCCTGATACACACTGACACAGAGCAGAATAGGGACTCTTCCCCCTACATAGGGTCACTTGGCAGATATGGATTGACACCTATCGTAAGGATCCCTGATACAAACTGACACAGAGAAGAATAGGGACTGTTCCTCCTACATAGGGTCACCATATAAATAATGAGGGGGGGACCTACTGTCCTCCCCCCTGGCCCCCACCCCTGAGCGGTGGGTGGGGGCCCTAAAAAAAACAATAAGGGGGGACCTACTGTCCCCCCCAGCCCCCACCCCTTAGTGGTGGGTGGGGGCCCTAAATAAAATCCCCCCCAATCAAAGGTGACTAGGGGTCCCCAAGCCCCTAGTCACCCACCCCCCCACCCCCAAAAAAGTTACCCCCTACCTACCCCCCTCACCCTAATAAATAGTGAAGGGGGAATAAAATAACTAACCTGTAAAGAAAAATTCAACTTACCATTTGACGTCTTCTTTTTTCTAAAATCTTATTTTTTCAGCCCCAAAAAGGCCAAATAAAAAGCCATAAGAACCGACGCAATTTAAAAAAAAAAAAAAACGAGTGCAAAAAAAAATTATCCATCTTTACCATTGGAGGGCTCTGCGCAGACTGAACTCTGCAGGGAGGGGGAAGGCTTATAAAGCCTTGCCACTCCCTGCAAGTAGGCTAAGAACACTCTGATTGGCTGGTTTAAGCCAATCAGAGTGCTCTTTGTCATTTTACACAGCGTGGGAAAGTTCTTTGGAATTTTCCCACGCTGTGTAAAATGACAAAGAGCACTCTGATTGGTGGGCTTGGAATCTAACCAATCAGAGTGCTCTGTGTCATTTTACACAGCGTGGGAAAATTCCAAAGAACTTTCCCACGCTGTGTAAAATGACAAAGAGAATTCTGATTGGTGGGCTTGGAATCTAACCAATCAGAGTGTTCTGTGTCATTTTACACAGCGTGGGAAAGTTCTTTGGAATTTTCCCACGCTGTGTAAAATGACACAGAGCACTCTGATTTGTTAGATTCCAAGTCACCAATCAGAGTTCTCTTTGTCATTTTACACAGCGTGGGAAAATTCCAAATAACTTTCCCACGCTGTGTAAAATGACACAGAGTA
Source organism: Pelobates fuscus (assembly GCF_036172605.1). Taxonomy (NCBI): domain Eukaryota; kingdom Metazoa; phylum Chordata; class Amphibia; order Anura; family Pelobatidae; genus Pelobates; species Pelobates fuscus. Next base: position 92,161,222 of record NC_086324.1, read on the forward strand.
CTGTGATTGGTGGGCTTGGAATCTAACCAATCAGAGTGCTCTGTGTCATTTTACACAGCGTGGGAAAGTTCTCTGGAATTTTCCCACGCTGTGTACAACGACAAAGAGCACTCTGATTGGTGGGCTTGGAATCTAACCAATCAGAGTGTTCTGTGTCATTTTACACAGCGTGGGAAAGTTCTTTGGAATTTTCCCACGCTGTGTAAAATGACAAAGAGCACTCTGATTGGCTTAAACCAGACAATCAGAGTGTTCTTAGCCTAATTGCAGGGCGTGGCAAGGCTTTATAAGCCTTCCCCCGCCCTGCAGAGCTCAGTCTGCGCGGAGCCCTCCATGGGTGAAGATGGATTCTTTTTTTTGCGCTCGTTTTTTTTTTTTTTTTTTATTGCGTCGGTTCTTATGGCTTTTTATTTGGCCTTTTTTGGGGCTGAAAAAATAAGATTTTAGAAAAAAGAAGACGTCAAATGGTAAGTTGAATTTTTCTTTACAGGTTAGTTATTTTATTCCCCCTTCACTATTTTTTAGGGTGAGGGGGGTAGGTAGGGGGTAACTTTTTTGGGGTGGGGGGGGTGGGTGACTAGGGGCTTGGGGACCCCTAGTCACCTTTGATTGGGGGGGATTTTTATTTAGGGCCCCCACCCACCACTCAGGGGTGGGGGCTGGGGGGGACAGTAGGTCCCCCCCTTATTGTTTTTTTTAGGGCCCACACCCACCGCTCAGGGATGGGGGCCAGGGGGGGAGGACAGTAGGCCCCCCCACATTATTTTTATGGCCCCCATCCAAAGCGCAGGGGTGAGGGCCGGGGGGTAGGACAGTAGGTCCCCCCCCTCATTATTTTTATGGCCCCCACCCACCGCGCAGGGGTGGGGGTGGGGGGAGGACAGTAGGTCCCCACCCCTCATTGTTTTTATGGCCCCCACCCACCTGGCAGGGGTGGGGGCGGGGGGAGGACAGTAGGTCCCCCCTCATTATTTTTATGGCCCCCACCCACCGCGCAGGGGTGGGGGTGGGGAGAGGACAGTAGGTCCCCACCCCTCATTGTTTTTATGGCCCCCACCCACCTGGCAGGGGTGGGGGCGGGGGGAGGACAGTAGGTCCCCCCTCATTATTTTTATGGCCCCCACCCACCGCGCAGGGGTGGGGGTGGGGAGAGGACAGTAGGTCCTCCCCCATTGTGATTTATGGCCCCCACCCACCGTGCAGGGGTGGGGGCCGGGGGAAGGACAGTAGGCCCCCCCTCATTATTTTTATGGCCCCCACCCACCACGCAGGGGTGGGGCCGGGGGGAGGACAGTAGGTCCCCCCTCATTATTTTTATGGCCCCCACCCACCACGCAGTAGGTGTCCCCCCCAGTGTGTATCAGGGTCCCTGAGGACAGGTGTCAATCCATATCTGCCAAGTGACCCTATGTAGGGGGAACAGTCCCTATTCTGCTCTGTGTCAGTGTGTATCAGGGATCCTTAGGATAGGTGTCAATCCATATCTGCCAAGTGACCCTATGTAGGGGGAACAGTCCCTATTCTGCTCTGTGTCAGTGTGTATCAGGGATCCTTAGGATAGGTGTCAATCCATATCTGCCAAGTGACCCTATGTAGGGGGAACAGTCCCTATTCTGCTCTGTGTCAGTGTGTATCAGGGATCCTTAGGATAGGTGTCAATCCATATCTGCCAAGTGACCCGATGTAGGGGGAACAGGAATGATTTAGGAATGTTAGGTGATTTCTGCCCTTTATGGATTAAAACCAGACTCTGCATTAACTGTGTAATTTTCCATGGGAGTTTTGCCATGGATCCCCCTCCGGCATGCCACAGTCCAGGTGTTAGTCCCCTTGAAACAACTTTTCCATGACTATTGTGGCCAGAAAGAGTCCCTGTGGGTTTTAAAATTCGCCTGCCCATTGAAGTCTATGGCGGTTCGCCCGGTTCGCCGGTTCGCCGGTTCGCGAACGTTTGCGGAAGTTCGCATCCGCCGTTCGCGAACCGAAAATTTTGTGTTTGCGACATCACTAATTGCTGATTGTCAATAGAGACAGTCAGATCTAGAAAGTTAAGAGTCTTCCCACCAAACTCCAATGTAAACCTTAAGTTGAGATCGTTTTCATTGAGAAGAGCTACAAAGAGATCAAATTCCATAGATGTTCCTTTCTATATTATTATGATATCATCTATGTATCTAGCCCATAGATGTATCATTGGGGTAAATTATGAAAATTTAGATGATCTTACAACTACTTCCTCCCACCAACCCAGGTGCAGGTTTGCATATGATGGAGCACAAGCTGTCCCCATAGCTGTTCCCTGCACCTGGTGGTAGTACTTGTCGTTGAAGAGGAAGTTGTTGTGTGTTAGGATAAATCTCAGTAGGTTTAAAACAAACTCGGAGTGTGCTAAGTAGCTAGTTCCTCTTTTTTCCAAGTAGTGCTGGACGTGTCGTATACCCTCCTCATGGGGTATAGAAGAATAAAGAGCTTCCACATCCAGACTACATAGGTTTACAGGTTCGGGGAGCTTGAGGTTAGACAGGAGTGCCAAGGTCTATTTGGTGTCCTGAATGAAGGATGGTAGGGATTCCACAAACGGGCGTAGAATCTTGTCTAGGTAAATGCTCCCGTTTTGGGTAAGGTTGTTTACACCTGACACAATTGGGCGTCCCAGGGGGTCCAATTTATTTTTGTGGATCTTAGGTAAGCAGTAGAAGGTTGCTATCCTTGGATATCTATTCAGGATGAATTCATATTCATCCCTGGATAGCAACCCTCCACTGCGACCCATGTCTAGAATCCGTTTGTACTCTTCCAAAAAGGTATTTGTCGGATCCTTATGAAGCACACAATAGGTTTCCTTGTCGTCAAGTATTTTAAGGGCCATTTTTACATAGTTAGATGATTGCGTGATAACGATGTTTCCACCCTTATCTGCAGGTTTGATGACAATTTCCCTATCATCTTTCAGGGACTTCAAAGCCTTACGTTCATGTTTTGTCAGGTTCATATTTGGGTAGAGGTCAAGATCTGTATTCTTGATATCTTCAATTTTGAACTCGACTGCTTCCAGGAACAGTTCAATGTTTCTGAAATTGCCAATGTGAGGTGTAAACCTACTTTTTGGTTTCAAGTTCGTCTGGTTAACCGGAGTGGTAGTGTCATTCTCTTCTAATAGTGATACTAGGGTCATGAGGCCCTCATAGTCTCTATCAGATAGACCTAATTCTCTAGCTTTCTTGTCAGCCTGCAGTTGGTGGTATTTGCAGAGGGCCAGTTTTCTGACAAACAGGTGTAGGTCTTTAATCCATATAAATTTGTTATGTGCTGGTACTGGCACAAAAGATAGGCCTTTTTTCAATACACTGATTTCATGAGGATTTAAGTTATGGTCTGAGAGATTAATTATTTGGGTCTGGTTATTTAATACCGTCTTCTCCTTTTGCACCTGGGTTGGTGGGAGGAAGTAGTTGTAAGATCATCTAAATTTTCATCGTTTACCCCAATGATACATCTATGGGCTAGATACATAGATGATATCATAATAATATGGAAAGGAACATCTATGGAATTTGATCTCTTTGTAGCTCTTCTCAATGAAAACGATCTTAACTTAAGGTTTACATTAGAGTTTGGTGGGAAGACTCTTAACTTTCTAGACCTGACTGTTTCTATTGACTATCAGCAATCTATGCAGACAACCCTTTTCAAAAAACCCACAGCCTCCAATAGCTTACTATATTGGGACAGTTTCCATCCAAAACCCTTTAAACAAGGCATTCTGATAGGCCAATACTTAAGGGCTCGCAGGAACTGTAGTACCGTGCAGGAATTTAAAATCCAAGCAGACATCTTGCGACAACACTTTAAGGATAAAGTTTACCCTAACCGGTGCCTTAAGAAAGCCTATAGGAGAGCTATAGAATCAGAAAGAGAGACACTACTGGCAAATAACGTACCGGTCATTCCCACTAACCCCCCACCACGCATGATTGCTACCTATGATGCTGGATGGGACAGAGTAAAGTTAGGAATCCAAAAATTCTGGCCATCACTAATGAGAGACACACACCTCAAACAAATTTTAGGTCCAAACATTGACATGACAGCAAGGAGAGGCAAAAATTTGAGAGACCTCTTAGTACCGAGTCCCTAACAATCACAACGACCTCAAACTCAAACCTGGCTGAGCACACCTATTGCCGGGACATTCCAATGTGGGCGATGCGTCGCATGCAAATATATTAAACGTGACTCTAAAAAATATCTGACAGCGAAAATCAACAAATTTTTAACATCATTTCATTCTTCAACTGCAACACCGCAGGTTTAGTGTATCTTCTTACCTGCGAATGTGATTGCAAATATGTAGGCAAAACTTTCCGCCCCTTCAAAGAAAGAATCAAAGAACACGTCCGATCACCTAAACTGAGTGTTGAAACCCCCATTAGCCGCCACCTGAAAGAACATCATTCAGGCAAATCACATGGCTTACACTTCTGTGGGATAGAACTTGTAAAACGGGACAAGAGAAGGGGTGACTATGATAAGTTTTTAAGACAACGGGAAAGCTTCTGGATATGCAGGCTGAAGATCCTACAACCTAGAGGACTGAATGAAGGGTTCTCATTTGCACCTTTTATTTAATGCATCTTTACTACACTTTAACAATATCACCTCTTGTATCTCTTGGCTGAAATTGAGAGATATGTGAGTAGTAAAATGCTTTATTTTAACAGGTCTTACCTGACCTGATGTACAATACACAGTAATCTATGAAACATCATTAATGATTACAAACAATCATAAATTTATTAACTAATAAGTTACTAGTTAATAATTCACTTGCAAAATTGCATGTTCAAACTAATGACATTCTTGCCCGGACAATCTGGTTGATTTTACGTTCTTATGAACTACACATTTACTTTATATCTTTGAATCATAGGCTTATAAGGGGTTAATTCCCTCATGCCAAAAGGGCTGGCTGTCAGTTACCTCCCAGGCACCACCCAGAACTCAGACTGTCTGACATACATCCTGACATCATTCTCTCTGAGGGGCTGGCCTTAGGAAGGTTTAAAAAGAGGCGCCAACCTTACAGTTGGTTAGCTCTTGATAAAGGCGCATGTTAGCGCCGAAACGCGCGTTGAGCACTATCGACATTACTGTCCTACTGAGGATCACTTTTTAGCTTATGAGCGTCTATCAACAATATCGTCCTACTTAGGATCACTGTTTTAGCTTATGATCACTATCGGATTGAGCATTGCTGTTACTTATGAGTGCTACTGATACTATTATATTCTTCTACTTTAGAATTAATATCGAGCTCAGTTAGCATTAAGCGTTTGCTGATCAGTAGCTTTTATCCAGGCTTGGGGTTTATACTCTCTGGGATTTACTAGGGCTTATCTATTTTTAACTTAGATGTCTAGCCGTTTTGCTGAAGGAGAATTTTACCTTTACCTTTATCCTCAGTATGCTGTACGAATATCTATGTTTTATAAGCCTCTAGCTCACCTAGGAATCATTCACACGAATATTGAATGGGGTTATTCAGTAAAAGTACTCCTGATACTCAACCCACTAAGGGTGCCTGTGTATACCTAGCAGGAATTTGGAGTAACTTAAGACTTCGTTTATTACCCTACCTCCACTTATTATACGTCTTTCATTGGTTTGTGCTCTAGAGAATGAGTGTATTAAGAGGTGTCCAGGCTTACACTTTTGATCACATTATCTATGCGGTATTATTTGCCGTTCACTCTCTATTTTTCTCTCAGTTCTCTGGTAGCCCACTTTGCTCTTTGGGGACCACTCGGAATATTATAACTGGGGAGACAGTGTTACTTACCGACTCTATTATTAGTTTGACGTACACTGCTCCCTTTATATTCCTGTATATCCTCTGCAATTTACCACAATGATATTAGCCTAGCCTGTATCCATTTTAGGACTACTGTAACAATAATTTATATGCAGTTGTTACATATTGCTCCTTTAAAGTTTATGCAAACAGTCTCGATCTCTTAGGGGATTTTTTTCTTATCTCCTTTCTAGTCACACTTTGCATAACCGGACTTGCGGGTATTATATCCGCTTTGTTGTTGCACTACGGTTTCTCCTTAGCTGTTCTAAACAATAAATGGTTTAAATTGTGAACCCTGTTCACGTTGTCAAGTAATATCATTTTTTTTTTTTTATCTATGGACCAGTCAGCACTTGGAAATCTTTTACTGTAAGTTCCTGCTATTGACTTAAGGCTCCATCAGTTCTTTATGACTATTTATACTATGAGAATTTCTATGTGTGGTTAGATCATTGATTATACTTTCGTCACTGTTCATATTATTCTTCCACACCTTTTACTTTGTGTGTTGTTCGTTTCCTCCCTCAAGAGGAACTAATAAAGATTTATAAGTACTATAATTAAGTTCAATTTATGCTCCATTATTGGCAATTTTTTGCAATTTACTGATGGAGCAAATACTTTTTGGGGTTAGATTCTGATTATGGGTGTATTGTTTTCCTTTCACCTATTTCAGTTTTTCCTTATGCCAATGTTTATATTACACCTCCTCATTTGCAATGTGTACTCAGGCCCGGACTGGCCTACTGGGATATTGATATTTTTAGAGGCTTTCTCCTGGCAATTCTTCCTATTAACCCATACTTGTTCAGTAATTTTTTTAATTGTGCTGTTACTTTTTTTTTGCAATTTCTCTGAGCATTGCACGGTCTGACCTTGGGGTGAAGTTGCTGGTACGTCCACTCGTGGTAAAATTGGAAGCTATTTTGAATGTTTTCCACTTTTGAACAACCTTTCTCACTGTAGAATTATCAACTTTAAACTGTTTTGGAATGACCATATAACCCTTCCAAGCTTGATGGGCAGTAACAATTGCATCTCTATGCTGATCTCTTTCCTCCATGGCATTGTGTTAACATACACCTGAATGCTCTAGACCAGCAAACTTCAGCTTTTATTAAGGTGGCCACACTTGGTGATGATCAATTAACCCCTTAAGGACTGGGCTGTTTTTGCGATGTTGTACATTTGCGACCAGGCCTCTTTTTACACTTTTGTGGTGTTTGTGTTTAGCTGTAATTTTCCGCTCTATCATTTACTGTTCCTATACAAATTATATGTTGTTTTTTTCAGGACAAAATAGGCTTTCTTTACATACCATTATTTATATAATCTCATGTAATTTAATTTAAAAAAAAGATAAAGAAATATGATGAAAAACAATGAAAAAAATAAGTTTTTTGACTTTTACTTGAAAAATCTTTTACTCATCTAGAAAACTGAAAAAAAACCTGCTAAATAAATTCGAAATTTTGTCCTTTTTTAAAAAAAATACCCAATGTTTACATGCTTTTTTGCTTTTTTTTTTTGCAAGTTATAGGGCTATAGGTACAAGTAGGATATTGTGGTTTCAAAACATAAATTTTTTCAAATTTATCAATAGTGACATTGTAACACTATTATCTGTCTAAATTCTCTGAATAACACCCCACATGTACATATTTTTTTTTAAAGTAGACAACCCAGGGTATTCAATATGGGGTATGTCCAGTCTTTTTTAGTAGCCACCTAGTCGCAAACACTGGCCAAAGTTAGCGTTCATATTTGTTTGTGTGTGAAAAAGTAAAAAACTAAATTGAACGCTAATTTTGGCCAGTGTTTGTGACTACAAAAAAAGACTGGACATACCCCATTTGCAATACCTTGGGTTGTCTTCTTTTGCAAATGGTATGCCATCATGGGGGTAATTCTCATTCCTGGGCTACCATACGCTTTCAAAGGCAACGTAACCAACCAGGCCATTTTCAATGTAAAAATATTTGACCCATATATTTGACCCTGTAACTTTCAAAAACGCTATAAAATCTGTACATGGGGGTACTGTTAAACTCGTGAGACTTTGCTGAACACAAATATTAGTGTTTCAAAACAGGAAAACGTATCACAACAATTATATCATCAGTAAAAGTGCTGTTTGTTTGTGAAAATTGCTAAAAAAAAGTCACTTTCACTGACAATATCATCGCTGTGATAGGTTTTACTGTTTGGAATCACTAATATTTGTATTCAGCAAAGTCTCTCGAGTAAAACGTACCGTTTTACTCGAGAGACTTTGCTGAATACAAATATTAGTGATTCCAAACAGTAAAACCTATCACAGCAATGATATTGTCAGTGAAAGTGACTTTTTTTTGCATTTTTCACACACAAACAGCACTTTTACTGATGATATAATTGTTGTGATACGTTTTCCTGTTTTGAAACACTAATATTTGTGTTCAGCAAAGTCTCCCGAGTTTAACAGTACCCCCATGTACAGATTTTAGGGTGTCATAGAAAGTTACAGGGTAAAATACAGTGCTAGCAAATTAAATTCTCTGCAATTTCGGCCTGGGTTGGCAGGCAGGTCCCTCAAATTGCAATTAATAAAATTATTTAATTATGTAAAAATATTACATAAATACGCACGTAGAATTTAAATATATATGCATATTTATATATTTGAAGTCTACGTGTATATTTATATAATTATTTATGTAATTTTGTATATAAACAAATGTATATTTCGTATTATTTTTATTTATATATCTATATATATATATATATACACACACAATTTCATTCTAAGTGTATTTTGATATAAATGTATATATTTTAATATCAAAATACAGTTAGAATAAAATTTCATATAGATATACAATTGTTTTAATTTTTATTATTATTTTAAATTTTTTTTATTTAATTTAATTTACTTATTATTTGTATTTTATAATAATATATATATACAATATATATATAGTTTTATATATATTATATATATGTGTGTCATTTAATTATAAGTGTATTTTTATATTAATATATGTACATATTAATATAAAAATACACATAGTATGATATTATATATATGATATATAGACATATATTATATAGATATAATATATGTCTATATATCATATATATACACACATATATAATTTTTTTTTATTATTAACATTAACTTTATTTTTTCTTTGATTTTACACTAGCAGGGAGACTGCCTGTCAGCACAGACAGTCCCCCTGCAGGCAGACACATGGACACCTATTGTGACCATGTGATCGCTCTGTTGAGCGATCACATGGCCCCAGGGGTCCTATTTCGCCATGGGGAAACTGTCTGGGCTGCAGGCAGTCTCCCCACAACGGGAGCACCGCCGATCGCCACCGGGGGAACGACGGCGATCGGGTAAGTACATCTTAAAGTCAGGACGGTTCAGGACCGTCATCGGTCAGCAACGCAAAAATGCCGATGACGGTCCTGAACCGTCCTCAGTCCTTAAGGGGTTAATCAATGACATTTGATTAGCAGCACCTGGGTGCTACCTAGCCTCTTAATTCCTATGGAAGGAGTAAGATTGTGCAATTGAGTCAGGGTGAGTCATTCTCTCTGAGGGGCTGGCCTTAGGAAGGTTTAAAAAGAGGCGCCAACCTTACAGTTGGTTAGCTCTTGATAAAGGCGCATGTTAGCGCCGAAACGCGCGTTGAGCACTATCGACATTACTGTCCTACTGAGGATCACTTTTTAGCTTATGAGCGTCTATCAACAATATCGTCCTACTTAGGATCACTGTTTTAGCTTATGATCACTATCGGATTGAGCGTTGCTGTTACTTATGAGTGCTACTGATACTATTATATTCTTCTACTTTAGAATTAATATCGAGCTCAGTTAGCATTAAGCGTTTGCTGATCAGTAGCTTTTATCCAGGCTTGGGGTTTATACTCTCTGGGATTTACTAGGGCTTATCTATTTTTAACTTAGATGTCTAGCCGTTTTGCTGAAGGAGAATTTTACCTTTACCTTTATCCTCAGTATGCTGTACGAATATCTATGTTTTATAAGCCTCTAGCTCACCTAGGAATCATTCACATGTATATTGAATGGGGTTATTCAGTAAAAGTACTCCTGATACTCAACCCACTAAGGGTGCCTGTGTATACCTAGCAGGAATTTGGAGTAACTTAAGACTTCGTTTATTACCCTACCTCCACTTATTATACGTCTTTCATTGGTTTGTGCTCTAGAGAATGAGTGTATTAAGAGGTGTCCAGGCTTACACTTTTGATCACATTATCTATGCGGTATTATTTGCCGTTCACTCTCTATTTTTCTCTCAGTTCTCTGGTAGCCCACTTTGCTCTTTGGGGACCACTCGGAATATTATAACTGGGGAGACAGTGTTACTTACCGACTCTATTATTAGTTTGACGTACACTGCTCCCTTTACATTCCTGTATATCCTCTGCAATTTACCACAATGATATTAGCCTAGCCTGTATCCATTTTAGGACTACTGTAACAATAATTTATATGCAGTTGTTACATATTGCTCCTTTAACGTTTATGCAAACAGTCTCGATCTCTTATGGGATTTTTTTCTTATCTCCTTTCTAGTCACACTTTGCATAACCGGACTTGCGGGTATTATATCCGCTTTGTTGTTGCACTACGGTTTCTCCTTAGCTGTTCTAAACAATAAATGGTTTAAATTGTGAACCCTGTTCACGTTGTCAAGTAATATCATTTTTTTTTTTTATCTATGGACCAGTCAGCACTTGGAAATCTTTTACTGTAAGTTCCTGCTATTGACTTAAGGCTCCATCAGTTCTTTATGACTATTTATACTATGAGAATTTCTATGTGTGGTTAGATCATTGATTATACTTTCGTCACTGTTCATATTATTCTTCCACACCTTTTACTTTGTGTGTTGTTCAGGGCCGTCTTTAACGCGGGGCAAACGGGGCAGCTGCCCCGGGCCCAGTTACTCCTGGGGGGCCCAAAGCAGCTGCCCCGTGGCCCCGCCCATAGCCTGCATAAGAAAAATTCCCTCCCTACCCATGGGCCCGCGGTGCTTGTATTGCGGCTGCACCGGGGCCCATACTCTAAGGGTGCTCACCGGGTGGCCAATACACTTAGGGCCACCCGGTGAGCACTTTTCAGCACGGGCCCGGTCGGATGCTGTGGCCGTTTAACAGCACGACCGGGCCTCCTGCTTTACGGCAGCCTGGGAGGAAGTGACGTCTGGGAGTCACTTCCTCCCTCAGAGATGATGACCCGCGCGGGAGGGAGGCTGAGCCAGGAGGCAGCGAGGAGGTGGACTGAGCAAAGAGAGCCAGTCCCCAACTCCCAACCACCCAAGGCAGCACACTGAACCCCAGGGAAGGTAGGAAACTGGAGGGGGGCTTTACAGTTTGCCCATGTGTATTTACAGTTTGCCCATGTGTATTTACAGTTTGCCCATCAGTATGTGTGTGTTTATGTCTGTCAGTAGGACTGTGTGTGTCAGTGTGTGTGTGTGTGTCAGTCTGTCTGTCACTAGGTCTGTGTTTGTGTCTGTCAATAGGTGTGTGTGTGTGTGTCTTGTCTGTCACTAGGTCTGTGTTTCTGTCTGTCACTAGGTCTGTGTGTGTGTCTGTCACTAGGTCTGTGTGTGTGTCTGTCACTAGGTCTGTGTTTGTGTCTGTCAATAGGTCTGTGTGTGTGTCAGTAGGTATGTGTATGTGTGTCAGTTTGTCTGTGTGCCTGTCAGTAGGTCTGTGTGTGTGTGTCTGTCAGTAGGTCTGTCTGTGTGTGTGTGTCAGTGTGCCAGTATGTCTGCCTGGGTATTAGTATGTCTGTGTGTGTGTGTCACTATGTCTGTCTGTGTGTGTGTCTGTGAATGTATGTCAGTATGTCTCAGTATGTGTCTGTGTGTGTGTCAGCATGTCTGTCAGTGTATGTGTCGGTATCCATATGTCAGTATGTATGTGTCAGTTTGTCTGTCTATATGTGTCTGTATATCTGTGTGTCTGTATGTGTATCAGTGTGTATCTGTATGCTGTCTTTGTGTGTTTCGGTGTATCTGTGTGTGTGTCTGTGTATCTGCATGTGTGTATATGTGTCTGTATATCTACATGTGTGCCAGTGTGTATATCGGTGTGTCTGCATGTTTTTCAGTGTGTGTGTGTGTGTGTATAAATATCTATGTGTGTGAGTGTGTGAATGCGGAGATGTATGCACATATACAAACACTACATACAAATGCACCCCGGCATTCAAACTCCAACACTACGTACAAACACACACCAAAATTATATGTAAACACACCCCTGCATTCAAAAACCAACACTACACATAAATACATGCATGCAAGTACGCCAACACCACATACATTCCATACAAAAACCTGTTTACATTCAAACACATAAAAACAGCTTAGTGCTAAATACAAACCTTCAAACATGGGTAAATGGTAGAGCCCCAGCTGTCAATGCATTGCTGGAGTTGCACGACAGATGGGGAACTACCTTTTAATCACCCGTGCGATAGGGAGGCTCAAAAAAATTCTTGCACCTCTCTACATTAGGACTGCCACTGCGTTGGGGTGGAGGACGGGATTGCACACCTGGGGAGAGGGTACCAGGGGGCCCAAGCAAATGCTTTGCCCAGGGTCCAATCAATATTAAAGACGGCCCTGGTGTTGTTCGTTTCCTCCCTCAAGAGGAACTAATAAAGATTTATAAGTACTATAATTAAGTTCAATTTATGCTCCATTATTGGCAATTTTTTGCAATTTACTGATGGAGCAAATACTTTTTGGGGTTAGATTCTGATTATGGGTGTATTGTTTTCCTTTCACCTATTTCAGTTTTTCCTTATGCCAATGTTTATATTACACCTCCTCATTTGCAATGTGTACTCAGGCCCGGACTGGCCTACTGGGATATTGATATTTTTAGAGGCTTTCTCCTGGCAATTCTTCCTATTAACCCATACTTGTTCAGTAATTTTTTTAATTGTGCTGTTACTTTTTTTTTGCAATTTCTCTGAGCATTGCACGGTCTGACCTTGGGGTGAAGTTGCTGGTACGTCCACTCGTGGTAAAATTGGAAGCTATTTTGAATGTTTTCCACTTTTGAACAACCTTTCTCACTGTAGAATTATCAACTTTAAACTGTTTTGGAATGACCATATAACCCTTCCAAGCTTGATGGGCAGTAACAATTGCATCTCTATGCTGATCTCTTTCCTCCATGGCATTGTGTTAACATACACCTGAATGCTCTAGACCAGCAAACTTCAGCTTTTATTAAGGTGGCCACACTTGGTGATGATCAATTAACCCCTTAAGGACTGGGCTGTTTTTGCGATGTTGTACATTTGCGACCAGGCCTCTTTTTACACTTTTGTGGTGTTTGTGTTTAGCTGTAATTTTCCGCTCTATCATTTACTGTTCCTATACAAATTATATGTTGTTTTTTTCAGGACAAAATAGGCTTTCTTTACATACCATTATTTATATAATCTCATGTAATTTAATTTAAAAAAAAATAAAGAAATATGATGAAAAACAATGAAAAAAATAAGTTTTTTGACTTTTACTTGAAAAATCTTTTACTTATCTAGAAAACTGAAAAAAAACCTGCTAAATAAATTCGAAATTTTGTCCTTTTTTAAAAAAAATACCCAATGTTTACATGCTTTTTTGCTTTTTTTTTTGCAAGTTATAGGGCTATAGGTACAAGTAGGATATTGTGGTTTCAAAACATAAATTTTTTCAAATTTATCAATAGTGACATTGTAACACTATTATCTGTCTAAATTCTCTGAATAACACCCCACATGTACATATTTTTTTTTAAAGTAGACAACCCAGGGTATTCAATATGGGGTATGTCCAGTCTTTTTTAGTAGCCACCTAGTCGCAAACACTGGCCAAAGTTAGCGTTCATATTTGTTTGTGTGTGAAAAAGTAAAAAACTAAATTGAACGCTAATTTTGGCCAGTGTTTGTGACTACAAAAAAAGACTGGACATACCCCATTTGCAATACCTTGGGTTGTCTTCTTTTGCAAATGGTATGCCATCATGGGGGTAATTCTCATTCCTGGGCTACCATACGCTTTCAAAGGCAACGTAACCAACCAGGCCATTTTCAATGTAAAAATATTTGACCCATATATTTGACCCTGTACGGGAGACTTTGCTGAACACAAATATTAGTGTTTCAAAACAGGAAAACGTATCACAACAATTATATCATCAGTAAAAGTGCTGTTTGTTTGTGAAAATTGCTAAAAAAAAGTCACTTTCACTGACAATATCATCGCTGTGATAGGTTTTACTGTTTGGAATCACTAATATTTGTATTCAGCAAAGTCTCTCGAGTAAAACGTACCGTTTTACTCGAGAGACTTTGCTGAATACAAATATTAGTGATTCCAAACAGTAAAACCTATCACAGCAATGATATTGTCAGTGAAAGTGACTTTTTTTTGCATTTTTCACACACAAACAGCACTTTTACTGATGATATAATTGTTGTGATACGTTTTCCTGTTTTGAAACACTAATATTTGTGTTCAGCAAAGTCTCCCGAGTTTAACAGTACCCCCATGTACAGATTTTAGGGTGTCATAGAAAGTTACAGGGTAAAATACAGTGCTAGCAAATTAAATTCTCTGCAATTTCGGCCTGGGTTGGCAGGCAGGTCCCTCAAATTGCAATTAATAAAATTATTTAATTATGTAAAAATATTACATAAATACGCACATAGAATTTAAATATATATGCATATTTATATATTTGAAGTCTACGTGTATATTTATATAATTATTTATGTAATTTTGTATATAAACAAATGTATATTTCGTATTATTTTTATTTATATATCTATATATATATATATATACACACACAATTTCATTCTAAGTGTATTTTGATATAAATGTATATATTTTAATATCAAAATACAGTTAGAATAAAATTTCATATAGATATACAATTGTTTTAATTTTTATTATTATTTTAAATTTTTTTTATTTAATTTAATTTACTTATTATTTGTATTTTATAATAATATATATATACAATATATATAGTTTTATATATATTATATATATGTGTGTCATTTAATTATAAGTGTATTTTTATATTAATATATGTACATATTAATATAAAAATACACATAGTATGATATTATATATATGATATATAGACATATATTATATAGATATAATATATGTCTATATATCATATATATACACACATATATAATTTTTTTTTATTATTAACATTAACTTTATTTTTTCTTTGATTTTACACTAGCAGGGAGACTGCCTGTCAGCACAGACAGTCCCCCTGCAGGCAGACACATGGACACCTATTGTGACCATGTGATCGCTCTGTTGAGCGATCACATGGCCCCAGGGGTCCTATTTCGCCATGGGGAAACTGTCTGGGCTGCAGGCAGTCTCCCCACAACGGGAGCACCGCCGATCGCCACCGGGGGAACGACGGCGATCGGGTAAGTACATCTTAAAGTCAGGACGGTTCAGGACCGTCATCGGTCGGCAACGCAAAAATGCCGATGACGGTCCTGAACCGTCCTCAGTCCTTAAGGGGTTAATCAATGACATTTGATTAGCAGCACCTGGGTGCTACCTAGCCTCTTAATTCCTATGGAAGGAGTAAGATTGTGCAATTGAGTCAGGGTGAGTCATTCTCTCTGAGGGGCTGGCCTTAGGAAGGTTTAAAAAGAGGCGCCAACCTTACAGTTGGTTAGCTCTTGATAAAGGCGCATGTTAGCGCCGAAACGCGCGTTGAGCACTATCGACATTACTGTCCTACTGAGGATCACTTTTTAGCTTATGAGCGTCTATCAACAATATCGTCCTACTTAGGATCACTGTTTTAGCTTATGATCACTATCGGATTGAGCGTTGCTGTTACTTATGAGTGCTACTGATACTATTATATTCTTCTACTTTAGAATTAATATCGAGCTCAGTTAGCATTAAGCGTTTGCTGATCAGTAGCTTTTATCCAGGCTTGGGGTTTATACTCTCTGGGATTTACTAGGGCTTATCTATTTTTAACTTAGATGTCTAGCCGTTTTGCTGAAGGAGAATTTTACCTTTACCTTTATCCTCAGTATGCTGTACGAATATCTATGTTTTATAAGCCTCTAGCTCACCTAGGAATCATTCACATGTATATTGAATGGGGTTATTCAGTAAAAGTACTCCTGATACTCAACCCACTAAGGGTGCCTGTGTATACCTAGCAGGAATTTGGAGTAACTTAAGACTTCGTTTATTACCCTACCTCCACTTATTATACGTCTTTCATTGGTTTGTGCTCTAGAGAATGAGTGTATTAAGAGGTGTCCAGGCTTACACTTTTGATCACATTATCTATGCGGTATTATTTGCCGTTCACTCTCTATTTTTCTCTCAGTTCTCTGGTAGCCCACTTTGCTCTTTGGGGACCACTCGGAATATTATAACTGGGGAGACAGTGTTACTTACCGACTCTATTATTAGTTTGACGTACACTGCTCCCTTTACATTCCTGTATATCCTCTGCAATTTACCACAATGATATTAGCCTAGCCTGTATCCATTTTAGGACTACTGTAACAATAATTTATATGCAGTTGTTACATATTGCTCCTTTAACGTTTATGCAAACAGTCTCGATCTCTTAGGGGATTTTTTTCTTATCTCCTTTCTAGTCACACTTTGCATAACCGGACTTGCGGGTATTATATCCGCTTTGTTGTTGCACTACGGTTTCTCCTTAGCTGTTCTAAACAATAAATGGTTTAAATTGTGAACCCTGTTCACGTTGTCAAGTAATATCATTTTTTTTTTTTATCTATGGACCAGTCAGCACTTGGAAATCTTTTACTGTAAGTTCCTGCTATTGACTTAAGGCTCCATCAGTTCTTTATGACTATTTATACTATGAGAATTTCTATGTGTGGTTAGATCATTGATTATACTTTCGTCACTGTTCATATTATTCTTCCACACCTTTTACTTTGTGTGTTGTTCAGGGCCGTCTTTAACGCGGGGCAAACGGGGCAGCTGCCCCGGGCCCAGTTACTCCTGGGGGGCCCAAAGCAGCTGCCCCGTGGCCCCGCCGCCCATAGCCTGCATAAGAAAAATTCCCTCCCTACCCATGGGCCCGCGGTGCTTGTATTGCGGCTGCACCGGGGCCCATACTCTAAGGGTGCTCACCAGGTGGCCAATACACTTAGGGCCACCCGGTGAGCACTTTTCAGCACGGGCCCGGTCGGATGCTGTGGCCGTTTAACAGCACGACCGGGCCTCCTGCTTTACGGCAGCCTGGGAGGAAGTGACGTCCGGGAGTCACTTCCTCCCTCAGAGATGATGACCCGCGCGGGAGGGAGGCTGAGCCAGGAGGCAGCGAGGAGGTGGACTGGGCAAAGAGAGCCAGTCCCCAACTCCCAACCACCCAAGGCAGCACACTGAACCCCAGGGAAGGTAGGAAACTGGAGGGGGGCTTTACAGTTTGCCCATGTGTATTTACAGTTTGCCCATGTGTATTTACAGTTTGCCCATCAGTATGTGTGTGTTTATGTCTGTCAGTAGGACTGTGTGTGTCAGTGTGTGTGTGTGTGTCAGTCTGTCTGTCACTAGGTCTGTGTTTCTGTCTGTCACTAGGTCTGTGTGTGTGTCTGTCACTAGGTCTGTGTGTGTGTCTGTCACTAGGTCTGTGTTTGTGTCTGTCAATAGGTCTGTGTGTGTGTCAGTAGGTATGTGTATGTGTGTCAGTTTGTCTGTGTGCCTGTCAGTAGGTCTGTGTGTGTGTGTCTGTCAGTAGGTCTGTCTGTGTGTGTGTGTCAGTGTGCCAGTATGTCTGCCTGGGTATTAGTATGTCTGTGTGTGTGTGCCACTATGTCTGTCTGTGTGTGTGTCTGTGAATGTATGTCAGTATGTCTCAGTATGTGTCTGTGTGTGTGTCAGCATGTCTGTCAGTGTATGTGTCGGTATCCATATGTCAGTATGTATGTGTCAGTTTGTCTGTCTATATGTGTCTGTATATCTGTGTGTCTGTATGTGTATCAGTGTGTATCTGTATGCTGTCTTTGTGTGTTTCGGTGTATCTGTGTGTGTGTCTGTGTATCTGCATGTGTGTATATGTGTCTGTATATCTACATGTGTGCCAGTGTGTATATCGGTGTGTCTGCATGTTTTTCAGTGTGTGTGTGTGTGTGTATAAATATCTATGTGTGTGAGTGTGTGAATGCGGAGATGTATGCACATATACAAACACTACATACAAATGCACCCCGGCATTCAAACTCCAACACTACGTACAAACACACACCAAAATTATATGTAAACACACCCCTGCATTCAAAAACCAACACTACACATAAATACATGCATGCAAGTACGCCAACACCACATACATTCCATACAAAAACCTGTTTACATTCAAACACATAAAAACAGCTTAGTGCTAAATACAAACCTTCAAACATGGGTAAATGGTAGAGCCCCAGCTGTCAATGCATTGCTGGAGTTGCACGACAGATGGGGAACTACCTTTTAATCACCCGTGCGATAGGGAGGCTCAAAAAAATTCTTGCACCTCTCTACATTAGGACTGCCACTGCGTTGGGGTGGAGGACGGGATTGCACACCTGGGGAGAGGGTACCAGGGGGCCCAAGCAAATGCTTTGCCCAGGGTCCAATCAATATTAAAGACGGCCCTGGTGTTGTTCGTTTCCTCCCTCAAGAGGAACTAATAAAGATTTATAAGTACTATAATTAAGTTCAATTTATGCTCCATTATTGGCAATTTTTTGCAATTTACTGATGGAGCAAATACTTTTTGGGGTTAGATTCTGATTATGGGTGTATTGTTTTCCTTTCACCTATTTCAGTTTTTCCTTATGCCAATGTTTATATTACACCTCCTCATTTGCAATGTGTACTCAGGCCCGGACTGGCCTACTGGGATATTGATATTTTTAGAGGCTTTCTCCTGGCAATTCTTCCTATTAACCCATACTTGTTCAGTAATTTTTTTAATTGTGCTGTTACTTTTTTTTTGCAATTTCTCTGAGCATTGCACGGTCTGACCTTGGGGTGAAGTTGCTGGTACGTCCACTCGTGGTAAAATTGGAAGCTATTTTGAATGTTTTCCACTTTTGAACAACCTTTCTCACTGTAGAATTATCAACTTTAAACTGTTTTGGAATGACCATATAACCCTTCCAAGCTTGATGGGCAGTAACAATTGCATCTCTATGCTGATCTCTTTCCTCCATGGCATTGTGTTAACATACACCTGAATGCTCTAGACCAGCAAACTTCAGCTTTTATTAAGGTGGCCACACTTGGTGATGATCAATTAACCCCTTAAGGACTGGGCTGTTTTTGCGATGTTGTACATTTGCGACCAGGCCTCTTTTTACACTTTTGTGGTGTTTGTGTTTAGCTGTAATTTTCCGCTCTATCATTTACTGTTCCTATACAAATTATATGTTGTTTTTTTCAGGACAAAATAGGCTTTCTTTACATACCATTATTTATATAATCTCATGTAATTTAATTTAAAAAAAAATAAAGAAATATGATGAAAAACAATGAAAAAAATAAGTTTTTTGACTTTTACTTGAAAAATCTTTTACTCATCTAGAAAACTGAAAAAAAACCTGCTAAATAAATTCGAAATTTTGTCCTTTTTTTAAAAAAATACCCAATGTTTACATGCTTTTTTGCTTTTTTTTTTGCAAGTTATAGGGCTATAGGTACAAGTAGGATATTGTGGTTTCAAAACATAAATTTTTTCAAATTTATCAATAGTGACATTGTAACACTATTATCTGTCTAAATTCTCTGAATAACACCCCACATGTACATATTTTTTTTTAAAGTAGACAACCCAGGGTATTCAATATGGGGTATGTCCAGTCTTTTTTAGTAGCCACCTAGTCGCAAACACTGGCCAAAGTTAGCGTTCATATTTGTTTGTGTGTGAAAAAGTAAAAAACTAAATTGAACGCTAATTTTGGCCAGTGTTTGTGACTACAAAAAAAGACTGGACATACCCCATTTGCAATACCTTGGGTTGTCTTCTTTTGCAAATGGTATGCCATCATGGGGGTAATTCTCATTCCTGGGCTACCATACGCTTTCAAAGGCAACGTAACCAACCAGGCCATTTTCAATGTAAAAATATTTGACCCATATATTTGACCCTGTACGGGAGACTTTGCTGAACACAAATATTAGTGTTTCAAAACAGGAAAACGTATCACAACAATTATATCATCAGTAAAAGTGCTGTTTGTTTGTGAAAATTGCTAAAAAAAAGTCACTTTCACTGACAATATCATCGCTGTGATAGGTTTTACTGTTTGGAATCACTAATATTTGTATTCAGCAAAGTCTCTCGAGTAAAACGTACCGTTTTACTCGAGAGACTTTGCTGAATACAAATATTAGTGATTCCAAACAGTAAAACCTATCACAGCAATGATATTGTCAGTGAAAGTGACTTTTTTTTGCATTTTTCACACACAAACAGCACTTTTACTGATGATATAATTGTTGTGATACGTTTTCCTGTTTTGAAACACTAATATTTGTGTTCAGCAAAGTCTCCCGAGTTTAACAGTACCCCCATGTACAGATTTTAGGGTGTCATAGAAAGTTACAGGGTAAAATACAGTGCTAGCAAATTAAATTCTCTGCAATTTCGGCCTGGGTTGGCAGGCAGGTCCCTCAAATTGCAATTAATAAAATTATTTAATTATGTAAAAATATTACATAAATACGCACGTAGAATTTAAATATATATGCATATTTATATATTTGAAGTCTACGTGTATATTTATATAATTATTTATGTAATTTTGTATATAAACAAATGTATATTTCGTATTATTTTTATTTATATATCTATATATATATATATACACACACACACAATTTCATTCTAAGTGTATTTTGATATAAATGTATATATTTTAATATCAAAATACAGTTAGAATAAAATTTCATATAGATATACAATTGTTTTAATTTTTATTATTATTTTAAATTTTTTTTATTTAATTTAATTTACTTATTATTTGTATTTTATAATAATATATATATACAATATATATAGTTTTATATATATTATATATATGTGTGTCATTTAATTATAAGTGTATTTTTATATTAATATATGTACATATTAATATAAAAATACACATAGTATGAGATTATATATATGATACATAGACATATATTATATAGATATAATATATGTCTATATATCATATATATACACACATATATAATTTTTTTTTATTATTAACATTAACTTTATTTTTTCTTTGATTTTACACTAGCAGGGAGACTGCCTGTCAGCACAGACAGTCCCCCTGCAGGCAGACACATGGACACCTATTGTGACCATGTGATCGCTCTGTTGAGCGATCACATGGCCCCAGGGGTCTATTTCGCCATGGGGAAACTGTCTGGGCTGCAGGCAGTCTCCCCACAACGGGAGCACCGCCGATCGCCACCGGGGGAACGACGACGATCGGGTAAGTACATCTTAAAGTTAGGACGGTTCAGGACCGTCATCGGTCGGCAACGCAAAAATGCCGATGACGGTCCTGAACCGTCCTCAGTCCTTAAGGGGTTAATCAATGACATTTGATTAGCAGCACCTGGGTGCTACCTAGCCTCTTAATTCCTATGGAAGGAGTAAGATTGTGCAATTGAGTCAGGGTGAGTCATTCTCTCTGAGGGGCTGGCCTTAGGAAGGTTTAAAAAGAGGCGCCAACCTTACAGTTGGTTAGCTCTTGATAAAGGCGCATGTTAGCGCCGAAACGCGCGTTGAGCACTATCGACATTACTGTCCTACTGAGGATCACTTTTTAGCTTATGAGCGTCTATCAACAATATCGTCCTACTTAGGATCACTGTTTTAGCTTATGATCACTATCGGATTGAGCGTTGCTGTTACTTATGAGTGCTACTGATACTAATATATTCTTCTACTTTAGAATTAATATCGAGCTCAGTTAGCATTAAGCGTTTGCTGATCAGTAGCTTTTATCCAGGCTTGGGGTTTATACTCTCTGGGATTTACTAGGGCTTATCTATTTTTAACTTAGATGTCTAGCCGTTTTGCTGAAGGAGAATTTTACCTTTACCTTTATCCTCAGTATGCTGTACGAATATCTATGTTTTATAAGCCTCTAGCTCACCTAGGAATCATTCACATGTATATTGAATGGGGTTATTCAGTAAAAGTACTCCTGATACTCAACCCACTAAGGGTGCCTGTGTATACCTAGCAGGAATTTGGAGTAACTTAAGACTTCGTTTATTACCCTACCTCCACTTATTATACGTCTTTCATTGGTTTGTGCTCTAGAGAATGAGTGTATTAAGAGGTGTCCAGGCTTACACTTTTGATCACATTATCTATGCGGTATTATTTGCCGTTCACTCTCTATTTTTCTCTCAGTTCTCTGGTAGCCCACTTTGCTCTTTGGGGACCACTCGGAATATTATAACTGGGGAGACAGTGTTACTTACCGACTCTATTATTAGTTTGACGTACACTGCTCCCTTTACATTCCTGTATATCCTCTGCAATTTACCACAATGATATTAGCCTAGCCTGTATCCATTTTAGGACTACTGTAACAATAATTTATATGCAGTTGTTACATATTGCTCCTTTAACGTTTATGCAAACAGTCTCGATCTCTTAGGGGATTTTTTTCTTATCTCCTTTCTAGTCACACTTTGCATAACCGGACTTGCGGGTATTATATCCGCTTTGTTGTTGCACTACGGTTTCTCCTTAGCTGTTCTAAACAATAAATGGTTTAAATTGTGAACCCTGTTCACGTTGTCAAGTAATATCATTTTTTTTTTTTATCTATGGACCAGTCAGCACTTGGAAATCTTTTACTGTAAGTTCCTGCTATTGACTTAAGGCTCCATCAGTTCTTTATGACTATTTATACTATGAGAATTTCTATGTGTGGTTAGATCATTGATTATACTTTCGTCACTGTTCATATTATTCTTCCACACCTTTTACTTTGTGTGTTGTTCAGGGCCGTCTTTAACGCGGGGCAAACGGGGCAGCTGCCCCGGGCCCAGTTACTCCTGGGGGGCCCAAAGCAGCTGCCCCGTGGCCCCGCCGCCCATAGCCTGCATAAGAAAAATTCCCTCCCTACCCATGGGCCCGCGGTGCTTGTATTGCGGCTGCACCGGGGCCCATACTCTAAGGGTGCTCACCAGGTGGCCAATACACTTAGGGCCACCCGGTGAGCACTTTTCAGCACGGGCCCGGTCGGATGCTGTGGCCGTTTAACAGCACGACCGGGCCTCCTGCTTTACGGCAGCCTGGGAGGAAGTGACGTCCGGGAGTCACTTCCTCCCTCAGAGATGATGACCCGCGCGGGAGGGAGGCTGAGCCAGGAGGCAGCGAGGAGGTGGACTGAGCAAAGAGAGCCAGTCCCCAACTCCCAACCACCCAAGGCAGCACACTGAACCCCAGGGAAGGTAGGAAACTGGAGGGGGGCTTTACAGTTTGCCCATGTGTATTTACAGTTTGCCCATGTGTATTTACAGTTTGCCCATCAGTATGTGTGTGTTTATGTCTGTCAGTAGGACTGTGTGTGTCAGTGTGTGTTTGTGTGTCAGTCTGTCTGTCACTAGGTCTGTGTTTGTGTCTGTCAATAGGTGTGTGTGTGTGTGTCTTGTCTGTCACTAGGTCTGTGTTTCTGTCTGTCACTAGGTCTGTGTGTGTGTCTGTCACTAGGTCTGTGTGTGTGTCTGTCACTAGGTCTGTGTTTGTGTCTGTCAATAGGTCTGTGTGTGTGTCAGTAGGTATGTGTATGTGTGTCAGTTTGTCTGTGTGCCTGTCAGTAGGTCTGTGTGTGTGTGTCTGTCAGTAGGTCTGTCTGTGTGTGTGTGTCAGTGTGCCAGTATGTCTGCCTGGGTATTAGTATGTCTGTGTGTGTGTGCCACTATGTCTGTCTGTGTGTGTGTCTGTGAATGTATGTCAGTATGTCTCAGTATGTGTCTGTGTGTGTGTCAGCATGTCTGTCAGTGTATGTGTCGGTATCCATATGTCAGTATGTATGTGTCAGTTTGTCTGTCTATATGTGTCTGTATATCTGTGTGTCTGTATGTGTATCAGTGTGTATCTGTATGCTGTCTTTGTGTGTTTCGGTGTATCTGTGTGTGTGTCTGTGTATCTGCATGTGTGTATATGTGTCTGTATATCTACATGTGTGCCAGTGTGTATATCGGTGTGTCTGCATGTTTTTCAGTGTGTGTGTGTGTGTGTATAAATATCTATGTGTGTGAGTGTGTGAATGCGGAGATGTATGCACATATACAAACACTACATACAAATGCACCCCGGCATTCAAACTCCAACACTACGTACAAAGGTGCTTCAATCTACTGCATATTTACATTTGTTATTTTATGTGTATTTTTGACACTCTGGGCTGCTAAAAGATAGGGGTAAGTGGAACTCCAATTTTGTTGTATATACTATTGTCTGTTTTGGGTTCCACCCCCATAGTGCCCATTAGTGCCTATACCTTTTTAAAAAATTTTATACAATAAATATATTTTGCATCCAAATTCTGGAGTCGCATCTATCTGGATCACCTGGATCGTTAGCCAGTACTGGCACCCCTGAGCCTGTTTTACAGAGCCTGGTACGGCTCTGGAGAATGTGAGTGA
Source organism: Pelobates fuscus (assembly GCF_036172605.1). NCBI lineage: Eukaryota > Metazoa > Chordata > Amphibia > Anura > Pelobatidae > Pelobates > Pelobates fuscus. The sequence goes on from NC_086324.1 coordinate 92,185,794, forward strand.
GAGTCACATACTTACCTACTACACATTTTTTATTATACAGTTTACACTATGTTGTTGTTTTTTATTGTTTTTCTATTGTAGTTTATACCCAAGTCCAGCTCCACGCTGTTTGCAATACAGTCCAGTCCCATATTGGTCCTATATTGGTAATATTACAAATTTTTGCTGTGATCACATTGGGGAGGTGTATATACTGGTAAATGTTTCTTTTTGCACTACGTACAAACACACACCAAAATTATATGTAAACACACCCCTGCATTCAAAAACCAACACTACACATAAATACATGCATGCAAGTACGCCAACACCACATACATTCCATACAAAAACCTGTTTACATTCAAACACATAAAAACAGCTTAGTGCTAAATACAAACCTTCAAACATGGGTAAATGGTAGAGCCCCAGCTGTCAATGCATTGCTGGAGTTGCACGACAGATGGGGAACTACCTTTTAATCACCCGTGCGATAGGGAGGCTCAAAAAAATTCTTGCACCTCTCTACATTAGGACTGCCACTGCGTTGGGGTGGAGGACGGGATTGCACACCTGGGGAGAGGGTACCAGGGGGCCCAAGCAAATGCTTTGCCCAGGGTCCAATCAATATTAAAGACGGCCCTGGTGTTGTTCGTTTCCTCCCTCAAGAGGAACTAATAAAGATTTATAAGTACTATAATTAAGTTCAATTTATGCTCCATTATTGGCAATTTTTTGCAATTTACTGATGGAGCAAATACTTTTTGGGGTTAGATTCTGATTATGGGTGTATTGTTTTCCTTTCACCTATTTCAGTTTTTCCTTATGCCAATGTTTATATTACACCTCCTCATTTGCAATGTGTACTCAGGCCCGGACTGGCCTACTGGGATATTGATATTTTTAGAGGCTTTCTCCTGGCAATTCTTCCTATTAACCCATACTTGTTCAGTAATTTTTTTAATTGTGCTGTTACTTTTTTTTTGCAATTTCTCTGAGCATTGCACGGTCTGACCTTGGGGTGAAGTTGCTGGTACGTCCACTCGTGGTAAAATTGGAAGCTATTTTGAATGTTTTCCACTTTTGAACAACCTTTCTCACTGTAGAATTATCAACTTTAAACTGTTTTGGAATGACCATATAACCCTTCCAAGCTTGATGGGCAGTAACAATTGCATCTCTATGCTGATCTCTTTCCTCCATGGCATTGTGTTAACATACACCTGAATGCTCTAGACCAGCAAACTTCAGCTTTTATTAAGGTGGCCACACTTGGTGATGATCAATTAACCCCTTAAGGACTGGGCTGTTTTTGCGATGTTGTACATTTGCGACCAGGCCTCTTTTTACACTTTTATAGTGTTTGTGTTTAGCTGTAATTTTCCGCTCTATCATTTACTGTTCCTATACAAATTATATGTTGTTTTTTTCAGGACAAAATAGGCTTTCTTTACATACCATTATTTATATAATCTCATGTAATTTAATTTAAAAAAAAATAAAGAAATATGATGAAAAACAATGAAAAAAATAAGTTTTTGACTTTTACTTGAAAAATCTTTTACTCATCTAGAAAACTGAAAAAAAACCTGCTAAATAAATTCGAAATTTTGTCCTTTTTTAAAAAAAATACCCAATGTTTACATGCTTTTTTGCTTTTTTTTTTGCAAGTTATAGGGCTATAGGTACAAGTAGGATATTGTGGTTTCAAAACATAAATTTTTTCAAATTTATCAATAGTGACATTGTAACACTATTATCTGTCTAAATTCTCTGAATAACACCCCACATGTACATATTTTTTTTTAAAGTAGACAACCCAGGGTATTCAATATGGGGTATGTCCAGTCTTTTTTAGTAGCCACCTAGTCGCAAACACTGGCCAAAGTTAGCGTTCATATTTGTTTGTGTGTGAAAAAGTAAAAAACTAAATTGAACGCTAATTTTGGCCAGTGTTTGTGACTACTAAAAAAGACTGGACATACCCCATTTGCAATACCTTGGGTTGTCTTCTTTTGCAAATGGTATGCCATCATGGGGGTAATTCTCATTCCTGGGCTACCATACGCTTTCAAAGGCAACGTAACCAACCAGGCCATTTTCAATGTAAAAATATTTGACCCATATATTTGACCCTGTAACTTTCAAAAACGCTATAAAATCTGTACATGGGGGTACTGTTAAACTCGGGAGACTTTGCTGAACACAAATATTAGTGTTTCAAAACAGGAAAACGTATCACAACAATTATATCATCAGTAAAAGTGCTGTTTGTGTGTGAAAATTGCTAAAAAAAAGTCACTTTCACTGACAATATCATCGCTGTGATAGGTTTTACTGTTTGGAATCACTAATATTTGTATTCAGCAAAGTCTCTCGAGTAAAACGTACTTTTACTGATGATATAATTGTTGTGATACGTTTTCCTGTTTTGAAACACTAATATTTGTGTTCAGCAAAGTCTCCCGAGTTTAACAGTACCCCCATGTACAGATTTTAGGGTGTCATAGAAAGTTACAGGGTAAAATACAGTGCTAGCAAATTAAATTCTCTGCAATTTCGGCCTGGGTTGGCAGGCAGGTCCCTCAAATTGCAATTAATAAAATTATTTAATTATGTAAAAATATTACATAAATACGCACGTAGAATTTAAATATATATGCATATTTATATATTTGAAGTCTACGTGTATATTTATATAATTATTTATGTAATTTTGTATATAAACAAATGTATATTTCGTATTATTTTTATTTATATATCTATATATATATATATACACACACACACAATTTCATTCTAAGTGTATTTTGATATAAATGTATATATTTTAATATCAAAATACAGTTAGAATAAAATTTCATATAGATATACAATTGTTTTAATTTTTATTATTATTTTAAATTTTTTTTATTTAATTTAATTTACTTATTATTTGTATTTTATAATAATATATATATACAATATATATAGTTTTATATATATTATATATATGTGTGTCATTTAATTATAAGTGTATTTTTATATTAATATATGTACATATTAATATAAAAATACACATAGTATGATATTATATATATGATATATAGACATATATTATATAGATATAATATATGTCTATATATCATATATATACACACATATATAATTTTTTTTTATTATTAACATTAACTTTATTTTTTCTTTGATTTTACACTAGCAGGGAGACTGCCTGTCAGCACAGACAGTCCCCCTGCAGGCAGACACATGGACACCTATTGTGACCATGTGATCGCTCTGTTGAGCGATCACATGGCCCCAGGGGTCCTATTTCGCCATGGGGAAACTGTCTGGGCTGCAGGCAGTCTCCCCACAACGGGAGCACCGCCGATCGCCACCGGGGGAACGACGACGATCGGGTAAGTACATCTTAAAGTTAGGACGGTTCAGGACCGTCATCGGTCGGCAACGCAAAAATGCCGATGACGGTCCTGAACCGTCCTCAGTCCTTAAGGGGTTAATCAATGACATTTGATTAGCAGCACCTGGGTGCTACCTAGCCTCTTAATTCCTATGGAAGGAGTAAGATTGTGCAATTGAGTCAGGGTGTGTTAGTTTTTCACACATGGCCAGGGCCGGCGCTACCTGTTAGGCGGACTAGGCAGCCTCCTAGGGCGCCCCTTGGGAAGGGGCGCCGCCAGGAGCGCCGGCCCCCCTCATGCTGCAGCCGCCCGAGCGCTCTGCAGAGAGCCTCAGGCGGCTGCAGCTTTGCCCGGGCTTGTTGCGTCCATGAGGGCGCACCGCCCGGGCGCAGCATGAGGAGAGGGACTAACAGGAGGGAAGCACTCAGCGCTCCCTCCTTTCACTCCCTCACTGTAGCGTGGCCGAGCGCTGTATGGTCCGCGGGTACAGGGAGCATCTGTCTCCTGTACCCGGCCGGACTAACAGGAAGTGAACACTGAGTGTTCACTTCCTGTTAGTCCGGCCGGGTACAGGAAACAAAAGCTCCCTGTACCCGCGGACCGATACAGAGCTCGGCCACGCTACATCATAGGTAGGGGAGGGAGGGAGAGGAGAAAGAAACAGGGAGGGAGGGAGGGGGGGGGGAAGAAACAGGGAGGGGGGGAGAGAAAGAAACAGGGAGGGGGGGAGAAAGAAACAGGGAAGGGGGAGAAAGAAACAGGGAGGGGGGAAGAAAGAAACAGGGAGGGGGGAGAAAGAAACAGGGAGGGGGAGAAAGAAAGAGGGAGGGAGGGGGGGAGAAAGAAACAGGGAGGGATGGGGGAAGAAAGAAACTGACAGGGGGAAGGGAGGAAGAAAGAAACTAACAGGGAGGGGGGGAGAAAGAAACTAACAGGGAGAGGGGGAAGAAAGAAACTAACAGGGAGGGGGGAAGAAAGAAACTAACAGGGGGGTGGGGGGAAAGAAACTAACAGGGAGGGGGGAAAGAAACCAACAGGGAGGTGAGGGGGAAGAAACTAACAGGGAGGGGGGAAGAAACTAACAGGGGGGGGAGAAACTAACAGGGAGGGGGGTAAGAAACTGACAGGGGGGGAGAAAGAAACTGACAGGGGGAGAAAGAAACTGACAGGGAGGGGGGGGGGGAGAAACTGACAGGGAGGGGGGGGGAGAAAGAAACTGACAGGGGGGGGGGAGAAAGAAACTGACAGGCACACAGAAAAACACACAATGCATTACACACACAATGCAACCCTTACACACAATGCATCCCTTACACACACAGAAACACACAATGCATTCCTTACACACACTCAATGCACCCCTTACACACACTCAAAGCACCCCTTACAGACTCACACACTTCATCCCTTACATACACAGAAACACACCTTGCAGCCCTTACACATACAAACACAAATTCACACAATGCATTCCTTACACACAAATCAGAACTTCCCCTACACACTCCACCCTCTGTGAACAAACTCATTGGTGGACCCTGGGACCCAGACCTTGAGCTGTGTAAAGGGCCCCCAAAAAATGGAGCTGCTTCCCGTTCTCCCAAAACATTGATTTTTGTGACCACAGTTACAAACAGCCTCCAGAGAGCCGTTTCTACACCAGACCAGTGGAGCCAGACTGCAGCTAGAGCCCATCATCATCATCATCTGGTTGTAAGTAGGAAATCTAGTATATTATTTGTGGCACTAATCTCTAATTTACCTCACATTAAAGAAACACTATGGTCCCCAGAACCACTGCAGCTTAATGTAGTGGTTCTGGTGTCTATAGCCTGTCCCTGCAGGCCTTTTAATGTAAACACGGCGGCACTGCAGCACTAGCGTTAGTTAACATGGCAGGTCATATGGGTGGGGCAATGTGATGTCACGGGAGGGGGAGGAGGGGGGCGGCCAATCTTTACTTTTGCGTAGGGCGGCAAAAATCCTTGCACCGGCCCTGCACATGGCTTCTCCATTTCAGCTTTTTTTTTGTTAAATAAATCATGACACGGTGAAATATTTCATGTGCTGTTATCTGAGGTTCTATTGACCTATTTTTAAGACCTGCTAAGGAACAGATTATTGTTATTCTGTCCTTATAAAAGAGGGTGGACTTTCTTTTTAGGAATTAAAGAGGGTGTACTTTCTATATCCCATGACACAATGGAATATAGGGCTGGCATATATTTTTAGAGGGCTTCTTTATATTCCCAATTCAGCCCTATGTGTGCCCTTGCTGTTTGTTGACTAAACTAGATTGTGACGTACTTTGCTAAATATTTGATATCAAATTTACAAGAAAACAGATCACATTAAAAAAACATTTTACACAAGTAATAAGTGACAGTCAATGTAATATTCAATGGTGTATGTTTTTTAGAGAGGTTCCCTATTAATGAACACTTCTCTGTTGTTTATTTATTTATTCAGTTTACAGTACGTGGCACCAATTCAGATAACAAGAGCAGAGATACAAGCCTAGCATTAAACTACAGCCCAATGTCCTTACTACCCAGTAAGGATTTTGGCTGCAAGGATAAAGACGCTTACCCAATATAAGTCTTTGCCTGTGTAGGCCAGTTTCTCTGTTAACCCCCTTTTGCTCCTCTTACCCAAACTTTTACCCCTTTCTTGTACCTTTCCCCTTTTGTGGATTTCAAACCCCCCTTCTTAATATTTAACCCAACTTTAACTCCTACCCCCGTTATTTAATATGTATCTCCTACTCCCGTTAGTGTAAATTATCCTCTTTTTGCCCTCCTTGTGTCACCTTTAAATCTCTTACCCCTTTTGGTTGCTTACTCCTGTGCGTCTCTTAACCCCTACGTGTATCTTAATGCCTGCGTGTCTCCTGACCCTTTTGTATCATTTACGAGCCCTATGTGTCTGTCAACTCTCCATACCTTTATTAACAGCACCCCCCTTGTTCTTTCAACATTTTATATTTCTTGATTTCCACTCTTTTGCGTACTCTCTCAACCTGACTGTGGCGTGGCCTTGCAGACCATGGTAAAGGATCTTGTTATGTTAGATAATAGTGTGTTTAATGTGATTGTTTGTTGGTAAATGTTTTGTGTGCTCTCCTGTCCTGCTGATTTTCTCAACCAGCTTGGTGGATTTGGCTGTGGAGCCTGTGCATAGTCATCTGTTGGTTGTAGTTATCCTGAAATAGCTATATGCACTACCTGAATAGCAAGGCTTGTTAATTTGCATTCAGGTAGATTTGCTTAATATGATTTCTGCAGGCAGGAGAGATATTTCGTATTAGTTATTGTTTTTCCACCCATTTACAAATATGTTATTATATTATTATAAGTTCCTGTATGCATTTCAAAATGATTTGGTTAATTGTATTTTTTTAGGTTTGTCAAAGTAAGTTTAATGTTATGCACATATGGGTTAGTCCTGAGTTAAAATACATCTGAGAGTGTTATTTTCTTCTGGAACAGTGTGCTCTTGTTGATTTATTCAGAGATCCCAGTAACATAGTCTTCATGCTGTTGGCTGGCTGCTTGGTCCCTGTATCATGGAACAAGTTAAAAAGAGAGCTAGGCCTGAGAAAGGTGTGGATACCTGCAGCGAGATGAGCTGAAGAGGCAAAGGCAGAGGGGACAAACCGGCCAGGAATAAGAGAGCTGCAACTTAGTCGGGTGGAAGAGTTTCTGAGAGACCCCAGTCATCTACGGCTGAAGCATTCAAGGGTCCCTGAAAGCAGCTAGGTAAGTACTCTGTCTACTCAGGTACTCAGTATCAGAGCTCCGTCACAATACTAGCACTTGCCATATGTCCCACAACATTTGTCCTGCTAACCTCCTTGCCACACTGCTTGAATTTTTCCAAACATCCAACTCCCACACTACCAAAATGATCGCACAGTTTACCGCTGCTCTGTAGACCTGCTTCAGCTTGAGATGAATGGGTGATCCAGTGCTGCTGTTCTGCTCCTGATCCATTTAAGTGCTACTTCTACTTTTTAATGTGCTTGTTGTCGTACCAGCACCAGCTGTAGTATTATTAGTGAGTATGACACTGGTTATAGGACTGTATGTAGGGTTAGATGTAACTGACACCTCTGTTAAACTAATAGTAGTACTACTACCATCACCCTTATCAGAAGCCCCTGGTAAGTGCTGCACAGGAAGGGGGAAGCAGGAAGAAGTCCCTGCTCCCTGCACTTGCAGATGCAACAAAGAAGCAAAAAAATAAGAAAAACTAAGTAACTACATCGCAATATTACAGAATGGAAAATAATACTTCTCCATTTGTTAAAACTACAAAAAATATTATTTTCACTAATATACTCATTTATACCACTACTTGCTGCTACCTTTTTTACCAAGCGGTGGGGGCAGAGCTTATCGTCAGGCGGAGGCGGGCTAAAAAGGCAGCGGGAGGGGGACTAAAACCTATCAGAAGCCCCTGGTAAGTGCTGCACAGGAAGGGGGAAGCAGGAAGAAGTCCCTGCTCCCTGCACTTGCAGATGCAATAAAGAAGCAAAAAAATAAGAAAAACTAAGTAACTACATCGCAATATTACAGAATGGAAAATAATACTTCTCCATTTGTTAAAACTACAAAAAATATTATTTTCACTAATATACTCATCCAGATAGCTCAGTTTTTCTCAGTAGTAAGACTGCACATTGCAAGAAGCAGAACACAATCTAACAACCAACACAATGCTAGTTTACTGTCTCAGTGTTCCAGCACCAGGAATCAAAATTGCATTGCATGATGATTGATCTATGATTGTGATTACAGAATTGGTCCTAAAACATTTACAATACATAGTAGTGCACTGTCATTAGCTGCTGTGTCACGCATGCACTATTAAAGAATAAACAAATGGCACATTTGTTATTCATTTATGAATGACCCTTTCGTTCAATCTGTCGTTTGTTATATGCGATTCTGTATTTGGTTTTGGAAGAATGAATAAAAAAAAGACATTTTTGTTTATTTATCTGTTGGTCCAAAACTGAACGCACATGTCTAATATCTATACTGATGGTATTCATAATAAGATGGCAAAAAATCCAAGGCTGAAGCAATTTCTAGTTGCTAAGGATATGTGGAGCTTTATAGACAAGGAGTTTGTGTGATCGTTAGCAGTTGATATCACTCGGGGGAGTATTATGATCGATAAATTAAAATGATGTAAAAGTGGATGGGGGAAAGTGAAGGAAGGGCAAGAACATGGAGAGGAATGTAGATTCTTAGTCATTTACTCGTTTTTGGAGGCAGTGAAAAGAGGTTTCACCCAGTGGAAAAGGAGAGAAGTTCAGTAATCTCAATTGGAGCATGTTGTATCAGAGGAAACTTTTCTCTTTTTGTGATTGGGGAGAGGAAAAATAAACAAAGGATGTGGGGTCTGCTCTGCAAACATTCCATTGCTGTTCTTATAGGTTTTTAAAATGCACACTCAGTCAAGATATTAATGTGTGCACAGATAATTATTTCCAAATTACATTCAAGTAATTGCATGAAAAGTAAACAACACTCAGAACAAGTTTTATCTTTGTAATAACAGGTTAGCAGCTTAGCAGCTGGCACGAGTACTTTTTGTAATTCTCCTGCATAGACAATGGTATTCAGGTAATCATGAAAAAATCTGATTTTGTGGCATGGTGTACTTAAAGATACAAAATACCTAAACACAAAAAAACAGAAAATTGATATTGAGTATATCTACCCCAAATGAAACATGCACACAATTAATTATGGGGGCGGGGGAGGGGGGATGACAGCCAACCGAGCACATGGCTGGAGCTCCACAGTTTAAGCATGACAAACATGACAAACATTTACCCGGCTAAATGACCAAATACCTAGCCTTACTAACCCCTTACTACCAGAGAAACACTCTCCAAAGTTCTGGTTTACTCTGGTCCTAGCTGCTGTGGACCGTTCTGTACTGTCATGAGGCCTGTGCTGGATTTGAAAGCGGAGGAGGTGGCCGATCCTCTGCTGAAGCCTGCTACTGGCACGATTTGGAGCCGCTTCTCTCCCTTTGGACCGGTGGGTGTTATCCCAGTCCCCACTGCTGTGCTTTTTGGCCTGATCGCACGATTGTAGTGGAGCTCCAATCCTGAAACCGAATATCTCAGCTAAAGTCCTCTGCAGCTGGAAGAAAGCGCTGTTCAGTGATTATAGCCCATTCCCCCAGTAACTGGACGACACACAGTTCTGGGAGTCAACTGAGGTTTATGGCGCACACTCAGCTTTTTATGCACAGACCCCCAGCATGGGGTCTCCATAGGAAAGAAGTACAAACTCCTCCCAGTTGTCTGTGTCTGGGAAATAATTGAGTCAAAAAAGGATAACTCAATTATCTCTCAGTTACAGGAAACTATACAATTTTATACAAAATACCCCCAAAACATATCTAAAATATACAGGAACCCCACAAAACTTAAAGCCCTGAATAGGCAGGATCTGAGCGCCCAAGTTGTCCGAATAGCGCTCAGATCCGTTTGGTAGGACGGAATTGCCATTCGAGTAAAGTTTTGAGGGGTTCCAGTGCGAACACAGACAAACATTCCCCTTGGCTTTTAGGGAGCGAATGCTCCCCCTGTTCAGTAGTTCCTATCTTCCGAACGTCATTCTCCTAACTCGTCTGGGAGAGGAACAAACAAACAAGTTTCTTTGGAGTTCGTGGGATCGTGTAGCCATCCAAGAGTTCCAGACACTTGATGACCATGTACTGTTGCCTGTGTTTGGGAGACAAAATGGCCGCCATTCACTAGAGCACGTGTGTTCGATTATACTAATGGCCACCCAGGGAAAGCACTTGAACTAATTGTTCCTTTGAAGTTAACAAGCCAGGGGTGATCGGTGTTTCTTTTGGTCCACGAACATGAACAGTTACAGGTACAGAAAAGTTACATGCTGCAGGACTGCACTTTTCATGTGATCCCATTAAAACAAATAAATTATATGTGTCCTATGTTTCCTTATGTAATAAATGTATAATTTATGACAGTGGTAAAATATTAATTGCATTACTTAAGGACATAAACTAAGCCCTCCTATTAGACATGCCCCTACTCGCGGTATAGCGAGTAGGGGCAGAATGTACTAATACTAAGCAATTTTTACTTAGTATTAGTAGATTTGGCTGAAAGACCAATTTAGGTCTTTCAGCCTTTTGGTAGATATCTCCCTAATACCGTGGGAATTAGGGAGTTATCTACTAAGCGGCTGCAATAGTCCCGAAATTCCGAAGTGCGGAAATGTCGAAGTGCCGAACCAAATTTTTTCCCCATGCTCATCCCTACCAAACATCAACCAAGACTTGATGAAGGGTACAACAGGAATGACTACGGTTTATTTTGTCACACATGGTTTTACAGGCACAGACCCGTACATGGGGTCTCCAACACAAAACAACAGGGGTTTCAATCCCAAGAAGTTGATGGGGGATGGAGGAGGGACAAGCAGCTGGTTTAAACTGGGCTGGCAGTGTCCCTCGGACATACCCTGCTAGGACAGGAAAAGGAATGGGGTGAGGGAGAGGCACAGACAAGCAACAGCCACTCAGGCTTCTTCCTATCTCACAGAAGTAACCTCTCCATATAGATTCACATGGACTCTAGTCTTCACTGCGCACGCTTCTCTTCAACTCTCTTCTCTGCAGGTCCTCTTGCTTCTTATTAACTTACGTTTTTTGCCTTTATTCTATACTTTGCATACTGTATACTCACTGTTTTCTATTTTCTACACATTCACTGTAGTGACTGTAAAGCATTGTAGTTTTTTATATACTTATTGTGTACAGTATACTGATTGTAACACAGTACTACTTATAGTTGCAGAAATGTGGATAGATATCTGATACTTTGCGAAGTGTAATTTCTCCTCACAACCTTTTTGTCTCAATGCACATTTTCACTAAAGATTGTATGCTCCCAAGCAGGGACGGATTGACCGCTCAAGCAAATCAGCCATGGATCAATCAGTCTGGGGGCGGGATACACAGGCATGGCCTAGCTAGTGAGATTAGATAAGGTAAGTTGGACTTATATACAGAAAAATACGGTACATTTAAAATAAAAAACGAAATGCAAACACATCTCTGCAGTCATGCACAAGGTGACACACTGTGCCTTTTTTTGCATAGACTGATAATCTACATACATATACATACATACATATACTGATACTCCTCACAGATACACTGCTACAGTCACTCACTCTGACACTGATTGCTGACATTCACACATACGCACTCTATACCTTCATCCATACACAGACTCTTCACACTAATACACAACGGCATTCACACACCAACAGTCACCTTCATTTATACACACAGCTTACTCCACACAAATACATTTATGTACACATCCCTTCCTTTACATAGACACAAACACTACACAAATGCAGTCCTATTCACACACTGACGCTAAACACAAATATGTTCACACATCAAAATTCCAAAAAATACACCACTGCATTCATAAAGCATAATTCCCTATAACGAAAACTCTACATTCACATTTGTTTTACATTCTAATAGAACACTGCATTAACACATCTACACTACATGCAATCAAATACATGTATTGTATACTTGCTGGCACCACATGAAGTATACTTTCGGTTTCTTACATAGCAACATAACACACATACATCCCTATGTTGTCACCTACAATGAAAATATAATATGCATAAATATTCTTGCAAAAGACAGAATGTTCACACACAGTTTCACTGCACTCACATATATCCTTGAAGACGCACACATTGACACTCCACAAATACACATATGCATTCAAACTGGCATCATGTGCAAAAAAGAAAAAAAAGGTCCATTGACGCTGACTTATACGCTCAAATGCAAACATGCATTTGTAAAGTTATCTTTAACATTTACTTTATACATTTATATTGAACTTGACTTGATTTGATAGGGACAAGGACCTAATTTTGCACAGGGAACCAAAAGGCTGTCAGTCCATCCCTGCTACCAAGCAATTTGGCTCAGTATCTTGTAGGACTTTAATGGCTATGGATAGAGTTCCCTTCTAATTATATATCCCTCTTCTATATATTCGCCAAGCTATTTGCATAAATTGTAAAATGTTTTGGATAATAACACTATATAAGAACTGTTAAATAAGTAAATATATTTGTCAGCAAGAATACAGGTTTATTCCAGTGCAGTGGTT